>NC_073242.2:53121785-53798571 GCF_029281585.2 Gorilla gorilla gorilla
TTCTGCTCCTGTCCATTCCATTCCATTCCATTCCGTTCCATTCCGTTCTACTCGGGTAGATTCCATTCCATTCCATTCCATTCCATTCCATTCCATTCCATTCCATTCCATTCCATTCCATTCTACTGGTGTCCATTCCATTCCATTCCATTCCATTCCATTCCATTCCATTCCATTCCATTCCATTCCATTACATTCCATTCCATTCCGTTCCGTTCCGTTCTACTCGGTTACATTCCATTCAATTCCATTCCATTCCGTTCTACTCGGGTAGATTCCATTCCATTCCATTCCATTCCTTTCCATTCCATTGCATTCCATTGCATTGCATTGCACTCAATTCCATTCCATTCCATTCCATTCCATTCCATTCCATTCCATTCCATTCCGTTCCGTTCAACCCGGTTACATTCCATTCAATTACATTCCATTCCGTTCTACTCGGTTACATTCCATTCCATTCCATTCCATTCCATTCCAATCCATTCCATTCCATTCCATTCCGTTCTACTCGGGTACATTGCATTCCATTCCATTCCATTCCATTCCATTCCATTCCATTCCATTCCATTCCATTCCATTCCGTTCTACTTTGGTACATTCCATTCCATTCCATTCCATTCCATTCCATTCCATTCCATTCCATTCCATTCCATTCCATTCCATTCCATTCCATTGAATTCCATTCCATTCCATTCCATTCCATTCCATTCCATTCCATTCCATTCTACTGGTGTCCATTCCATTCCATTCCATTCCTTTCCATTCCATTCCATTCCTTTCCATTCCATTGCATTCCATTGCATTCCGTTCCATTCCATTCCATTCCATTCCACTCCACTCCACTCCACTCCACTCCATTCCACTCCACTCCACTCCGGTACATTCCATTCCATTCCATTCCATTCCATTCCATTCCGTGCTTCTCAGGTACATTCCGTTCCGTTCCATTCCATTCCATTCCATTCCATTCCATTCCGTTCCAGTGCACTCTACTCCACTCCACTCCACTCCACTCCACTCCGGTACATTCCATTCCATTCCATTCCGTTCCATTCCATTCCATTGAATTCCATTCCATTCCATTCCATTCCATTCCATTCCATTGAATTCCGTTCCATTCCATTCCATTCCATTCCATTCCATCCCATTCCATTCCATTCCATTTCATTCCGTTCTACTCGGGTTGATTCCATTCTATTCCATTCCATTCCATTCGATCCCATTTGATTCCATTCGATTCCATTCAATTCCATTTGATTCCATTCCATTCCACTCCTTTCCATTCCATTGAATTCCATTCCATTCCATTCCATAGAATTCCATTCCATTCCATTCCATTCCATTGAATTCCGTTCCATTCCATTCCATTCCGTTCCGTTCCATTCCGTTCCGTTCCGTTCCGTTGCGTTCCGTTCCGTTCCGTTGTGTTCCGTTCCGTTCTACTCGGGTTGATTCCATTCTATTCCATTCCATTCCAATCCATTCCATTCCATTCCATCGAATTCCATTCCATTCCATTCCATTCCATTCCATTGAATTCCATTCCATTCCATTCCATTCCATTCCATGGAATTCCGTTCCATTCCATTCCATTCCGTTCGGTTCCGTCCCGTTCCGTTCCGTTCCGTTCCGTTGCGTTCCGCTCCGTTCTACTCGGGTTGATTCCATTCTATTCCATTCCATTCCATTCGATTCCATTCGATTCCATTCGATTCCACTCCATTCCATTCCATAGAATTCCATTCCATTCCATTCCATTCCATGGAATTCCATTCCATTCCATTCCATGGAATTCCATTCCATGGAATTCCATTCCATTCCATTCCATGGAATTCCATTCCATTCCATTCCATTGAATTCCATTCCATTCCATTCCATTCCATTCCATTCCATTCCATTCCATTCCGTTCCATTCCATTCTACTGTTGTCCATTCCATTCCATTCCATTCCATTCCATTCCATTCCATTCCATTCCATTCCTTTCCATTCCATTGCATTCCATTGCATTCCATTCCATTCCATTCCATTCCATTCCATTCCATTCCATTCCATTCCATTCCACTCCACACCACTCCAGTCCACTCCATTCCACTCCACTCCACTCCGGTACATTCCATTCCATTCCATTCCATTCCATTCCATTCCATTCCGTGCTTCTCAGGTACATTCCGTTCCGTTCCATTCCATTCCATTCCACTCCGTTCCAGTGCACTCTACTCCACTCCACTCCACTCCACTCCGGTACATTCCATTCCATTCCATTCCATTCCATTCCATTCCATTCCATTTCCATTCCCATTCCATTTCCATTCCCGTTCCATTTCCATTCCCGTTTCTTTTCCATTCCCGTTCCATTTCCATTCCCGTTCCATTACCATTCCCGTTCCATTTCCATTCCCGATCCATTTCCATTCCCGTTCCTTTTCCATTCCCGTTCCATTTCCATTCCTGTTCCGTTACCATTCCCGTTCCATTTCCGTCCCCGTTCCATTTCCGTTCCCGTTCCATTTCCGTTCTCGTTCCGTTTCCATTCCCGTTCCATTTCCATTCCCGTTTCAATTGCGTTCCCGTTCCATTTCCATTCCCGTTCCATTTCCATTCCCTTTCCATTTCCATTTCATTCCTTTCCGTTCTGCTCGGGTACATTCCATTCCATTCCATTGCATTCCATTCCGTTCTGCTCCTGTACATTTCATTCCATTCCATTCCGTTCCATTCCGTTCTACTCGGGTAGATTCCATTCCATTCCATTCCATTCCATTCCATTCCATTCCATTCCATTCCATTCCATTCTACTGGTGTCCATTCCATTCCATTCCATTCCATTCTATTGCATTCCATTCCATTCCATTCCATTCCATTCCGTTCCGTTCTACTCGGTTACATTCCATTCAATTCCATTCCATTCCGTTCTACTCGGGTAGATTCCATTCCATTCCATTCCATTCCTTTCCATTCCATTGCATTCCATTGCATTGCATTGCACTCAATTCCATTCCATTCCATTCCATTCCATTCCATTCCATTCCATTCCATTCCGTTCGTTCAACCCGGTTACATTCCATTCAATTACATTCCATTCTGTTCTACTCGGTTACATTCCATTCCATTCCATTCCATTCCATTCCAATCCATTCCATTCCATTCCATTCCGTTCTACTCGGGTACATTGCATTCCATTCCATTCCATTCCATTCCATTCCATTCCATTCCATTCCATTCCATTCCATTCCGTTCTACTTTGGTACATTCCATTCCATTCCATTCCATTCCATTCCATTACATTCCATTCCATTCCATTCCGTTCTACTCGGGTTGATTCCATTCTATTCCATTCCATTCCATTCCATTCCATTCCATTCCATTCGATTCCATTCCATTCCATTCCATGGAATTCCATTCCATTCCATTCCATTCCATTGAATTCCATTCCATTCCATTCCATTCCATTCCATTCCATTCCATTCCATTCCATTCCATTGAATTCCATTACATTCCATTCCATTCCATTCCATTCCATTCCATTCCATTCTACTGGTGTCCATTCCATTCCATTCCATTCCATTCCATTCCATTCCATTCCATTCCTTTCCATTCCATTGCATTCCATTGCATTCCGTTCCATTCCATTCCATTCCATTCCACTCCACTCCACTCCACTCCACTCCATTCCACTCCACTCCACTCCGGTACATTCCATTCCATTCCATTCCATTCCATTCCATTCCGTGCTTCTCAGGTACATTCCGTTCCGTTCCATTCCATTCCATTCCATTCCATTCCATTCCGTTCCAGTGCACTCTACTCCACTCCACTCCACTCCACTCCGGTACATTCCATTCCATTCCATTCCATTCCATTCCATTCCATTCCATTTCCATTCCCATTCCATTTCCATTCCCGTTCCATTTCCATTCCCGTTTCTTTTCCATTCCCGTTCCATTTCCATTCCAGTTCCATTACCATTCCCGTTCCATTTCCATTCCCGATCCATTTCCATTCCCGTTCCATTTCCATTCCCGTTCCATTTCCATTCCCGTTCCGTTACCATTCCCGTTCCATTTCCGTTCCCGTTCCGTTTCCGTTCCCGTTCCATTTCCGTTCTCGTTCCGTTTCCGTTCCCGTTCCATTTCCATTCCCGTTCCATTTCCGTTCCCGTTCCATTTCCATTCCCGTTCCATTTCCATTCCCTTTCCATTTCCATTTCATTCCATTCCGTTCTGCTCGGGTACATTCCATTCCATTCCATTGCATTCCATTCCGTTCTGCTCCTGTCCATTCCATTCCATTCCATTCCGTTCCATTCCGTTCTACTCGGGTAGATTCCATTCCATTCCATTCCATTCCATTCCATTCCATTCCATTCCATTCTACTGGTGTCCATTCCATTCCATTCCATTCCATTCCATTCCATTCCATTCCATTGCATTCCATTCCATTCCATTCCATTCCGTTCCGTTCTACTCGATTACATTCCATTCAATTCCATTCCATTCCGTTCTACTCGGGTAGATTCCATTCCATTCCATTCCATTCCTTTCCATTCCATTGCATTCCATTGCATTGCATTGCACTCAATTCCATTCCATTCCATTCCATTCCATTCCATTCCATTCCATTCCGTTCCGTTCAACTCGGTTACATTCCATTCAATTACATTCCATTCCGTTCTACTCGGTTACATTCCATTCCATTCCATTCCATTCCATTCCAATCCATTCCATTCCATTACATTCCGTTCTACTCGTGTACATTCCATTCCATTCCATTCCATTCCATTCCATTCCATTCCATTCCATTCCATTCCATTCCATTCCATTCCGTTCTACTTTGGTACATTCCATTCCATTCCATTCCATTCCATTCCATTCCATTCCATTCCATTCCATTCCATTCCATTCCATTCCATTCCGTTCTACTCAGGTTGATTCCATTCTATTCCATTCCATTCCATTTCATTCCATTCCATTCCATTCCATTCCATTCCATTCCATTGAATTCCATTCCATTCCATTCCATTCCATGGAATTCCATTCCATTCCATTCCATTCCATTGAATTCCATTCCGTTCCATTCCATTCCATTGAATTCCATTCCATTCCATTCCATTCCATTCCATTCCATTTCATTCCGTTCTACTCGGGTTGATTCCATTCTATTCCATTCCATTCCATTCGATCCCATTTGATTCCATTCGATTCCATTCAATTCCATTCGATTCCATTCCATTCCACTCCATTCCATTCCATTGAATTCCATTCCATTCCATTCCATTCCATTCCATTCCATTCCATGGAATTCCATTCCATTCCATTCCATTCCATTCCATTCCATAGAATTCCATTCCATTCCATTCCATTCCATTGAATTCCGTTCCATTCCATTCCATTCCGTTCCGTTCCGTTCCGTTCCGTTCCGTTCCGTTGCGTTCCGTTCCGTTCCGTTGTGTTCCGTTCCGTTCTACTCGGGTTGATTCCATTCTATTCCATTCCATTCCAATCCATTCCATTCCATTCCATCGAATTCCATTCCATTCCATTCCATTCCATTCCATTGAATTCCATTCCATTCCATTCCATTCCATGGAATTCCGTTCCATTCCATTCCATTCCGTTCGGTTCCGTCCCGTTCCGTTCCGTTCCGTTCCGTTGCGTTCCGCTCCGTTCTACTCGGGTTGATTCCATTCTATTCCATTCCATTCCATTCCATTCCATTCGATTCCATTCGATTCCACTCCATTCCATTCCATAGAATTCCATTCCATTCCATTCCATTCCATGGAATTCCATTCCATTCCATTCCATGGAATTCCATTCCATTCCATTCCATTGAATTCCATTCCATTCCATTCCATTCCATTGAATTCCATTCCATTCCATTCCATTCCATTCCATTCCATTCCATTCCATTCCGTTCCATTCCATTCTACTGTTGTCCATTCCATTCCATTCCATTCCATTCCATTCCATTCCATTCCATTCCTTTCCATTCCATTGCATTCCATTGCATTCCATTCCATTCCATTCCATTCCATTCCATTCCATTCCATTCCATTCCACTCCACACCACTCCAGTCCACTCCATTCCACTCCACTCCACTCCGGTACATTCCATTCCATTCCATTCCATTCCATTCCATTCCATTCCGTGCTTCTCAGGTACATTCCGTTCCGTTCCATTCCATTCCATTCCATTCCGTTCCAGTGCACTCTACTCCACTCCACTCCACTCCACTCCGGTACATTCCATTCCATTCCATTCCATTCCATTCCATTCCATTTCCATTCCCATTCCATTTCCATTCCCGTTCCATTTCCATTCCCGTTTCTTTTCCATTCCCGTTCCATTTCCATTCCCGTTCCATTACCATTCCCGTTCCATTTCCATTCCCGATCCATTTCCATTCCCGTTCCTTTTCCATTCCCGTTCCATTTCCATTCCTGTTCCGTTACCATTCCCGTTCCATTTCCGTTCCCGTTCCGTTTCCGTTCCCGTACCATTTCCGTTCTCGTTCCGTTTCCGTTCCCGTTCCATTTCCATTCCCGTTTCAATTGCGTTCCCGTTCCATTTCCATTCCCGTTCCATTTCCATTCCCTTTCCATTTCCATTTCATTCCTTTCCGTTCTGCTCGGGTACATTCCATTCCATTCCATTGCATTCCATTCCGTTCTGCTGCTGTACATTTCATTCCATTCCATTCCGTTCCATTCCGTTCTACTCGGGTAGATTCCATTCCATTCCATTCCATTCCATTCCATTCTATTCCATTCCATTCCATTCCATTCTACTGGTGTCCATTCCATTCCATTCCATTCCATTCCATTCCATTCTATTGCATTCCATTCCATTCCATTCCATTCCATTCCGTTCCGTTCTACTCGGTTACATTCCATTCAATTCCATTCCATTCCGTTCTACTCGGGTAGATTCCATTCCATTCCATTCCATTCCTTTCCATTCCATTGCATTCCATTGCATTGCATTGCACTCAATTCCATTCCATTCCATTCCATTCCATTCCATTCCATTCCATTCCATTCCGTTCCGTTCAACCCGGTTACATTCCATTCAATTACATTCCATTCCGTTCTACTCGGTTACATTCCATTCCATTCCATTCCATTCCATTCCAATCCATTCCATTCCATTCCATTCCGTTCTACTCGGGTACATTGCATTCCATTCCATTCCATTCCATTCCATTCCATTCCATTCCATTCCATTCCATTCCATTCCATTCCATTCCATTCCATTCCGTTCTACTTTGGTACATTCCATTCCATTCCATTCCATTCCATTTCATTCCATTCCATTACATTACATTCCATTCCATTCCATTCCGTTCTACTCGGGTTGATTCCATTCAATTCAATTCCATTCCATTCCATTCCATTCCATTCCATTCGATTCCATTCCATTCCATTCCATGGAATTCCATTCCATTCCATTCCATTCCATTGAATTCCATTCCATTCCATTCCATTCCATTCCATTCCATTCCATTCCATTCCATTCCATTCCATTGAATTCCATTCCATTCCATTCCATTCCATTCCATTCCATTCCATTCCATTCCATTCTACTGGTGTCCATTCCATTCCATTCCATTCCATTCCATTCCATTCCATTCCATTCCTTTCCATTCCATTGCATTCCATTGCATTCCGTTCCATTCCATTCCATTCCATTCCACTCCACTCCACTCCACTCCACTCCATTCCACTCCACTCCACTCCGGTACATTCCATTCCATTCCATTCCATTCCATTCCATTCCGTGCTTCTCAGGTACATTCCGTTCCGTTCCATTCCATTCCATTCCATTCCATTCCATTCCGTTCCAGTGCACTCTACTCCACTCCACTCCACTCCACTCCACTCCGGTACATTCCATTCCATTCCATTCCATTCCATTCCATTCCATTTCCATTCCCATTCCATTTCCATTCCCGTTCCATTTCCATTCCCGTTTCTTTTCCATTCCCGTTCCATTTCCATTCCAGTTCCATTACCATTCCCGTTCCATTTCCATTCCCGATCCATTTCCATTCCCGTTCCATTTCCATTCCCGTTCCATTTCCATTCCCGTTCCGTTACCATTCCCGTTCCATTTCCGTTCCCGTTCCGTTTCCGTTCCCGTTCCATTTCCGTTCTCGTTCCGTTTCCGTTCCCGTTCCATTTCCATTCCCGTTCCATTTCCGTTCCCGTTCCATTTCCATTCCCGTTCAATTTCCATTCCCTTTCCATTTCCATTTCATTCCATTCCGTTCTGCTCGGGTACATTCCATTCCATTCCATTGCATTCCATTCCGTTCTGCTCCTGTCCATTCCATTCCATTCCATTCCGTTCCATTCCGTTCTACTCGGGTAGATTCCATTCCATTCCATTCCATTCCATTCCATTCTACTGGTGTCCATTCCATTCCATTCCATTCCATTCCATTCCATTCCACTGAATTCCATTCCATTCCATTCCATTCCATTCCATTCCATTCCATTCCATTCCATTCCATTCCATTCGATTCCATTCGATTCCATTCCATTCCATTCCATTGAATTCCATTCCATTCCATTCCATTCCATTCCATTCCATTCCATTCCATTCCATTCCATTGAATTCCATTCCATTCCATTCCATTCCATTCCATTCCATTCCATTCCATTCCTTTCCATTGAATTCCATTCCATTCCACTCCATTCCATTCCATTGAATTCCATTCCATTCCATTCCATTCCATTGAATTCCATTCCATTCCATTCCATTCCATTCCATTCCATTGAATTCCTTTCCATTCCATTCCATTCCATTCCATTCCATTCCATTCCATTCCGTTCTACTCGGGTTGATTCCATTCTATTCCATTCCATTCCATTCGATTCCAATCGATTCCATTCGATTCCATTCGACTCCATTCGATTCCATTCCGTTCCATTCCATGGAATTCCATTCTATTCCATTCCATTGAATTCAATTCCATTCCATTGAATTCCATTCCATTCCATTCCATTCCATTGAATTCCTTTCCATTCCATTCCATTCCG
Source organism: Gorilla gorilla gorilla (assembly GCF_029281585.2). Lineage (NCBI taxonomy): Eukaryota > Metazoa > Chordata > Mammalia > Primates > Hominidae > Gorilla > Gorilla gorilla. The sequence continues at coordinate 53,130,831 of NC_073242.2, forward strand.
TTCCTTTCCGTTCCATTCCGTTGCGTTCCGTTCCGTTCTACTCGGTTGATTCCATTCTATTCCATTCCATTCCATTCGATTCCATTCGATTCCATTCGATTCCATTCGATTCCATTCGATTCCATTCCATTGCATTCCATTGAATTCCATTCCATTCCATTCCATTGAATTCCATTCCATTCCATTCCATTCCATTGAATTCCATTGAATTCCATTCCATTGAATTCCATTCCATTCCATTCCATTCCATTCTATTGAATTCCATTCCATTCCATTCCATTCCATTCCATTCCATTGAATTCCATTGAATTCCATTCCATTGAATTCCATTCCATTCCATTCCATTCCATTCCATTCCATTCCATTACATAGAATTCCATTCCATTCCATTCCATTCCATTCCATTCCATTCCATTCCATTCCATTCCACTCCATTCCATTCCACTCCACTCCACTCCACTCCACTCCAGTCCACTCCACTCCACTCTTTTCCATTCCTTTCCATTCCATTGAATTCCATTGAATTCCATTGAATTCCATTCCATTCCATTCCTTTCCATTCCATTCCGTTCTACTCGGGTTGATTCCATTCTATTCCATTCCATTCCATTCGATTCCATTCGATTCCTTTCGATTCCATTCCATTCCATTCCATTCTATTGCATTGAATTCCATTCCATTCCATTCCATTCCTTTCCATTCCATTCCATTCCATTCCATTCCATTGAATTCCATTCCATTCCATTCCATTCCATTCCATTGAATTCCATTCCATTCCATTCCATTCCATTCCATTCCATTACATTCCATTCCATTCCATTCCGTTCTACTCGGGTTGATTCCATTCTATTCCATTCCATTCCATTCCATTCCATTCCATTCCATTCCATTCCAATCGATTCCATTCCATTCCATTCCATTCGATTCCATTCCATTCCATTCCATTCCATTCCATTCCATTCCATTCCATTCCATTCCATTGAATTCCGTTCCATTCCATTCCATTCCCTTCCGTTCCGTCCCGTTCCGTTCCGTTCCGTTCCGTTGCGTGCCGTTCCGTTCTACTGAGGTTGATTCCATTCTATTCCATTCCATTCCATTCGATTCCATTCGATTCCAATCGATTCCATTCGATTGCATTCGATTCCATTCGTTGCCATTCCATTCCATTCCATTCCATTCCATTGAATTCCATTCCATTCCATTCCATTCCATTCCAATCCATTCCATTCCATTCCATTCCATTCCATTGAATTCCATTCCGTTCCATTCCATTCCATTCCATTCCATTGAATTCCATTCCATTCCATTCCATTCCTTTCCGTTCCTTTGAATTCCATTCCATTCCATTCCATTCCATTCCATTGAATTCCATTCCATTCCATTCCATTGAATTCCATTCCATTCCATTCCATAGAATTCCGTTCAATTCCATTCCATTCCATTCCATTCCATTCCATTCCATTCCATTCCATTCCATAGAATTCCATTCCATTCCATTCCATTCCATTCCATTCCATTGAATTCCATTCCATTCCATTCCATTCCATTCCATTCCATTCCATTGAATTCCATTCCATTCCATAGAATTCCATTCCATTCCATTCCATTCCATTGAATTCCGTTCCTTTCCATTCCATTCCATTCCGTTCCTTTCCGTTCCGTTCCGTTCCGTTCCGTTGCGTTCCGTTCCGTTCCGTTGCGTTCCGTTCCGTTCTACTCGGGTTGATTCCATTCTATTCCATTCCATTCCATTCCATTCCATTCCATTCCATTCCATTCCATTCCATTCCATTCCATTGAATTCCGTTCCATTCCATTCCATTCCCTTCCGTTCCGTCCCGTTCCGTTCCGTTCCGTTCCGTTGCGTGCCGTTCCGTTCTACTCAGGTTGATTCCATTCTATTCCATTCCATTCCATTCGATTCCATTCAATTCCAATCGATTCCATTCGATTGCATTCGATTCCATTCGTTGCCATTCCATTCCATTCCATTGAATTCCATTCCGTTCCATTCCATTCCATTCCATTCCATTGAATTCCATTCCATTCCATTCCATTCCTTTCCATTCCATTGAATTCCATTCCATTCCATTCCATTCCATTCCATTCCATTCCATCGAATTCCGTTCCATTCCATTCCATTCCATTCCATTCCATTCCATTCCATTCCATAGAATTCCATTCCATTCCGTTCCATTCCATTCCATTCCATAGAATTCCATTCCATTCCATTCCATTCCATTCCATTTCATTGATTTCCATTCCATTCCATTCCATTCCATTCCATTCCATTCCATAGAATTCCATTCCATTCCATTCCATTCCATTGAATTCCGTTCCATTCCATTCCATTCCGTTCCGTTCCATTCCGTTCCGTTCCGTTGCGTTCCGTTCCGTTCCGTTGTGTTCCGTTCCGTTCTACTCGGGTTGATTCCATTCTATTCCATTCCATTCCAATCCATTCCATTCCATTCCATTGAATTCCATTCCATTCCATTCCATTCCATTCCATTCCATTCCATTCCATGGAATTCCATTCCATTCCATTCCATGGAATTCCGTTCCATTCCATTCCATTCCGTTCCTTTCCATCCCGTTCCGTTCCGTTCCGTTCCGTTGCGTTCCGTTCCGTTCTACTCGGGTTGATTCCATTCTATTCCATTCGATTCCATTCGATTCCATTCGATTCCATTCGATTCCACTCCATTCCATTCCATAGAATTCCATTCCATTCCATTCCATTCCATTGAATTCCATTCCATTCCATTCCATAGAATTCCATTCCATTCCATTCCATTCCATTGAATTCCATTCCATTCCATTCCATTCCATTCCATTCCATTCCATTCCATTCCATTCTACTGGTGTCCATTCCATTCCATTCCATTCCATTCCATTCCATTCCATTCCTTTCCATTCCATTGCATTCCATTGCATTCCATTCCATTCCATTCCATTCCATTCCACTCCACTCCACTCCACTCCACTCCATTCCACTCCACTCCACTCCGGTACATTCCATTCCATTCCATTCCATTCCATTCCATTCCATTCCATTCCATTCCGTGCTTCTCGGGTACATTCCGTTCCGTTCCATTCCATTCCATTCCATTCCATTCCGTTCCAGTGCACTCTACTCCACTCCACTCCACTCAACTCCACTCCGGTACATTCCATTCCATTCCATTCCATTCCATTCCATTCCATTTCCATTCCCATTCCTTTTCCATTCCCGTTCCATTTCCATTCCCGTTTCTTTTCCATTCCCGTTCCATTTCCATTCCAGTTCCATTACCATTCCCGTTCCATTTCCATTCCCGATCCATTTCCATTCCCGTTCCTTTTCCATTCCCGTTCCATTTCCATTCCCGTTCCGTTACCATTCCCGTTCCATTTCCGTTCCCGTTCCGTTTCCGTTCCCACTCCATTTCCGTTCTCGTTCCGTTTCCGTTCCCGTTCCATTTCCATTCCCGTTCCATTTCCGTTCCCGTTCCATTTCCATTCCCGTTCCATTTCCGTTCCCGTTCCATTTCCATTCCCGTTCTATTTCCATTCCCTTTCCATTTCCATTTCATTCCATTCCGTTCTGCTCCGGTACATTCCATTCCATTCCATTGCATTCCATTCCGTTCTGCTCCTGTCCATTCCATTCCATTCCATTCCATTCCAGTCCATTCCATTCTACTGGTGTCCATTCCATTCCATTCCATTCCATTCCATTCCATTCCATTCCATTCCATTGCATTCCATTCCATTCCATTCCATTCCATTCCGTTCCGTTCTACTCGGTTACATTCCATTCAGTTCCATTCCATTCCGTTCTACTCGGGTAGATTCCATTCCATTCCATTCCATTCCATTCCTTTCCATTCCATTGCATTCCATTGCATTGCATTGCACTCAATTCCATTCCATTCCATTCCATTCCATTCCATTCCATTCCGTTCCGTTCAACTCGGTTACATTCCATTCAATTACATTCCATTCCGTTCTACTCGGTTACATTCCATTCCATTCCATTCCATTCCATTCCAATCCATTCCATTCCATTAAATTCCGTTCTACTCGGGTACATTCCATTCCATTCCATTCCATTCCATTCCATTCCATTCCATTCCATTCCGTTCTACTTTGGTACATTCCATTCCATTCCATTCCATTCCATTCCATTCCATTACATTCCATTCCATTCCATTCCGTTCTACTCGGGTTGATTCCATTCTATTCCATTCCATTCCATTCCATTCCATTCCATTCCATTCCAATCGATTCCATTCCATTCCATTCCATGGAATTCCATTCCATTCCATTCCATTCCATGGAATTCCATTCCATTCCATTCCATTCCATTCCATTCCATTCCATTCCATTCCATTCCATTCCATTGAATTCCATTCCATTCCATTCCATTCCATTCCATTGAATTCCATTCCGTTCCATTCCAATCCATTGAATTCCATTCCATTCCATTCCATTCCATTCCATTCCATTCCATTCCATTCCATTCCATTGAATTCCATTCCATTCCATTCCATTCCATTCCATTCCATTCCATTCCATTCCATTCCATTCCGTTCTACTCGGGTTGATTCCATTCTATTCCATTCCATTCCATTCGATCCCATTTGATTCCATTCGATTCCATTCAATTCCATTCGATTCCATTCCATTCCACTCCATTCCATTCCATTGAATTCCATTCCATTCCATTCCATTCCATTCCATTCCATTCCATTCCATTCCATTCCATTCCATTGAATTCCATTCCATTCCATTCCATTCCATTCCATTGAATTCCATTCCATTCCATTCCATTCAATTGAATTCCGTTCCATTCCATTCCATTCCGTTCCGTTCCGTCCCGTTCCGTTCCGTTCCGTTCCGTTGCGTTCCGTTCCTCTCTACTCGGGTTGATTAAATTCTATTCCATTCCATTCTATTCGATTCCATTCGATTCCAATCGATTCCATTCGATTCCATTCGATTCCATTGAATTCCATTCCATTCCATTCCATTCCATTGAATTCCGTTGCATTATATTCCATTCCGTTCCGTTCCGTCCCGTTCCGTTCCGTTCCGTTCCGTTGCGTGCCGTTCCGTTCTACTCGGGTTGATTCCATTCCATTCCATTCCATTCCATTCCATTCCATTCCATTCCATTCCATTGAATTCCATTCCATTCCATTCCATTCCATTCCATTCCATTCCATTCCGTTCTACTCGGGTTGATTCCATTCTATGCCATTCCATTCCATTCGATCTCATTCGATTCCATTCGATTCCATTCGATTCCACTCCATTCCATTCCATTGAATTCCATTCCATTCCATTCCATTCCATTGCATTCCTTTGAATTCCATTCCATTCCATTCCATTCCATTCCATTCCATCCCATTCCATTCCATTCCATTCCATTCCATTCCATTCCATTGAATTCCATTCCATTCCATTGAATTCCATTCCATTCCATTCCATTCCATTGAATTCCGTTCCATTCCATTCCATTCCATTCCATTGAATTCCATTCCATTCCTTTCCATAGAATTCCGTTCCATTCCATTCCATTCCATTCCATTCCATTCCATTGAATTCCATTCCATTCCATTCCATTCCTTTCCATTGAATTCCATTCTGTTCCATTCCATTCCTTTGAATTCCGTTCCATTCCATTCCATTCCAATCCTTTCCGTTCCGTTCCGTTCCGTTCCGTTCCGTTGCGTTCCGCTCCGTTCTACTCGGGTTGATTCCATTCTATTCCATTCCATTCCATTCGATCCCATTCGATTCCATTCGATTCCATTCGATTCCATTCGATTCCACTCCATTCCATTCCATAGAATTCCATTCCATTCCATTCCATTTGAATTCCATTCCATTCCATTCCATTCCATTCTATTCCATTCCATCCCATTCCATTCCATTCCATTCCATTCTACTCGGGTTGATTGCATTCTATTCCATTCCATTCCATTCGATTCCATTCGATTCCATTCGATTCCATTCGATTCCATTCGATTCCATTCCATTCCATTCCATTCCATTCCATTCCATTCCATTCCATTCCATTGAATTCCATTCCATTCCATTCCATTCCATTCCATGGAATTCCATTCCATTCCATTCCATTCCATTCCATTCCATTCCATTCCATTCCATTCCATTCCATTCCATTGAATTCCATTCCATTCCATAGAATTCCATTCCATTCCATTCCATTCCATTGAATTCCGTTCCTTTCCATTCCATTCCATTCCGTTCCGTTCTGTTCCGTTCCGTTGCGTTCCGTTCCGTTCAACTAGGGTTGATTCCATTCTATTCAATTCCATTCCATTCCATTCTACACGGGTTGATCATTCCATTCCGTTCCGTTCCGTTCCGTTCCGTACCGTTCTACTCGGGTTGATTCCATTCTATTCCATTCCATTCCATTCGATTCCATTCGACTCCATTCCATTCCATTCCATTCCATTCCATTCCATTCCATTCCATTGCATTCCATTCCGCTCCATTCCATTCCATTCCATTCCATTCCATTACATTCCATTCCGTTCCGTTCCGTTCCGTTCCGTTCCGTTGCGTTCCATTCCGTTCTACTCGGGTTGATTCCATTCTATTCCATTCCATTCCATTTGACTCCATTCGATTCCATTCCATTCCATTGCATTGAATTCCATTCCATTCCATTCCATTCCATTCCATTCCATTCCACTCCATTGAATTCCATTCCATTCCATTCCATTCCATTCCATTCCATTCCATTCCACTCCATTCCATTCCACTCCACTGCACTCCACTCCACTCCACTCCACTCCATTCCACTCCCTTCCATTCCATAAAATTGAATTCCATTCCATTCCATTCCATTCCATTCCATTCCATTCCATTCCATTCCATTCCACTCCATTCCACTCCACTCCACTCCACTCCACTCCACTCCACTCCATTCCATTCCCTTCCATTCCATTCAATTGAATTGCATTGAATTCCATTCCATTCCATTCCATAACATTTCATTCCATTCCATTCCATTCCATTCCATTCCATTCCATTCCATTCCATTCCGTTCTACTCGGGTTGATTCCATTCTATTCCATTCCATTCCATTCGATTCCATTCGATTCCATTCCATTCCATTCGATTCCATTCGTTTCCATTCCATTCCATTCCATTCTATTCCATTGAATTCCATTCCATTCCATTCCATTCCATTCCATTCCATTGCATTCCATTCCATTGAATTCCATTGAATTCCATTCCATTGAATTCCATTCCATTCCATTCCATTCCATTCCATTCCATTGAATTCCATTCCATTCCATTCCATTCCATTCCATTCCATTGAATTCCATTCCATTCCATTCCATTCCATGGAATTCCGTTCCATTCCATTCCATTCCGTTCCGTTCCGTCCCGTTCCGTTCCGTTCCGTTCCGTTGCGTTCCGTTCCGTTCTACTCGGGTTGATTCCATTCTATTCCATTCCATTCCATTCGATTCCATTCGATTCCATTCGATTCCACTCCATTCCATTCCATAGAATTCCATACCATTCCATTCCATTCCATTGAATTCCATTCCATTCCATTCCATTGAATTCCTTTCCATTCCATTCCATTCCATTGAATTCCATTCCATTCCATTCCATTCCATTCCATTCCATTCCATTCCATTCTACTGGTGTCCATTCCATTCCATTCCATTCCATTCCATTCCATTCCATTCCAATCCATTCCATTCCATTCCATAGAATTCCATTCCATTCCATTCCATTCCATTCCATTCCATTGAATTCCATTCCATTCCATTCCATAGAATTCCATTCCATTCCATTCCATTCCATTGAATTCCATTCCATTCCATTCCATTCCATTCCATTCCATTCCATTCCATTCCATTCCATTCTACTGGTGTCCAATCCATTCCATTCCATTCCATTCCATTCCATTCCATTCCATTCCTTTCCATTCCATTGCATTCCACTGCATTCCATTCCATTCCATTCCATTCCATTCCACTCCACTCCACTCCACTCCACTCCATTCCACTCCACTCCACTCCGGTACATTCCATTCCATTCCATTCCATTCCATTCCATTCCATTCCGTGCTTCTCAGGTACATTCCGTTCCGTTCCATTCCATTCCATTCCATTCCATTCCATTCCATTCCGTTCCAGTGCACTCTACTCCACTCCACTCCACTCCACTCCACTCCGGTACATTCCATTCCATTCCATTCCATTCCATTCCATTCCATTTCCATTCCCATTCCATTTCCATTCCCGTTCCATTTCCATTCCCGTTTCTTTTCCATTCCCGTTCCATTTCCATTCCAGTTCCATTACCATTCCCGTTCCATTTCCATTCCCGATCCATTTCCATTCCCGTTCCATTTCCATTCCCGTTCCATTTCCATTCTCGTTCCGTTACCATTCCCGTTCCATTTCCGTTCCCGTTCCGTTTCCGTTCCCGTTCCATTTCCGTTCTCGTTCCGTTTCCGTTCCCGTTCCATTTCCATTCCCGTTCCATTTCCGTTCCCGTACCATTTCCATTCCCGTTCCATTTCCATTCCCTTTCCATTTCCATTTCATTCCATTCCGTTCTGCTCGGGTACATTCCATTCCATTCCATTGCATTCCATTCCGTTCTGCTCCTGTCCATTCCATTCCATTCCATTCCGTTCCATTCCGTTCTACTCGGGTAGATTCCATTCCATTCCATTCCATTCCATTCCATTCCATTCCATTCCATTCTACTGGTGTCCATTCCATTCCATTCCATTCCATTCCATTCCATTCCATTCCATTGCATTCCATTCCATTCCATTCCATTCCGTTCCGTTCTACTCGATTACATTCCATTCAATTCCATTCCATTCCGTTCTACTCGGGTAGATTCCATTCCATTCCATTCCATTCCTTTCCATTCCATTGCATTCCATTGCATTGCATTGCACTCAATTCCATTCCATTCCATTCCATTCCATTCCATTCCATTCCATTCCGTTCCGTTCAACTCGGTTACATTCCATTCAATTACATTCCATTCCGTTCTACTCGGTTACATTCCATTCCATTCCATTCCATTCCATTCCAATCCATTCCATTCCATTCCATTCCGTTCTACTCGTGTACATTCCATTCCATTCCATTCCATTCCATTCCATTCCATTCCATTCCATTCCATTCCGTTCTACTTTGGTACATTCCATTCCATTCCATTCCATTCCATTCCATTCCATTCCATTCCATTCCATTCCATTCCGTTCTACTCAGGTTGATTCCATTCTATTCCATTCCATTCCATTTCATTCCATTCCATTCCATTCCATTCCATTCGATTCCATTCCATTCCATTCCATTGAATTCCATTCCATTCCATTCCATTCCATGGAATTCCATTCCATTCCATTCCATTCCATGGAATTCCATTCCATTCCATTCCATTCCATTCCATTCCATTCCATTCCATTCCATTGAATTCCATTCCGTTCCATTCCATTCCATTGAATTCCATTCCATTCCATTCCATTCCATTCCATTCCATTCCATTCCATTCCATTGAATTCCGTTCCATTCCATTCCATTCCATTCCATTCCATCCCATTCCATTCCATTCCATTCCATTCCGTTCTACTCGGGTTGATTCCATTCTATTCCATTCCATTCCATTCGATCCCATTTGATTCCATTCGATTCCATTCAATTCCATTCCATTCCATTCCATTCCATTCCATTCCATGGAATTCCATTCCATTCCATTCCATTCCATTCCATGGAATTCCATTCCATTCCATTCCATTCCATTCCATTCCATTCCATTCCATAGAATTCCATTCCATTCCATTCCATTCCATTGAATTCCGTTCCATTCCATTCCGTTCCGTTCCGTTCCGTTCCGTTCCGTTCCGTTGCGTTCCGTTCCGTTTCGTTGTGTTCCGTTCCGTTCTACTCGGGTTAATTCCATTCTATTCCATTCCATTCCAATCCATTCCATTCCATTCCATCGAATTCCATTCCATTCCATTCCATTCCATTCCATTCCATGGAATTCCGTTCCATTCCATTCCATTCCGTTCCGTTCCGTCCCGTTCCGTTCCGTTCCGTTCCGTTGCGTTCCGCTCCGTTCTACTCGGGTTGATTCCATTCTATTCCATTCCATTCCATTCGATTCCATTCAATTCCATTCGATTCCACTCCATTCCATTCCATAGAATTCCATTCCATTCCATTCCATTCCATTGAATTCCATTCCATTCCATTCCATTCCATTGAATTCCATTCCATTCCATTCCATTCCATTGAATTCCATTCCATTCCATTCCATTCCATTCCATTCCATTCCATTCCATTCCATTCTACTGTTGTCCATTCCATTCCATTCCATTCCATTCCATTCCATTCCATTCCATTCCATTCCATTCCTTTCCATTCCATTGCATTCCATTGCATTCCATTCCATTCCATTCCATTCCATTCCATTCCATTCCATTCCATTCCATTCCACTCCACACCACTCCAGTCCACTCCATTCCACTCCACTCCACTCCGGTACATTCCATTCCATTCCATTCCATTCCATTCCATTCCATTCCATTCCGTGCTTCTCAGGTACATTCCGTTCCGTTCCATTCCATTCCATTCCATTCCATTCCGTTCCAGTGCACTCTACTCCACTCCACTCCACTCCACTCCGGTACATTCCATTCCATTCCATTCCATTCCATTCCATTCCATTTCCATTCCCATTCCATTTCCATTCCCGTTCCATTTCCATTCCCGTTTCTTTTCCATTCCCGTTCCATTTCCGTTCCCGTTCCGTTTCCGTTCCCGTTCCATTTCCGTTCTCGTTCCGTTTCCGTTCCCGTTCCATTTCCATTCCCGTTTCAATTGCGTTCCCGTTCCATTTCCATTCCCGTTCCATTTCCATTCCCTTTCCATTTCCATTTCATTCCTTTCCGTTCTGCTCGGGTACATTCCATTCCATTCCATTGCATTCCATTCCGTTCTGCTCCTGTACATTCCATTCCATTCCATTCCGTTCCATTCCGTTCTACTCGGGTAGATTCCATTCCATTCCATTCCATTCCATTCCATTCCATTCCATTCCATTCCATTCCATTCCATTCTACTGGTGTCCATTCCATTCCATTCCATTCCATTCCATTCCATTCCATTCCATTCCATTGCATTCCATTCCATTCCATTCCATTGAATTCCATTCCATTCCATTCCATTCCATTCCATTCCATTGAATTCCATTCCATTCCATTCCATTCCATGGAATTCCGTTCCATTCCATTCCATTCCATTCCATTCCATGGAATTCCGTTCCATTCCATTCCATTCCGTTCCATACCATTCCATTCCATTCCATTCCGTTCTGTTCAACCCGGTTACATTCCATTCAATTACATTCCATTCGGTTCTACTCGGTTACATTCCATTCCATTCCATTCCATTCCATTCCAATCCATTCCATTCCATTCCATTCCGTTCTACTCGGGTACATTGCATTCCATTCCATTCCATTCCATTCCATTCCATTCCATTCCATTCCATTCCGTTCTACTTTGGTACATTCCATTCCATTCCATTCCATTCCATTCCATTACATTCCATTCCATTCCATTCCGTTCTACTCGGGTTGATTCCATTCTATTCCATTCCATTCCATTCCATTCCATTCCATTCCATTCCATTCCATTCCATTCCATTCCATGGAATTCCATTCCATTCCATTCCATTCCATTGAATTCCATTCCATTCCATTCCATTCCATTCCATTCCATTCCATTCCATTCCATTGAATTCCATTCCATTCCATTCCATTCCATTCCATTCCATTCCATTCCATTCTACTGGTGTCCATTCCATTCCATTCCATTCCATTCCATTCCATTCCATTCCTTTCCATTCCATTGCATTCCATTGCATTCCGTTCCATTCCATTCCATTCCATTCCACTCCACTCCACTCCACTCCACTCCATTCCACTCCACTCCACTCCGGTACATTCCATTCCATTCCATTCCATTCCATTCCATTCCGTGCTTCTCAGGTACATTCCGTTCCGTTCCATTCCATTCCATTCCATTCCATTCCATTCCGTTCCAGTGCACTCTACTCCACTCCACTCCACTCCACTCCACTCCGGTACATTCCATTCCATTCCATTCCATTCCATTCCATTCCATTTCCATTCCCATTCCATTTCCATTCCCGTTCCATTTCCATTCCCGTTTCTTTTCCATTCCCGTTCCATTTCCATTCCAGTTCCATTACCATTCCCGTTCCATTTCCATTCCCGATCCATTTCCATTCCCGTTCCATTTCCATTCCCATTCCATTTCCATTCCCGTTCCGTTACCATTCCCGTTCCATTTCCGTTCCCGTTCCGTTTCCGTTCCCGTTCCATTTCCGTTCTCGTTCCGTTTCCGTTCCCGTTCCATTTCCATTCCCGTTCCATTTCCGTTCCCGTTCCATTTCCATTCCCGTTCCATTTCCATTCCCTTTCCATTTCCATTTCATTCCATTCCGTTCTGCTCGGGTACATTCCATTCCATTCCATTGCATTCCATTCCGTTCTGCTCCTGTCCATTCCATTCCATTCCATTCCGTTCCATTCCGTTCTACTCGGGTAGATTCCATTCCATTCCATTCCATTCCATTCCATTCCATTCCATTCCATTCTACTGGTGTCCATTCCATTCCATTCCATTCCATTCCATTCCATTCCATTCCATTGCATTCCATTCCATTCCATTCCATTCCGTTCCGTTCTACTCGATTACATTCCATTCAATTCCATTCCATTCCGTTCTACTCGGGTAGATTCCATTCCATTCCATTCCATTCCTTTCCATTCCATTGCATTCCATTGCACTGCATTGCACTCAATTCCATTCCATTCCATTCCATTCCATTCCATTCCATTCCATTCCATTCCGTTCCGTTCAACTCGGTTACATTCCATTCAATTACATTCCATTCCGTTCTACTCGGTTACATTCCATTCCATTCCATTCCGTTCCATTCCAATCCATTCCATTCCATTACATTCCGTTCTACTCGTGTACATTCCATTCCATTCCATTCCATTCCATTCCATTCCATTCCATTCCATTCCATTCCATTCCGTTCTACTTTGGTACATTCCATTCCATTCCATTCCATTCCATTCCATTCCATTCCATTCCATTCCATTCCATTCCATTCCATTCCATTCCATTCCGTTCTACTCAGGTTGATTCCATTCTATTCCATTCCATTCCATTTCATTCCATTCCATTCCATTCCATTCCAATCCATTCCATTCCATTGAATTCCATTCCATTCCATTCCATTCCATGGAATTCCATTCCATTCCATTCCATTCCATGGAATTCCATTCCATTCCATTCCATTCCATTCCATTCCATTCCATTCCACTCCACACCACTCCAGTCCACTCCATTCCACTCCACTCCACTCCGGTACATTCCATTCCATTCCATTCCATTCCATTCCATTCCATTCCGTGCTTCTCAGGTACATTCCGTTCCGTTCCATTCCATTCCATTCCATTCCATTCCATTCCGTTCCAGTGCACTCTACTCCACTCCACTCCACTCCACTCCGGTACATTCCATTCCATTCCATTCCATTCCATTCCATTCCATTTCCATTCCCATTCCATTTCCATTCCCGTTCCATTTCCATTCCCGTTTCTTTTCCATTCCCGTTCCATTTCCATTCCCGTTCCATTACCATTCCCGTTCCATTTCCATTCCCGATCCATTTCCATTCCCGTTCCTTTTCCATTCCCGTTCCATTTCCATTCCTGTTCCGTTACCATTCCCGTTCCATTTCCGTTCCCGTTCCGTTTCCGTTCCCGTTCCATTTCCGTTCTCGTTCCGTTTCCGTTCCCGTTCCATTTCCATTCCCGTTTCAATTGCGTTCCCGTTCCATTTCCATTCCCGTTCCATTTCCATTCCCTTTCCATTTCCATTTCATTCCTTTCCGTTCTGCTCGGGTACATTCCATTCCACTCCATTGCATTCCATTCCGTTCTGCTCCTGTACATTCCATTCCATTCCATTCCGTTCCATTCCGTTCTACTCGGGTAGATTCCATTCCATTCCATTCCATTCCATTCCATTCCATTCCATTCCATTCCATTCTACTGGTGTCCATTCCATTCCATTCCATTCCATTCCATTCCAATCCATTCCATTCCATTCCATTCCATTCCATTCCATTCCATTCCATTGCATTCCATTCCATTCCATTCCATTCCATTCCGTTCCGTTCTACTCGGTTACATTCCATTCAATTCCATTCCATTCCGTTCTACTCGGGTAGATTCCATTCCATTCCATTCCATTCCTTTCCATTCCATTGCATTCCATTGCATTGCATTGCACTCAATTCCATTCCATTCCATTCCATACCATTCCATTCCATTCCATTCCATTCCGTTCTGTTCAACCCGGTTACATTCCATTCAATTACATTCCATTCGGTTCTACTCGGTTACATTCCATTCCATTCCATTCCATTCCATTCCAATCCATTCCATTCCATTCCATTCCGTTCTACTCGGGTACATTGCATTCCATTCCATTCCATTCCATTCCATTCCATTCCATTCCATTCCATTCCATTCCGTTCTACTTTGGTACATTCCATTCCATTCCATTCCATTCCATTCCATTACATTCCATTCCATTCCATTCCGTTCTACTCGGGTTGATTCCATTCTATTCCATTCCATTCCATTCCATTCCATTCCATTCCATTCGATTCCATTCCATTCCATTCCATGGAATTCCATTCCATTCCATTCCATTCCATTGAATTCCATTCCATTCCATTCCATTCCATTCCATTCCATTCCATTCCATTCCATTGAATTCCATTCCATTCCATTCCATTCCATTCCATTCCATTCCATTCCATTCTACTGGTGTCCATTCCATTCCATTCCATTCCATTCCATTCCATTCCATTCCTTTCCATTCCATTGCATTCCATTGCATTCCGTTCCATTCCATTCCATTCCATTCCACTCCACTCCACTCCACTCCACTCCATTCCACTCCACTCCACTCCGGTACATTCCATTCCATTCCATTCCATTCCATTCCATTCCGTGCTTCTCAGGTACATTCCGTTCCGTTCCATTCCATTCCATTCCATTCCATTCCATTCCGTTCCAGTGCACTCTACTCCACTCCACTCCACTCCACTCCACTCCGGTACATTCCATTCCATTCCATTCCATTCCATTCCATTCCATTTCCATTCCCATTCCATTTCCATTCCCATTCCATTTCCATTCCCGTTTCTTTTCCATTCCCGTTCCATTTCCATTCCAGTTCCATTACCATTCCCGTTCCATTTCCATTCCCGATCCATTTCCATTCCCGTTCCATTTCCATTCCCGTTCCATTTCCATTCCCGTTCCGTTACCATTCCCGTTCCATTTCCGTTCCCGTTCCGTTTCCGTTCCCGTTCCATTTCCGTTCTCGTTCCGTTTCCGTTCCCGTTCCATTTCCATTCCCGTTCCATTTCCGTTCCCGTTCCATTTCCATTCCCGTTCCATTTCCATTCCCTTTCCATTTCCATTTCATTCCATTCCGTTCTGCTCGGGTACATTCCATTCCATTCCATTGCATTCCATTCCGTTCTGCTCCTGTCCATTCCATTCCATTCCATTCCGTTCCATTCCGTTCTACTCGGGTAGATTCCATTCCATTCCATTCCATTCCATTCCATTCCATTCCATTCTACTGGTGTCCATTCCATTCCATTCCATTCCATTCCATTCCATTGCATTCCATTCCATTCCATTCCATTCCGTTCCGTTCTACTCGATTACATTCCATTCAATTCCATTCCATTCCGTTCTACTCGGGTAGATTCCATTCCATTCCATTCCATTCCTTTCCATTCCATTGCATTCCATTGCATTGCATTGCACTCAATTCCATTCCATTCCATTCCATTCCATTCCATTCCATTCCATTCCATTCCGTTCCGTTCAACTCGGTTACATTCCATTCAATTACATTCCATTCCGTTCTACTCGGTTACATTCCATTCCATTCCATTCCATTCCATTCCAATCCATTCCATTCCATTCCGTTCTACTCGTATACATTCCATTCCATTCCATTCCATTCCATTCCATTCCATTCCATTCCATTCCATTCCGTTCTACTTTAGTACATTCCATTCCATTCCATTCCATTCCATTCCATTCCATGGAATTCCATTCCATTCCATTCCATTCCATTCCATTCCATGGAATTCCATTCCATTCCATTCCATTCCATTCCATTCCATTCCATAGAATTCCATTCCATTCCATTCCATTCCATTGAATTCCGTTCCATTCCATTCCATTCCGTTCCGTTCCGTTCCGTTCCGTTCCGTTCCGTTGCGTTCCGTTCCGTTCCGTTGTGTTCCGTTCCGTTCTACTCGGGTTGATTCCATTCTATTCCATTCCATTCCAATCCATTCCATTCCATTCCATCGAATTCCATTCCATTCCATTCCATTCCATTCCATTCCATGGAATTCGGTTCCATTCCATTCCATTCCGTTCCGTTCCTTCCCGTTCCTTTCCGTTCCGTTCCGTTGCGTTCCGCTCCGTTCTACTCGGGTTGATTCCATTCTATTCCATTCCATTCCATTCGATTCCATTCGATTCCATTCGATTCCACTCCATTCCATTCCATAGAATTCCATTCCATTCCATTCCATTCCATTGAATTCCATTCCATTCCATTCCATTCCATTGAATTCCATTCCATTCCATTCCATTCCATTGAATTCCATTCCATTCCATTCCATTCCATTCCATTCCATTCCATTCCATTCCATTCCATTCCATTCCATTCTACTGTTGTCCATTCCATTCCATTCCATTCCATTCCATTCCATTCCATTCCATTCCTTTCCATTCCATTGCATTCCATTGCATTCCATTCCATTCCATTCCATTCCATTCCATTCCATTCCATTCCATTCCATTCCATTCCATTCCATTCCATTCCACTCCACACCACTCCAGTCCACTCCATTCCACTCCACTCCACTCCGGTACATTCCATTCCATTCCATTCCATTCCATTCCATTCCATTCCGTGCTTCTCAGGTACATTCCGTTCCGTTCCATTCCATTCCATTCCATTCCATTCCGTTCCAGTGCACTCTACTCCACTCCACTCCACTCCACTCCGGTACATTCCATTCCATTCCATTCCATTCCATTCCATTCCATTTCCATTCCCATTCCATTTCCATTCCCGTTCCATTTCCATTCCCGTTTCTTTTCCATTCCCGTTCCATTTCCATTCCCGTTCCATTACCATTCCCGTTCCATTTCCATTCCCGATCCATTTCCATTCCCGTTCCTTTTCCATTCCCGTTCCATTTCCATTCCTGTTCCGTTACCATTCCCGTTCCATTTCCGTTCCCGTTCCGTTTCCGTTCCCGTTCCATTTCCGTTCTCGTTCCGTTTCCGTTCCCGTTGCATTTCCATTCCCGTTTCAATTGCGTTCCCGTTCCATTTCCATTCCCGTTCCATTTCCATTCCCTTTCCATTTCCATTTCATTCCTTTCCGTTCTGCTCGGGTACATTCCATTCCATTCCATTGCATTCCATTCCGTTCTGCTCCTGTACATTCCATTCCATTCCATTCCATTCCATTCCGTTCTACTCGGGTAGATTCCATTCCATTCCATTCCATTCCATTCCATTCCATTCCATTCCATTCCATTCTACTGGTGTCCATTCCATTCCATTCCATTCCATTCCATTCCATTCCATTCCATTCCATTGCATTCCATTCCATTCCATTCCATTCCATTCCGTTCCGTTCTACTCGGTTACATTCCATTCAATTCCATTCCATTCCGTTCTACTCGGGTAGATTCCATTCCATTCCATTCCATTCCTTTCCATTCCATTGCATTCCATTGCATTGCATTGCACTCAATTCCATTCCATTCCATTCCATTCCATTCCATTCCATTCCATTCCATTCCGTTCCGTTCAACCCGGTTACATTCCATTCAATTACATTCCATTCCGTTCTACTCGGTTACATTCCATTCCATTCCATTCCATTCCATTCCAATCCATTCCATTCCATTCCATTCCGTTCTACTCGGGTACATTGCATTCCATTCCATTCCATTCCATTCCATTCCATTCCATTCCATTCCATTCCATTCCATTCCGTTCTACTTTGGTACATTCCATTCCATTCCATTCCATTCCATTCCATGACATTCCATTCCATTCCATTCCGTTCTACTCGGGTTGATTCCATTCTATTCCATTCCATTCCATTCCATTCCATTCCATTCCATTCCATTCCATTCCATTCCGTTCTACTCGGGTTGATTCCATTCTATTCCATTCCATTCCATTCCATTCCATTCCATTCCATTCGATTCCATTCCATTCCATTCCATGGAATTCCATTCCATTCCATTCCATTTCATTGAATTCCATTCCATTCCATTCCATTCCATTCCATTCCATTCCATTCCATTCCATTGAATTCCATTCCATTCCATTCCATTCCATTCCATTCCATTCCATTCCATTCCATTCTACTGGTGTCCATTCCATTCCATTCCATTCCATTCCATTCCATTCCATTCCATTCCTTTCCATTCCATTGCATTCCATTGCATTCCGTTCCATTCCATTCCATTCCATTCCACTCCACTCCACTCCACTCCACTCCATTCCACTCCACTCCACTCCGGTACATTCCATTCCATTCCATTCCATTCCATTCCATTCCATTCCGTGCTTCGCAGGTACATTCCGTTCCGTTCCATTCCATTCCATTCCATTCCGTTCCAGTGCACTCTACTCCACTCCACTCCACTCCACTCCACTCCGGTACATTCCATTCCATTCCATTCCATTCCATTCCATTCCATTCCATTTCCATTCCCATTCCATTTCCATTCCCGTTCCATTTCCATTCCCGTTTCTTTTCCATTCCCGTTCCATTTCCATTCCAGTTCCATTACCATTCCCGTTCCATTTCCATTCCCGATCCATTTCCATTCCCGTTCCATTTCCATTCCCGTTCCATTTCCATTCCCGTTCCGTTACCATTCCCGTTCCATTTCCGTTCCCGTTCCGTTTCCGTTCCCGTTCCATTTCCTTTCTCGTTCCGTTTCCTTTCCCGTTCCATTTCCATTCCCGTTCCATTTCCGTTCCCGTTCCATTTCCATTCCCGTTCCATTTCCATTCCCTTTCCATTTCCATTTCATTCCATTCCGTTCTGCTCGGGTACATTCCATTCCATTCCATTGCATTCCATTCCGTTCTGCTCCTGTCCATTCCATTCCATTCCATTCCGTTCCATTCCGTTCTACTCGGGTAGATTCCATTCCATTCCATTCCATTCCATTCCATTCCATTCTACTGGTGTCCATTCCATTCCATTCCATTCCATTCCATTCCATTCCATTGCATTCCATTCCATTCCATTCCATTCCGTTCCGTTCTACTCGATTACATTCCATTCAATTCCATTCCATTCCGTTCTACTCGGGTAGATTCCATTCCATTCCATTCCATTCCTTTCCATTCCATTGCATTCCATTGCATTGCATTGCACTCAATTCCATTCCATTCCATTCCATTCCATTCCATTCCATTCCATTCCGTTCCGTTCAACTCGGTTACATTCCATTCAATTACATTCCATTCCGTTCTACTCGGTTACATTCCATTCCATTCCATTCCATTCCATTCCAATCCATTCCATTCCATTACATTCCGTTCTACTCGTGTACATTCCATTCCATTCCATTCCATTCCATTCCATTCCATTCCATTCCATTCCATTCCGTTCTACTTTGGTACATTCCATTCCATTCCATTCCATTCCATTCCATTCCATTCCATTCCATTCCATTCCATTCCATTCCATTCCGTTCTACTCAGGTTGATTCCATTCTATTCCATTCCATTCCATTTCATTCCATTCCATTCCATTCCATTCCATTCCATTCCATTCCAATCCATTCCATTCCATTGAATTCCATTCCATTCCATTCCATTCCATGGAATTCCATTCCATTCCATTCCATTCCATGGAATTCCATTCCATTCCATTCCATTCCATGGAATTCCATTCCATTCCATTCCATTCCATTCCGTTCCTTTCAACTCGGTTACATTCCATTCAATTACATTCCATTCCGTTCTACTCGGTTACATTCCATTCCATTCCATTCCATTCCATTCCATTCCAATCCATTCCATTCCATTACATTCCGTTCTACTCGTGTACATTCCATTCCATTCCATTCCATTCCATTCCATTCCATTCCATTCCATTCCATTCCGTTCTACTTTGGTACATTCCATTCCATTCCATTCCATTCCATTCCATTCCATTCCATTCCATTCCATTCCATTCCATTCCGTTCTACTCAGGTTGATTCCATTGATTCCATTCCATTCCATTCCATTCCATTCCATTCCATTCCATTCCATTCCATTGAATTCCGTTCCATTAGATTCCATTCCATTCCATTCCATCCCATTCCATTCCATTCCATTTCATTCCGTTCTACTCGGGTTGATTCCATTCTATTCCATTCCATTCCATTCGATCCCATTTGATTCCATTCGATTCCATTCAATTCCATTCGATTCCATTCCATTCCACTCCATTCCATTCCATTGAATTCCATTCCATTCCATTCCATTCCATTCCATGGAATTCCGTGCTTCTCAGGTACATTCCGTTCCGTTCCATTCCATTCCATTCCATTCCATTCCGTTCCAGTGCACTCTACTCCACTCCACTCCACTCCACTCCGGTACATTCCATTCCATTCCATTCCATTCCATTCCATTCCATTTCCATTCCCATTCCATTTCCATTCCCGTTCCATTTCCATTCCCGTTTCTTTTCCATTCCCGTTCCATTTCCATTCCCGTTCCATTACCATTCCCGTTCCATTTCCATTCCCGATCCATTTCCATTCCCGTTCCTTTTCCATTCCCGTTCCATTTCCATTCCTGTTCCGTTACCATTCCCGTTCCATTTCCGTTCCCGTTCCGTTTCCGTTCCCGTTCCATTTCCGTTCTCGTTCCGTTTCCGTTCCCGTTCCATTTCCATTCCCGTTTCAATTGCGTTCCCGTTCCATTTCCATTCCCGTTCCATTTCCATTCCCTTTCCATTTCCATTTCATTCCTTTCCGTTCTGCTCGGGTACATTCCATTCCATTCCATTGCATTCCATTCCGTTCTGCTCCTGTACATTCCATTCCATTCCATTCCGTTCCATTCCGTTCTACTCGGGTAGATTCCATTCCATTCCATTCCATTCCATTCCATTCCATTCCATTCCATTCCATTCCATTCTACTGGTGTCCATTCCATTCCATTCCATTCCATTCCATTCCATTCCATTCCATTCCATTCCATTGCATTCCATTCCATTCCATTCCATTCCATTCCGTTCCGTTCTACTCGGTTACATTCCATTCAATTCCATTCCATTCCGTTCTACCCGGGTAGATTCCATTCCATTCCATTCCATTCCTTTCCATTCCATTGCATTCCATTGCATTGCATTGCACTCAATTCCATTCCATTCCATTCCATTCCATTCCATTCCATTCCATTCCATTCCGTTCCGTTCAACCCGGTTACATTCCATTCAATTACATTCCATTCCGTTCTACTCGGTTACATTCCATTCCATTCCATTCCATTCCATTCCAATCCATTCCATTCCATTCCATTCCGTTCTACTCGGGTACATTGCATTCCATTCCATTCCATTCCATTCCATTCCATTCCATTCCATTCCATTCCATTCCATTCCATTCCATTCCATTCCGTTCTACTTTGGTACATTCCATTCCATTCCATTCCATTCCATTCCATTACATTCCATTCCATTCCATTCCGTTCTACTCGGGTTGATTCCATTCTATTCCATTCCATTCCATTCCATTCCATTCCATTCCATTCCATTCCATTCCATTCCATTCCGTTCTACTCGGGTTGATTCCATTCTATTCCATTCCATTCCATTCCATTCCATTCCATTCCATTCGATTCCATTCCATTCCGTTCCATGGAATTCCATTCCATTCCATTCCATTCCATTGAATTCCATTCCATTCCATTCCATTCCATTCCATTCCATTCCATTCCATTGAATTCCATTCCATTCCATTCCATTCCATTCCATTCCATTCCATTCCATTCCATTTTACTGGTGTCCATTCCATTCCATTCCATTCCATTCCATTCCATTCCATTCCTTTCCATTCCATTGCATTCCATTGCATTCCGTTCCATTCCATTCCATTCCATTCCACTCCACTCCACTCCACTCCACTCCATTCCACTCCACTCCACTCCGGTACATTCCATTCCATTCCATTCCATTCCATTCCATTCCATTCCGTGCTTCGCAGGTACATTCCGTTCCGTTCCATTCCATTCCATTCCATTCCATTCCATTCCGTTCCAGTGCACTCTACTCCACTCCACTCCACTCCACTCCACTCCGGTACATTCCATTCCATTCCATTCCATTCCATTCCATTCCATTCCATTCCATTCCATTCCATTTCCATTCCCATTCCATTTCCATTCCCGTTCCATTTCCATTCCCGTTTCTTTTCCATTCCCGTTCCATTTCCATTCCAGTTCCATTACCATTCCCGTTCCATTTCCATTCCCGATCCATTTCCATTCCCGTTCCATTTCCATTCCCGTTCCATTTCCATTCCCGTTCCGTTACCATTCCCGTTCCATTTCCGTTCCCGTTCCGTTTCCGTTCCCGTTCCATTTCCTTTCTCGTTCCTTTTCCGTTCCCGTTCCATTTCCATTCCCGTTCCATTTCCGTTCCCGTTCCATTTCCATTCCCGTTCCATTTCCATTCCCTTTCCATTTCCATCTCATTCCATTCCGTTCTGCTCGGGTACATTCCATTCCATTCCATTGCATTCCATTCCGTTCTGCTCCTGTCCATTCCATTCCATTCCATTCCGTTCCATTCCGTTCTACTCGGGTAGATTCCATTCCATTCCATTCCATTCCATTCCATTCCATTCTACTGGTGTCCATTCCATTCCATTCCATTCCATTCCATTCCATTGCATTCCATTCCATTCCATTCCATTCCGTTCCGTTCTACTCGATTACATTCCATTCAATTCCATTCCATTCCGTTCTACTCGGGTAGATTCCATTCCATTCCATTCCATTCCTTTCCATTCCATTGCATTCCATTGCATTGCATTGCACTCAATTCCATTCCATTCCATTCCATTCCATTCCATTCCATTCCATTCCATTCCATTCCATTCCGTTCCGTTCAACTCGGTTACATTCCATTCAATTACATTCCATTCCGTTCTACTCGGTTACATTCCATTCCATTCCATTCCATTCCATTCCAATCCATTCCATTCCATTACATTCCGTTCTACTCGTGTACTTTCCATTCCATTCCATTCCATTCCATTCCATTCCATTCCATTCCATTCCATTCCATTCCATTCCATTCCGTTCTACTTTGGTACATTCCATTCCATTCCATTCCATTCCATTCCATTCCATTCCATTCCATTCCATTCCATTCCATTCCGTTCTACTCAGGTTGATTCCATTCTATTCCATTCCATTCCATTTCATTCCATTCCATTCCATTCCATTCCATTCCATTCCATTCCATTCCAATCCATTCCATTCCATTGAATTCCATTCCATTCCATTCCATTCCATGGAATTCCATTCCATTCCATTCCATTCCATGGAATTCCATTCCATTCCATTCCATTCCATTCCGTTCCTTTCAACTCGGTTACATTCCATTCAATTACATTCCATTCCGTTCTACTCGGTTACATTCCATTCCATTCCATTCCATTCCATTCCATTCCAATCCATTCCATTCCATTACATTCCGTTCTACTCGTGTACATTCCATTCCATTCCATTCCATTCCATTCCATTCCATTCCATTCCATTCCATTCCATTCCGTTCTACTTTGGTACATTCCATTCCATTCCATTCCATTCCATTCCATTCCATTCCATTCCATTCCATTCCATTCCGTTCTACTCAGGTTGATTCCATTGAATTCCATTCCATTCCATTCCATTCCATTCCATTCCATTCCTTTCCATTGAATTCCGTTCCATTAGATTCCATTCCATTCCATTCCATCCCATTCCTTTCCATTCCATTTCATTCCGTTCTACTCGGGTTGATTCCATTCTATTCCATTCCATTCCATTCGATCCCATTTGATTCCATTCGATTCCATTCAATTCCATTCGATTCCATTCCATTCCACTCCATTCCATTCCATTGAATTCCATTCCATTCCATTCCATTCCATGGAATTCCATTCCATTCCATTCCATTCCATTGAATTCCATTCCATTCCATTCCATTCCATTGAATTCCATTCCATTCCATTCCATTCCATTCCATTCCATTCCATTCCATTCCGTTCCATTCCATTCTACTGTTGTCCATTCCATTCCATTCCATTCCATTCCATTCCATTCCATTCCATTCCATTCCTTTCCATTCCATTGCATTCCATTGCATTCCATTCCATTCCATTCCATTCCATTCCATTCCATTCCATTCCATTCCATTCCACTCCACACCACTCCAGTCCACTCCATTCCACTCCACTCCACTCCGGTACATTCCATTCCATTCCATTCCATTCCATTCCATTCCATTCCATTCCGTGCTTCTCAGGTACATTCCATTCCGTTCCATTCCATTCCATTCCATTCCATTCCGTTCCAGTGCACTCTACTCCACTCCACTCCACTCCACTCCGGTACATTCCATTCCATTCCATTCCATTCCATTCCATTCCATTCCATTCCATTTCCATTCCCATTCCATTTCCATTCCCGTTCCATTTCCATTCCCGTTTCTTTTCCATTCCCGTTCCATTTCCATTCCCGTTCCATTACCATTCCCGTTCCATTTCCATTCCCGATCCATTTCCATTCCCGTTCCTTTTCCATTCCCGTTCCATTTCCATTCCTGTTCCGTTACCATTCCCGTTCCATTTCCGTTCCCGTTCCGTTTCCGTTCCCGTTCCATTTCCGTTCTCGTTCCGTTTCCGTTCCCGTTCCATTTCCATTCCCGTTTCAATTGCGTTCCCGTTCCATTTCCATTCCCGTTCCATTTCCATTCCCTTTCCATTTCCATTTCATTCTTTTCCGTTCTGCTCGGGTACATTCCATTCCATTCCATTGCATTCCATTCCGTTCTACTCCTGTCCATTCCATTCCATTCCATTCCGTTCCATTCCGTTCAACTCGGGTAGATTCCATTCCATTCCATTCCATTCCATTCCATTCCATTCCATTCCATTCCATTCCATTCCATTCCATTCCATTCTACTGGTGTCCATTCCATTCCATTCCATTCCATTCCATTCCATTCCATTCCATTCCATTCCATTCCACTCCACACCACTCCAGTACACTCCATTCCACTCCACTCCACTCCGGTACATTCCATTCCTTTCCATTCCATTCCATTCCATTCTATTCCATTCCATTCCGTGCTTCTCAGGTACATTCCGTTCCGTTCCATTCCATTCCATTCCATTCCATTCCGTTCCAGTGCACTCTACTCCACTCCACTCCACTCCACTCCGGTACATTCCATTCCATTCCATTCCATTCCATTCCATTCCATTTCCATTCCCATTCCATTTCCATTCCCGTTCCATTTCCATTCCCGTTTCTTTTCCATTCCCGTTCCATTTCCATTCCCGTTCCATTACCATTCCCGTTCCATTTCCATTCCCGATCCATTTCCATTCCCGTTCCTTTTCCATTCCCGTTCCATTTCCATTCCTGTTCCGTTACCATTCCCGTTCCATTTCCGTTCCCGTTCCGTTTCCGTTCCCGTTCCATTTCCGTTCTCGTTCCGTTTCCGTTCCCGTTCCATTTCCATTCCCGTTTCAATTGCGTTCCCGTTCCATTTCCATTCCCGTTCCATTTCCATTCCCTTTCCATTTCCATTTCATTCCTTTCCGTTCTGCTCGGGTACATTCCATTCCATTCCATTGCATTCCATTCCGTTCTGCTCCTGTCCATTCCATTCCATTCCATTCCGTTCCATTCCGTTCAACTCGGGTAGATTCCATTCCATTCCATTCCATTCCATTCCATTCCATTCCATTCCATTCCATTCTACTGGTGTCCATTCCATTCCATTCCATTCCATTCCATTCCATTCCATTGCATTCCATTCCATTCCATTCCATTCCATTCCGTTCCGTTCTACTCGGTTACATTCCATTCAATTCCATTCCATTCCGTTCTACTCGGGTAGATTCCATTCCATTCCATTCCATTCCTTTCCATTCCATTGCATTCCATTGCATTGCATTGCACTCAATTCCATTCCATTCCATTCCATTCCATTCCATTCCATTCCATTCCATTCCGTTCCGTTCAACCCGGTTACATTCCATTCAATTACATTCCATTCCGTTCTACTCGGTTACATTCCATTCCATTCCATTCCATTCCATTCCAATCCATTCCATTTCATTCCATTCCGTTCTACTCGGGTACATTGCATTCCATTCCATTCCATTCCATTCCATTCCATTCCATTCCATTCCATTCCGTTCTACTTTGGTACATTCCATTAAATTCCATTCCATTCCATTCCATTACATTACATTCCATTCCATTCCATTCCGTTCTACTCGGGTTGATTCCATTCTATTCCATTCCATTCCATTCCATTCCATTTCTTTCCATTCGATTCCATTCCATTCCATTCCATGGAATTCCATTCCATTCCATTCCATTCCATTGAATTCCATTCCATTCCATTCCATTCCATTCCATTCCATTCCATTCCATTCCATTCCATTCCATTGAATTCCATTCCATTCCGTTGAATTCCATTCCATTCCATTCCATTCCATTGAATTCCGTTCCATTCCATTCCATTCCATTCCATTCCATTCCATAGAATTCCATTCCATTCTATTCCATAGAATTCCGTTCCGTTCCATTCCATTCCATTCCATTCCATTCCATTCCATTCCATTCCATTCCATTCCATTGAATTCCATTCCATTCCATTCCATTCCATTCCATTGAATTCCATTCTGTTCCATTCCATTCCTTTGAATTCCGTTCCATTCCATTCCATTCCATTCCTTTCCGTTCCGTTCCGTTCCGTTCCGTTCCGTTGTGTTCCGCTCCGTTCTACTCGGGTTGATTCCATTCTATTCCATTCCATTCCATTCGATCCCATTCGATTCCATTCGATTCCATTCGATTCCACTCCATTCCATTCCATAGAATTCCATTCCGTTCCATTCCATTTGAATTCCATTCCATTCCATTCCATTCCATTCTATTCCATTCCATTCCATTCCATTCCATTCCATTCCATTCCATTCTACTCGGGTTTGCATTCTATTCCATTCGATTCCATTCGATTCCATTCGATTCCATTCGATTCCATTCGATTCCATTCCATTCCATTCCATTCCATTCCATTCCATTCCATTCCATGGAATTCCATTCCATTCCATTCCATTCCATTCCATTCCATTGAATTCCATTCCATTCCATTCCATTCCATTCCAATCCATTCCATTCCATTCCATTCCATTCCATTGAATTCCATTCCGCTCCATTCCATTCCATTCCATTCCATTGAATTCCATTCCATTCCATTCCATTCCTTTCCATTCCTTTGAATTCCATTCCATTCCATTCCATTCCATTCCATTCCATTCCATTGAATTCCATTCCATTCCATTCCATTCCATTCCATTGAATTCCATTCCATTCCATTCCATAGAATTCCGTTCAATTCCATTCCATTCCATTCCATTCCATTCCATTCCATAGAATTCCATTCCATTCCATTCCATTCCATTCCATTCCATTGAATTCCATTCCATTCCATTCCATTCCATTCCATTCCATTCCATTCCATTGAATTCCATTCCATTCCATAGAATTCCTTTCCATTCCATTCCATTCCATTGAATTCCGTTCCTTTCCATTCCATTCCATTCCGTTCCTTTCCGTTCCGTTCCGTTCCGTTCCGTTGCGTTCCGTTCCGTTCCGTTGCGTTCCGTTCCGTTCTACTCGGGTTGATTCCATTCTATTCCATTCCATTCCATTCCATTCCATTCCATTCCATTCCATTCCATTCCATTCCATTGAATTCCGTTCCATTCCATTCCATTCCCTTCCGTTCCGTCCCGTTCCGTTCCGTTCCGTTCCGTTGCGTGCCGTTCCGTTCTACTCAGGTTGATTCCATTCTATTCCATTCCATTCCATTCCATTCCATTCCATTCCATTCCATTCCATTCCATTCCATTGAATTCCATTCCATTCCATTCCATTCCTTTCCATTCCATTGAATTCCATTCCATTCCATTCCATTCCTTTCCATTCCATTGAATTCCATTCCATTCCATTCCATTCCATTCCATTCCATCGAATTCCGTTCCATTCCATTCCATTCCATTCCATTCCATTCCATAGAATTCCATTCCATTCCGTTCCATTCCTTTCCATTCCATAGAATTCCATTCCATTCCATTCCATTCCATTCCATTTCATTGATTTCCATTCCTTTCCATTCCATTCCATTCCATTCCATTCCATTCCATTCCATAGAATTCCATTCCATTCCATTCCATTCCATTGAATTCCGTTCCATTCCATTCCATTCCGTTCCGTTCCATTCCGTTCCGTTCCGTTGCGTTCCGTTCCGTTCCGTTGTGTTCCGTTCCGTTCTACTCGGGTTGATTCCATTCTATTCCATTCCATTCCAATCCATTCCATTCCATTCCATTGAATTCCATTCCATTCCATTCCATTCCATTCCATTCCATTCCATTCCATGGAATTCCACTCCATTCCATTCCATGGAATTCCGTTCCATTCCATTCCATTCCGTTCCTTTCCATCCCGTTCCGTTCCGTTCCGTTCCGTTGCGTTCCGTTCCGTTCTACTCGGGTTGATTCCATTCTATTCCGTTCCATTCCATTCGATTCCATTCGATTCCATTCGATTCCACTCCATTCCATTCCATAGAATTCCATTCCATTCCATTCCATTCCATTGAATTCCATTCCATTCCATTCCATAGAATTCCATTCCATTCCATTCCATTCCATTGAATTCCATTCCATTCCATTCCATTCCATTCCATTCCATTCCATTCCATTCCATTCTACTGGTGTCCATTCCATTCCATTCCATTCCATTCCATTCCATTCCATTCCATTCCTTTCCATTCCATTGCATTCCATTGCATTCCATTCCATTCCATTCCATTCCATTCCATTCCACTCCACTCCACTCCACTCCACTCCATTCCACTCCACTCCACTCCGGTACATTCCATTCCATTCCATTCCATTCCATTCCATTCCATTCCATTCCATTCCATTCCATTCCGTGCTTCTCGGGTACATTCCGTTCCGTTCCATTCCATTCCATTCCATTCCATTCCGTTCCAGTGCACTCTACTCCACTCCACTCCACTCCACTCCACTCCGGTACATTCCATTCCATTCCATTCCATTCCATTCCATTCCATTTCCATTCCCATTCCATTTCCATTCCCGTTCCATTTCCATTCCCGTTTCTTTTCCATTCCCGTTCCATTTCCATTCCAGTTCCATTACCATTCCCGTTCCATTTCCATTCCCGATCCATTTCCATTCCCGTTCCATTTCCATTCCCGTTCCATTTCCATTCCCGTTCCGTTACCATTCCCGTTCCATTTCCGTTCCCGTTCCGTTTCCGTTCCCGTTCCATTTCCGTTCCCGTTCCATTTCCGTTCCCGTTCCATTTCCATTCCCTTTCCATTTCCATTTCATTCCATTCCGTTCTGCTCCGGTACATTCCATTCCATTCCATTGCATTCCATTCCGTTCTGCTCCTGTCCATTCCATTCCATTCCATTCCGTTCCATTCCGTTCTGCTCGGGTAGATTCCATTCCATTCCATTCCATTCCATTCCATTCCATTCCATTCCATTCCATTCTACTGGTGTCCATTCCATTCCATTCCATTCCATTCCATTCCATTCCATTCCATTCCATTCCATTGCATTCCATTCCATTCCATTCCATTCCATTCCGTTCCGTTCTACTCGGTTACATTCCATTCAATTCCATTCCATTCCGTTCTACTCGGGTAGATTCCATTCCATTCCATTCCATTCCATTCCTTTCCATTCCATTGCATTCCATTGCATTGCATTGCACTCAATTCCATTCCATTCCATTCCATTCCATTCCATTCCATTCCATTCCGTTCCGTTCAACTCGGTTACATTCCATTCAATTACATTCCATTCCGTTCTACTCGGTTACATTCCATTCCATTCCATTCCATTCCATTCCAATCCATTCCATTCCATTAAATTCCGTTCTACTCGGGTACATTCCATTCCATTCCATTCCATTCCATTCCATTCCATTCCATTCCATTCCATTCCATTCCGTTCTACTTTGGTACATTCCATTCCATTCCATTCCATTCCATTCCATTCCATTACATTCCATTCCATTCCATTCCGTTCTACTCGGGTTGATTCCATTCTATTCCATTCCATTCCATTCCATTCCATTCCATTCCATTCCATTCCATTCCAATCGATTCCATTCCATTCCATTCCATGGAATTCCATTCCATTCCATTCCATTCCATGGAATTCCATTCCATTCCATTCCATTCCATTCCATTCCATTCCATTCCATTGAATTCCATTCCATTCCATTCCATTCCATTCCATTGAATTCCATTCCGTTCCATTCCATTCCATTGAATTCCATTCCATTCCATTCCATTCCATTCCATTCCATTGAATTCCATTCCATTCCATTCCATTCCATTCCATCCCATTCCATTCCATTCCATTCCATTCCGTTCTACTCGGGTTGATTCCATTCTATTCCATTCCATTCCATTCGATCCCATTTGATTCCATTCGATTCCATTCAATTCCATTCGATTCCATTCCATTCCACTCCATTCCATTCCATTGAATTCCATTCCATTCCATTCCATTCCATTCCATTCCATTCCATTCCATTCATTGAATTCCATTCCATTCCATTCCATTCCATTCCATTGAATTCCATTCCATTCCATTCCATTCAATTGAATTCCGTTCCATTCCATTCCATTCCGTTCCGTTCCGTCCCGTTCCGTTCCGTTCCGTTCCGTTGCGTTCCGTTCCTTTCTACTCGGGTTGATTAAATTCTATTCCATTCCATTCTATTCGATTCCATTCGATTCCAATCGATTCCATTCGATTCCATTCGATTCCATTGAATTCCATTCCATTCCATTCCATTCCATTGAATTCCGTTGCATTATATTCCATTCCGTTCCGTTCCGTTGCGTGCCGTTCCGTTCTACTCGGGTTGATTCCATTCCATTCCATTCCATTCCATTCCATTCCATTCCATTCCATTCCATTCCATTGAATTCCATTCCATTCCATTCCATTCCATTCCATTCCATTCCATTCCGTTCTACTCGGGTTGATTCCATTCTATGCCATTCCATTCCATTCGATCTCATTCGATTCCATTCGATTCCATTCGATTCCACTCCATTCCATTCCATTGAATTCCATTCCATTCCATTCCATTCCATTCCATTCCATTCCTTTGAATTCCATTCCATTCCATTCCATTCCATTCCATTCCATCCCATTCCATTCCATTCCATTCCATTCCATTCCATTCCATTGAATTCCATTCCATTCCATTCCATTCCATTGAATTCCGTTCCATTCCATTCCATTCCATTCCATTGAATTCCATTCCATTCCTTTCCATAGAATTCCGTTCCATTCCATTCCATTCCATTCCATTCCATTCCATTCCATTCCATTCCATTGAATTCCATTCCATTCCATTCCATTCCTTTCCATTGAATTCCATTCTGTTCCATTCCATTCCTTTGAATTCCGTTCCATTCCATTCCATTCCAATCCTTTCCGTTCCGTTCCGTTCCGTTCCGTTCCGTTGCGTTCCGCTCCGTTCTACTCGGGTTGATTCCATTCTATTCCATTCCATTCCATTCGATCCCATTCGATTCCATTCGATTCCATTCGATTCCATTCGATTCCACTCCATTCCATTCCATAGAATTCCATTCCATTCCATTCCATTTGAATTCCATTCCATTCCATTCCATTCCATTCTATTCCATTCCATCCCATTCCATTCCATTCCATTCCATTCTACTCGGGTTGATTGCATTCTATTCCATTCCATTCCATTCGATTCCATTCGATTCCATTCGATTCCATTCGATTCCATTCGATTCCATTCCATTCCATTCCATTCCATTCCATTCCATTCCATTCCATTGAATTCCATTCCATTCCATTCCATTCCATTCCATTGAATTCCATTCCATTCCATTCCATTCCATTCCATTCCATTCCATTCCATTGAATTCCATTCCATTCCATAGAATTCCATTCCATTCCATTCCATTCCATTGAATTCCGTTCCTTTCCATTCCATTCCATTCCGTTCCGTTCCGTTCCGTTCCGTTGCGTTCCGTTCCGTTCAACTAGGGTTGATTCCATTCTATTCAATTCCATTCCATTCCATTCTACACGGGTTGATCATTCCATTCCGTTCCGTTCCGTTCCGTTCCGTTCCGTTCCGTACCGTTCTACTCGGGTTGATTCCATTCTATTCCATTCCATTCCATTCGATTCCATTCGACTCCATTCCATTCCATTCCATTCCATTCCATTCCATTCCATTGCATTCCATTCCACTCCATTCCATTCCATTCCATTCCATTCCATTACATTCCATTCCGTTCCGTTCCGTTCCGTTCCGTTCCGTTGCGTTCCATTCCGTTCTACTCGGGTTGATTCCATTCTATTCCATTCCATTCCATTTGACTCCATTCGATTCCATTCCATTCCATTGCATTGAATTCCATTCCATTCCATTCCATTCCATTCCATTCCATTCCACTCCATTGAATTCCATTCCATTCCATTCCATTCCATTCCATTCCATTCCATTCCACTCCATTCCATTCCTCTCCACTGCACTCCACTCCACTCCACTCCACTCCATTCCACTCCCTTCCATTCCATTAAATTGAATTCCATTCCATTCCATTCCATTCCATTCCATTCCATTCCATTCCACTCCATTCCATTCCACTCCACTCCACTCCACTCCACTCCACTCCATTCCATTCCCTTCCATTCCATTCAATTGAATTGCATTGAATTCCATTCCATTCCATTCCATAACATTTCATTCCATTCCATTCCATTCCATTCCATTCCATTCCATTCCATTCCATTCCATTCCGTTCTACTCGGGTTGATTCCATTCTATTCCATTCCATTCCATTCGATTCCATTCGATTCCATTCGATTCCATTCGATTCCATTCGTTTCCATTCCATTCCATTCCATTCTATTCCATTGAATTCCATTCCATTCCATTCCATTCCATTCCATTCCATTGCATTCCATTCCATTGAATTCCATTGAATTCCATTCCATTGAATTCCATTCCATTCCATTCCATTCCATTCCATTCCATTGAATTCCATTCCATTCCATTCCATTCCATTCCATTCCATTCCATTGAATTCCATTCCATTCCATTCCATTCCATGGAATTCCGTTCCATTCCATTCCATTCCGTTCCGTTCCGTCCCGTTCCGTTCCGTTCCGTTCCGTTGCGTTCCTTTCCGTTCTACTCGGGTTGATTCCATTCTATTCCATTCCATTCCATTCGATTCCATTCGATTCCATTCGATTCCACTCCATTCCATTCCATAGAATTCCATTCCATTCCATTCCATTCCATTGAATTCCATTCCATTCCATTCCATTGAATTCCTTTCCATTCCATTCCATTCCATTGAATTCCATTCCATTCCATTCCATTCCATTCCATTCCATTCCATTCCATTCTACTGGTGTCCATTCCATTCCATTCCATTCCATTCCATTCCATTCCATTCCATTCCATTCCATTCCTTTCCATTCCATTGCATTCCATTGCATTCCATTCCATTCCATTCCATTCCATTCCATTCCATTCCATTCCACTCCACTCCACTCCATTCCACTCCACTCCACTCCGGTACATTCCATTCCATTCCATTCCATTCCATTCCATTCCATTCCGTGCTTCTCGGGTACATTCCGTTCCGTTCCATTCCTTTCCATTCCATTCCATTCCGTTCCAGTGCACTCTACTCCACTCCACTCCACTCCACTCCACTCCACTCCGGTACATTCCATTCCATTCCATTCTATTCCATTCCATTCCATTTCCATTCCCATTCCATTTCCATTCCCGTTCCATTTCCATTCCCGTTTCTTTTCCATTCCCGTTCCATTTCCATTCCAGTTCCATTACCATTCCCGTTCCATTTCCATTCCCGATCCATTTCCATTCCCGTTCCATTTCCATTCCCGTTCCATTTCCATTCCCGTTCCGTTACCATTAGCGTTCCATTTCCGTTCCCGTTCCGTTTCCGTTCCCGTTCCATTTCCGTTCTCGTTCCGTTTCCGTTCCCGTTCCATTTCCATTCCCGTTCCATTTCCGTTCCCGGTCCATTTCCATTCCCGTTCCATTTCCATTCCCTTTCCATTTCCATTTCATTCCATTCCGTTCTGCTCGGGTACATTCCATTCCATTCCATTGCATTCCATTCCGTTCTGCTCCTGTCCATTCCATTCCATTCCATTCCGTTCCATTCCGTTCTACTCGGGTAGATTCCATTCCATTCCATTCCATTCCATTCCATTCCATTCCATTCTACTGGTGTCCATTCCATTCCATTCCATTCCATTCCATTCCATTCCATTGCATTCCATTCCATTCCATTCCATTCCGTTCCGTTCTACTCGATTACATTCCATTCAATTCCATTCCATTCCGTTCTACTCGGGTAGATTCCATTCCATTCCATTCCATTCCTTTCCATTCCATTGCATTCCATTGCATTGCATTGCACTCAGTTCCATTCCATTCCATTCCATTCCATTCCATTCCATTCCATTCCATTCCGTTCCGTTCAACTCGGTTACATTCCATTCAATTACATTCCATTCCGTTCTACTCGGTTACATTCCATTCCATTCCATTCCATTCCATTCCAATCCATTCCATTCCATTACATTCCGTTCTACTCGTGTACATTCCATTCCATTCCATTCCTTTCCATTCCATTCCATTCCATTCCATTCCATTCCATTCCATTCCATTCCATTCCATTCCATTCCATTCCATTCCGTTCTACTTTGGTACATTCCATTCCATTCCATTCCATTCCATTCCATTCCATTCCATTCCATTCCATTCCGTTCTACTCAGGTTGATTCCATTCTATTCCATTCCATTCCATTTCATTCCATTCCATTCCATTCCATTCCATTCCATTCCAATCCATTCCATTCCATTGAATTCCATTCCATTCCATTCCATTCCATGGAATTCCATTCCATTCCATTCCATTCCATGGAATTCCATTCCATTCCATTCCATGGAATTCCATTCCATTCCATTCCATTCCATGGAATTCCATTCCATTCCATTCCATTCCATTGAATTCCATTCCGTTCCATTCCATTCCATTCCATTCCATTCCATTCCATTCCATTCCATTGAATTCCGTTCCATTCCATTCCATTCCATTCCATTCCATCCCATTCCATTCCATTCCATTTCATTCCGTTTTACTCGGGTTGATTCCATTCTATTCCATTCCATTCCATTCGATCCCATTTGATTCCATTCGATTCCATTCAATTCCATTCGATTCCATTCCATTCCACTCCATTCCATTCCATTGAATTCCATTCCATTCCATTCCATGGAATTCCATTCCATTCCATTCCATTCCATTCCATTCCATAGAATTCCATTCCATTCCATTCCATTCCATTGAATTCCATTCCATTCCATTCCATTCCGTTCCGTTCCGTTCCGTTCCGTTCCGTTCTGTTGCGTTCCGTTCCGTTCCGTTGTGTTCCGTTCCGTTCTACTCGGGTTGATTCCATTCTATTCCATTCCATTCCAATCCATTCCATTCCATTCCATCGAATTCCATTCCATTCCATTCCATTCCATTCCATTCCATTCCATTCCATTGAATTCCATTCCATTCCATTCCATTCCATGGAATTCCGTTCCATTCCATTCCATTCCGTTCCGTTCCGTCCCGTTCCGTTCCGTTCCGTTCCGTTGCGTTCCGCTCCGTTCTACTCGGGTTGATTCCATTCTATTCCATTCCATTCCATTCGATTCCATTCGATTCCATTCGATTCCACTCCATTCCATTCCATAGAATTCCATTCCATTCCATTCCATTCCATGGAATTCCATTCCATTCCATTCCATTGCATTGAATTCCATTCCATTCCATTCCATTCCATTGAATTCCATTCCATTCCATTCCATTCCATTCCATTCCATTCCATTCCATTCCATTCCATTCCATTCCGTTCCATTCCATTCTACTGTTGTCCATTCCATTCCATTCCATTCCATTCCATTCCATTCCATTCCATTCCATTCCTTTCCATTCCATTGCATTCCATTGCATTCCATTCCATTCCATTCCATTCCATTCCATTCCATTCCACTCCACACCACTCCAGTCCACTCCATTCCACTCCACTCCATTCCGGTACATTCCATTCCATTCCATTCCATTCCATTCCATTCCATTCCGTGCTTCTCAGGTACATTCCGTTCCGTTCCATTCCATTCCATTCCATTCCATTCCGTTCCAGTGCACTCTACTCCACTCCACTCCACTCCACTCCGGTACATTCCATTCCATTCCATTCCATTCCATTCCATTTCCATTCCCATTCCATTTCCATTCCCGTTCCATTTCCATTCCCGTTTCTTTTCCATTCCCGTTCCATTTCCATTCCCGTTCCATTACCATTCCCGTTCCATTTCCATTCCCGATCCATTTCCATTCCCGTTCCTTTTCCATTCCCGTTCCATTTCCATTCCTGTTCCGTTACCATTCCCGTTCCATTTCCGTTCCCGTTCCGTTTCCGTTCCCGTTCCATTTCCGTTCTCGTTCCGTTTCCGTTCCCGTTCCATTTCCATTCCCGTTTCAATTGCGTTCCCGTTCCATTTCCATTCCCGTTCCATTTCCATTCCCTTTCCATTTCCATTTCATTCCTTTCCGTTCTGCTCGGGTACATTCCATTCCATTCCATTGCATTCCATTCCGTTCTGCTCCTGTACATTCCATTCCATTCCATTCCGTTCCATTCCGTTCTACTCGGGTAGATTCCATTCCATTCCATTCCATTCCATTCCATTCCATTCCATTCCATTCCATTCCATTCCATTCCATTCCATTCTACTGGTGTCCATTCCATTCCATTCCATTCCATTCCATTCCATTCCATTCCATTCCATTCCATTGCATTCCATTCCATTCCATTCCATTCCATTCCGTTCCGTTCTACTCGGTTACATTCCATTCAATTCCATTCCATTCCGTTCTACTCGGGTAGATTCCATTCCATTCCATTCCATTCCTTTCCATTCCATTGCATTCCATTGCATTGCATTGCACTCAATTCCATTCCATTCCATTCCATTCCATTCCATTCCATTCCATTCCATTCCATTCCGTTCCGTTCAACCCGGTTACATTCCATTCAATTACATTCCATTCCGTTCTACTCGGTTACATTCCATTCCATTCCATTCCATTCCATTCCAATCCATTCCATTCCATTCCATTCCGTTCTACTCGGGTACATTGCATTCCATTCCATTCCATTCCATTCCATTCCATTCCATTCCATTCCATTCCATTCCGTTCTACTTTGGTACATTCCATTCCATTCCATTCCATTCCATTCCATTCCATTCCATTCCATTCCATTCCGTTCTACTCGGGTTGATTCCATTCTATTCCATTCCATTCCATTCCATTCCATTCCATTCCATTCCATTCCATTCCATTCCGTGGAATTCCATTCCATTCCATTCCATTCCATTGAATTCCATTCCATTCCATTCCATTCCATTCCATTCCATTCCATTCCATTGAATTCCATTCCATTCCATTCCATTCCATTCCATTCCATTCCATTCCATTCTACTGGTGTCCATTCCATTCCATTCCATTCCATTCCATTCTATTCCATTCCATTCCATTCCATTCCATTCCATTCCATTCCATTCCATTCCATTCTACTCGGGTTTGCATTCTATTCCATTCGATTCCATTCGATTCCATTCGATTCCATTCGATTCCATTCCATTCCATTCCATTCCATTCCATTCCATTCCATTGAATTCCGTTCCATTCCATTCCATTCCATTCCATTCCATCCCATTCCATTCCATTCCATTTCATTCCGTTCTACTCGGGTTGATTCCATTCTATTCCATTCCATTCCATTCTATCCCATTTGATTCCATTCGATTCCATTCAATTCCATTCGATTCCATTCCATTCCACTCCATTCCATTCCATTGAATTCCATTCCATTCCATTCCATTCCATTCCATGGAATTCCATTCCATTCCATTCCATTCCATTCCATTCCATAGAATTCCATTCCATTCCATTCCATTCCATTGAATTCCGTTCCATTCCATTCCATTCCGTTCCGTTCCGTTCCGTTCCGTTCCGTTCCGTTGCGTTCCGTTCCGTTCCGTTGTGTTCCGTTCCGTTCTACTCGGGTTGATTCCATTCTATTCCATTCCATTCCATTCCATTCCATTCCATTCCATTCCATTCCATTCCATTCCGTTCCATTCCATTCTACTGTTGTCCATTCCATTCCATTCCATTCCATTCCATTCCATTCCATTCCATTCCTTTCCATTCTATTGCATTCCATTGCATTCCATTCCATTCCATTCCATTCCATTCCATTCCATTCCATTCCACTCCACACCACTCCAGTCCACTCCATTCCACTCCACTCCATTCCGGTACATTCCATTCCATTCCATTCCATTCCATTCCATTCCATTCCGTGCTTCTCAGGTACATTCCGTTCCGTTCCATTCCATTCCATTCCATTCCATTCCGTTCCAGTGCACTCTACTCCACTCCACTCCACTCCACTCCGGTACATTCCATTCCATTCCATTCCATTCCATTCCATTCCATTTCCATTCCCATTCCATTTCCATTCCCGTTCCATTTCCATTCCCGTTTCTTTTCCATTCCCGTTCCATTTCCATTCCCGTTCCATTATCATTCCCGTTCCATTTCCATTCCCGATCCATTTCCATTCCCGTTCCTTTTCCATTCCCGTTCCATTTCCATTCCTGTTCCGTTACCATTCCCGTTCCATTTCCGTTCCCGTTCCGTTTCCGTTCCCGTTCCATTTCCGTTCTCGTTCCGTTTCCGTTCCCGTTCCATTTCCATTCCCGTTTCAATTGCGTTCCCGTTCCATTTCCATTCCCGTTCCATTTCCATTCCCTTTCCATTTCCATTTCATTCCTTTCCGTTCTGCTCGGGTACATTCCATTCCATTCCATTGCATTCCATTCCGTTCTGCTCCTGTACATTTCATTCCATTCCATTCCGTTCCATTCCGTTCTACTCGGGTAGATTCCATTCCATTCCATTCCATTCCATTCCATTCCATTCCATTCCATTCCATTCCATTCCATTCTACTGGTGTCCATTCCATTCCATTCCATTCCATTCTATTGCATTCCATTCCATTCCATTCCATTCCATTCCGTTCCGTTCTACTCGGTTACATTCCATTCAATTCCATTCCATTCCGTTCTACTCGGGTAGATTCCATTCCATTCCATTCCATTCCTTTCCATTCCATTGCATTCCATTGCATTGCATTGCACTCAATTCCATTCCATTCCATTCCATTCCATTCCATTCCATTCCGTTCCGTTCAACCCGGTTACATTCCATTCAATTACATTCCATTCCGTTCTACTCGGTTACATTCCATTCCATTCCATTCCATTCCATTCCAATCCATTCCATTCCATTCCATTCCGTTCTACTCGGGTACATTGCATTCCATTCCATTCCATTCCATTCCATTCCATTCCATTCCATTCCATTCCATTCCGTTCTACTTTGGTACATTCCATTCCA
Organism: Gorilla gorilla gorilla; assembly: GCF_029281585.2. Classification (NCBI taxonomy): domain Eukaryota; kingdom Metazoa; phylum Chordata; class Mammalia; order Primates; family Hominidae; genus Gorilla; species Gorilla gorilla. The sequence continues at coordinate 53,171,004 of NC_073242.2, forward strand.
TTCCATTCCATTCCATTACATTACATTCCATTCCATTCCATTCCGTTCTACTCGGGTTGATTCCATTCTATTCCATTCCATTCCATTGAATTCCGTTCCATTCCATTCGATTCCATTCCATTCCATTCCATTCCATTCCATTCCATTCCATTCCATTCCATTCCATTGAATTCCATTCCATTCCATTCCATTCCATTCCATTCCATTCCATTCCATTTCATTCTACTGGTGTCCATTCCATTCCATTCCATTCCATTCCATTCCATTCCATTCCATTCCTTTCCATTCCATTGCATTCCATTGCATTCCGTTCCATTCCATTCCATTCCATTCCACTCCACTCCACTCCACTCCACTCCATTCCACTCCACTCCACTCCGGTACATTCCATTCCATTCCATTCCATTCCATTCCATTCCGTGCTTCTCAGGTACATTCCGTTCCGTTCCATTCCATTCCATTCCATTCCATTCCATTCCATTCCGTTCCAGTGCACTCTACTCCACTCCACTCCACTCCACTCCACTCCGGTACATTCCATTCCATTCCATTCCATTCCATTCCATTCCATTTCCATTCCCATTCCATTTCCATTCCCGTTCCATTTCCATTCCCGTTTCTTTTCCATTCCCGTTCCATTTCCATTCCAGTTCCATTACCATTCCCGTTCCATTTCCTTTCCCGATCCATTTCCATTCCCGTTCCATTTCCATTCCCGTTCCATTTCCATTCCCGTTCCGTTACCATTCCCGTTCCATTTCCGTTCCCGTTCCGTTTCCGTTCCCGTTCCATTTCCGTTCTCGTTCCGTTTCCGTTCCCGTTCCATTTCCATTCCCGTTCCATTTCCGTTCCCGTTCCATTTCCATTCCCGTTCCATTTCCATTCCCTTTCCATTTCCATTTCATTCCATTCCGTTCTGCTCGGGTACATTCCATTCCATTCCATTGCATTCCATTCCGTTCTGCTCCTGTACATTCCATTCCATTCCATTCCATTCCATTCCGTTCTACTCGGGTAGATTCCATTCCATTCCATTCCATTCCATTCCATTCCATTCCATTCCATTCTACTGGTGTCCATTCCATTCCATTCCATTCCATTCCATTCCATTCCATTCCATTCCATTGCATTCCATTCCATTCCATTCCATTCCATTCCGTTCCGTTCTACTCGGTTACATTCCATTCAATTCCATTCCATTCCGTTCTACTCGGGTAGATTCCATTCCATTCCATTCCATTCCTTTCCATTCCATTGCATTCCATTGCATTGCATTGCACTCAATTCCATTCCATTCCATTCCATTCCATTCCATTCCATTCCATTCCATTCCGTTCCGTTCAACCCGGTTACATTCCATTCAATTACATTCCATTCCGTTCTACTCGGTTACATTCCATTCCATTCCATTCCATTCCATTCCAATCCATTCCATTCCATTCCATTCCGTTCTACTCGGGTACATTGCATTCCATTCCATTCCATTCCATTCCATTCCATTCCATTCCATTCCATTCCATTCCATTCCGTTCTACTTTGGTACATTCCATTCCATTCCATTCCATTCCATTCCATGACATTCCATTCCATTCCATTCCGTTCTACTCGGGTTGATTCCATTCTATTCCATTCCATTCCATTCCATTCCATTCCATTCCATTCCATTCCATTCCATTCCGTTCTACTCGGGTTGATTCCATTCTATTCCATTCCATTCCATTCCATTCCATTCCATTCCATTCGATTCCATTCCATTCCATTCCATGGAATTCCATTCCATTCCATTCCATTTCATTGAATTCCATTCCATTCCATTCCATTCCATTCCATTCCATTCCATTCCATTCCATTGAATTCCATTCCATTCCATTCCATTCCATTCCATTCCATTCCATTCCATTCCATTCTACTGGTGTCCATTCCATTCCATTCCATTCCATTCCATTCCATTCCATTCCTTTCCATTCCATTGCATTCCATTGCATTCCGTTCCATTCCATTCCATTCCATTCCACTCCACTCCACTCCACTCCACTCCATTCCACTCCACTCCACTCCGGTACATTCCATTCCATTCCATTCCATTCCATTCCATTCCATTCCGTGCTTCGCAGGTACATTCCGTTCCGTTCCATTCCATTCCATTCCATTCCGTTCCAGTGCACTCTACTCCACTCCACTCCACTCCACTCCACTCCGGTACATTCCATTCCATTCCATTCCATTCCATTCCATTCCATTTCCATTCCCATTCCATTTCCATTCCCGTTCCATTTCCATTCCCGTTTCTTTTCCATTCCCGTTCCATTTCCATTCCAGTTCCATTACCATTTCCGTTCCATTTCCATTCCCGATCCATTTCCATTCCCGTTCCATTTCCATTCCCGTTCCATTTCCATTCCCGTTCCGTTACCATTCCCGTTCCATTTCCGTTCCCGTTCCGTTTCCGTTCCCGTTCCATTTCCTTTCTCGTTCCGTTTCCTTTCCCGTTCCATTTCCATTCCCGTTCCATTTCCGTTCCCGTTCCATTTCCATTCCCGTTCCATTTCCATTCCCTTTCCATTTCCATTTCATTCCATTCCGTTCTGCTCGGGTACATTCCATTCCATTCCATTGCATTCCATTCCGTTCTGCTCCTGTCCATTCCATTCCATTCCATTCCGTTCCATTCCGTTCTACTCGGGTAGATTCCATTCCATTCCATTCCATTCCATTCCATTCCATTCTACTGGTGTCCATTCCATTCCATTCCATTCCATTCCATTCCATTCCATTGCATTCCATTCCATTCCATTCCATTCCGTTCCGTTCTACTCGATTACATTCCATTCAATTCCATTCCATTCCGTTCTACTCGGGTAGATTCCATTCCATTCCATTCCATTCCTTTCCATTCCATTGCATTCCATTGCATTGCATTGCACTCAATTCCATTCCATTCCATTCCATTCCATTCCATTCCATTCCATTCCGTTCCGTTCAACTCGGTTACATTCCATTCAATTACATTCCATTCCGTTCTACTCGGTTACATTCCATTCCATTCCATTCCATTCCATTCCAATCCATTCCATTCCATTACATTCCGTTCTACTCGTGTACATTCCATTCCATTCCATTCCATTCCATTCCATTCCATTCCATTCCATTCCATTCCATTCCATTCCGTTCTACTTTGGTACATTCCATTCCATTCCATTCCATTCCATTCCATTCCATTCCATTCCATTCCATTCCATTCCATTCCATTCCGTTCTACTCAGGTTGATTCCATTCTATTCCATTCCATTCCATTTCATTCCATTCCATTCCATTCCATTCCATTCCATTCCATTCCAATCCATTCCATTCCATTGAATTCCATTCCATTCCATTCCATTCCATGGAATTCCATTCCATTCCATTCCATTCCATGGAATTCCATTCCATTCCATTCCATTCCATGGAATTCCATTCCATTCCATTCCATTCCATTCCGTTCCTTTCAACTCGGTTACATTCCATTCAATTACATTCCATTCCGTTCTACTCGGTTACATTCCATTCCATTCCATTCCATTCCATTCCATTCCAATCCATTCCATTCCATTACATTCCGTTCTACTCGTGTACATTCCATTCCATTCCATTCCATTCCATTCCATTCCATTCCATTCCATTCCATTCCGTTCTACTTTGGTACATTCCATTCCATTCCATTCCATTCCATTCCATTCCATTCCATTCCATTCCATTCCATTCCGTTCTACTCAGGTTGATTCCATTGAATTCCATTCCATTCCATTCCATTCCATTCCATTCCATTCCATTCCATTGAATTCCGTTCCATTAGATTCCATTCCATTCCATTCCATCCCATTCCATTCCATTCCATTTCATTCCGTTCTACTCGGGTTGATTCCATTCTATTCCATTCCATTCCATTCGATCCCATTTGATTCCATTCGATTCCATTCAATTCCATTCGATTCCATTCCATTCCACTCCATTCCATTCCATTGAATTCCATTCCATTCCATTCCATTCCATTCCATGGAATTCCGTGCTTCTCAGGTACATTCCGTTCCGTTCCATTCCATTCCATTCCATTCCATTCCGTTCCAGTGCACTCTACTCCACTCCACTCCACTCCACTCCGGTACATTCCATTCCATTCCATTCCATTCCATTCCATTCCATTCCATTTCCATTCCCATTCCATTTCCATTCCCGTTCCATTTCCATTCCCGTTTCTTTTCCATTCCCGTTCCATTTCCATTCCCGTTCCATTACCATTCCCGTTCCATTTCCATTCCCGATCCATTTCCATTCCCGTTCCTTTTCCATTCCCGTTCCATTTCCATTCCTGTTCCGTTACCATTCCCGTTCCATTTCCGTTCCCGTTCCGTTTCCGTTCCCGTTCCATTTCCGTTCTCGTTCCGTTTCCGTTCCCGTTCCATTTCCATTCCCGTTTCAATTGCGTTCCCGTTCCATTTCCATTCCCGTTCCATTTCCATTCCCTTTCCATTTCCATTTCATTCCTTTCCGTTCTGCTCGGGTACATTCCATTCCATTCCATTGCATTCCATTCCGTTCTGCTCCTGTACATTCCATTCCATTCCATTCCGTTCCATTCCGTTCTACTCGGGTAGATTCCATTCCATTCCATTCCATTCCATTCCATTCCATTCCATTCCATTCCATTCCATTCTACTGGTGTCCATTCCATTCCATTCCATTCCATTCCATTCCATTCCATTCCATTCCATTCCATTGCATTCCATTCCATTCCATTCCATTCCATTCCGTTCCGTTCTACTCGGTTACATTCCATTCAATTCCATTCCATTCCGTTCTACCCGGGTAGATTCCATTCCATTCCATTCCATTCCTTTCCATTCCATTGCATTCCATTGCATTGCATTGCACTCAATTCCATTCCATTCCATTCCATTCCATTCCATTCCATTCCATTCCGTTCCGTTCAACCCGGTTACATTCCATTCAATTACATTCCATTCCGTTCTACTCGGTTACATTCCATTCCATTCCATTCCATTCCATTCCAATCCATTCCATTCCATTCCATTCCGTTCTACTCGGGTACATTGCATTCCATTCCATTCCATTCCATTCCATTCCATTCCATTCCATTCCATTCCATTCCATTCCATTCCATTCCATTCCGTTCTACTTTGGTACATTCCATTCCATTCCATTCCATTCCATTCCATTACATTCCATTCCATTCCATTCCGTTCTACTCGGGTTGATTCCATTCTATTCCATTCCATTCCATTCCATTCCATTCCATTCCATTCCATTCCATTCCATTCCATTCCGTTCTACTCGGGTTGATTCCATTCTATTCCATTCCATTCCATTCCATTCCATTCCATTCCATTCGATTCCATTCCATTCCGTTCCATGGAATTCCATTCCATTCCATTCCATTCCATTGAATTCCATTCCATTCCATTCCATTCCATTCCATTCCATTCCATTCCATTGAATTCCATTCCATTCCATTCCATTCCATTCCATTCCATTCCATTCCATTCCATTTTACTGGTGTCCATTCCATTCCATTCCATTCCATTCCATTCCATTCCATTCCTTTCCATTCCATTGCATTCCATTGCATTCCGTTCCATTCCATTCCATTCCATTCCACTCCACTCCACTCCACTCCACTCCATTCCACTCCACTCCACTCCGGTACATTCCATTCCATTCCATTCCATTCCATTCCATTCCGTGCTTCGCAGGTACATTCCGTTCCGTTCCATTCCATTCCATTCCATTCCATTCCATTCCGTTCCAGTGCACTCTACTCCACTCCACTCCACTCCACTCCACTCCGGTACATTCCATTCCATTCCATTCCATTCCATTCCATTCCATTCCATTCCATTTCCATTCCCATTCCATTTCCATTCCCGTTCCATTTCCATTCCCGTTTCTTTTCCATTCCCGTTCCATTTCCATTCCAGTTCCATTACCATTCCCGTTCCATTTCCATTCCCGATCCATTTCCATTCCCGTTCCATTTCCATTCCCGTTCCATTTCCATTCCCGTTCCGTTACCATTCCCGTTCCATTTCCGTTCCCGTTCCGTTTCCGTTCCCGTTCCATTTCCTTTCTCGTTCCTTTTCCGTTCCCGTTCCATTTCCATTCCCGTTCCATTTCCGTTCCCGTTCCATTTCCATTCCCGTTCCATTTCCATTCCCTTTCCATTTCCATTTCATTCCATTCCGTTCTGCTCGGGTACATTCCATTCCATTCCATTGCATTCCATTCCGTTCTGCTCCTGTCCATTCCATTCCATTCCATTCCGTTCCATTCCGTTCTACTCGGGTAGATTCCATTCCATTCCATTCCATTCCATTCCATTCCATTCTACTGGTGTCCATTCCATTCCATTCCATTCCATTCCATTCCATTGCATTCCATTCCATTCCATTCCATTCCGTTCCGTTCTACTCGATTACATTCCATTCAATTCCATTCCATTCCGTTCTACTCGGGTAGATTCCATTCCATTCCATTCCATTCCTTTCCATTCCATTGCATTCCATTGCATTGCATTGCACTCAATTCCATTCCATTCCATTCCATTCCATTCCATTCCATTCCATTCCATTCCATTCCATTCCGTTCCGTTCAACTCGGTTACATTCCATTCAATTACATTCCATTCCGTTCTACTCGGTTACATTCCATTCCATTCCATTCCATTCCATTCCAATCCATTCCATTCCATTACATTCCGTTCTACTCGTGTACTTTCCATTCCATTCCATTCCATTCCATTCCATTCCATTCCATTCCATTCCATTCCATTCCATTCCATTCCATTCCGTTCTACTTTGGTACATTCCATTCCATTCCATTCCATTCCATTCCATTCCATTCCATTCCATTCCATTCCATTCCATTCCATTCCGTTCTACTCAGGTTGATTCCATTCTATTCCATTCCATTCCATTTCATTCCATTCCATTCCATTCCATTCCATTCCATTCCATTCCATTCCAATCCATTCCATTCCATTGAATTCCATTCCATTCCATTCCATTCCATGGAATTCCATTCCATTCCATTCCATTCCATGGAATTCCATTCCATTCCATTCCATTCCATTCCGTTCCTTTCAACTCGGTTACATTCCATTCAATTACATTCCATTCCGTTCTACTCGGTTACATTCCATTCCATTCCATTCCATTCCATTCCATTCCAATCCATTCCATTCCATTACATTCCGTTCTACTCGTGTACATTCCATTCCATTCCATTCCATTCCATTCCATTCCATTCCATTCCATTCCATTCCATTCCGTTCTACTTTGGTACATTCCATTCCATTCCATTCCATTCCATTCCATTCCATTCCATTCCATTCCATTCCATTCCGTTCTACTCAGGTTGATTCCATTGAATTCCATTCCATTCCATTCCATTCCATTCCATTCCATTCCTTTCCATTGAATTCCGTTCCATTAGATTCCATTCCATTCCATTCCATCCCATTCCTTTCCATTCCATTTCATTCCGTTCTACTCGGGTTGATTCCATTCTATTCCATTCCATTCCATTCGATCCCATTTGATTCCATTCGATTCCATTCAATTCCATTCGATTCCATTCCATTCCACTCCATTCCATTCCATTGAATTCCATTCCATTCCATTCCATTCCATGGAATTCCATTCCATTCCATTCCATTCCATTGAATTCCATTCCATTCCATTCCATTCCATTGAATTCCATTCCATTCCATTCCATTCCATTCCATTCCATTCCATTCCATTCCGTTCCATTCCATTCTACTGTTGTCCATTCCATTCCATTCCATTCCATTCCATTCCATTCCATTCCATTCCATTCCTTTCCATTCCATTGCATTCCATTGCATTCCATTCCATTCCATTCCATTCCATTCCATTCCATTCCATTCCATTCCATTCCACTCCACACCACTCCAGTCCACTCCATTCCACTCCACTCCACTCCGGTACATTCCATTCCATTCCATTCCATTCCATTCCATTCCATTCCATTCCGTGCTTCTCAGGTACATTCCATTCCGTTCCATTCCATTCCATTCCATTCCATTCCGTTCCAGTGCACTCTACTCCACTCCACTCCACTCCACTCCGGTACATTCCATTCCATTCCATTCCATTCCATTCCATTCCATTCCATTCCATTTCCATTCCCATTCCATTTCCATTCCCGTTCCATTTCCATTCCCGTTTCTTTTCCATTCCCGTTCCATTTCCATTCCCGTTCCATTACCATTCCCGTTCCATTTCCATTCCCGATCCATTTCCATTCCCGTTCCTTTTCCATTCCCGTTCCATTTCCATTCCTGTTCCGTTACCATTCCCGTTCCATTTCCGTTCCCGTTCCGTTTCCGTTCCCGTTCCATTTCCGTTCTCGTTCCGTTTCCGTTCCCGTTCCATTTCCATTCCCGTTTCAATTGCGTTCCCGTTCCATTTCCATTCCCGTTCCATTTCCATTCCCTTTCCATTTCCATTTCATTCTTTTCCGTTCTGCTCGGGTACATTCCATTCCATTCCATTGCATTCCATTCCGTTCTACTCCTGTCCATTCCATTCCATTCCATTCCGTTCCATTCCGTTCAACTCGGGTAGATTCCATTCCATTCCATTCCATTCCATTCCATTCCATTCCATTCCATTCCATTCCATTCCATTCCATTCCATTCTACTGGTGTCCATTCCATTCCATTCCATTCCATTCCATTCCATTCCATTCCATTCCATTCCATTCCACTCCACACCACTCCAGTACACTCCATTCCACTCCACTCCACTCCGGTACATTCCATTCCTTTCCATTCCATTCCATTCCATTCTATTCCATTCCATTCCGTGCTTCTCAGGTACATTCCGTTCCGTTCCATTCCATTCCATTCCATTCCATTCCGTTCCAGTGCACTCTACTCCACTCCACTCCACTCCACTCCGGTACATTCCATTCCATTCCATTCCATTCCATTCCATTCCATTTCCATTCCCATTCCATTTCCATTCCCGTTCCATTTCCATTCCCGTTTCTTTTCCATTCCCGTTCCATTTCCATTCCCGTTCCATTACCATTCCCGTTCCATTTCCATTCCCGATCCATTTCCATTCCCGTTCCTTTTCCATTCCCGTTCCATTTCCATTCCTGTTCCGTTACCATTCCCGTTCCATTTCCGTTCCCGTTCCGTTTCCGTTCCCGTTCCATTTCCGTTCTCGTTCCGTTTCCGTTCCCGTTCCATTTCCATTCCCGTTTCAATTGCGTTCCCGTTCCATTTCCATTCCCGTTCCATTTCCATTCCCTTTCCATTTCCATTTCATTCCTTTCCGTTCTGCTCGGGTACATTCCATTCCATTCCATTGCATTCCATTCCGTTCTGCTCCTGTCCATTCCATTCCATTCCATTCCGTTCCATTCCGTTCAACTCGGGTAGATTCCATTCCATTCCATTCCATTCCATTCCATTCCATTCCATTCCATTCCATTCTACTGGTGTCCATTCCATTCCATTCCATTCCATTCCATTCCATTCCATTGCATTCCATTCCATTCCATTCCATTCCATTCCGTTCCGTTCTACTCGGTTACATTCCATTCAATTCCATTCCATTCCGTTCTACTCGGGTAGATTCCATTCCATTCCATTCCATTCCTTTCCATTCCATTGCATTCCATTGCATTGCATTGCACTCAATTCCATTCCATTCCATTCCATTCCATTCCATTCCATTCCATTCCATTCCGTTCCGTTCAACCCGGTTACATTCCATTCAATTACATTCCATTCCGTTCTACTCGGTTACATTCCATTCCATTCCATTCCATTCCATTCCAATCCATTCCATTTCATTCCATTCCGTTCTACTCGGGTACATTGCATTCCATTCCATTCCATTCCATTCCATTCCATTCCATTCCATTCCATTCCGTTCTACTTTGGTACATTCCATTCCATTCCATTCCATTCCATTCCATTACATTACATTCCATTCCATTCCATTCCGTTCTACTCGGGTTGATTCCATTCTATTCCATTCCATTCCATTCCATTCCATTTCTTTCCATTCGATTCCATTCCATTCCATTCCATGGAATTCCATTCCATTCCATTCCATTCCATTGAATTCCATTCCATTCCATTCCATTCCATTCCATTCCATTCCATTCCATTCCATTCCATTCCATTCCATTCCATTGAATTCCATTCCATTCCGTTGAATTCCATTCCATTCCATTCCATTCCATTGAATTCCGTTCCATTCCATTCCATTCCATTCCATTCCATTCCATAGAATTCCATTCCATTCTATTCCATAGAATTCCGTTCCGTTCCATTCCATTCCATTCCATTCCATTCCATTCCATTCCATTCCATTCCATTGAATTCCATTCCATTCCATTCCATTCCATTCCATTGAATTCCATTCTGTTCCATTCCATTCCTTTGAATTCCGTTCCATTCCATTCCATTCCATTCCTTTCCGTTCCGTTCCGTTCCGTTCCGTTCCGTTGTGTTCCGCTCCGTTCTACTCGGGTTGATTCCATTCTATTCCATTCCATTCCATTCGATCCCATTCGATTCCATTCGATTCCATTCGATTCCACTCCATTCCATTCCATAGAATTCCATTCCGTTCCATTCCATTTGAATTCCATTCCATTCCATTCCATTCCATTCTATTCCATTCCATTCCATTCCATTCCATTCCATTCCATTCCATTCTACTCGGGTTTGCATTCTATTCCATTCGATTCCATTCGATTCCATTCGATTCCATTCGATTCCATTCGATTCCATTCCATTCCATTCCATTCCATTCCATTCCATTCCATTCCATGGAATTCCATTCCATTCCATTCCATTCCATTCCATTCCATTGAATTCCATTCCATTCCATTCCATTCCATTCCAATCCATTCCATTCCATTCCATTCCATTCCATTGAATTCCATTCCGCTCCATTCCATTCCATTCCATTCCATTGAATTCCATTCCATTCCATTCCATTCCTTTCCATTCCTTTGAATTCCATTCCATTCCATTCCATTCCATTCCATTCCATTCCATTGAATTCCATTCCATTCCATTCCATTCCATTCCATTGAATTCCATTCCATTCCATTCCATAGAATTCCGTTCAATTCCATTCCATTCCATTCCATTCCATTCCATTCCATAGAATTCCATTCCATTCCATTCCATTCCATTCCATTCCATTGAATTCCATTCCATTCCATTCCATTCCATTCCATTCCATTCCATTGAATTCCATTCCATTCCATAGAATTCCATTCCATTCCATTCCATTCCATTGAATTCCGTTCCTTTCCATTCCATTCCATTCCGTTCCTTTCCGTTCCGTTCCGTTCCGTTCCGTTGCGTTCCGTTCCGTTCCGTTGCGTTCCGTTCCGTTCTACTCGGGTTGATTCCATTCTATTCCATTCCATTCCATTCCATTCCATTCCATTCCATTCCATTCCATTCCATTCCATTCCATTGAATTCCGTTCCATTCCATTCCATTCCCTTCCGTTCCGTCCCGTTCCGTTCCGTTCCGTTCCGTTGCGTGCCGTTCCGTTCTACTCAGGTTGATTCCATTCTATTCCATTCCATTCCATTCGATTCCATTCGATTCCAATCGATTCCATTCGATTGCATTCGATTCCATTCGTTGCCATTCCATTCCATTCCATTGAATTCCATTCCGTTCCATTCCATTCCATTCCATTCCATTGAATTCCATTCCATTCCATTCCATTCCTTTCCATTCCATTGAATTCCATTCCATTCCATTCCATTCCATTCCATTCCATCGAATTCCGTTCCATTCCATTCCATTCCATTCCATTCCATTCCATAGAATTCCATTCCATTCCGTTCCATTCCTTTCCATTCCATAGAATTCCATTCCATTCCATTCCATTCCATTCCATTTCATTGATTTCCATTCCTTTCCATTCCATTCCATTCCATTCCATTCCATTCCATTCCATAGAATTCCATTCCATTCCATTCCATTCCATTGAATTCCGTTCCATTCCATTCCATTCCGTTCCGTTCCATTCCGTTCCGTTCCGTTGCGTTCCGTTCCGTTCCGTTGTGTTCCGTTCCGTTCTACTCGGGTTGATTCCATTCTATTCCATTCCATTCCAATCCATTCCATTCCATTCCATTGAATTCCATTCCATTCCATTCCATTCCATTCCATTCCATTCCATTCCATGGAATTCCACTCCATTCCATTCCATGGAATTCCGTTCCATTCCATTCCATTCCGTTCCTTTCCATCCCGTTCCGTTCCGTTCCGTTCCGTTGCGTTCCGTTCCGTTCTACTCGGGTTGATTCCATTCTATTCCGTTCCATTCCATTCGATTCCATTCGATTCCATTCGATTCCACTCCATTCCATTCCATAGAATTCCATTCCATTCCATTCCATTCCATTGAATTCCATTCCATTCCATTCCATAGAATTCCATTCCATTCCATTCCATTCCATTGAATTCCATTCCATTCCATTCCATTCCATTCCATTCCATTCCATTCCATTCCATTCTACTGGTGTCCATTCCATTCCATTCCATTCCATTCCATTCCATTCCATTCCATTCCTTTCCATTCCATTGCATTCCATTGCATTCCATTCCATTCCATTCCATTCCATTCCATTCCACTCCACTCCACTCCACTCCACTCCATTCCACTCCACTCCACTCCGGTACATTCCATTCCATTCCATTCCATTCCATTCCATTCCATTCCATTCCATTCCATTCCATTCCGTGCTTCTCGGGTACATTCCGTTCCGTTCCATTCCATTCCATTCCATTCCATTCCGTTCCAGTGCACTCTACTCCACTCCACTCCACTCCACTCCACTCCGGTACATTCCATTCCATTCCATTCCATTCCATTCCATTCCATTTCCATTCCCATTCCATTTCCATTCCCGTTCCATTTCCATTCCCGTTTCTTTTCCATTCCCGTTCCATTTCCATTCCAGTTCCATTACCATTCCCGTTCCATTTCCATTCCCGATCCATTTCCATTCCCGTTCCATTTCCATTCCCGTTCCATTTCCATTCCCGTTCCGTTACCATTCCCGTTCCATTTCCGTTCCCGTTCCGTTTCCGTTCCCGTTCCATTTCCGTTCCCGTTCCATTTCCGTTCCCGTTCCATTTCCATTCCCTTTCCATTTCCATTTCATTCCATTCCGTTCTGCTCCGGTACATTCCATTCCATTCCATTGCATTCCATTCCGTTCTGCTCCTGTCCATTCCATTCCATTCCATTCCGTTCCATTCCGTTCTGCTCGGGTAGATTCCATTCCATTCCATTCCATTCCATTCCATTCCATTCCATTCCATTCCATTCTACTGGTGTCCATTCCATTCCATTCCATTCCATTCCATTCCATTCCATTCCATTCCATTCCATTGCATTCCATTCCATTCCATTCCATTCCATTCCGTTCCGTTCTACTCGGTTACATTCCATTCAATTCCATTCCATTCCGTTCTACTCGGGTAGATTCCATTCCATTCCATTCCATTCCATTCCTTTCCATTCCATTGCATTCCATTGCATTGCATTGCACTCAATTCCATTCCATTCCATTCCATTCCATTCCATTCCATTCCATTCCGTTCCGTTCAACTCGGTTACATTCCATTCAATTACATTCCATTCCGTTCTACTCGGTTACATTCCATTCCATTCCATTCCATTCCATTCCAATCCATTCCATTCCATTAAATTCCGTTCTACTCGGGTACATTCCATTCCATTCCATTCCATTCCATTCCATTCCATTCCATTCCATTCCATTCCATTCCGTTCTACTTTGGTACATTCCATTCCATTCCATTCCATTCCATTCCATTCCATTCCATTACATTCCATTCCATTCCATTCCGTTCTACTCGGGTTGATTCCATTCTATTCCATTCCATTCCATTCCATTCCATTCCATTCCATTCCATTCCATTCCAATCGATTCCATTCCATTCCATTCCATGGAATTCCATTCCATTCCATTCCATTCCATGGAATTCCATTCCATTCCATTCCATTCCATTCCATTCCATTCCATTGAATTCCATTCCATTCCATTCCATTCCATTCCATTGAATTCCATTCCGTTCCATTCCATTCCATTGAATTCCATTCCATTCCATTCCATTCCATTCCATTCCATTGAATTCCATTCCATTCCATTCCATTCCATTCCATCCCATTCCATTCCATTCCATTCCATTCCGTTCTACTCGGGTTGATTCCATTCTATTCCATTCCATTCCATTCGATCCCATTTGATTCCATTCGATTCCATTCAATTCCATTCGATTCCATTCCATTCCACTCCATTCCATTCCATTGAATTCCATTCCATTCCATTCCATTCCATTCCATTCCATTCCATTCCATTCATTGAATTCCATTCCATTCCATTCCATTCCATTCCATTGAATTCCATTCCATTCCATTCCATTCAATTGAATTCCGTTCCATTCCATTCCATTCCGTTCCGTTCCGTCCCGTTCCGTTCCGTTCCGTTCCGTTGCGTTCCGTTCCTTTCTACTCGGGTTGATTAAATTCTATTCCATTCCATTCTATTCGATTCCATTCGATTCCAATCGATTCCATTCGATTCCATTCGATTCCATTGAATTCCATTCCATTCCATTCCATTCCATTGAATTCCGTTGCATTATATTCCATTCCGTTCCGTTCCGTTGCGTGCCGTTCCGTTCTACTCGGGTTGATTCCATTCCATTCCATTGAATTCCATTCCATTCCATTCCATTCCATTCCATTCCATTGAATTCCATTCCATTCCATTCCATTCCATTCCATTCCATTCCATTCCGTTCTACTCGGGTTGATTCCATTCTATGCCATTCCATTCCATTCGATCTCATTCGATTCCATTCGATTCCATTCGATTCCACTCCATTCCATTCCATTGAATTCCATTCCATTCCATTCCATTCCATTCCATTCCATTCCTTTGAATTCCATTCCATTCCATTCCATTCCATTCCATTCCATCCCATTCCATTCCATTCCATTCCATTCCATTCCATTCCATTGAATTCCATTCCATTCCATTCCATTCCATTGAATTCCGTTCCATTCCATTCCATTCCATTCCATTGAATTCCATTCCATTCCTTTCCATAGAATTCCGTTCCATTCCATTCCATTCCATTCCATTCCATTCCATTCCATTCCATTCCATTGAATTCCATTCCATTCCATTCCATTCCTTTCCATTGAATTCCATTCTGTTCCATTCCATTCCTTTGAATTCCGTTCCATTCCATTCCATTCCAATCCTTTCCGTTCCGTTCCGTTCCGTTCCGTTCCGTTGCGTTCCGCTCCGTTCTACTCGGGTTGATTCCATTCTATTCCATTCCATTCCATTCGATCCCATTCGATTCCATTCGATTCCATTCGATTCCATTCGATTCCACTCCATTCCATTCCATAGAATTCCATTCCATTCCATTCCATTTGAATTCCATTCCATTCCATTCCATTCCATTCTATTCCATTCCATCCCATTCCATTCCATTCCATTCCATTCTACTCGGGTTGATTGCATTCTATTCCATTCCATTCCATTCGATTCCATTCGATTCCATTCGATTCCATTCGATTCCATTCGATTCCATTCCATTCCATTCCATTCCATTCCATTCCATTCCATTCCATTGAATTCCATTCCATTCCATTCCATTCCATTCCATTGAATTCCATTCCATTCCATTCCATTCCATTCCATTCCATTCCATTGAATTCCATTCCATTCCATAGAATTCCATTCCATTCCATTCCATTCCATTGAATTCCGTTCCTTTCCATTCCATTCCATTCCGTTCCGTTCCGTTCCGTTCCGTTGCGTTCCGTTCCGTTCAACTAGGGTTGATTCCATTCTATTCAATTCCATTCCATTCCATTCTACACGGGTTGATCATTCCATTCCGTTCCGTTCCGTTCCGTTCCGTTCCGTTCCGTACCGTTCTACTCGGGTTGATTCCATTCTATTCCATTCCATTCCATTCGATTCCATTCGACTCCATTCCATTCCATTCCATTCCATTCCATTCCATTCCATTGCATTCCATTCCACTCCATTCCATTCCATTCCATTCCATTCCATTACATTCCATTCCGTTCCGTTCCGTTCCGTTCCGTTCCGTTGCGTTCCATTCCGTTCTACTCGGGTTGATTCCATTCTATTCCATTCCATTCCATTTGACTCCATTCGATTCCATTCCATTCCATTGCATTGAATTCCATTCCATTCCATTCCATTCCATTCCATTCCATTCCACTCCATTGAATTCCATTCCATTCCATTCCATTCCATTCCATTCCATTCCATTCCACTCCATTCCATTCCTCTCCACTGCACTCCACTCCACTCCACTCCACTCCATTCCACTCCCTTCCATTCCATTAAATTGAATTCCATTCCATTCCATTCCATTCCATTCCATTCCATTCCACTCCATTCCATTCCACTCCACTCCACTCCACTCCACTCCACTCCATTCCATTCCCTTCCATTCCATTCAATTGAATTGCATTGAATTCCATTCCATTCCATTCCATAACATTTCATTCCATTCCATTCCATTCCATTCCATTCCATTCCATTCCATTCCATTCCATTCCGTTCTACTCGGGTTGATTCCATTCTATTCCATTCCATTCCATTCGATTCCATTCGATTCCATTCGATTCCATTCGATTCCATTCGTTTCCATTCCATTCCATTCCATTCTATTCCATTGAATTCCATTCCATTCCATTCCATTCCATTCCATTCCATTGCATTCCATTCCATTGAATTCCATTGAATTCCATTCCATTGAATTCCATTCCATTCCATTCCATTCCATTCCATTCCATTGAATTCCATTCCATTCCATTCCATTCCATTCCATTCCATTCCATTGAATTCCATTCCATTCCATTCCATTCCATGGAATTCCGTTCCATTCCATTCCATTCCGTTCCGTTCCGTCCCGTTCCGTTCCGTTCCGTTCCGTTGCGTTCCTTTCCGTTCTACTCGGGTTGATTCCATTCTATTCCATTCCATTCCATTCGATTCCATTCGATTCCATTCGATTCCACTCCATTCCATTCCATAGAATTCCATTCCATTCCATTCCATTCCATTGAATTCCATTCCATTCCATTCCATTGAATTCCTTTCCATTCCATTCCATTCCATTGAATTCCATTCCATTCCATTCCATTCCATTCCATTCCATTCCATTCCATTCTACTGGTGTCCATTCCATTCCATTCCATTCCATTCCATTCCATTCCATTCCATTCCATTCCTTTCCATTCCATTGCATTCCATTGCATTCCATTCCATTCCATTCCATTCCATTCCATTCCATTCCATTCCACTCCACTCCACTCCATTCCACTCCACTCCACTCCGGTACATTCCATTCCATTCCATTCCATTCCATTCCATTCCATTCCGTGCTTCTCGGGTACATTCCGTTCCGTTCCATTCCTTTCCATTCCATTCCATTCCGTTCCAGTGCACTCTACTCCACTCCACTCCACTCCACTCCACTCCACTCCGGTACATTCCATTCCATTCCATTCTATTCCATTCCATTCCATTTCCATTCCCATTCCATTTCCATTCCCGTTCCATTTCCATTCCCGTTTCTTTTCCATTCCCGTTCCATTTCCATTCCAGTTCCATTACCATTCCCGTTCCATTTCCATTCCCGATCCATTTCCATTCCCGTTCCATTTCCATTCCCGTTCCATTTCCATTCCCGTTCCGTTACCATTAGCGTTCCATTTCCGTTCCCGTTCCGTTTCCGTTCCCGTTCCATTTCCGTTCTCGTTCCGTTTCCGTTCCCGTTCCATTTCCATTCCCGTTCCATTTCCGTTCCCGGTCCATTTCCATTCCCGTTCCATTTCCATTCCCTTTCCATTTCCATTTCATTCCATTCCGTTCTGCTCGGGTACATTCCATTCCATTCCATTGCATTCCATTCCGTTCTGCTCCTGTCCATTCCATTCCATTCCATTCCGTTCCATTCCGTTCTACTCGGGTAGATTCCATTCCATTCCATTCCATTCCATTCCATTCCATTCCATTCTACTGGTGTCCATTCCATTCCATTCCATTCCATTCCATTCCATTCCATTGCATTCCATTCCATTCCATTCCATTCCGTTCCGTTCTACTCGATTACATTCCATTCAATTCCATTCCATTCCGTTCTACTCGGGTAGATTCCATTCCATTCCATTCCATTCCTTTCCATTCCATTGCATTCCATTGCATTGCATTGCACTCAGTTCCATTCCATTCCATTCCATTCCATTCCATTCCATTCCATTCCATTCCGTTCCGTTCAACTCGGTTACATTCCATTCAATTACATTCCATTCCGTTCTACTCGGTTACATTCCATTCCATTCCATTCCATTCCATTCCAATCCATTCCATTCCATTACATTCCGTTCTACTCGTGTACATTCCATTCCATTCCATTCCTTTCCATTCCATTCCATTCCATTCCATTCCATTCCATTCCATTCCATTCCATTCCATTCCATTCCATTCCGTTCTACTTTGGTACATTCCATTCCATTCCATTCCATTCCATTCCATTCCATTCCATTCCATTCCGTTCTACTCAGGTTGATTCCATTCTATTCCATTCCATTCCATTTCATTCCATTCCATTCCATTCCATTCCATTCCATTCCAATCCATTCCATTCCATTCCATTCCATGGAATTCCATTCCATTCCATTCCATTCCATTGAATTCCATTCCGTTCCATTCCATTCCATTCCATTCCATTCCATTCCATTCCATTGAATTCCGTTCCATTCCATTCCATTCCATTCCATTCCATCCCATTCCATTCCATTCCATTTCATTCCGTTTTACTCGGGTTGATTCCATTCTATTCCATTCCATTCCATTCGATCCCATTTGATTCCATTCGATTCCATTCAATTCCATTCGATTCCATTCCATTCCACTCCATTCCATTCCATTGAATTCCATTCCATTCCATTCCATGGAATTCCATTCCATTCCATTCCATTCCATTCCATTCCATAGAATTCCATTCCATTCCATTCCATTCCATTGAATTCCATTCCATTCCATTCCATTCCGTTCCGTTCCGTTCCGTTCCGTTCCGTTCTGTTGCGTTCCGTTCCGTTCCGTTGTGTTCCGTTCCGTTCTACTCGGGTTGATTCCATTCTATTCCATTCCATTCCAATCCATTCCATTCCATTCCATCGAATTCCATTCCATTCCATTCCATTCCATTCCATTCCATTGAATTCCATTCCATTCCATTCCATTCCATGGAATTCCGTTCCATTCCATTCCATTCCGTTCCGTTCCGTCCCGTTCCGTTCCGTTCCGTTCCGTTGCGTTCCGCTCCGTTCTACTCGGGTTGATTCCATTCTATTCCATTCCATTCCATTCGATTCCATTCGATTCCATTCGATTCCACTCCATTCCATTCCATAGAATTCCATTCCATTCCATTCCATTCCATGGAATTCCATTCCATTCCATTCCATTGCATTGAATTCCATTCCATTCCATTCCATTCCATTGAATTCCATTCCATTCCATTCCATTCCATTCCATTCCATTCCATTCCATTCCATTCCATTCCGTTCCATTCCATTCTACTGTTGTCCATTCCATTCCATTCCATTCCATTCCATTCCATTCCATTCCATTCCATTCCATTCCTTTCCATTCCATTGCATTCCATTGCATTCCATTCCATTCCATTCCATTCCATTCCATTCCATTCCACTCCACACCACTCCAGTCCACTCCATTCCACTCCACTCCATTCCGGTACATTCCATTCCATTCCATTCCATTCCATTCCATTCCATTCCGTGCTTCTCAGGTACATTCCGTTCCGTTCCATTCCATTCCATTCCATTCCATTCCGTTCCAGTGCACTCTACTCCACTCCACTCCACTCCACTCCGGTACATTCCATTCCATTCCATTCCATTCCATTCCATTCCATTCCATTTCCATTCCCATTCCATTTCCATTCCCGTTCCATTTCCATTCCCGTTTCTTTTCCATTCCCGTTCCATTTCCATTCCCGTTCCATTACCATTCCCGTTCCATTTCCATTCCCGATCCATTTCCATTCCCGTTCCTTTTCCATTCCCGTTCCATTTCCATTCCTGTTCCGTTACCATTCCCGTTCCATTTCCGTTCCCGTTCCGTTTCCGTTCCCGTTCCATTTCCGTTCTCGTTCCGTTTCCGTTCCCGTTCCATTTCCATTCCCGTTTCAATTGCGTTCCCGTTCCATTTCCATTCCCGTTCCATTTCCATTCCCTTTCCATTTCCATTTCATTCCTTTCCGTTCTGCTCGGGTACATTCCATTCCATTCCATTGCATTCCATTCCGTTCTGCTCCTGTACATTCCATTCCATTCCATTCCGTTCCATTCCGTTCTACTCGGGTAGATTCCATTCCATTCCATTCCATTCCATTCCATTCCATTCCATGCCATTCCATTCCATTCCATTCCATTCCATTCCATTCCATTCTACTGGTGTCCATTCCATTCCATTCCATTCCATTCCATTCCATTCCATTCCATTCCATTCCATTGCATTCCATTCCATTCCATTCCATTCCATTCCGTTCCGTTCTACTCGGTTACATTCCATTCAATTCCATTCCATTCCGTTCTACTCGGGTAGATTCCATTCCATTCCATTCCATTCCTTTCCATTCCATTGCATTCCATTGCATTGCATTGCACTCAATTCCATTCCATTCCATTCCATTCCATTCCATTCCATTCCATTCCATTCCATTCCGTTCCGTTCAACCCGGTTACATTCCATTCAATTACATTCCATTCCGTTCTACTCGGTTACATTACATTCCATTCCATTCCATTCCATTCCAATCCATTCCATTCCATTCCATTCCGTTCTACTCGGGTACATTGCATTCCATTCCATTCCATTCCATTCCATTCCATTCCATTCCATTCCATTCCATTCCATTCCATTCCATTCCATTCCATTCCATTCCGTTCTACTTTGGTACATTCCATTCCATTCCATTCCATTCCATTCCATTCCATTCCATTCCATTCCATTCCGTTCTACTCGGGTTGATTCCATTCTATTCCATTCCATTCCATTCCATTCCATTCCATTCCATTCCATTCCATTCCATTCCATTCCATTCCGTGGAATTCCATTCCATTCCATTCCATTCCATTGAATTCCATTCCATTCCATTCCATTCCATTCCATTCCATTCCATTCCATTGAATTCCATTCCATTCCATTCCATTCCATTCCATTCCATTCCATTCCATTCTACTGGTGTCCATTCCATTCCATTCCATTCCATTCCATTCTATTCCATTCCATTCCATTCCATTCCATTCCATTCCATTCCATTCCATTCCATTCTACTCGGGTTTGCATTCTATTCCATTCGATTCCATTCGATTCCATTCGATTCCATTCGATTCCATTCCATTCCATTCCATTCCATTCCATTCCATTCCATTGAATTCCGTTCCATTCCATTCCATTCCATTCCATTCCATCCCATTCCATTCCATTCCATTTCATTCCGTTCTACTCGGGTTGATTCCATTCTATTCCATTCCATTCCATTCTATCCCATTTGATTCCATTCGATTCCATTCAATTCCATTCGATTCCATTCCATTCCACTCCATTCCATTCCATTGAATTCCATTCCATTCCATTCCATTCCATTCCATGGAATTCCATTCCATTCCATTCCATTCCATTCCATTCCATAGAATTCCATTCCATTCCATTCCATTCCATTGAATTCCGTTCCATTCCATTCCATTCCGTTCCGTTCCGTTCCGTTCCGTTCCGTTCCGTTGCGTTCCGTTCCGTTCCGTTGTGTTCCGTTCCGTTCTACTCGGGTTGATTCCATTCTATTCCATTCCATTCCATTCCATTCCATTCCATTCCATTCCATTCCATTCCATTCCGTTCCATTCCATTCTACTGTTGTCCATTCCATTCCATTCCATTCCATTCCATTCCATTCCATTCCTTTCCATTCTATTGCATTCCATTGCATTCCATTCCATTCCATTCCATTCCATTCCATTCCATTCCATTCCACTCCACACCACTCCAGTCCACTCCATTCCACTCCACTCCATTCCGGTACATTCCATTCCATTCCATTCCATTCCATTCCATTCCATTCCGTGCTTCTCAGGTACATTCCGTTCCGTTCCATTCCATTCCATTCCATTCCATTCCGTTCCAGTGCACTCTACTCCACTCCACTCCACTCCACTCCGGTACATTCCATTCCATTCCATTCCATTCCATTCCATTCCATTTCCATTCCCATTCCATTTCCATTCCCGTTCCATTTCCATTCCCGTTTCTTTTCCATTCCCGTTCCATTTCCATTCCCGTTCCATTATCATTCCCGTTCCATTTCCATTCCCGATCCATTTCCATTCCCGTTCCTTTTCCATTCCCGTTCCATTTCCATTCCTGTTCCGTTACCATTCCCGTTCCATTTCCGTTCCCGTTCCGTTTCCGTTCCCGTTCCATTTCCGTTCTCGTTCCGTTTCCGTTCCCGTTCCATTTCCATTCCCGTTTCAATTGCGTTCCCGTTCCATTTCCATTCCCGTTCCATTTCCATTCCCTTTCCATTTCCATTTCATTCCTTTCCGTTCTGCTCGGGTACATTCCATTCCATTCCATTGCATTCCATTCCGTTCTGCTCCTGTACATTTCATTCCATTCCATTCCGTTCCATTCCGTTCTACTCGGGTAGATTCCATTCCATTCCATTCCATTCCATTCCATTCCATTCCATTCCATTCCATTCCATTCCATTCTACTGGTGTCCATTCCATTCCATTCCATTCCATTCTATTGCATTCCATTCCATTCCATTCCATTCCATTCCGTTCCGTTCTACTCGGTTACATTCCATTCAATTCCATTCCATTCCGTTCTACTCGGGTAGATTCCATTCCATTCCATTCCATTCCTTTCCATTCCATTGCATTCCATTGCATTGCATTGCACTCAATTCCATTCCATTCCATTCCATTCCATTCCATTCCATTCCGTTCCGTTCAACCCGGTTACATTCCATTCAATTACATTCCATTCCGTTCTACTCGGTTACATTCCATTCCATTCCATTCCATTCCATTCCAATCCATTCCATTCCATTCCATTCCGTTCTACTCGGGTACATTGCATTCCATTCCATTCCATTCCATTCCATTCCATTCCATTCCATTCCATTCCATTCCGTTCTACTTTGGTACATTCCATTCCATTCCATTCCATTCCATTACATTACATTACATTCCATTCCATTCCATTCCGTTCTACTCGGGTTGATTCCATTCTATTCCATTCCATTCCATTGAATTCCGTTCCATTCCATTCGATTCCATTCCATTCCATTCCATTCCATTCCATTCCATTCCATTCCATTCCATTCCATTCCATTGAATTCCATTCCATTCCATTCCATTCCATTCCATTCCATTCCATTCCATTCCATTCTACTGGTGTCCATTCCATTCCATTCCATTCCATTCCATTCCATTCCATTCCATTCCTTTCCATTCCATTGCATTCCATTGCATTCCGTTCCATTCCATTCCATTCCATTCCACTCCACTCCACTCCACTCCACTCCATTCCACTCCACTCCACTCCGGTACATTCCATTCCATTCCATTCCATTCCATTCCATTCCGTGCTTCTCAGGTACATTCCGTTCCGTTCCATTCCATTCCATTCCATTCCATTCCATTCCGTTCCAGTGCACTCTACTCCACTCCACTCCACTCCACTCCACTCCGGTACATTCCATTCCATTCCATTCCATTCCATTCCATTCCATTTCCATTCCCATTCCATTTCCATTCCCGTTCCATTTCCATTCCCGTTTCTTTTCCATTCCCGTTCCATTTCCATTCCAGTTCCATTACCATTCCCGTTCCATTTCCATTCCCGATCCATTTCCATTCCCGTTCCATTTCCATTCCCGTTCCATTTCCATTCCCGTTCCGTTACCATTCCCGTTCCATTTCCGTTCCCGTTCCGTTTCCGTTCCCGTTCCATTTCCGTTCTCGTTCCGTTTCCGTTCCCGTTCCATTTCCATTCCCGTTCCATTTCCGTTCCCGTTCCATTTCCATTCCCGTTCCATTTCCATTCCCTTTCCATTTCCATTTCATTCCATTCCGTTCTGCTCGGGTACATTCCATTCCATTCCATTGCATTCCATTCCGTTCTGCTCCTGTCCATTCCATTCCATTCCATTCCGTTCCATTCCGTTCTACTCGGGTAGATTCCATTCCATTCCATTCCATTCCATTCCATTCCATTCCATTCTACTGGTGTCCATTCCATTCCATTCCATTCCATTCCATTGCATTCCATTCCATTCCATTCCATTCCGTTCCGTTCTACTCGATTACATTCCATTCAATTCCATTCCATTCCGTTCTACTCGGGTAGATTCCATTCCATTCCATTCCATTCCTTTCCATTCCATTGCATTCCATTGCATTGCATTGCACTCAATTCCATTCCATTCCATTCCATTCCATTCCATTCCATTCCATTCCATTCCGTTCCGTTCAACTCGGTTACATTCCATTCAATTACATTCCATTCCGTTCTACTCGGTTACATTCCATTCCATTCCATTCCATTCCATTCCAATCCATTCCATTCCATTACATTCCGTTCTACTCGTGTACATTCCATTCCATTCCATTCCATTCCATTCCATTCCATTCCATTCCATTCCATTCCATTCCATTCCGTTCTACTTTGGTACATTCCATTCCATTCCATTCCATTCCATTCCATTCCATTCCATTCCATTCCGTTCTACTCAGGTTGATTCCATTCTATTCCACTCCATTCCATTTCATTCCATTCCATTCCATTCCATTCCATTCCATTCCAATCCATTCCATTCCATTGAATTCCATTCCATTCCATTCCATTCCATGGAATTCCATTCCATTCCATTCCATTCCATTGAATTCCATTCCGTTCCATTCCATTCCATTGAATTCCATTCCATTCCATTCCATTCCATTCCATTCCATTCCATTCCATTGAATTCCGTTCCATTCCATTCCATTCCATTCCATTCCATCCCATTCCATTCCATTCCATTTCATTCCGTTCTACTCGGGTTGATTCCATTCTATTCCATTCCATTCCATTCGATCCCATTTGATTCCATTCGATTCCATTCAATTCCATTCGATTCCATTCCATTCCACTCCATTCCATTCCATTGAATTCCATTCCATTCCATTCCATTCCATTCCATGGAATTCCATTCCATTCCATTCCATTCCATTCCATTCCATAGAATTCCATTCCATTCCATTCCATTCCATTGAATTCCGTTCCATTCCATTCCATTTCGTTCTGTTCCGTTCCGTTCCGTTCCGTTCCGTTGCGTTCCGTTCCGTTCCGTTGTGTTCCGTTCCGTTCTACTCGGGTTGATTCCATTCTATTCCATTCCATTCCAATCCATTCCATTCCATTCCATCGAATTCCATTCCATTCCATTCCATTCCATTCCATTCCATTCCATTCCATTGAATTCCATTCCATTCCATTCCATTCCATGGAATTCCGTTCCATTCCATTCCATTCCGTTCCGTTCCGTCCCGTTCCGTTCCGTTCCGTTCCGTTGCGTTCCGCTCCGTTCTACTCGGGTTGATTCCATTCTATTCCATTCCATTCCATTCGATTCCATTCGATTCCATTCGATTCCACTCCATTCCATTCCATAGAATTCCATTCCATTCCATTCCATTCCATGGAATTCCATTCCATTCCATTCCATTGCATTGAATTCCATTCCATTCCATTCCATTGCATTGAATTCCATTCCATTCCATTCCATTCCATTCCATTCCATTCCATTCCATTCCATTCCGTTCCATTCCATTCTACTGTTGTCCATTCCATTCCATTCCATTCCATTCCATTCCATTCCATTCCATTCCATTCCATTCCTTTCCATTCCATTGCATTCCATTGCATTCCATTCCATTCCATTCCATTCCATTCCATTCCATTCCATTCCATTCCACTCCACACCACTCCAGTCCACTCCATTCCACTCCACTCCATTCCGGTACATTCCATTCCATTCCATTCCATTCCATTCCATTCCATTCCGTGCTTCTCAGGTACATTCCGTTCCGTTCCATTCCATTCCATTCCATTCCATTCCGTTCCAGTGCACTCTACTCCACTCCACTCCACTCCACTCCGGTACATTCCATTCCATTCCATTCCATTCCATTCCATTCCATTCCATTTCCATTCCCATTCCATTTCCATTCCCGTTCCATTTCCATTCCCGTTTCTTTTCCATTCCCGTTCCATTTCCATTCCCGTTCCATTACCATTCCCGTTCCATTTCCATTCCCGATCCATTTCCATTCCCGTTCCTTTTCCATTCCCGTTCCATTTCCATTCCTGTTCCGTTACCATTCCCGTTCCATTTCCGTTCCCGTTCCGTTTCCGTTCCCGTTCCATTTCCGTTCTCGTTCCGTTTCCGTTCCCGTTCCATTTCCATTCCCGTTTCAATTGCGTTCCCGTTCCATTTCCATTCCCGTTCCATTTCCATTCCCTTTCCATTTCCATTTCATTCCTTTCCGTTCTGCTCGGGTACATTCCATTCCATTCCATTGCATTCCATTCCGTTCTGCTCCTGTACATTCCATTCCATTCCATTCCGTTCCATTCCGTTCTACTCGGGTAGATTCCATTCCATTCCATTCCATTCCATTCCATTCCATTCCATTCTACTGGTGTCCATTCCATTCCATTCCATTCCATTCCATTCCATTCCATTGCATTCCATTCCATTCCATTCCATTCCATTCCGTTCCGTTCTACTCGGTTACATTCCATTCAATTCCATTCCATTCCGTTCTACTCGGGTAGATTCCATTCCATTCCTTTCCATTCCATTGCATTCCATTGCATTGCATTGCACTCAATTCCATTCCATTCCATTCCATTCCATTCCATTCCATTCCATTCCATTCCATTCCGTTCCGTTCAACCCGGTTACATTCCATTCAATTACATTCCATTCCGTTCTACTCGGTTACATTCCATTCCATTCCATTCCATTCCATTCCAATCCATTCCATTCCATTCCATTCCGTTCTACTCGGGTACATTGCATTCCATTCCATTCCATTCCATTCCATTCCATTCCATTCCATTCCATTCCATTCCATTCCATTCCGTTCTACTTTGGTACATTCCATTCCATTCCATTCCATTCCATTCCATTACATTCCATTCCATTCCATTCCGTTCTACTCGGGTTGATTCCATTCTATTCCATTCCATTCCATTCCATTCCATTCCATTCCATTCCATTCGATTCCATTCCATTCCATTCCGTGGAATTCCATTCCATTCCATTCCATTCCATTGAATTCCATTCCATTCCATTCCATTCCATTCCATTCCATTCCATTCAATTGAATTCCATTCCATTCCATTCCATTCCATTCCATTCCATTCCATTCCATTCCATTCTAATGGTGTCCATTCCATTCCATTCCATTCCATTCCATTCCATTCCATTCCATTCCTTTCCATTCCATTGCATTCCATTGCATTCCGTTCCATTCCATTCCATTCCATTCCACTCCACTCCACTCCACTCCACTCCATTCCACTACACTCCACTCCGGTACATTCCATTCCATTCCATTCCATTCCATTCCATTCCGTGCTTCTCAGGTACATTCCGTTCCGTTCCATTCCATTCCATTCCATTCCATTCCATTCCGTTCCAGTGCACTCTACTCCACTCCACTCCACTCCACTCCACTCCGGTACATTCCATTCCATTCCATTCCATTCCATTCCATTCCATTTCCATTCCCATTCCATTTCCATTCCCGTTCCATTTCCATTCCCGTTTCTTTTCCATTCCCGTTCCATTTCCATTACAGTTCCATTACCATTCCCGTTCCATTTCCATTCCCGATCCATTTCCATTCCCGTTCCATTTCATTCCCGTTCCATTTCCATTCCCGTTCCGTTACCATTCCCGTTCCATTTCCGTTCCCGTTCCGTTTCCGTTCCCGTTCCATTTCCGTTCTCGTTCCGTTTCCGTTCCCGTTCCATTTCCATTCCCGTTCCATTTCCGTTCCCGTTCCATTTCCATTCCCGTTCCATTTCCATTCCCTTTCCATTTCCATTTCATTCCATTCCGTTCTGCTCGGGTACATTCCATTCCATTCCATTGCATTCCATTCCGTTCTGCTCCTGTCCATTCCATTCCATTCCATTCCGTTCCATTCCGTTCTACTCGGGTAGATTCCATTCCATTCCATTCCATTCCATTCCATTCCATTCCATTCTACTGGCGTCCATTCCATTCCATTCCATTCCATTCCATTGCATTCCATTCCATTCCATTCCATTCCGTTCCGTTCTACTCGATTAAATTCCATTCAATTCCATTCCATTCCGTTCTACTCGGGTAGATTCCATTCCATTCCATTCCATTCCTTTCCATTCCATTGCATTCCATTGCATTGCATTGCACTCAATTCCATTCCATTCCATTCCATTCCATTCCATTCCATTCCATTCCATTCCGTTCCGTTCAACTCGGTTACATTCCATTCAATTACATTCCATTCCGTTCTACTCGGTTACATTCCATTCCATTCCATTCCATTCCATTCCAATCCATTCCATTCCATTACATTCCGTTCTACTCGTGTACATTCCATTCCATTCCATTCCATTCCATTCCATTCCATTCCATTCCATTCCATTCCATTCCATTCCGTTCTACTTTGGTACATTCCATTCCATTCCATTCCATTCCATTCCATTCCATTCCATTCAATTCCATTCCATTCCGTTCTACTCAGGTTGATTCCATTCTATTCCATTCCATTCCATTTCATTCCATTCCATTCCATTCCATTCCATTCCATTAAAATCCATTCCATTCCATTGAATTCCATTCCATTCCATTCCATTCCATGGAATTCCATTCCATTCCATTCCATTCCATGGAATTCCATTCCATTCCATTCCATTCCATGGAATTCCATTCCATTCCATTCCATTCCATGGAATTCCATTCCATTCCATTCCATTCCATGGAATTCCATTCCATTCCATTCCATGGAATTCCATGGAATTCCATTCCATTCCATTCCATTCCATGGAATTCCATGGAATTCCATTCCATTCCATTCCATTCCATTCCATGGAATTCCATTCCATTCCATTCCATTCCATTGAATTCCATTCCGTTCCATTCCATTCCATTGAATTCCATTCCATTCCATTCCATTCCATTCCATTCCATTCCATTGAATTCCGTTCCATTCCATTCCATTCCATTCCATTCCATCCCATTCCATTCCATTCCATTTCATTCCGTTCTACTCGGGTTGATTCCATTCTATTCCATTCCATTCCATTCGATCCCATTTGATTCCATTCGATTCCATTCAATTCCATTCGATTCCATTCCATTCCACTCCATTCCATTCCATTGAATTCCATTCCATTCCATTCCATTCCATTCCATGGAATTCCATTCCATTCCATTCCATTCCATTCCATTCCATAGAATTCCATTCCATTCCATTCCATTCCATTGAATTCCGTTCCATTCCATTCCGTTCCGTTCCGTTCCGTTCCGTTCCGTTGCGTTCCGTTCCGTTCCGTTGTGTTCCGTTCCGTTCTACTCGGGTTGATTCCATTCTATTCCATTCCATTCCAATCCATTCCATTCCATTCCATCGAATTCCATTCCATTCCATTCCATTCCATTCCATTCCATTCCATTCCATTGAATTCCATTCCATTCCATTCCATTCCATGGAATTCCGTTCCATTCCATTCCATTCCGTTCCGTTCCGTCCCGTTCCGTTCCGTTCCGTTCCGTTGCGTTCCGCTCCGTTCTACTCGGGTTGATTCCATTCTATTCCATTCCATTCCATTCGATTCCATTCGATTCCATTCGATTCCACTCCATTCCATTCCATCGAATTCCATTCCATTCCATTCCATTCCATTCCATTGAATTCCATTCCATTCCATTCCATAACATTCCATTCCATTCCATTCCATTCCATTCCATTCCGTTCCATTCCATTCTACTGTTGTCCATTCCATTCCATTCCATTCCATTCCATTCCATTCCATTCCATTCCATTCCATTCCTTTCCATTCCATTGCATTCCATTGCATTCCATTCCATTCCATTCCATTCCTTTCCATTCCATTCCATTCCATTCCATTCCATTCCATTCCATTCCATTGAATTCCATTCCATTCCGTTGAATTCCATTCCATTCCATTCCATTCCATTGAATTCCGTTCCATTCCATTCCATTCCATTCCATTCCATTCCATAGAATTCCATTCCATTCTATTCCATAGAATTCCGTTCCGTTCCATTCCATTCCATTCCATTCCATTCCATTCCATTCCATTCCATTGAATTCCATTCCATTCCATTCCATTCCATTCCATTGAATTCCATTCCATTGAATTCCATTCCATTCCATTCCATTCCATTCCATTCCATTCCATTCCATTCTACTGGTGTCCATTCCATTCCATTCCATTCCATTCCATTCCATTCCATTCCATTCCTTTCCATTCCATTGCATTCCATTGCATTCCGTTCCATTCCATTCCATTCCATTCCTTTCCGTTCCGCTCCGTTCCGTTCCGTTCCATTGCGTTCCGCTCCGTTCTACTCGGGTTGATTCCATTCTATTCCATTCCATTCCATTCGATCCCATTCGATTCCATTCGATTCCATTCGATTCCATTCGATTCCACTCCATTCCATTCCATAGAATTCCATTCCATTCCATTCCATTTGAATTCCATTCCATTCCATTCCATTCCATTCTATTCCATTCCATTCCATTCCATTCCATTCCATTCCATTCCATTCCATTCCATTCTACTCGGGTTTGCATTCTATTCCATTCGATTCCATTCGATTCCATTCGATTCCATTCCATTCCATTCCATTCCATTCCATTCCATTCCATTCCATTCCATTGAATTCCATTCCATTCCATTCCATTCCATTCCGTTGAATTCCATTCCATTCCATTCCATTCCATTCCAATCCATTCCATTCCATTCCATAGAATTCCATTCCATTCCATTCCATTCCATTCCATTCCATTGAATTCCATTCCATTCCATTCCATAGAATTCCATTCCATTCCATTCCATTCCATTGAATTCCATTCCATTCCATTCCATTCCATTCCATTCCATTCCATTCCATTCCATTCTACTGGTGTCCATTCCATTCCATTCCATTCCATTCCATTCCATTCCATTCCATTCCATTCCATTCCTTTCCATTCCATTGCATTCCACTGCATTCCATTCCATTCCATTCCATTCCATTCCATTCCACTCCACTCCACTCCACTCCACTCCATTCCACTCCACTCCACTCCGGTACATTCCATTCCATTCCATTCCATTCCATTCCATTCCGTGCTTCTCAGGTACATTCCGTTCCGTTCCATTCCATTCCATTCCATTCCATTCCATTCCGTTCCAGTGCACTCTACTCCACTCCACTCCACTCCACTCCACTCCGGTACATTCCATTCCATTCCATTCCATTCCATTCCATTCCATTTCCATTCCCGTTCCATTTCCATTCCCGTTCCATTTCCATTCCCGTTCCGTTACCATTCCCGTTCCATTTCCGTTCCCGTTCCGTTTCCGTTCCCGTTCCATTTCCGTTCTCGTTCCGTTTCCGTTCCCGTTCCATTTCCATTCCCGTTCCATTTCCGTTCCCGTTCCATTTCCATTCCCGTTCCATTTCCATTCCCTTTCCATTTCCATTTCATTCCATTCCGTTCTGCTCGGGTACATTCCATTCCATTCCATTGCATTCCATTCCGTTCTGCTCCTGTCCATTCCATTCCATTCCATTCCGTTCCATTCCGTTCTACTCGGGTAGATTCCATTCCATTCCATTCCATTCCATTCCATTCCATTCCATTCCATTCCATTCCATTCCATTCCATTCTACTGGTGTCCATTCCATTCCATTCCATTCCATTCCATTCCATTCCATTCCATTCCATTCCATTCCATTACATTCCATTCCATTCCGTTCCGTTCCGTTCTACTCGGTTACATTCCATTCAATTCCATTCCATTCCGTTCTACTCGGGTAGATTCCATTCCATTCCATTCCATTCCTTTCCATTCCATTGCATTCCATTGCATTGCATTGCACTCAATTCCATTCCATTCCATTCCATTCCATTCCATTCCATTCCATTCCATTCCGTTCCGTTCAACCCGGTTACATTCCATTCAATTACATTCCATTCCGTTCTACTCGGTTACATTCCATTCCATTCCATTCCATTCCATTCCAATCCATTCCATTCCATTCCATTCCGTTCTACTCGGGTACATTGCATTCCATTCCATTCCATTCCATTCCATTCCATTCCATTCCATTCCATTCCGTTCTACTTTGGTACATTCCATTCCATTCCATTCCATTCCATTCCATTCCATTCCATTCCATTCCATTCCATTCCATTCCATTGAATTCCATTCCATTCCATTCCATTCCATTCCATTCCATTCCATTCCATTCTACTGGTGTCCATTCCATTCCATTCCATTCCTTTCCATTCCATTCCATTCCTTTCCATTCCATTGCATTCCATTGCATTCCGTTCCATTCCATTCCATTCCATTCCACTCCACTCCACTCCACTCCACTCCATTCCACTCCACTCCACTCCGGTACATTCCATTCCATTCCATTCCATTCCATTCCATTCCGTGCTTCTCAGGTACATTCCGTTCCGTTCCATTCCATTCCATTCCATTCCATTCCATTCCGTTCCAGTGCACTCTACTCCACTCCACTCCACTCCACTCCACTCCGGTACATTCCATTCCATTCCATTCCGTTCCATTCCATTCCATTGAATTCCATTCCATTCCATTCCATTCCATTCCATTCCATTGAATTCCGTTCCATTCCATTCCATTCAATTCCATTCCATTCCATCCCATTCCATTCCATTCCATTTCATTCCGTTCTACTCGGGTTGATTCCATTCTATTCCATTCCATTCCATTCGATCCCATTTGATTCCATTCGATTCCATTCAATTCCATTTGATTCCATTCCATTCCACTCCTTTCCATTCCATTGAATTCCATTCCATTCCATTCCATAGAATTCCATTCCATTCCATTCCATTCCATTGAATTCCGTTCCATTCCATTCCATTCCGTTCCGTTCCATTCCGTTCCGTTCCGTTCCGTTGCGTTCCGTTCCGTTCCGTTGTGTTCCGTTCCGTTCTACTCGGGTTGATTCCATTCTATTCCATTCCATTCCAATCCATTCCATTCCATTCCATCGAATTCCATTCCATTCCATTCTATTCCATTCCATTGAATTCCATTCCATTCCATTCCATTCCATGGAATTCCGTTCCATTCCATTCCATTCCGTTCGGTTCCGTCCCGTTCCGTTCCGTTCCGTTCCGTTGCGTTCCGCTCCGTTCTACTCGGGTTGATTCCATTCTATTCCATTCCATTCCATTCGATTCCATTCGATTCCATTCGATTCCACTCCATTCCATTCCATAGAATTCCATTCCATTCCATTCCATTCCATGGAATTCCATTCCATTCCATTCCATTGAATTCCATTCCATTCCATTCCATTCCATTCCATTCCATTCCATTCCATTCCGTTCCATTCCATTGAATTCCATTCCATTCCATTCCATTCCATTCCATTCCATTCCATTCCATTCCGTTCCATTCCATTCTACTGTTGTCCATTCCATTCCATTCCATTCCATTCCATTCCATTCCATTCCATTCCTTTCCATTCCATTGCATTCCATTGCATTCCATTCCATTCCATTCCATTCCATTCCATTCCATTCCATTCCACTCCACACCACTCCAGTCCACTCCATTCCACTCCACTCCACTCCGGTACATTCCATTCCATTCCATTCCATTCCATTCCATTCCATTCCGTGCTTCTCAGGTACATTCCGTTCCGTTCCATTCCATTCCATTCCACTCCGTTCCAGTGCACTCTACTCCACTCCACTCCACT
This sequence comes from Gorilla gorilla gorilla, assembly GCF_029281585.2. Taxonomy (NCBI): domain Eukaryota; kingdom Metazoa; phylum Chordata; class Mammalia; order Primates; family Hominidae; genus Gorilla; species Gorilla gorilla. Next base: position 53,205,277 of record NC_073242.2, read on the forward strand.
CCACTCCGGTACATTCCATTCCATTCCATTCCATTCCATTCCATTCCATTTCCATTCCCATTCCATTTCCATTCCCGTTCCATTTCCATTCCCGTTTCTTTTCCATTCCCGTTCCATTTCCATTCCCATTCCATTACCATTCCCGTTCCATTTCCATTCCCGATCCATTTCCATTCCCGTTCCTTTTCCATTCCCGTTCCATTTCCATTCCTGTTCCGTTACCATTCCCGTTCCATTTCCGTCCCCGTTCCATTTCCATTCCCGTTCCATTTCCGTTCTCGTTCCGTTTCCATTCCCGTTCCATTTCCATTCCCGTTTCAATTGCGTTCCCGTTCCATTTCCATTCCCGTTCCATTTCCATTCCCTTTCCATTTCCATTTCATTCCTTTCCGTTCTGCTCGGGTACATTCCATTCCATTCCATTGCATTCCATTCCGTTCTGCTCCTGTACATTTCATTCCATTCCATTCCGTTCCATTCCGTTCTACTCGGGTAGATTCCATTCCATTCCATTCCATTCCATTCCATTCCATTCCATTCCATTCCATTCCATTCCATTCCATTCCATTCCATTCCATTCCATTCTACTTGTGTCCATTCCATTCCATTCCATTCCATTCTATTGCATTCCATTCCATTCCATTCCATTCCATTCCGTTCCGTTCTACTCGGTTACATTCCATTCAATTCCATTCCATTCCGTTCTACTCGGGTAGATTCCATTCCATTCCATTCCATTCCTTTCCATTCCATTGCATTCCATTGCATTGCATTGCACTCAATTCCATTCCATTCCATTCCATTCCATTCCATTCCATTCCATTCCGTTCCGTTCAACCCGGTTACATTCCATTCAATTACATTCCATTCTGTTCTACTCGGTTACATTCCATTCCATTCCATTCCATTCCATTCCATTCCAATCCATTCCATTCCATTCCATTCCGTTCTACTCGGGTACATTGCATTCCATTCCATTCCATTCCATTCCATTCCATTCCATTCCATTCCATTCCATTCCGTTCTACTTTGGTACATTCCATTCCATTCCATTCCATTCCATTCCATTACATTCCATTCCATTCCATTCCATTCTACTCGGGTTGATTCCATTCTATTCCATTCCATTCCATTCCATTCCATTCCATTCCATTCGATTCCATTCCATTCCATTCCATGGAATTCCATTCCATTCCATTCCATGGAATTCCATTCCATTCCATTCCATTCCATTGAATTCCATTCCATTCCATTCCATTCCATTCCATTCCATTCCATTCCATTGAATTCCATTACATTCCATTCCATTCCATTCCATTCCATTCCATTCCATTCTACTGGTGTCCATTCCATTCCATTCCATTCCATTCCATTCCATTCCATTCCATTCCATTCCTTTCCATTCCATTGCATTCCATTGCATTCCGTTCCATTCCATTCCATTCCATTCCACTCCACTCCACTCCACTCCACTCCATTCCACTACACTCCACTCCGGTACATTCCATTCCATTCCATTCCATTCCATTCCATTCCGTGTTTCTCAGGTACATTCCGTTCCGTTCCATTCCATTCCATTCCATTCCATTCCATTCCGTTCCAGTGCACTCTACTCCACTCCACTCCACTCCACTCCGGTACATTCCATTCCATTCCATTCCATTCCATTCCATTCCATTCCATTTCCATTCCCATTCCATTTCCATTCCCGTTCCATTTCCATTCCCGTTTCTTTTCCATTCCCGTTCCATTTCCATTCCAGTTCCATTACCATTCCCGTTCCATTTCCATTCCCGATCCATTTCCATTCCCGTTCCATTTCCATTCCCGTTCCATTTCCATTCCCGTTCCGTTACCATTCCCGTTCCATTTCCGTTCCCGTTCCGTTTCCGTTCCCGTTCCATTTCCGTTCTCGTTCCGTTTCCGTTCCCGTTCCATTTCCATTCCCGTTCCATTTCCGTTCCCGTTCCATTTCCATTCCCGTTCCATTTCCATTCCCTTTCCATTTCCATTTCATTCCATTCCGTTCTGCTCGGGTACATTCCATTCCATTCCATTGCATTCCATTCCGTTCTGCTCCTGTCCATTCCATTCCATTCCATTCCGTTCCATTCCGTTCTACTCGGGTAGATTCCATTCCATTCCATTCCATTCCATTCCATTCCATTCTACTGGTGTCCATTCCATTCCATTCCATTCCATTCCATTCCATTCCATTCCATTGCATTCCATTCCATTCCATTCCATTCCGTTCCGTTCTACTCGATTACATTCCATTCAATTCCATTCCATTCCGTTCTACTCGGGTAGATTCCATTCCATTCCATTCCATTCCTTTCCATTCCATTGCATTCCATTGCATTGCATTGCACTCAATTCCATTCCATTCCATTCCATTCCATTCCATTCCATTCCATTCCGTTCCGTTCAACTCGGTTACATTCCATTCAATTACATTCCATTCCGTTCTACTCGGTTACATTCCATTCCATTCCATTCCATTCCATTCCAATCCATTCCATTCCATTACATTCCGTTCTACTCGTGTACATTCCATTCCATTCCATTCCATTCCATTCCATTCCATTCCATTCCATTCCATTCCATTCCATTCCATTCCGTTCTACTTTGGTACATTCCATTCCATTCCATTCCATTCCATTCCATTCCATTCCATTCCATTCCATTCCATTCCATTCCGTTCTACTCAGGTTGATTCCATTCTATTCCATTCCATTCCATTTCATTCCATTCCATTCCATTCCATTCCATTCCATTCCAATCCATTCCATTCCATTGAATTCCATTCCATTCCATTCCATTCCATGGAATTCCATTCCATTCCATTCCATTCCATTGAATTCCATTCCGTTCCATTCCATTCCATTGAATTCCATTCCATTCCATTCCATTCCATTCCATTCCATTTCATTCCGTTCTACTCGGGTTGATTCCATTTTATTCCATTCCATTCCATTCGATCCCATTTGATTCCATTCGATTCCATTCAATTCCATTCGATTCCATTCCATTCCACTCCATTCCATTCCATTGAATTCCATTCCATTCCATTCCATTCCATTCCATTCCATTCCATTCCATGGAATTCCATTCCATTCCATTCCATTCCATTCCATTCCATAGAATTCCATTCCATTCCATTCCATTCCATTGAATTCCGTTCCATTCCATTCCATTCCGTTCCGTTCCGTTCCGTTCCGTTCCGTTCCGTTGCGTTCCGTTCCGTTCCGTTGTGTTCCGTTCCGTTCTACTCGGGTTGATTCCATTCTATTCCATTCCATTCCAATCCATTCCATTCCATTCCATCGAATTCCATTCCATTCCATTCCATTCCATTCCATTGAATTCCATTCCATTCCATTCCATTCCATGGAATTCCGTTCCATTCCATTCCATTCCGTTCGGTTCCGTCCCGTTCCGTTCCGTTCCGTTCCGTTGCGTTCCGCTCCGTTCTACTCGGGTTGATTCCATTCTATTCCATTCCATTCCATTCCATTCCATTCCATTCCATTCCATGGAATTCCATTCCATTCCATTCCATGGAATTCCATTCCATTCCATTCCATTGAATTCCATTCCATTCCATTCCATTCCATTGAATTCCATTCCATTCCATTCCATTCCATTCCATTCCATTCCATTCCATTCCATTCCATTCCGTTCCATTCCATTCTACTGTTGTCCATTCCATTCCATTCCATTCCATTCCATTCCATTCCATTCCATTCCTTTCCATTCCATTGCATTCCATTGCATTCCATTCCATTCCATTCCATTCCATTCCATTCCATTCCATTCCATTCCACTCCACACCACTCCAGTCCACTCCATTCCACTCCACTCCACTCCGGTACATTCCATTCCATTCCATTCCATTCCATTCCATTCCATTCCGTGCTTCTCAGGTACATTCCGTTCCGTTCCATTCCATTCCATTCCATTCCGTTCCAGTGCACTCTACTCCACTCCACTCCACTCCACTCCGGTACATTCCATTCCATTCCATTCCATTCCATTCCATTCCATTTCTATTCCCATTCCATTTCCATTCCCGTTCCATTTCCATTCCCGTTTCTTTTCCATTCCCGTTCCATTTCCATTCCCGTTCCATTACCATTCCCGTTCCATTTCCATTCCCGATCCATTTCCATTCCCGTTCTTTTTCCATTCCCGTTCCATTTCCATTCCTGTTCCGTTACCATTCCCGTTCCATTTCCGTTCCCGTTCCGTTTCCGTTCCCGTTCCATTTCCGTTCTCGTTCCGTTTCCGTTCCCGTTCCATTTCCATTCCCGTTTCAATTGCGTTCCCGTTCCATTTCCATTCCCGTTCCATTTCCATTCCCTTTCCATTTCCATTTCATTCCTTTCCGTTCTGCTCGGGTACATTCCATTCCATTCCATTGCATTCCATTCCGTTCTGCTCCTGTACATTCCATTCCATTCCATTCCGTTCCATTCCGTTCTACTCGGGTAGATTCCATTCCATTCCATTCCATTCCATTCCATTCCATTCCATTCCATTCCATTCCATTCTACTGGTGTCCATTCCATTCCATTCCATTCCATTCCATTCCATTCCATTGCATTCCATTCCATTCCATTCCATTCCATTCCGTTCCGTTCTACTCGGTTACATTCCATTCAATTCCATTCCATTCCGTTCTACTCGGGTAGATTCCATTCCATTCCATTCCATTCCTTTCCATTCCATTGCATTCCATTGCATTGCATTGCACTCAATTCCATTCCATTCCATTCCATTCCATTCCATTCCATTCCATTCCATTCCATTCCATTACATTCCGTTCCGTTCAACCCGGTTACATTACATTCAATTACATTCCATTCCGTTCTACTCGGTTACATTCCATTCCATTCCATTCCATTCCATTCCAATCCATTCCATTCCATTCCATTCCGTTCTACTCGGGTACATTGCATTCCATTCCATTCCATTCCATTCCATTCCATTCCATTCCATTCCATTCCATTCCATTCCATTCCGTTCTACTTTGGTACATTCCATTCCATTCCATTCCATTCCATTCCATTCCATTCCATTCCATTCCATTCCGTTCTACTCGGGTTGATTCCATTCTATTCCATTCCATTCCATTCCATTCCATTCCATTCCATTCGATTCCATTCCATTCCATTCCATGGAATTCCATTCCATTCCATTCCATTCCATTGAATTCTATTCCATTCCATTCCATTCCATTCCATTCCATTCCATTCCATTCCATTCCATTCCATTCCATTCCATTCTACTGGTGTCCATTCCATTCCATTCCATTCCATTCCATTCCATTCCTTTCCATTCCATTGCATTCCATTGCATTCCGTTCCATTCCATTCCATTCCATTCCACTCCACTCCACTCCACTCCACTCCATTCCACTCCACTCCACTCCGGTACATTCCATTCCATTCCATTCCATTCCATTCCATTCCGTGCTTCTCAGGTACATTCCGTTCCGTTCCATTCCATTCCATTCCATTCCATTCCATTCCGTTCCAGTGCACTCTACTCCACTCCACTCCACTCCACTCCACTCCGGTACATTCCATTCCATTCCATTCCATTCCATTCCATTCCATTTCCATTCCCATTCCATTTCCATTCCCGTTCCATTTCCATTCCCGTTTCTTTTCCATTCCCGTTCCATTTCCATTCCAGTTCCATTACCATTCCCGTTCCATTTCCATTCCCGATCCATTTCCATTCCCGTTCCATTTCCATTCCCGTTCCATTTCCATTCCCGTTCCGTTACCATTCCCGTTCCATTTCCGTTCCCGTTCCGTTTCCGTTCCCGTTCCATTTCCGTTCTCGTTCCGTTTCCGTTCCCGTTCCATTTCCATTCCCGTTCCATTTCCATTCCCGTTCCATTTCCATTCCCGTTCCATTTCCATTCCCTTTCCATTTCCATTTCATTCCATTCCGTTCTGCTCGGGTACATTCCATTCCATTCCATTGCATTCCATTCCGTTCTGCTCCTGTCCATTCCATTCCATTCCATTCCGTTCCATTCCGTTCTACTCGGGTAGATTCCATTCCATTCCATTCCATTCCATTCCATTCCATTCCAATCCATTCCATTCTACTGGTGTCCATTCCATTCCATTCCATTCCATTCCATTCCATTCCATTCCATTCCATTCCATTCCATTCCATTGCATTCCATTCCATTCCATTCCATTCCGTTCCGTTCTACTCGATTACATTCCATTCAATTCCATTCCATTCCGTTCTACTCGGGTAGATTCCATTCCATTCCATTCCATTCCTTTCCATTCCATTGCATTCCATTGCATTGCATTGCACTCAATTCCATTCCATTCCATTCCATTCCATTCCATTCCATTCCATTCCATTCCGTTCCGTTCAACTCGGTTACATTCCATTCAATTACATTCCATTCCGTTCTACTCGGTTACATTCCATTCCATTCCATTCCATTCCATTCCAATCCATTCCATTCCATTACATTCCGTTCTACTCGCGTACATTCCATTCCATTCCATTCCATTCCATTCCATTCCATTCCATTCCATTCCATTCCATTCCGTTCTAATTTGGTACATTCCATTCCATTCCATTCCATTCCATTCCATTCCATTCCATTCCATTCCATTCCATTCCATTCCGTTCTACTCAGGTTGATTCCATTCTATTCCTTTCCATTCCATTTCATTCCATTCCATTCCATTCCATTCCATTCCATTCCAATCCATTCCATTCCATTGAATTCCATTCTATTCCATTCCATTCCATTTCATTCCATTCCATTCCATTCCATTCCATTCCATTCCATTCCATTCCATTCCATTCCATTCCATTCCATTCCATTCCGTTCTACTCAGGTTGATTCCATTGAATTCCATTCCATTCCATTCCATTCCATTCCATTCCATTCCATTCCATTCCATTGAATTCCGTTCCATTAGATTCCATTCCATTCCATTCCATTCCATTCCATTCCATTCCATGGAATTCCATTCCATTCCATTCCATTCCATTCCATTCCATAGAATTCCATTCCATTCCATTCCATTCCATTGAATTCCGTTCCATTCCATTCCATTCCGTTCCGTTCCGTTCCGTTCCGTTCCGTTCCGTTGCGTTCCGTTCCGTTCCGTTGTGTTCCGTTCCGTTCTACTCGGGTTGATTCCATTCTATTCCATTCCATTCCAATCCATTGCATTCCATTCCATCGAATTCCATTCCATTCCATTCCATTCCATTCCATTCCATTCCATTCCATTCCGTTCTACTTTGGTACATTCCATTCCATTCCATTCCATTCCATTCCATTCCATTCCATTCCATTCCATTCCGTTCTACTCGGGTTGATTCCATTCTATTCCATTCCATTCCATTCCATTCCATTCCATTCCATTCGATTCCATTCCATTCCATTCCATGGAATTCCATTCCATTCCATTCCATTCCATTGAATTCTATTCCATTCCATTCCATTCCATTCCATTCCATTCCATTCCATTCCATTCCATTCCATTCCATTCCATTCCATTCCATTCCATTCTACTGGTGTCCATTCCATTCCATTCCATTCCATTCCATTCCATTCCATTCCATTCCTTTCCATTCCATTGCATTCCATTGCATTCCGTTCCATTCCATTCCATTCCATTCCACTCCACTCCACTCCACTCCACTCCATTCCACTCCACTCCACTCCGGTACATTCCATTCCATTCCATTCCATTCCATTCCATTCCGTGCTTCTCAGGTACATTCCGTTCCGTTCCATTCCATTCCATTCCATTCCATTCCATTCCGTTCCAGTGCACTCTACTCCACTCCACTCCACTCCACTCCACTCCGGTACATTCCATTCCATTCCATTCCATTCCATTCCATTCCATTTCCATTCCCATTCCATTTCCATTCCCGTTCCATTTCCATTCCCGTTTCTTTTCCATTCCCGTTCCATTTCCATTCCAGTTCCATTACCATTCCCGTTCCATTTCCATTCCCGATCCATTTCCATTCCCGTTCCATTTCCATTCCCGTTCCATTTCCATTCCCGTTCCGTTACCATTCCCGTTCCATTTCCGTTCCCGTTCCGTTTCCGTTCCCGTTCCATTTCCGTTCTCGTTCCGTTTCCGTTCCCGTTCCATTTCCATTCCCGTTCCATTTCCGTTCCCGTTCCATTTCCATTCCCGTTCCATTTCCATTCCCTTTCCATTTCCATTTCATTCCATTCCGTTCTGCTCGGGTACATTCCATTCCATTCCATTGCATTCCATTCCGTTCTGCTCCTGTCCATTCCATTCCATTCCATTCCGTTCCATTCCGTTCTACTCGGGTAGATTCCATTCCATTCCATTCCATTCCATTCCATTCCATTCCATTCTACTGGTGTCCATTCCATTCCATTCCATTCCATTCCATTCCATTCCATTCCATTCCATTGCATTCCATTCCATTCCATTCCATTCCGTTCCGTTCTACTCGATTACATTCCATTCAATTCCATTCCATTCCGTTCTACTCGGGTAGATTCCATTCCATTACATTCCATTCCTTTCCATTCCATTGCATTCCATTGCATTGCATTGCACTCAATTCCATTCCATTCCATTCCATTCCATTCCATTCCATTCCATTCCATTCCGTTCCGTTCAACTCGGTTACATTCCATTCAATTACATTCCATTCCGTTCTACTCGGTTACATTCCATTCCATTCCATTCCATTCCATTCCAATCCATTCCATTCCATTACATTCCGTTCTACTCGTGTACATTCCATTCCATTCCATTCCATTCCATTCCATTCCATTCCATTCCATTCCATTCCATTCCATTCCGTTCTACTTTGGTACATTCCATTCCATTCCATTCCATTCCATTCCATTCCATTCCATTCCATTCCATTCCATTCCATTCCGTTCTACTCAGGTTGATTCCATTCTATTCCATTCCATTCCATTTCATTCCATTCCATTCCATTCCATTCCATTCCATTCCAATCCATTCCATTCCATTGAATTCCATTCCATTCCATTCCATTCCATGGAATTCCATTCCATTCCATTCCATTCCATGGAATTCCATTCCATTCCATTCCATTCCATTCCATTCCATTCCATTCCATTCCATTCCATTGAATTCCATTCCGTTCCATTCCATTCCATTGAATTCCATTCCATTCCATTCCATTCCATTCCATTCCGTTCCATTCCATTGAATTCCGTTCCATTCCATTCCATTCCATTCCATTCCATCCCATTCCATTCCATTCCATTTCATTCCGTTCTACTCGGGTTGATTCCATTCTATTCCATTCCATTCCATTCGATCCCATTTGATTCCATTTGATTCCATTCAATTCCATTCGATTCCATTCCATTCCACTCCATTCCATTCCATTGAATTCCATTCCATTCCATTCCATTCCATTCCATTCCATTCCATGGAATTCCATTCCATTCCATTCCATTCCATTCCATTCCATAGAATTCCATTCCATTCCATTCCATTCCATTGAATTCCGTTCCATTCCATTCCATTCCGTTCCGTTCCGTTCCGTTCCGTTCCGTTCCGTTGCGTTCCGTTCCGTTCCGTTGTGTTCCGTTCCGTTCTACTCGGGTTGATTCCATTCTATTCCATTCCATTCCAATCCATTCCATTCCATTCCATCGAATTCCATTCCATTCCATTCCATTCCATTCCATTGAATTCCATTCCATTCCATTCCATTCCATGGAATTCCGTTCCATTCCATTCCATTCCGTTCGGTTCCGTCCCGTTCCGTTCCGTTCCGTTCCGTTGCGTTCCACTCCGTTCTACTCGGGTTGATTCCATTCTATTCCATTCCATTCCATTCGATTCCATTCGATTCCATTCGATTCCACTCCATTCCATTCCATAGAATTCCATTCCATTCCATTCCATTCCATGGAATTCCATTCCATTCCATTCCATGGAATTCCATTCCATTCCTTTCCATTGAATTCCATTCCATTCCATTCCATTCCATTGAATTCCATTCCATTCCATTCCATTCCATTCCATTCCATTCCATTCCATTCCATTCCGTTCCATTCCATTCTACTGTTGTCCATTCCATTCCATTCCATTCCATTCCATTCCATTCCATTCCATTCCTTTCCATTCCATTGCATTCCATTGCATTCCATTCCATTCCATTCCATTCCATTCCATTCCATTCCATTCCATTCCATTCCACTCCACACCACTCCAGTCCACTCCATTCCACTCCACTCCACTCCGGTACATTCCATTCCATTCCATTCCATTCCATTCCATTCCATTCCGTGCTTCTCAGGTACATTCCGTTCCGTTCCATTCCATTCCATTCCATTCCGTTCCAGTGCACTCTACTCCACTCCACTCCACTCCACTCCGGTACATTCCATTCCATTCCATTCCATTCCATTCCATTCCATTTCCATTCCCATTCCATTTCCATTCCCGTTCCATTTCCATTCCCGTTTCTTTTCCATTCCCGTTCCATTTCCATTCCCGTTCCATTACCATTCCCGTTCCATTTCCATTCCCGATCCATTTCCACTCCCGTTCCTTTTCCATTCCCGTTCCATTTCCATTCCTGTTCCGTTACCATTCCCGTTCCATTTCCGTTCCCGTTCCGTTTCCGTTCCCGTTCCATTTCCGTTCTCGTTCCGTTTCCGTTCCCGTTCCATTTCCATTCCCGTTTCAATTGCGTTCCCGTTCCATTTCCATTCCCGTTCCATTTCCATTCCCTTTCCATTTCCATTTCATTCTTTTCCGTTCTGCTCGGGTACATTCCATTCCATTCCATTGCATTCCATTCCGTTCTACTCCTGTCCATTCCATTCCATTCCATTCCGTTCCATTCCGTTCAACTCGGGTAGATTCCATTCCATTCCATTCCATTCCATTCCATTCCATTCCATTCCATTCCATTCCATTCCATTCCATTCTACTGGTGTCCATTCCATTCCATTCCATTCCATTCCATTCCATTCCATTCCATTCCATTCCACTCCACACCACTCCAGTACACTCCATTCCACTCCACTCCACTCCGGTACATTCCATTCCATTCCATTCCATTCCATTCCATTCTATTCCATTCCATTCCGTGCTTCTCAGGTACATTCCGTTCCGTTCCATTCCATTCCATTCCATTCCATTCCGTTCCAGTGCACTCTACTCCACTCCACTCCACTCCACTCCGGTACATTCCATTCCATTCCATTCCATTCCATTCCATTCCATTTCCATTCCCATTCCATTTCCATTCCCGTTCCATTTCCATTCCCGTTTCTTTTCCATTCCCGTTCCATTTCCATTCCCGTTCCATTACCATTCCCGTTCCATTTCCATTCCCGATCCATTTCCATTCCCGTTCCTTTTCCATTCCCGTTCCATTTCCATTCCTGTTCCGTTACCATTCCCGTTCCATTTCCGTTCCCGTTCCGTTTCCGTTCCCGTACCATTTCCGTTCTCGTTCCGTTTCCGTTCCCGTTCCATTTCCATTCCCGTTTCAATTGCGTTCCCGTTCCATTTCCATTCCCGTTCCATTTCCATTCCCTTTCCATTTCCATTTCATTCCTTTCCGTTCTGCTCGGGTACATTCCATTCCGTTCCATTGCATTCCATTCCGTTCTGCTCCTGTCCATTCCATTCCATTCCATTCCGTTCCATTCCGTTCAACTCGGGTAGATTCCATTCCATTCCATTCCATTCCATTCCATTCCATTCCATTCCATTCTACTGGTGTCCATTCCATTCCATTCCATTCCATTCCATTCCATTCCATTGCATTCCATTCCATTCCATTCCATTCCATTCCGTTCCGTTCTACTCGGTTACATTCCATTCAATTCCATTCCATTCCGTTCTACTCGGGTAGATTCCATTCCATTCCATTCCATTCCTTTCCATTCCATTGCATTCCATTGCATTGCATTGCACTCAATTCCATTCCATTCCATTCCATTCCATTCCATTCCATTCCATTCCATTCCGTTCCGTTCAACCCGGTTACATTCCATTCAATTACATTCCATTCCGTTCTACTCGGTTACATTCCATTCCATTCCATTCCATTCCATTCCAATCCATTCCATTTCATTCCATTCCGTTCTACTCGGGTACATTGCATTCCATTCCATTCCATTCCATTCCATTCCATTCCATTCCATTCCATTCCGTTCTACTTTGGTACATTCCATTCCATTCCATTCCATTCCATTCCATTACATTACATTCCATTCCATTCCATTCCGTTCTACTCGGGTTGATTCCATTCTATTCCATTCCATTCCATTCCATTCCATTTCTTTCCATTCGATTCCATTCCATTCCATTCCATGGAATTCCATTCCATTCCATTCCATTCCATTGAATTCCATTCCATTCCATTCCATTCCATTCCATTCCATTCCATTGAATTCCATTCCATTCCGTTGAATTCCATTCCATTCCATTCCATTCCATTGAATTCCGTTCCATTCCATTCCATTCCATTCCATTCCATTCCATAGAATTCCATTCCATTCTATTCCATAGAATTCCGTTCCGTTCCATTCCATTCCATTCCATTCCATTCCATTCCATTCCATTCCATTCCATTGAATTCCATTCCATTCCATTCCATTCCATTCCATTGAATTCCATTCTGTTCCATTCCATTCCTTTGAATTCCGTTCCATTCCATTCCATTCCATTCCTTTCCGTTCCGTTCCGTTCCGTTCCGTTCCGTTGTGTTCCGCTCCGTTCTACTCGGGTTGATTCCATTCTATTCCATTCCATTCCATTCGATCCCATTCGATTCCATTCGATTCCATTCGATTCCACTCCATTCCATTCCATAGAATTCCATTCCGTTCCATTCCATTTGAATTCCATTCCATTCCATTCCATTCCATTCTATTCCATTCCATTCCATTCCATTCCATTCCATTCCATTCCATTCTACTCGGGTTTGCATTCTATTCCATTCGATTCCATTCGATTCCATTCGATTCCATTCGATTCCATTCGATTCCATTCCATTCCATTCCATTCCATTCCATTCCATTCCATTCCATGGAATTCCATTCCATTCCATTCCATTCCATTCCATTCCATGGAATTCCATTCCATTCCATTCCATTCCATTCCAATCCATTCCATTCCATTCCATTCCATTCCATTGAATTCCATTCCGCTCCATTCCATTCCATTCCATTCCATTGAATTCCATTCCATTCCATTCCATTCCTTTCCATTCCTTTGAATTCCATTCCATTCCATTCCATTCCATTCCATTCCATTCCATTGAATTCCATTCCATTCCATTCCATTCCATTCCATTGAATTCCATTCCATTCCATTCCATAGAATTCCGTTCAATTCCATTCCATTCCATTCCATTCCATTCCATTCCATAGAATTCCATTCCATTCCATTCCATTCCATTCCATTCCATTGAATTCCATTCCATTCCATTCCATTCCATTCCATTCCATTCCATTGAATTCCATTCCATTCCATAGAATTCCATTCCATTCCATTCCATTCCATTGAATTCCGTTCCTTTCCATTCCATTCCATTCCGTTCCTTTCCGTTCCGTTCCGTTCCGTTCCGTTGCGTTCCGTTCCGTTCCGTTGCGTTCCGTTCCGTTCTACTCGGGTTGATTCCATTCTATTCCATTCCATTCCATTCCATTCCATTCCATTCCATTCCATTCCATTCCATTCCATTCCATTGAATTCCGTTCCATTCCATTCCATTCCCTTCCGTTCCGTCCCGTTCCGTTCCGTTCCGTTCCGTTGCGTGCCGTTCCGTTCTACTCAGGTTGATTCCATTCTATTCCATTCCATTCCATTCGATTCCATTCGATTCCAATCGATTCCATTCGATTGCATTCGATTCCATTCGTTGCCATTCCATTCCATTCCATTGAATTCCATTCCGTTCCATTCCATTCCATTCCATTCCATTGAATTCCATTCCATTCCATTCCATTCCTTTCCATTCCATTGAATTCCATTCCATTCCATTCCATTCCATTCCATTCCATCGAATTCCGTTCCATTCCATTCCATTCCATTCCATTCCATTCCATAGAATTCCATTCCATTCCGTTCCATTCCTTTCCATTCCATAGAATTCCATTCCATTCCATTCCATTCCATTCCATTTCATTGATTTCCATTCCATTCCATTCCATTCCATTCCATTCCATTCCATTCCATTCCATAGAATTCCATTCCATTCCATTCCATTCCATTGAATTCCGTTCCATTCCATTCCATTCCGTTCCGTTCCATTCCGTTCCGTTCCGTTGCGTTCCGTTCCGTTCCGTTGTGTTCCGTTCCGTTCTACTCGCGTTGATTCCATTCTATTCCATTCCATTCCAATCCATTCCATTCCATTCCATTGAATTCCATTCCATTCCATTCCATTCCATTCCATTCCATTCCATTCCATGGAATTCCACTCCATTCCATTCCATGGAATTCCGTTCCATTCCATTCCATTCCGTTCCTTTCCATCCCGTTCCGTTCCGTTCCGTTCCGTTGCGTTCCGTTCCGTTCTACTCGGGTTGATTCCATTCTATTCCGTTCCATTCCATTCGATTCCATTCGATTCCATTCGATTCCACTCCATTCCATTCCATAGAATTCCATTCCATTCCATTCCATTCCATTGAATTCCATTCCATTCCATTCCATAGAATTCCATTCCATTCCATTCCATTCCATTGAATTCCATTCCATTCCATTCCATTCCATTCCATTCCATTCCATTCCATTCCATTCTACTGGTGTCCATTCCATTCCATTCCATTCCATTCCATTCCATTCCATTCCATTCCTTTCCATTCCATTGCATTCCATTGCATTCCATTCCATTCCATTCCATTCCATTCCATTCCACTCCACTCCACTCCACTCCACTCCATTCCACTCCACTCCACTCCGGTACATTCCATTCCATTCCATTCCATTCCATTCCATTCCATTCCATTCCGTGCTTCTCGGGTACATTCCGTTCCGTTCCATTCCATTCCATTCCATTCCATTCCGTTCCAGTGCACTCTACTCCACTCCACTCCACTCCACTCCACTCCGGTACATTCCATTCCATTCCATTCCATTCCATTCCATTCCATTTCCATTCCCATTCCATTTCCATTCCCGTTCCATTTCCATTCCCGTTTCTTTTCCATTCCCGTTCCATTTCCATTCCAGTTCCATTACCATTCCCGTTCCATTTCCATTCCCGATCCATTTCCATTCCCGTTCCTTTTCCATTCCCGTTCCATTTCCATTCCCGTTCCGTTACCATTCCCGTTCCATTTCCGTTCCCGTTCCGTTTCCGTTCCCGTTCCATTTCCGTTCTCGTTCCGTTTCCGTTCCCGTTCCATTTCCATTCCCGTTCCATTTCCGTTCCCGTTCCATTTCCGTTCCCGTTCCATTTCCATTCCCTTTCCATTTCCATTTCATTCCATTCCGTTCTGCTCCGGTACATTCCATTCCATTCCATTGCATTCCATTCCGTTCTGCTCCTGTCCATTCCATTCCATTCCATTCCGTTCCATTCCGTTCTGCTCGGGTAGATTCCATTCCATTCCATTCCATTCCATTCCATTCCATTCCATTCCATTCCATTCTACTGGTGTCCATTCCATTCCATTCCATTCCATTCCATTCCATTCCATTCCATTCCATTGCATTCCATTCCATTCCATTCCATTCCATTCCGTTCCGTTCTACTCGGTTACATTCCATTCAATTCCATTCCATTCCGTTCTACTCGGGTAGATTCCATTCCATTCCATTCCATTCCATTCCTTTCCATTCCATTGCATTCCATTGCATTGCATTGCACTCAATTCCATTCCATTCCATTCCATTCCATTCCATTCCATTCCATTCCGTTCCGTTCAACTCGGTTACATTCCATTCAATTACATTCCATTCCGTTCTACTCGGTTACATTCCATTCCATTCCATTCCATTCCATTCCAATCCATTCCATTCCATTAAATTCCGTTCTACTCGGGTACATTCCATTCCATTCCATTCCATTCCATTCCATTCCATTCCATTCCATTCCATTCCATTCCGTTCTACTTTGGTACATTCCATTCCATTCCATTCCATTCCATTCCATTCCATTACATTCCATTCCATTCCATTCCGTTCTACTCGGGTTGATTCCATTCTATTCCATTCCATTCCATTCCATTCCATTCCATTCCATTCCATTCCATTCCATTCCAATCGATTCCATTCCATTCCATTCCATGGAATTCCATTCCATTCCATTCCATTCCATGGAATTCCATTCCATTCCATTCCATTCCATTCCATTCCATTCCATTCCATTGAATTCCATTCCATTCCATTCCATTCCATTCCATTGAATTCCATTCCGTTCCATTCCATTCCATTGAATTCCATTCCATTCCATTCCATTCCATTCCATTCCATTCCATTCCATTCCATTCCATTGAATTCCATTCCATTCCATTCCATTCCATTCCATCCCATTCCATTCCATTCCATTCCATTCCGTTCTTCTCGGGTTGATTCCATTCTATTCCATTCCATTCCATTCGATCCCATTTGATTCCATTCGATTCCATTCAATTCCATTCGATTCCATTCCATTCCACTCCATTCCATTCCATTGAATTCCATTCCATTCCATTCCATTCCATTCCATTCCATTCCATTCCATTCATTGAATTCCATTCCATTCCATTCCATTCCATTCCATTGAATTCCATTCCATTCCATTCCATTCAATTGAATTCCGTTCCATTCCATTCCATTCCGTTCCGTTCCGTCCCGTTCCGTTCCGTTCCGTTCCGTTGCGTTCCGTTCCTTTCTACTCGGGTTGATTAAATTCTATTCCATTCCATTCTATTCGATTCCATTCGATTCCAATCGATTCCATTCGATTCCATTCGATTCCATTGAATTCCATTCCATTCCATTCCATTCCATTGAATTCCGTTGCATTATATTCCATTCCGTTCCGTTCCGTTGCGTGCCGTTCCGTTCTACTCGGGTTGATTCCATTCCATTCCATTCCATTCCATTCCATTCCATTCCATTCCATTCCATTCCATTGAATTCCATTCCATTCCATTCCATTCCATTCCATTCCATTCCATTCCGTTCTACTCGGGTTGATTCCATTCTATGCCATTCCATTCCATTCGATCTCATTCGATTCCATTCGATTCCATTCGATTCCACTCCATTCCATTCCATTGAATTCCATTCCATTCCATTCCATTCCATTCCATTCCATTCCTTTGAATTCCATTCCATTCCATTCCATTCCATTCCATTCCATCCCATTCCATTCCATTCCATTCCATTCCATTCCATTCCATTGAATTCCATTCCATTCCATTCCATTCCATTGAATTCCGTTCCATTCCATTCCATTCCATTCCATTGAATTCCATTCCATTCCTTTCCATAGAATTCCGTTCCATTCCATTCCATTCCATTCCATTCCATTCCATTCCATTCCATTCCATTCCATTGAATTCCATTCCATTCCATTCCATTCCTTTCCATTGAATTCCATTCTGTTCCATTCCATTCCTTTGAATTCCGTTCCATTCCATTCCATTCCAATCCTTTCCGTTCCGTTCCGTTCCGTTCCGTTCCGTTGCGTTCCGCTCCGTTCTACTCGGGTTGATTCCATTCTATTCCATTCCATTCCATTCGATCCCATTCGATTCCATTCGATTCCATTCGATTCCATTCGATTCCACTCCATTCCATTCCATAGAATTCCATTCCATTCCATTCCATTTGAATTCCATTCCATTCCATTCCATTCCATTCTATTCCATTCCATCCCATTCCATTCCATTCCATTCCATTCTACTCGGGTTGATTGCATTCTATTCCATTCCATTCCATTCGATTCCATTCGATTCCATTCGATTCCATTCGATTCCATTCGATTCCATTCCATTCCATTCCATTCCATTCCATTCCATTCCATTGAATTCCATTCCATTCCATTCCATTCCATTCCATTGAATTCCATTCCATTCCATTCCATTCCATTCCATTCCATTCCATTCCATTCCATTGAATTCCATTCCATTCCATAGAATTCCATTCCATTCCATTCCATTCCATTGAATTCCGTTCCTTTCCATTCCATTCCATTCCGTTCCGTTCCGTTCCGTTGCGTTCCGTTCCGTTCAACTAGGGTTGATTCCATTCTATTCAATTCCATTCCATTCCATTCTACACGGGTTGATCATTCCATTCCGTTCCGTTCCGTTCCGTTCCGTTCCGTTCCGTACCGTTCTACTCGGGTTGATTCCATTCTATTCCATTCCATTCCATTCGATTCCATTCGACTCCATTCCATTCCATTCCATTCCATTCCATTCCATTCCATTGCATTCCATTCCACTCCATTCCATTCCATTCCATTCCATTCCATTACATTCCATTCCGTTCCGTTCCGTTCCGTTCCGTTCCGTTGCGTTCCATTCCGTTCTACTCGGGTTGATTCCATTCTATTCCATTCCATTCCATTTGACTCCATTCGATTCCATTCCATTCCATTGCATTGAATTCCATTCCATTCCATTCCATTCCATTCCATTCCATTCCACTCCATTGAATTCCATTCCATTCCATTCCATTCCATTCCATTCCATTCCATTCCACTCCATTCCATTCCTCTCCACTGCACTCCACTCCACTCCACTCCACTCCATTCCACTCCCTTCCATTCCATTAAATTGAATTCCATTCCATTCCATTCCATTCCATTCCATTCCATTCCATTCCACTCCATTCCATTCCACTCCACTCCACTCCACTCCACTCCACTCCA
Source organism: Gorilla gorilla gorilla (assembly GCF_029281585.2). NCBI lineage: Eukaryota > Metazoa > Chordata > Mammalia > Primates > Hominidae > Gorilla > Gorilla gorilla. The sequence continues at coordinate 53,224,153 of NC_073242.2, forward strand.
TTCCATTCCCTTCCATTCCATTCAATTGAATTGCATTGAATTCCATTCCATTCCATTCCATAACATTTCATTCCATTCCATTCCATTCCATTCCATTCCATTCCATTCCATTCCATTCCATTCCATTCCGTTCTACTCGGGTTGATTCCATTCTATTCCATTCCATTCCATTCGATTCCATTCGATTCCATTCGATTCCATTCGATTCCATTCGTTTCCATTCCATTCCATTCCATTCTATTCCATTGAATTCCATTCCATTCCATTCCATTCCATTCCATTGCATTCCATTCCATTGAATTCCATTGAATTCCATTCCATTGAATTCCATTCCATTCCATTCCATTCCATTCCATTCCATTGAATTCCATTCCATTCCATTCCATTCCATTCCATTCCATTCCATTGAATTCCATTCCATTCCATTCCATTCCATGGAATTCCGTTCCATTCCATTCCATTCCGTTCCGTTCCGTCCCGTTCCGTTCCGTTCCGTTCCGTTGCGTTCCTTTCCGTTCTACTCGGGTTGATTCCATTCTATTCCATTCCATTCCATTCGATTCCATTCGATTCCATTCGATTCCACTCCATTCCATTCCATAGAATTCCATTCCTTTCCATTCCATTCCATTGAATTCCATTCCATTCCATTCCATTGAATTCCTTTCCATTCCATTCCATTCCATTGAATTCCATTCCATTCCATTCCATTCCATTCCATTCCATTCCATTCCATTCCATTCTACTGGTGTCCATTCCATTCCATTCCATTCCATTCCATTCCATTCCATTCCATTCCATTCCTTTCCATTCCATTGCATTCCATTGCATTCCATTCCATTCCATTCCATTCCATTCCATTCCATTCCATTCCACTCCACTCCACTCCATTCCACTCCACTCCACTCCGGTACATTCCATTCCATTCCATTCCATTCCATTCCATTCCATTCCGTGCTTCTCGGGTACATTCCGTTCCGTTCCATTCCTTTCCATTCCATTCCATTCCGTTCCAGTGCACTCTACTCCACTCCACTCCACTCCACTCCACTCCACTCCGGTACATTCCATTCCATTCCATTCTATTCCATTCCATTCCATTTCCATTCCCATTCCATTTCCATTCCCGTTCCATTTCCATTCCCGTTTCTTTTCCATTCCCGTTCCATTTCCATTCCAGTTCCATTACCATTCCCGTTCCATTTCCATTCCCGATCCATTTCCATTCCCGTTCCATTTCCATTCCCGTTCCATTTCCATTCCCGTTCCGTTACCATTCCCGTTCCATTTCCGTTCCCGTTCCGTTTCCGTTCCCGTTCCATTTCCGTTCTCGTTCCGTTTCCGTTCCCGTTCCATTTCCATTCCCGTTCCATTTCCGTTCCCGGTCCATTTCCATTCCCGTTCCATTTCCATTCCCTTTCCATTTCCATTTCATTCCATTCCGTTCTGCTCGGGTACATTCCATTCCATTCCATTGCATTCCATTCCGTTCTGCTCCTGTCCATTCCATTCCATTCCATTCCGTTCCATTCCGTTCTACTCGGGTAGATTCCATTCCATTCCATTCCATTCCATTCCATTCCATTCCATTCCATTCTACTGGTGTCCATTCCATTCCATTCCATTCCATTCCATTCCATTCCATTCCATTGCATTCCATTCCATTCCATTCCATTCCGTTCCGTTCTACTCGATTACATTCCATTCAATTCCATTCCATTCCGTTCTACTCGGGTAGATTCCATTCCATTCCATTCCATTCCTTTCCATTCCATTGCATTCCATTGCATTGCATTGCACTCAGTTCCATTCCATTCCATTCCATTCCATTCCATTCCATTCCATTCCATTCCGTTCCGTTCAACTCGGTTACATTCCATTCAATTACATTCCATTCCGTTCTACTCGGTTACATTCCATTCCATTCCATTCCATTCCATTCCAATCCATTCCATTCCATTACATTCCGTTCTACTCGTGTACATTCCATTCCATTCCATTCCTTTCCATTCCATTCCATTCCATTCCATTCCATTCCATTCCATTCCATTCCATTCCATTCCATTCCGTTCTACTTTGGTACATTCCATTCCATTCCATTCCATTCCATTCCATTCCATTCCATTCCATTCCGTTCTACTCAGGTTGATTCCATTCTATTCCATTCCATTCCATTCCATTCCATTCCATTCCATTCCATTCCAATCCATTCCATTCCATTGAATTCCATTCCATTCCATTCCATTCCATGGAATTCCATTCCATTCCATTCCATTCCATGGAATTCCATTCCATTCCATTCCATGGAATTCCATTCCATTCCATTCCATTCCATGGAATTCCATTCCATTCCATTCCATTCCATTGAATTCCATTCCGTTCCATTCCATTCCATTCCATTCCATTCCGTTCCATTCCATTCCATTGAATTCCGTTCCATTCCATTCCATTCCATTCCATTCCATCCCATTCCATTCCATTCCATTTCATTCCGTTCTACTCGGGTTGATTCCATTCTATTCCATTCCATTCCATTCGATCCCATTTGATTCCATTCGATTCCATTCAATTCCATTCGATTCCATTCCATTCCACTCCATTCCATTCCATTGAATTCCATTCCATTCCATTCCATTCCATTCCATGGAATTCCATTCCATTCCATTCCATTCCATTCCATTCCATAGAATTCCATTCCATTCCATTGAATTCCGTTCCATTCCATTCCATTCCGTTCCGTTCCGTTCCGTTCCGTTCCGTTCCGTTGCGTTCCGTTCCGTTCCGTTGTGTTCCGTTCCGTTCTACTCGGGTTGATTCCATTCTATTCCATTCCATTCCAATCCATTCCATTCCATTCCATCGAATTCCATTCCATTCCATTCCATTCCATTCCATTCCATTCCATTCCATTGAATTCCATTCCATTCCATTCCATTCCATGGAATTCCGTTCCATTCCATTCCATTCCGTTCCGTTCCGTCCCGTTCCGTTCCGTTCCGTTCCGTTGCGTTCCGCTCCGTTCTACTCGGGTTGATTCCATTCTATTCCATTCCATTCCATTCGATTCCATTCGATTCCATTCGATTCCACTCCATTCCATTCCATAGAATTCCATTCCATTCCATTCCATTCCATGGAATTCCATTCCATTCCATTCCATTGCATAGAATTCCATTCCATTCCATTCCATTCCATTGAATTCCATTCCATTCCATTCCATTCCATTCCATTCCATTCCATTCCATTCCGTTCCATTCCATTCTACTGTTGTCCATTCCATTCCATTCCATTCCATTCCATTCCATTCCATTCCATTCCATTCCATTCCTTTCCATTCCATTGCATTCCATTGCATTCCATTCCATTCCATTCCATTCCATTCCATTCCATTCCACTCCACACCACTCCAGTCCACTCCATTCCACTCCACTCCATTCCGGTACATTCCATTCCATTCCATTCCATTCCATTCCATTCCATTCCGTGCTTCTCAGGTACATTCCGTTCCGTTCCATTCCATTCCATTCCATTCCATTCCGTTCCAGTGCACTCTACTCCACTCCACTCCACTCCACTCCGGTACATTCCATTCCATTCCATTCCATTCCATTCCATTCCATTTCCATTCCCATTCCATTTCCATTCCCGTTCCATTTCCATTCCCGTTTCTTTTCCATTCCCGTTCCATTTCCATTCCCGTTCCATTACCATTCCCGTTCCATTTCCATTCCCGATCCATTTCCATTCCCGTTCCTTTTCCATTCCCGTTCCATTTCCATTCCTGTTCCGTTACCATTCCCGTTCCATTTCCGTTCCCGTTCCGTTTCCGTTCCCGTTCCATTTCCGTTCTCGTTCCGTTTCCGTTCCCGTTCCATTTCCATTCCCGTTTCAATTGCGTTCCCGTTCCATTTCCATTCCCGTTCCATTTCCATTCCCTTTCCATTTCCATTTCATTCCTTTCCGTTCTGCTCGGGTACATTCCATTCCATTCCATTGCATTCCATTCCGTTCTGCTCCTGTACATTCCATTCCATTCCATTCCGTTCCATTCCGTTCTACTCGGGTAGATTCCATTCCATTCCATTCCATTCCATTCCATTCCATTCCATTCCATTCCATTCCATTCCATTCCATTCTACTGGTGTCCATTCCATTCCATTCCATTCCATTCCATTCCATTCCATTCCATTCTATTGCATTCCATTCCATTCCATTCCATTCCATTCCGTTCCGTTCTACTCGGTTACATTCCATTCAATTCCATTCCATTCCGTTCTACTCGGGTAGATTCCATTCCATTCCATTCCATTCCTTTCCATTCCATTGCATTCCATTGCATTGCATTGCACTCAATTCCATTCCATTCCATTCCATTCCATTCCATTCCATTCCATTCCATTCCATTCCGTTCCGTTCAACCCGGTTACATTCCATTCAATTACATTCCATTCCGTTCTACTCGGTTACATTCCATTCCATTCCATTCCATTCCATTCCAATCCATTCCATTCCATTCCATTCCGTTCTACTCGGGTACATTGCATTCCATTCCATTCCATTCCATTCCATTCCATTCCATTCCATTCCATTCCATTCCGTTCTACTTTGGTACATTCCATTCCATTCCATTCCATTCCATTCCATTACATTCCATTCCATTCCATTCCGTTCTACTCGGGTTGATTCCATTCTATTCCATTCCATTCCATTCCATTCCATTCCATTCCATTCCATTCCATTCCATTCCGTGGAATTCCATTCCATTCCATTCCATTCCATTGAATTCCATTCCATTCCATTCCATTCCATTCCATTCCATTCCATTCCATTGAATTCCATTCCATTCCATTCCATTCCATTCCATTCCATTCCATTCCATTCTACTGGTGTCCATTCCATTCCATTCCATTCCATTCCATTCCATTCCATTCCATTCCTTTCCATTCCATTGCATTCCATTGCATTCCGTTCCATTCCATTCCATTCCATTCCACTCCACTCCACTCCACTCCACTCCATTCCACTCCACTCCACTCCGGTACATTCCATTCCATTCCATTCCATTCCATTCCATTCCGTGCTTCTCAGGTACATTCCGTTCCGTTCCATTCCATTCCATTCCATTCCATTCCATTCCGTTCCAGTGCACTCTACTCCACTCCACTCCACTCCACTCCACTCCGGTACATTCCATTCCATTCCATTCCATTCCATTCCATTCCATTTCCATTCCCATTCCATTTCCATTCCCGTTCCATTTCCATTCCCGTTTCTTTTCCATTCCCGTTCCATTAACATTCCAGTTCCATTACCATTCCCGTTCCATTTCCATTCCCGATCCATTTCCATTCCCGTTCCATTTCCATTCCCGTTCCATTTCCATTCCCGTTCCGTTACCATTCCCGTTCCATTTCCGTTCCCGTTCCGTTTCCGTTCCCGTTCCATTTCCGTTCTCGTTCCGTTTCCGTTCCCGTTCCATTTCCATTCCCGTTCCATTTCCGTTCCCGTTCCATTTCCATTCCCGTTCCATTTCCATTCCCTTTCCATTTCCATTTCATTCCATTCCGTTCTGCTCGGGTACATTCCATTCCATTCCATTGCATTCCATTCCGTTCTGCTCCTGTCCATTCCATTCCATTCCATTCCGTTCCATTCCGTTCTACTCGGGTAGATTCCATTCCATTCCATTCCATTCCATTCCATTCCATTCCATTCTACTGGTGTCCATTCCATTCCATTCCATTCCATTCCATTCCATTCCATTGCATTCCATTCCATTCCATTCCATTCCGTTCCGTTCTACTCGATTACATTCCATTCAATTCCATTCCATTCCGTTCTACTCGGGTAGATTCCATTCCATTCCATTCCATTCCTTTCCATTCCATTGCATTCCATTGCATTGCATTGCACTCAATTCCATTCCATTCCATTCCATTCCATTCCATTCCATTCCATTCCATTCCATTCCATTCCGTTCCGTTCAACTCGGTTACATTCCATTCAATTACATTCCATTCCGTTCTACTCGGTTACATTCCATTCCATTCCATTCCATTCCATTCCAATCCATTCCATTCCATTACATTCCGTTCTACTCGTGTACATTCCATTCCATTCCATTCCACTCCATTCCATTCCATTCCATTCCATTCCATTCCGTTCTACTTTGGTAGATTCCATTCCATTCCATTCCATTCCATTCCATTCCATTCCATTCCATTCCATTCCGTTCTACTCAGGTTGATTCCATTCTATTCCATTCCATTCCATTTCATTCCATTCCATTCCATTCCATTCCATTCCAATCCATTCCATTCCATTGAATTCCATTCCATTCCATTCCATTCCATGGAATTCCATTCCATTCCATTCCATTCCATGGAATTCCATTCCATTCCATTCCATTCCATGGAATTCCATTCCATTCCATTCCATGGAATTCCATTCCATTCCATTCCATTCCATGGAATTCCATTCCATTCCATTCCATTCCATGGATTTCCATTCCATTCCATTCCATGGAATTCCATTCCATTCCATTCCATTCCATTGAATTCCATTCCGTTCCATTCCATTCCATTGAATTCCATTCCATTCCATTCCATTCCATTCCATTCCATTCCATTCCATTGAATTCCGTTCCATTCCATTCCATTCCATTCCATTCCATCCCATTCCATTCCATTCCATTTCATTCCGTTCTACTCGGGTTGATTCCATTCTATTCCATTCCATTCCATTCGATCCCATTTGATTCCATTCGATTCCATTCAATTCCATTCGATTCCATTCCATTCCACTCCATTCCATTCCATTGAATTCCATTCCATTCCATTCCATTCCATTCCATTCCATTCCATTCCATTCCATAGAATTCCATTCCATTCCATTCCATTCCATTGAATTCCGTTCCATTCCATTCCATTCCGTTCCGTTCCGTTCCGTTCCGTTCCGTTCCGTTCCGTTCCGTTCCGTTGTGTTCCGTTCCGTTCTACTCGGGTTGATTCCATTCTATTCCATTCCATTCCAATCCATTCTATTCCATTCCATCGAATTCCATTCCATTCCATTCCATTCCATTCCATTCCATTCCATTCCATTGAATTCCATTCCATTCCATTCCATTCCATGGAATTCCGTTCCATTCCATTCCATTCCGTTCCGTTCCGTCCCGTTCCGTTCCGTTCCGTTCCGTTGCGTTCCGCTCCGTTCTACTCGGGTTGATTCCATTCTATTCCATTCCATTCCATTCGATTCCATTCGATTCCATTCGATTCCACTCCATTCCATTCCATAGAATTCCACTCCATTCCATTCCATTCCATGGAATTCCATTCCATTCCATTCCATTCCATTGAATTCCATTCCATTCCATTCCATTCCATTGAATTCCATTCCATTCCATTCCATTCCATTCCATTCCATTCCATTCCATTCCATTCCATTCCATTCCATTCCGTTCCATTCCATTCTACTGTTGTCCATTCCATTCCATTCCATTCCATTCCATTCCATTCCATTCCATTCCATTCCTTTCCATTCCATTGCATTCCATTGCATTCCATTCCATTCCATTCCATTCCATTCCATTCCATTCCATTCCACTCCACACCACTCCAGTCCACTCCATTCCACTCCACTCCATTCCGGTACATTCCATTCCATTCCATTCCATTCCATTCCATTCCATTCCGTGCTTCTCAGGTACATTCCGTTCCGTTCCATTCCATTCCATTCCATTCCATTCCATTCCGTTCCAGTGCACTCTACTCCACTCCACTCCACTCCACTCCGGTACATTCCATTCCATTCCATTCCATTCCATTCCATTCCATTCCATTTCCATTCCCATTCCATTTCCATTCCCGTTCCATTTCCATTCCCGTTTCTTTTCCATTCCCGTTCCATTTCCATTCCCGTTCCATTACCATTCCCGTTCCATTTCCATTCCCGATCCATTTCCATTCCCGTTCCTTTTCCATTCCCGTTCCATTTCCATTCCTGTTCCGTTACCATTCCCGTTCCATTTCCGTTCCCGTTCCGTTTCCGTTCCCGTTCCATTTCCGTTCTCGTTCCGTTTCCGTTCCCGTTCCATTTCCATTCCCGTTTCAATTGCGTTCCCGTTCCATTTCCATTCCCGTTCCATTTCCATTCCCTTTCCATTTCCATTTCATTCCTTTCCGTTCTGCTCGGGTACATTCCATTCCATTCCATTGCATTCCATTCCGTTCTGCTCCTGTCCATTCCATTCCATTCCATTCCGTTCCATTCCGTTCTACTCGGGTAGATTCCATTCCATTCCATTCCATTCCATTCCATTCCATTCCATTCCATTCCATTCCATTCCATTCCATTCCATTCTACTGGTGTCCATTCCATTCCATTCCCTTCCATTCCATTCCATTCCATTGCATTCCATTCCATTCCATTCCATTCCATTCCGTTCCGTTCTACTCGGTTACATTCCATTCAATTCCATTCCATTCCGTTCTACTCAGGTAGATTCCATTCCATTCCATTCCATTCCTTTCCATTCCATTGCATTCCATTGCATTGCATTGCACTCAATTCCATTCCATTCCATTCCATTCCATTCCATTCCATTCCATTCCATTCCGTTCCGTTCAACTCGGTTACATTCCATTCAATTACATTCCATTCCGTTCTACTCGGTTACATTCCATTCCATTCCATTCCAATCCATTCCATTCCATTACATTCCGTTCTACTCGTGTACATTCCATTCCATTCCATTCCATTCCATTCCATTCCATTCCATTCCATTCCATTCCATTCCATTCCATTCCATTCCGTTCTACTTTGGTACATTCCATTCCATTCCATTCCATTCCATTACATTACATTCCATTCCATTCCATTCCGTCCTACTCGGGTTGATTCCATTCTATTCCATTCCATTCCATTCCATTCCATTCCATTCCATTCGATTCCATTCCATTCCATTCCATGGAATTCCATTCCATTCCATTCCATTCCATTGAATTCCATTCCATTCCATTCCATTCCATTCCATTCCATTCCATTCCATTCCATTCCATTCCGTTGAATTCCATTCCATTCCGTTGAATTCCATTCCATTCCATTCCATTCCATTGAATTCCGTTACATTCCATTCCATTCCATTCCATTCCATTCCATAGAATTCCATTCCATTCTATTCCATAGAATTCCGTTCCGTTCCATTCCATTCCATTCCATTCCATTCCATTCCATTCCATTGAATTCCATTCCATTCCATTCCATTCCATTCCATTGAATTCCATTCTGTTCCATTCCATTCCTTTGAATTCCGTTCCATTCCATTCCATTCCATTCCTTTCCGTTCCGCTCCATTCCGTTCCGTTCCGTTGCGTTCCGCTCCGTTCTACTCGGGTTGATTCCATTCTATTCCATTCCATTCCATTCGATCCCATTCGATTCCATTCGATTCCATTCGATTCCATTCGATTCCACTCCATTCCATTCCATAGAATTCCATTCCATTCCATTCCATTTGAATTCCATTCCATTCCATTCCATTCCATTCTATTCCATTCCATTCCATTCCATTCCATTCCATTCCATTCCATTCCATTCCATTCTACTCGGGTTTGCATTCTATTCCATTCGATTCCATTCGATTCCATTCGATTCCATTCGATTCCATTCCATTCCATTCCATTCCATTCCATTCCATTCCATTGAATTCCGTTCCATTCCATTCCATTCCATTCCATTCCATCCCATTCCATTCCATTCCATTTCATTCCGTTCTACTCGGGTTGATTCCATTCTATTCCATTCCATTCCATTCTATCCCATTTGATTCCATTCGATTCCATTCAATTCCATTCGATTCCATTCCATTCCACTCCATTCCATTCCATTGAATTCCATTCCATTCCATTCCATTCCATTCCATGGAATTCCATTCCATTCCATTCCATTCCATTCCATTCCATAGAATTCCATTCCATTCCATTCCATTCCATTGAATTCCGTTCCATTCCATTCCATTCCGTTCCGTTCCGTTCCGTTCCGTTCCGTTCCGTTGCGTTCCGTTCCGTTCCGTTGTGTTCCGTTCCGTTCTACTCGGGTTGATTCCATTCTATTCCATTCCATTCCAATCCATTCCATTCCATTCCATCGAATTCCATTCCATTCCATTCCATTCCATTCCACTCCATTCCATTCCATTGAATTCCATTCCATTCCATTCCATTCCATGGAATTCCGTTCCATTCCATTCCATTCCGTTCCGTTCCGTCCCGTTCCGTTCCGTTCCGTTCCGTTGCGTTCCGCTCCGTTCTACTCGGGTTGATTCCATTCTATTCCATTCCATTCCATTCGATTCCATTCGATTCCATTCGATTCCACTCCATTCCATTCCATAGAATTCCATTCCATTCCATTCCATTCAATGGAATTCCATTCCATTGCATTCCATTCCATTGAATTCCATTCCATTCCATTCCATTCCATTGAATTCCATTCCATTCCATTCCATTCCATTCCATTCCATTCCATTCCATTCCGTTCCATTCCGTTCCATTCCATTCTACTGTTGTCCATTCCATTCCATTCCATTCCATTCCATTCCATTCCATTCCATTCCTTTCCATTCTATTGCATTCCATTGCATTCCATTCCATTCCATTCCATTCCATTCCATTCCATTCCATTCCACTCCACACCACTCCAGTCCACTCCATTCCACTCCACTCCATTCCGGTACATTCCATTCCATTCCATTCCATTCCATTCCATTCCATTCCGTGCTTCTCAGGTACATTCCGTTCCGTTCCATTCCATTCCATTCCATTCCATTCCGTTCCAGTGCACTCTACTCCACTCCACTCCACTCCACTCCGGTACATTCCATTCCATTCCATTCCATTCCATTCCATTCCATTTCCATTCCCATTCCATTTCCATTCCCGTTCCATTTCCATTCCCGTTTCTTTTCCATTCCCGTTCCATTTCCATTCCCGTTCCATTACCATTCCCGTTCCATTTCCATTCCCGATCCATTTCCATTCCCGTTCCTTTTCCATTCCCGTTCCATTTCCATTCCTGTTCCGTTACCATTCCCGTTCCATTTCCGTTCCCGTTCCGTTTCCGTTCCCGTTCCATTTCCGTTCTCGTTCCGTTTCCGTTCCCGTTCCATTTCCATTCCCGTTTCAATTGCGTTCCCGTTCCATTTCCATTCCCGTTCCATTTCCATTCCCTTTCCATTTCCATTTCATTCCTTTCCGTTCTGCTCGGGTACATTCCATTCCATTCCATTGCATTCCATTCCGTTCTGCTCCTGTACATTTCATTCCATTCCATTCCGTTCCATTCCGTTCTACTCGGGTAGATTCCATTCCATTCCATTCCATTCCATTCCATTCCATTCCATTCCATTCCATTCCATTCCATTCTACTGGTGTCCATTCCATTCCATTCCATTCCATTCTATTGCATTCCATTCCATTCCATTCCATTCCATTCCGTTCCATTCCGTTCTACTCGGGTAGATTCCATTCCATTCCATTCCATTCCATTCCATTCCATTCCATTCCATTCCATTCCATTCCATTCCATTCTACTGGTGTCCATTCCATTCCATTCCATTCCATTCCATTCCATTCCATTCCATTCCATTCCATTCCATTACATTCCATTCCATTCCGTTCCGTTCCGTTCTACTCGGTTACATTCCATTCAATTCCATTCCATTCCGTTCTACTCGGGTAGATTCCATTCCATTCCATTCCATTCCTTTCCATTCCATTGCATTCCATTGCATTGCATTGCACTCAATTCCATTCCATTCCATTCCATTCCATTCCATTCCATTCCATTCCATTCCGTTCCGTTCAACCCGGTTACATTCCATTCAATTACATTCCATTCCGTTCTACTCGGTTACATTCCATTCCATTCCATTCCATTCCATTCCAATCCATTCCATTCCATTCCATTCCGTTCTACTCGGGTACATTGCATTCCATTCCATTCCATTCCATTCCATTCCATTCCATTCCATTCCGTTCTACTTTGGTACATTCCATTCCATTCCATTCCATTCCATTCCATTCCATTCCATTCCATTCCATTCCATTCCATTCCATTCCATTCCATTGAATTCCATTCCATTCCATTCCATTCCATTCCATTCCATTCCATTCCATTCTACTGGTGTCCATTCCATTCCATTCCATTCCTTTCCATTCCATTCCATTCCTTTCCATTCCATTGCATTCCATTGCATTCCGTTCCATTCCATTCCATTCCATTCCACTCCACTCCACTCCACTCCACTCCATTCCACTCCACTCCACTCCGGTACATTCCATTCCATTCCATTCCATTCCATTCCATTCCGTGCTTCTCAGGTACATTCCGTTCCGTTCCATTCCATTCCATTCCATTCCATTCCATTCCGTTCCAGTGCACTCTACTCCACTCCACTCCACTCCACTCCACTCCGGTACATTCCATTCCATTCCATTCCGTTCCATTCCATTCCATTGAATTCCATTCCATTCCATTCCATTCCATTCCATTCCATTGAATTCCGTTCCATTCCATTCCATTCCATTCCATTCCATCCCATTCCATTCCATTCCATTTCATTCCGTTCTACTCGGGTTGATTCCATTCTATTCCATTCCATTCCATTCGATCCCATTTGATTCCATTCGATTCCATTCAATTCCATTTGATTCCATTCCATTCCACTCCTTTCCATTCCATTGAATTCCATTCCATTCCATTCCATAGAATTCCATTCCATTCCATTCCATTCCATTGAATTCCGTTCCATTCCATTCCATTCCGTTCCGTTCCATTCCGTTCCGTTCCGTTCCGTTGCGTTCCGTTCCGTTCCGTTGTGTTCCGTTCCGTTCTACTCGGGTTGATTCCATTCTATTCCATTCCATTCCAATCCATTCCATTCCATTCCATCGAATTCCATTCCATTCCATTCTATTCCATTCCATTGAATTCCATTCCATTCCATTCCATTCCATGGAATTCCGTTCCATTCCATTCCATTCCGTTCGGTTCCGTCCCGTTCCGTTCCGTTCCGTTCCGTTGCGTTCCGCTCCGTTCTACTCGGGTTGATTCCATTCTATTCCATTCCATTCCATTCGATTCCATTCGATTCCATTCGATTCCACTCCATTCCATTCCATAGAATTCCATTCCATTCCATTCCATTCCATGGAATTCCATTCCATTCCATTCCATTGAATTCCATTCCATTCCATTCCATTCCATTCCATTCCATTCCATTCCATTCCGTTCCATTCCATTGAATTCCATTCCATTCCATTCCATTCCATTCCATTCCATTCCATTCCATTCCGTTCCATTCCATTCTACTGTTGTCCATTCCATTCCATTCCATTCCATTCCATTCCATTCCATTCCATTCCTTTCCATTCCATTGCATTCCATTGCATTCCATTCCATTCCATTCCATTCCATTCCATTCCATTCCATTCCACTCCACACCACTCCAGTCCACTCCATTCCACTCCACTCCACTCCGGTACATTCCATTCCATTCCATTCCATTCCATTCCATTCCATTCCGTGCTTCTCAGGTACATTCCGTTCCGTTCCATTCCATTCCATTCCACTCCGTTCCAGTGCACTCTACTCCACTCCACTCCACTCCACTCCGGTACATTCCATTCCATTCCATTCCATTCCATTCCATTCCATTTCCATTCCCATTCCATTTCCATTCCCGTTCCATTTCCATTCCCGTTTCTTTTCCATTCCCGTTCCATTTCCATTCCCATTCCATTACCATTCCCGTTCCATTTCCATTCCCGATCCATTTCCATTCCCGTTCCTTTTCCATTCCCGTTCCATTTCCATTCCTGTTCCGTTACCATTCCCGTTCCATTTCCGTCCCCGTTCCATTTCCATTCCCGTTCCATTTCCGTTCTCGTTCCGTTTCCATTCCCGTTCCATTTCCATTCCCGTTTCAATTGCGTTCCCGTTCCATTTCCATTCCCGTTCCATTTCCATTCCCTTTCAATTTCCATTTCATTCCTTTCCGTTCTGCTCGGGTACATTCCATTCCATTCCATTGCATTCCATTCCGTTCTGCTCCTGTACATTTCATTCCATTCCATTCCGTTCCATTCCGTTCTACTCGGGTAGATTCCATTCCATTCCATTCCATTCCATTCCATTCCATTCCATTCCATTCCATTCCATTCCATTCCATTCCATTCCATTCTACTTGTGTCCATTCCATTCCATTCCATTCCATTCTATTGCATTCCATTCCATTCCATTCCATTCCATTCCGTTCCGTTCTACTCGGTTACATTCCATTCAATTCCATTCCATTCCGTTCTACTCGGGTAGATTCCATTCCATTCCATTCCATTCCTTTCCATTCCATTGCATTCCATTGCATTGCATTGCACTCAATTCCATTCCATTCCATTCCATTCCATTCCATTCCATTCCATTCCGTTCCGTTCAACCCGGTTACATTCCATTCAATTACATTCCATTCTGTTCTACTCGGTTACATTCCATTCCATTCCATTCCATTCCATTCCATTCCAATCCATTCCATTCCATTCCATTCCGTTCTACTCGGGTACATTGCATTCCATTCCATTCCATTCCATTCCATTCCATTCCATTCCATTCCATTCCATTCCGTTCTACTTTGGTACATTCCATTCCATTCCATTCCATTCCATTCCATTACATTCCATTCCATTCCATTCCATTCTACTCGGGTTGATTCCATTCTATTCCATTCCATTCCATTCCATTCCATTCCATTCCATTCGATTCCATTCCATTCCATTCCATGGAATTCCATTCCATTCCATTCCATTCCATTGAATTCCATTCCATTCCATTCCATTCCATTCCATTCCATTCCATTCCATTGAATTCCATTACATTCCATTCCATTCCATTCCATTCCATTCCATTCCATTCTACTGGTGTCCATTCCATTCCATTCCATTCCATTCCATTCCATTCCATTCCATTCCATTCCTTTCCATTCCATTGCATTCCATTGCATTCCGTTCCATTCCATTCCATTCCATTCCACTCCACTCCACTCCACTCCACTCCATTCCACTACACTCCACTCCGGTACATTCCATTCCATTCCATTCCATTCCATTCCATTCCGTGCTTCTCAGGTACATTCCGTTCCGTTCCATTCCATTCCATTCCATTCCATTCCATTCCGTTCCAGTGCACTCTACTCCACTCCACTCCACTCCACTCCGGTACATTCCATTCCATTCCATTCCATTCCATTCCATTCCATTCCATTTCCATTCCCATTCCATTTCCATTCCCGTTCCATTTCCATTCCCGTTTCTTTTCCATTCCCGTTCCATTTCCATTCCAGTTCCATTACCATTCCCGTTCCATTTCCATTCCCGATCCATTTCCATTCCCGTTCCATTTCCATTCCCGTTCCATTTCCATTCCCGTTCCGTTACCATTCCCGTTCCATTTCCGTTCCCGTTCCGTTTCCGTTCCCGTTCCATTTCCGTTCTCGTTCCGTTTCCGTTCCCGTTCCATTTCCATTCCCGTTCCATTTCCGTTCCCGTTCCATTTCCATTCCCGTTCCATTTCCATTCCCTTTCCATTTCCATTTCATTCCATTCCGTTCTGCTCGGGTACATTCCATTCCATTCCATTGCATTCCATTCCGTTCTGCTCCTGTCCATTCCATTCCATTCCATTCCGTTCCATTCCGTTCTACTCGGGTAGATTCCATTCCATTCCATTCCATTCCATTCCATTCCATTCTACTGGTGTCCATTCCATTCCATTCCATTCCATTCCATTCCATTCCATTCCATTGCATTCCATTCCATTCCATTCCATTCCGTTCCGTTCTACTCGATTACATTCCATTCAATTCCATTCCATTCCGTTCTACTCGGGTAGATTCCATTCCATTCCATTCCATTCCTTTCCATTCCATTGCATTCCATTGCATTGCATTGCACTCAATTCCATTCCATTCCATTCCATTCCATTCCATTCCATTCCATTCCGTTCCGTTCAACTCGGTTACATTCCATTCAATTACATTCCATTCCGTTCTACTCGGTTACATTCCATTCCATTCCATTCCATTCCATTCCAATCCATTCCATTCCATTACATTCCGTTCTACTCGTGTACATTCCATTCCATTCCATTCCATTCCATTCCATTCCATTCCATTCCATTCCATTCCATTCCATTCCATTCCGTTCTACTTTGGTACATTCCATTCCATTCCATTCCATTCCATTCCATTCCATTCCATTCCATTCCATTCCATTCCATTCCGTTCTACTCAGGTTGATTCCATTCTATTCCATTCCATTCCATTTCATTCCATTCCATTCCATTCCATTCCATTCCATTCCAATCCATTCCATTCCATTGAATTCCATTCCATTCCATTCCATTCCATGGAATTCCATTCCATTCCATTCCATTCCATTGAATTCCATTCCGTTCCATTCCATTCCATTGAATTCCATTCCATTCCATTCCATTCCATTCCATTCCATTTCATTCCGTTCTACTCGGGTTGATTCCATTTTATTCCATTCCATTCCATTCGATCCCATTTGATTCCATTCGATTCCATTCAATTCCATTCGATTCCATTCCATTCCACTCCATTCCATTCCATTGAATTCCATTCCATTCCATTCCATTCCATTCCATTCCATTCCATTCCATGGAATTCCATTCCATTCCATTCCATTCCATTCCATTCCATAGAATTCCATTCCATTCCATTCCATTCCATTGAATTCCGTTCCATTCCATTCCATTCCGTTCCGTTCCGTTCCGTTCCGTTCCGTTCCGTTGCGTTCCGTTCCGTTCCGTTGTGTTCCGTTCCGTTCTACTCGGGTTGATTCCATTCTATTCCATTCCATTCCAATCCATTCCATTCCATTCCATCGAATTCCATTCCATTCCATTCCATTCCATTCCATTGAATTCCATTCCATTCCATTCCATTCCATGGAATTCCGTTCCATTCCATTCCATTCCGTTCGGTTCCGTCCCGTTCCGTTCCGTTCCGTTCCGTTGCGTTCCGCTCCGTTCTACTCGGGTTGATTCCATTCTATTCCATTCCATTCCATTCCATTCCATTCGATTCCATTCGATTCCACTCCATTCCATTCCATAGAATTCCATTCCATTCCATTCCATTCCATGGAATTCCATTCCATTCCATTCCATGGAATTCCATTCCATTCCATTCCATTGAATTCCATTCCATTCCATTCCATTCCATTGAATTCCATTCCATTCCATTCCATTCCATTCCATTCCATTCCATTCCATTCCATTCCATTCCGTTCCATTCCATTCTACTGTTGTCCATTCCATTCCATTCCATTCCATTCCATTCCATTCCATTCCATTCCTTTCCATTCCATTGCATTCCATTGCATTCCATTCCATTCCATTCCATTCCATTCCATTCCATTCCATTCCATTCCACTCCACACCACTCCAGTCCACTCCATTCCACTCCACTCCACTCCGGTACATTCCATTCCATTCCATTCCATTCCATTCCATTCCATTCCGTGCTTCTCAGGTACATTCCGTTCCGTTCCATTCCATTCCATTCCATTCCGTTCCAGTGCACTCTACTCCACTCCACTCCACTCCACTCCGGTACATTCCATTCCATTCCATTCCATTCCATTCCATTCCATTCCATTTCTATTCCCATTCCATTTCCATTCCCGTTCCATTTCCATTCCCGTTTCTTTTCCATTCCCGTTCCATTTCCATTCCCGTTCCATTACCATTCCCGTTCCATTTCCATTCCCGATCCATTTCCATTCCCGTTCTTTTTCCATTCCCGTTCCATTTCCATTCCTGTTCCGTTACCATTCCCGTTCCATTTCCGTTCCCGTTCCGTTTCCGTTCCCGTTCCATTTCCGTTCTCGTTCCGTTTCCGTTCCCGTTCCATTTCCATTCCCGTTTCAATTGCGTTCCCGTTCCATTTCCATTCCCGTTCCATTTCCATTCCCTTTCCATTTCCATTTCATTCCTTTCCGTTCTGCTCGGGTACATTCCATTCCATTCCATTGCATTCCATTCCGTTCTGCTCCTGTACATTCCATTCCATTCCATTCCGTTCCATTCCGTTCTACTCGGGTAGATTCCATTCCATTCCATTCCATTCCATTCCATTCCATTCCATTCCATTCCATTCCATTCTACTGGTGTCCATTCCATTCCATTCCATTCCATTCCATTCCATTCCATTGCATTCCATTCCATTCCATTCCATTCCATTCCGTTCCGTTCTACTCGGTTACATTCCATTCAATTCCATTCCATTCCGTTCTACTCGGGTAGATTCCATTCCATTCCATTCCATTCCTTTCCATTCCATTGCATTCCATTGCATTGCATTGCACTCAATTCCATTCCATTCCATTCCATTCCATTCCATTCCATTCCATTCCATTCCATTACATTCCGTTCCGTTCAACCCGGTTACATTACATTCAATTACATTCCATTCCGTTCTACTCGGTTACATTCCATTCCATTCCATTCCATTCCATTCCAATCCATTCCATTCCATTCCATTCCGTTCTACTCGGGTACATTGCATTCCATTCCATTCCATTCCATTCCATTCCATTCCATTCCATTCCATTCCATTCCATTCCGTTCTACTTTGGTACATTCCATTCCATTCCATTCCATTCCATTCCATTCCATTCCATTCCATTCCATTCCGTTCTACTCGGGTTGATTCCATTCTATTCCATTCCATTCCATTCCATTCCATTCCATTCCATTCCATTCGATTCCATTCCATTCCATTCCATGGAATTCCATTCCATTCCATTCCATTCCATTGAATTCTATTCCATTCCATTCCATTCCATTCCATTCCATTCCATTCCATTCCATTCCATTCCATTCCATTCCATTCTACTGGTGTCCATTCCATTCCATTCCATTCCATTCCATTCCATTCCTTTCCATTCCATTGCATTCCATTGCATTCCGTTCCATTCCATTCCATTCCATTCCACTCCACTCCACTCCACTCCACTCCATTCCACTCCACTCCACTCCGGTACATTCCATTCCATTCCATTCCATTCCATTCCATTCCGTGCTTCTCAGGTACATTCCGTTCCGTTCCATTCCATTCCATTCCATTCCATTCCATTCCGTTCCAGTGCACTCTACTCCACTCCACTCCACTCCACTCCACTCCGGTACATTCCATTCCATTCCATTCCATTCCATTCCATTCCATTTCCATTCCCATTCCATTTCCATTCCCGTTCCATTTCCATTCCCGTTTCTTTTCCATTCCCGTTCCATTTCCATTCCAGTTCCATTACCATTCCCGTTCCATTTCCATTCCCGATCCATTTCCATTCCCGTTCCATTTCCATTCCCGTTCCATTTCCATTCCCGTTCCGTTACCATTCCCGTTCCATTTCCGTTCCCGTTCCGTTTCCGTTCCCGTTCCATTTCCGTTCTCGTTCCGTTTCCGTTCCCGTTCCATTTCCATTCCCGTTCCATTTCCATTCCCGTTCCATTTCCATTCCCGTTCCATTTCCATTCCCTTTCCATTTCCATTTCATTCCATTCCGTTCTGCTCGGGTACATTCCATTCCATTCCATTGCATTCCATTCCGTTCTGCTCCTGTCCATTCCATTCCATTCCATTCCGTTCCATTCCGTTCTACTCGGGTAGATTCCATTCCATTCCATTCCATTCCATTCCATTCCATTCCAATCCATTCCATTCTACTGGTGTCCATTCCATTCCATTCCATTCCATTCCATTCCATTCCATTCCATTCCATTCCATTCCATTCCATTGCATTCCATTCCATTCCATTCCATTCCGTTCCGTTCTACTCGATTACATTCCATTCAATTCCATTCCATTCCGTTCTACTCGGGTAGATTCCATTCCATTCCATTCCATTCCTTTCCATTCCATTGCATTCCATTGCATTGCATTGCACTCAATTCCATTCCATTCCATTCCATTCCATTCCATTCCATTCCATTCCATTCCGTTCCGTTCAACTCGGTTACATTCCATTCAATTACATTCCATTCCGTTCTACTCGGTTACATTCCATTCCATTCCATTCCATTCCATTCCAATCCATTCCATTCCATTACATTCCGTTCTACTCGCGTACATTCCATTCCATTCCATTCCATTCCATTCCATTCCATTCCATTCCATTCCATTCCATTCCGTTCTAATTTGGTACATTCCATTCCATTCCATTCCATTCCATTCCATTCCATTCCATTCCATTCCATTCCATTCCATTCCGTTCTACTCAGGTTGATTCCATTCTATTCCTTTCCATTCCATTTCATTCCATTCCATTCCATTCCATTCCATTCCATTCCAATCCATTCCATTCCATTGAATTCCATTCTATTCCATTCCATTCCATTTCATTCCATTCCATTCCATTCCATTCCATTCCATTCCATTCCATTCCATTCCATTCCATTCCATTCCATTCCGTTCTACTCAGGTTGATTCCATTGAATTCCATTCCATTCCATTCCATTCCATTCCATTCCATTCCATTCCATTCCATTGAATTCCGTTCCATTAGATTCCATTCCATTCCATTCCATTCCATTCCATTCCATTCCATGGAATTCCATTCCATTCCATTCCATTCCATTCCATTCCATAGAATTCCATTCCATTCCATTCCATTCCATTGAATTCCGTTCCATTCCATTCCATTCCGTTCCGTTCCGTTCCGTTCCGTTCCGTTCCGTTGCGTTCCGTTCCGTTCCGTTGTGTTCCGTTCCGTTCTACTCGGGTTGATTCCATTCTATTCCATTCCATTCCAATCCATTGCATTCCATTCCATCGAATTCCATTCCATTCCATTCCATTCCATTCCATTCCATTCCATTCCATTCCGTTCTACTTTGGTACATTCCATTCCATTCCATTCCATTCCATTCCATTCCATTCCATTCCATTCCATTCCGTTCTACTCGGGTTGATTCCATTCTATTCCATTCCATTCCATTCCATTCCATTCCATTCCATTCGATTCCATTCCATTCCATTCCATGGAATTCCATTCCATTCCATTCCATTCCATTGAATTCTATTCCATTCCATTCCATTCCATTCCATTCCATTCCATTCCATTCCATTCCATTCCATTCCATTCCATTCCATTCCATTCCATTCCATTCTACTGGTGTCCATTCCATTCCATTCCATTCCATTCCATTCCATTCCATTCCATTCCTTTCCATTCCATTGCATTCCATTGCATTCCGTTCCATTCCATTCCATTCCATTCCACTCCACTCCACTCCACTCCACTCCATTCCACTCCACTCCACTCCGGTACATTCCATTCCATTCCATTCCATTCCATTCCATTCCGTGCTTCTCAGGTACATTCCGTTCCGTTCCATTCCATTCCATTCCATTCCATTCCATTCCGTTCCAGTGCACTCTACTCCACTCCACTCCACTCCACTCCACTCCGGTACATTCCATTCCATTCCATTCCATTCCATTCCATTCCATTTCCATTCCCATTCCATTTCCATTCCCGTTCCATTTCCATTCCCGTTTCTTTTCCATTCCCGTTCCATTTCCATTCCAGTTCCATTACCATTCCCGTTCCATTTCCATTCCCGATCCATTTCCATTCCCGTTCCATTTCCATTCCCGTTCCATTTCCATTCCCGTTCCGTTACCATTCCCGTTCCATTTCCGTTCCCGTTCCGTTTCCGTTCCCGTTCCATTTCCGTTCTCGTTCCGTTTCCGTTCCCGTTCCATTTCCATTCCCGTTCCATTTCCGTTCCCGTTCCATTTCCATTCCCGTTCCATTTCCATTCCCTTTCCATTTCCATTTCATTCCATTCCGTTCTGCTCGGGTACATTCCATTCCATTCCATTGCATTCCATTCCGTTCTGCTCCTGTCCATTCCATTCCATTCCATTCCGTTCCATTCCGTTCTACTCGGGTAGATTCCATTCCATTCCATTCCATTCCATTCCATTCCATTCCATTCTACTGGTGTCCATTCCATTCCATTCCATTCCATTCCATTCCATTCCATTCCATTGCATTCCATTCCATTCCATTCCATTCCGTTCCGTTCTACTCGATTACATTCCATTCAATTCCATTCCATTCCGTTCTACTCGGGTAGATTCCATTCCATTACATTCCATTCCTTTCCATTCCATTGCATTCCATTGCATTGCATTGCACTCAATTCCATTCCATTCCATTCCATTCCATTCCATTCCATTCCATTCCATTCCGTTCCGTTCAACTCGGTTACATTCCATTCAATTACATTCCATTCCGTTCTACTCGGTTACATTCCATTCCATTCCATTCCATTCCATTCCAATCCATTCCATTCCATTACATTCCGTTCTACTCGTGTACATTCCATTCCATTCCATTCCATTCCATTCCATTCCATTCCATTCCATTCCATTCCATTCCATTCCGTTCTACTTTGGTACATTCCATTCCATTCCATTCCATTCCATTCCATTCCATTCCATTCCATTCCATTCCATTCCATTCCATTCCGTTCTACTCAGGTTGATTCCATTCTATTCCATTCCATTCCATTTCATTCCATTCCATTCCATTCCATTCCATTCCATTCCAATCCATTCCATTCCATTGAATTCCATTCCATTCCATTCCATTCCATGGAATTCCATTCCATTCCATTCCATTCCATGGAATTCCATTCCATTCCATTCCATTCCATTCCATTCCATTCCATTCCATTCCATTCCATTGAATTCCATTCCGTTCCATTCCATTCCATTGAATTCCATTCCATTCCATTCCATTCCATTCCATTCCGTTCCATTCCATTGAATTCCGTTCCATTCCATTCCATTCCATTCCATTCCATCCCATTCCATTCCATTCCATTTCATTCCGTTCTACTCGGGTTGATTCCATTCTATTCCATTCCATTCCATTCGATCCCATTTGATTCCATTTGATTCCATTCAATTCCATTCGATTCCATTCCATTCCACTCCATTCCATTCCATTGAATTCCATTCCATTCCATTCCATTCCATTCCATTCCATTCCATGGAATTCCATTCCATTCCATTCCATTCCATTCCATTCCATAGAATTCCATTCCATTCCATTCCATTCCATTGAATTCCGTTCCATTCCATTCCATTCCGTTCCGTTCCGTTCCGTTCCGTTCCGTTCCGTTGCGTTCCGTTCCGTTCCGTTGTGTTCCGTTCCGTTCTACTCGGGTTGATTCCATTCTATTCCATTCCATTCCAATCCATTCCATTCCATTCCATCGAATTCCATTCCATTCCATTCCATTCCATTCCATTGAATTCCATTCCATTCCATTCCATTCCATGGAATTCCGTTCCATTCCATTCCATTCCGTTCGGTTCCGTCCCGTTCCGTTCCGTTCCGTTCCGTTGCGTTCCACTCCGTTCTACTCGGGTTGATTCCATTCTATTCCATTCCATTCCATTCGATTCCATTCGATTCCATTCGATTCCACTCCATTCCATTCCATAGAATTCCATTCCATTCCATTCCATTCCATGGAATTCCATTCCATTCCATTCCATGGAATTCCATTCCATTCCTTTCCATTGAATTCCATTCCATTCCATTCCATTCCATTGAATTCCATTCCATTCCATTCCATTCCATTCCATTCCATTCCATTCCATTCCATTCCGTTCCATTCCATTCTACTGTTGTCCATTCCATTCCATTCCATTCCATTCCATTCCATTCCATTCCATTCCATTCCTTTCCATTCCATTGCATTCCATTGCATTCCATTCCATTCCATTCCATTCCATTCCATTCCATTCCATTCCATTCCATTCCACTCCACACCACTCCAGTCCACTCCATTCCACTCCACTCCACTCCGGTACATTCCATTCCATTCCATTCCATTCCATTCCATTCCATTCCGTGCTTCTCAGGTACATTCCGTTCCGTTCCATTCCATTCCATTCCATTCCGTTCCAGTGCACTCTACTCCACTCCACTCCACTCCACTCCGGTACATTCCATTCCATTCCATTCCATTCCATTCCATTCCATTTCCATTCCCATTCCATTTCCATTCCCGTTCCATTTCCATTCCCGTTTCTTTTCCATTCCCGTTCCATTTCCATTCCCGTTCCATTACCATTCCCGTTCCATTTCCATTCCCGATCCATTTCCACTCCCGTTCCTTTTCCATTCCCGTTCCATTTCCATTCCTGTTCCGTTACCATTCCCGTTCCATTTCCGTTCCCGTTCCGTTTCCGTTCCCGTTCCATTTCCGTTCTCGTTCCGTTTCCGTTCCCGTTCCATTTCCATTCCCGTTTCAATTGCGTTCCCGTTCCATTTCCATTCCCGTTCCATTTCCATTCCCTTTCCATTTCCATTTCATTCTTTTCCGTTCTGCTCGGGTACATTCCATTCCATTCCATTGCATTCCATTCCGTTCTACTCCTGTCCATTCCATTCCATTCCATTCCGTTCCATTCCGTTCAACTCGGGTAGATTCCATTCCATTCCATTCCATTCCATTCCATTCCATTCCATTCCATTCCATTCCATTCCATTCCATTCTACTGGTGTCCATTCCATTCCATTCCATTCCATTCCATTCCATTCCATTCCATTCCATTCCATTCCACTCCACACCACTCCAGTACACTCCATTCCACTCCACTCCACTCCGGTACATTCCATTCCATTCCATTCCATTCCATTCCATTCTATTCCATTCCATTCCGTGCTTCTCAGGTACATTCCGTTCCGTTCCATTCCATTCCATTCCATTCCATTCCGTTCCAGTGCACTCTACTCCACTCCACTCCACTCCACTCCGGTACATTCCATTCCATTCCATTCCATTCCATTCCATTCCATTTCCATTCCCATTCCATTTCCATTCCCGTTCCATTTCCATTCCCGTTTCTTTTCCATTCCCGTTCCATTTCCATTCCCGTTCCATTACCATTCCCGTTCCATTTCCATTCCCGATCCATTTCCATTCCCGTTCCTTTTCCATTCCCGTTCCATTTCCATTCCTGTTCCGTTACCATTCCCGTTCCATTTCCGTTCCCGTTCCGTTTCCGTTCCCGTACCATTTCCGTTCTCGTTCCGTTTCCGTTCCCGTTCCATTTCCATTCCCGTTTCAATTGCGTTCCCGTTCCATTTCCATTCCCGTTCCATTTCCATTCCCTTTCCATTTCCATTTCATTCCTTTCCGTTCTGCTCGGGTACATTCCATTCCGTTCCATTGCATTCCATTCCGTTCTGCTCCTGTCCATTCCATTCCATTCCATTCCGTTCCATTCCGTTCAACTCGGGTAGATTCCATTCCATTCCATTCCATTCCATTCCATTCCATTCCATTCCATTCTACTGGTGTCCATTCCATTCCATTCCATTCCATTCCATTCCATTCCATTGCATTCCATTCCATTCCATTCCATTCCATTCCGTTCCGTTCTACTCGGTTACATTCCATTCAATTCCATTCCATTCCGTTCTACTCGGGTAGATTCCATTCCATTCCATTCCATTCCTTTCCATTCCATTGCATTCCATTGCATTGCATTGCACTCAATTCCATTCCATTCCATTCCATTCCATTCCATTCCATTCCATTCCATTCCGTTCCGTTCAACCCGGTTACATTCCATTCAATTACATTCCATTCCGTTCTACTCGGTTACATTCCATTCCATTCCATTCCATTCCATTCCAATCCATTCCATTTCATTCCATTCCGTTCTACTCGGGTACATTGCATTCCATTCCATTCCATTCCATTCCATTCCATTCCATTCCATTCCATTCCGTTCTACTTTGGTACATTCCATTCCATTCCATTCCATTCCATTCCATTACATTACATTCCATTCCATTCCATTCCGTTCTACTCGGGTTGATTCCATTCTATTCCATTCCATTCCATTCCATTCCATTTCTTTCCATTCGATTCCATTCCATTCCATTCCATGGAATTCCATTCCATTCCATTCCATTCCATTGAATTCCATTCCATTCCATTCCATTCCATTCCATTCCATTCCATTGAATTCCATTCCATTCCGTTGAATTCCATTCCATTCCATTCCATTCCATTGAATTCCGTTCCATTCCATTCCATTCCATTCCATTCCATTCCATAGAATTCCATTCCATTCTATTCCATAGAATTCCGTTCCGTTCCATTCCATTCCATTCCATTCCATTCCATTCCATTCCATTCCATTCCATTGAATTCCATTCCATTCCATTCCATTCCATTCCATTGAATTCCATTCTGTTCCATTCCATTCCTTTGAATTCCGTTCCATTCCATTCCATTCCATTCCTTTCCGTTCCGTTCCGTTCCGTTCCGTTCCGTTGTGTTCCGCTCCGTTCTACTCGGGTTGATTCCATTCTATTCCATTCCATTCCATTCGATCCCATTCGATTCCATTCGATTCCATTCGATTCCACTCCATTCCATTCCATAGAATTCCATTCCGTTCCATTCCATTTGAATTCCATTCCATTCCATTCCATTCCATTCTATTCCATTCCATTCCATTCCATTCCATTCCATTCCATTCCATTCTACTCGGGTTTGCATTCTATTCCATTCGATTCCATTCGATTCCATTCGATTCCATTCGATTCCATTCGATTCCATTCCATTCCATTCCATTCCATTCCATTCCATTCCATTCCATGGAATTCCATTCCATTCCATTCCATTCCATTCCATTCCATGGAATTCCATTCCATTCCATTCCATTCCATTCCAATCCATTCCATTCCATTCCATTCCATTCCATTGAATTCCATTCCGCTCCATTCCATTCCATTCCATTCCATTGAATTCCATTCCATTCCATTCCATTCCTTTCCATTCCTTTGAATTCCATTCCATTCCATTCCATTCCATTCCATTCCATTCCATTGAATTCCATTCCATTCCATTCCATTCCATTCCATTGAATTCCATTCCATTCCATTCCATAGAATTCCGTTCAATTCCATTCCATTCCATTCCATTCCATTCCATTCCATAGAATTCCATTCCATTCCATTCCATTCCATTCCATTCCATTGAATTCCATTCCATTCCATTCCATTCCATTCCATTCCATTCCATTGAATTCCATTCCATTCCATAGAATTCCATTCCATTCCATTCCATTCCATTGAATTCCGTTCCTTTCCATTCCATTCCATTCCGTTCCTTTCCGTTCCGTTCCGTTCCGTTCCGTTGCGTTCCGTTCCGTTCCGTTGCGTTCCGTTCCGTTCTACTCGGGTTGATTCCATTCTATTCCATTCCATTCCATTCCATTCCATTCCATTCCATTCCATTCCATTCCATTCCATTCCATTCCATTGAATTCCGTTCCATTCCATTCCATTCCCTTCCGTTCCGTCCCGTTCCGTTCCGTTCCGTTCCGTTGCGTGCCGTTCCGTTCTACTCAGGTTGATTCCATTCTATTCCATTCCATTCCATTCGATTCCATTCGATTCCAATCGATTCCATTCGATTGCATTCGATTCCATTCGTTGCCATTCCATTCCATTCCATTGAATTCCATTCCGTTCCATTCCATTCCATTCCATTCCATTGAATTCCATTCCATTCCATTCCATTCCTTTCCATTCCATTGAATTCCATTCCATTCCATTCCATTCCATTCCATTCCATCGAATTCCGTTCCATTCCATTCCATTCCATTCCATTCCATTCCATAGAATTCCATTCCATTCCGTTCCATTCCTTTCCATTCCATAGAATTCCATTCCATTCCATTCCATTCCATTCCATTTCATTGATTTCCATTCCATTCCATTCCATTCCATTCCATTCCATTCCATTCCATTCCATAGAATTCCATTCCATTCCATTCCATTCCATTGAATTCCGTTCCATTCCATTCCATTCCGTTCCGTTCCATTCCGTTCCGTTCCGTTGCGTTCCGTTCCGTTCCGTTGTGTTCCGTTCCGTTCTACTCGCGTTGATTCCATTCTATTCCATTCCATTCCAATCCATTCCATTCCATTCCATTGAATTCCATTCCATTCCATTCCATTCCATTCCATTCCATTCCATTCCATGGAATTCCACTCCATTCCATTCCATGGAATTCCGTTCCATTCCATTCCATTCCGTTCCTTTCCATCCCGTTCCGTTCCGTTCCGTTCCGTTGCGTTCCGTTCCGTTCTACTCGGGTTGATTCCATTCTATTCCGTTCCATTCCATTCGATTCCATTCGATTCCATTCGATTCCACTCCATTCCATTCCATAGAATTCCATTCCATTCCATTCCATTCCATTGAATTCCATTCCATTCCATTCCATAGAATTCCATTCCATTCCATTCCATTCCATTGAATTCCATTCCATTCCATTCCATTCCATTCCATTCCATTCCATTCCATTCCATTCTACTGGTGTCCATTCCATTCCATTCCATTCCATTCCATTCCATTCCATTCCATTCCTTTCCATTCCATTGCATTCCATTGCATTCCATTCCATTCCATTCCATTCCATTCCATTCCACTCCACTCCACTCCACTCCACTCCATTCCACTCCACTCCACTCCGGTACATTCCATTCCATTCCATTCCATTCCATTCCATTCCATTCCATTCCGTGCTTCTCGGGTACATTCCGTTCCGTTCCATTCCATTCCATTCCATTCCATTCCGTTCCAGTGCACTCTACTCCACTCCACTCCACTCCACTCCACTCCGGTACATTCCATTCCATTCCATTCCATTCCATTCCATTCCATTTCCATTCCCATTCCATTTCCATTCCCGTTCCATTTCCATTCCCGTTTCTTTTCCATTCCCGTTCCATTTCCATTCCAGTTCCATTACCATTCCCGTTCCATTTCCATTCCCGATCCATTTCCATTCCCGTTCCTTTTCCATTCCCGTTCCATTTCCATTCCCGTTCCGTTACCATTCCCGTTCCATTTCCGTTCCCGTTCCGTTTCCGTTCCCGTTCCATTTCCGTTCTCGTTCCGTTTCCGTTCCCGTTCCATTTCCATTCCCGTTCCATTTCCGTTCCCGTTCCATTTCCGTTCCCGTTCCATTTCCATTCCCTTTCCATTTCCATTTCATTCCATTCCGTTCTGCTCCGGTACATTCCATTCCATTCCATTGCATTCCATT
This sequence comes from Gorilla gorilla gorilla, assembly GCF_029281585.2. Classification (NCBI taxonomy): domain Eukaryota; kingdom Metazoa; phylum Chordata; class Mammalia; order Primates; family Hominidae; genus Gorilla; species Gorilla gorilla. The sequence continues at coordinate 53,253,398 of NC_073242.2, forward strand.
CCGTTCTGCTCCTGTCCATTCCATTCCATTCCATTCCGTTCCATTCCGTTCTGCTCGGGTAGATTCCATTCCATTCCATTCCATTCCATTCCATTCCATTCCATTCCATTCCATTCTACTGGTGTCCATTCCATTCCATTCCATTCCATTCCATTCCATTCCATTCCATTCCATTGCATTCCATTCCATTCCATTCCATTCCATTCCGTTCCGTTCTACTCGGTTACATTCCATTCAATTCCATTCCATTCCGTTCTACTCGGGTAGATTCCATTCCATTCCATTCCATTCCATTCCTTTCCATTCCATTGCATTCCATTGCATTGCATTGCACTCAATTCCATTCCATTCCATTCCATTCCATTCCATTCCATTCCATTCCGTTCCGTTCAACTCGGTTACATTCCATTCAATTACATTCCATTCCGTTCTACTCGGTTACATTCCATTCCATTCCATTCCATTCCATTCCAATCCATTCCATTCCATTAAATTCCGTTCTACTCGGGTACATTCCATTCCATTCCATTCCATTCCATTCCATTCCATTCCATTCCATTCCATTCCATTCCGTTCTACTTTGGTACATTCCATTCCATTCCATTCCATTCCATTCCATTCCATTACATTCCATTACATTCCATTCCGTTCTACTCGGGTTGATTCCATTCTATTCCATTCCATTCCATTCCATTCCATTCCATTCCATTCCATTCCATTCCATTCCAATCGATTCCATTCCATTCCATTCCATGGAATTCCATTCCATTCCATTCCATTCCATGGAATTCCATTCCATTCCATTCCATTCCATTCCATTCCATTCCATTCCATTGAATTCCATTCCATTCCATTCCATTCCATTCCATTGAATTCCATTCCGTTCCATTCCATTCCATTGAATTCCATTCCATTCCATTCCATTCCATTCCATTCCATTCCATTCCATTCCATTCCATTGAATTCCATTCCATTCCATTCCATTCCATTCCATCCCATTCCATTCCATTCCATTCCATTCCGTTCTTCTCGGGTTGATTCCATTCTATTCCATTCCATTCCATTCGATCCCATTTGATTCCATTCGATTCCATTCAATTCCATTCGATTCCATTCCATTCCACTCCATTCCATTCCATTGAATTCCATTCCATTCCATTCCATTCCATTCCATTCCATTCCATTCCATTCATTGAATTCCATTCCATTCCATTCCATTCCATTCCATTGAATTCCATTCCATTCCATTCCATTCAATTGAATTCCGTTCCATTCCATTCCATTCCGTTCCGTTCCGTCCCGTTCCGTTCCGTTCCGTTCCGTTGCGTTCCGTTCCTTTCTACTCGGGTTGATTAAATTCTATTCCATTCCATTCTATTCGATTCCATTCGATTCCAATCGATTCCATTCGATTCCATTCGATTCCATTGAATTCCATTCCATTCCATTCCATTCCATTGAATTCCGTTGCATTATATTCCATTCCGTTCCGTTCCGTTGCGTGCCGTTCCGTTCTACTCGGGTTGATTCCATTCCATTCCATTCCATTCCATTCCATTCCATTCCATTCCATTCCATTCCATTGAATTCCATTCCATTCCATTCCATTCCATTCCATTCCATTCCATTCCGTTCTACTCGGGTTGATTCCATTCTATGCCATTCCATTCCATTCGATCTCATTCGATTCCATTCGATTCCATTCGATTCCACTCCATTCCATTCCATTGAATTCCATTCCATTCCATTCCATTCCATTCCATTCCATTCCTTTGAATTCCATTCCATTCCATTCCATTCCATTCCATTCCATCCCATTCCATTCCATTCCATTCCATTCCATTCCATTCCATTGAATTCCATTCCATTCCATTCCATTCCATTGAATTCCGTTCCATTCCATTCCATTCCATTCCATTGAATTCCATTCCATTCCTTTCCATAGAATTCCGTTCCATTCCATTCCATTCCATTCCATTCCATTCCATTCCATTCCATTCCATTCCATTGAATTCCATTCCATTCCATTCCATTCCTTTCCATTGAATTCCATTCTGTTCCATTCCATTCCTTTGAATTCCGTTCCATTCCATTCCATTCCAATCCTTTCCGTTCCGTTCCGTTCCGTTCCGTTCCGTTGCGTTCCGCTCCGTTCTACTCGGGTTGATTCCATTCTATTCCATTCCATTCCATTCGATCCCATTCGATTCCATTCGATTCCATTCGATTCCATTCGATTCCACTCCATTCCATTCCATAGAATTCCATTCCATTCCATTCCATTTGAATTCCATTCCATTCCATTCCATTCCATTCTATTCCATTCCATCCCATTCCATTCCATTCCATTCCATTCTACTCGGGTTGATTGCATTCTATTCCATTCCATTCCATTCGATTCCATTCGATTCCATTCGATTCCATTCGATTCCATTCGATTCCATTCCATTCCATTCCATTCCATTCCATTCCATTCCATTGAATTCCATTCCATTCCATTCCATTCCATTCCATTGAATTCCATTCCATTCCATTCCATTCCATTCCATTCCATTCCATTCCATTCCATTGAATTCCATTCCATTCCATAGAATTCCATTCCATTCCATTCCATTCCATTGAATTCCGTTCCTTTCCATTCCATTCCATTCCGTTCCGTTCCGTTCCGTTGCGTTCCGTTCCGTTCAACTAGGGTTGATTCCATTCTATTCAATTCCATTCCATTCCATTCTACACGGGTTGATCATTCCATTCCGTTCCGTTCCGTTCCGTTCCGTTCCGTTCCGTACCGTTCTACTCGGGTTGATTCCATTCTATTCCATTCCATTCCATTCGATTCCATTCGACTCCATTCCATTCCATTCCATTCCATTCCATTCCATTCCATTGCATTCCATTCCACTCCATTCCATTCCATTCCATTCCATTCCATTACATTCCATTCCGTTCCGTTCCGTTCCGTTCCGTTCCGTTGCGTTCCATTCCGTTCTACTCGGGTTGATTCCATTCTATTCCATTCCATTCCATTTGACTCCATTCGATTCCATTCCATTCCATTGCATTGAATTCCATTCCATTCCATTCCATTCCATTCCATTCCATTCCACTCCATTCCATTCCTCTCCACTGCACTCCACTCCACTCCACTCCACTCCATTCCACTCCCTTCCATTCCATTAAATTGAATTCCATTCCATTCCATTCCATTCCATTCCATTCCATTCCATTCCACTCCATTCCATTCCACTCCACTCCACTCCACTCCACTCCACTCCATTCCATTCCCTTCCATTCCATTCAATTGAATTGCATTGAATTCCATTCCATTCCATTCCATAACATTTCATTCCATTCCATTCCATTCCATTCCATTCCATTCCATTCCATTCCATTCCATTCCATTCCGTTCTACTCGGGTTGATTCCATTCTATTCCATTCCATTCCATTCGATTCCATTCGATTCCATTCGATTCCATTCGATTCCATTCGTTTCCATTCCATTCCATTCCATTCTATTCCATTGAATTCCATTCCATTCCATTCCATTCCATTCCATTGCATTCCATTCCATTGAATTCCATTGAATTCCATTCCATTGAATTCCATTCCATTCCATTCCATTCCATTCCATTCCATTGAATTCCATTCCATTCCATTCCATTCCATTCCATTCCATTCCATTGAATTCCATTCCATTCCATTCCATTCCATGGAATTCCGTTCCATTCCATTCCATTCCGTTCCGTTCCGTCCCGTTCCGTTCCGTTCCGTTCCGTTGCGTTCCTTTCCGTTCTACTCGGGTTGATTCCATTCTATTCCATTCCATTCCATTCGATTCCATTCGATTCCATTCGATTCCACTCCATTCCATTCCATAGAATTCCATTCCTTTCCATTCCATTCCATTGAATTCCATTCCATTCCATTCCATTGAATTCCTTTCCATTCCATTCCATTCCATTGAATTCCATTCCATTCCATTCCATTCCATTCCATTCCATTCCATTCCATTCTACTGGTGTCCATTCCATTCCATTCCATTCCATTCCATTCCATTCCATTCCATTCCATTCCTTTCCATTCCATTGCATTCCATTGCATTCCATTCCATTCCATTCCATTCCATTCCATTCCATTCCATTCCACTCCACTCCACTCCATTCCACTCCACTCCACTCCGGTACATTCCATTCCATTCCATTCCATTCCATTCCATTCCATTCCGTGCTTCTCGGGTACATTCCGTTCCGTTCCATTCCTTTCCATTCCATTCCATTCCGTTCCAGTGCACTCTACTCCACTCCACTCCACTCCACTCCACTCCACTCCGGTACATTCCATTCCATTCCATTCTATTCCATTCCATTCCATTTCCATTCCCATTCCATTTCCATTCCCGTTCCATTTCCATTCCCGTTTCTTTTCCATTCCCGTTCCATTTCCATTCCAGTTCCATTACCATTCCCGTTCCATTTCCATTCCCGATCCATTTCCATTCCCGTTCCATTTCCATTCCCGTTCCATTTCCATTCCCGTTCCGTTACCATTCCCGTTCCATTTCCGTTCCCGTTCCGTTTCCGTTCCCGTTCCATTTCCGTTCTCGTTCCGTTTCCGTTCCCGTTCCATTTCCATTCCCGTTCCATTTCCGTTCCCGGTCCATTTCCATTCCCGTTCCATTTCCATTCCCTTTCCATTTCCATTTCATTCCATTCCGTTCTGCTCGGGTACATTCCATTCCATTCCATTGCATTCCATTCCGTTCTGCTCCTGTCCATTCCATTCCATTCCATTCCGTTCCATTCCGTTCTACTCGGGTAGATTCCATTCCATTCCATTCCATTCCATTCCATTCCATTCCATTCCATTCTACTGGTGTCCATTCCATTCCATTCCATTCCATTCCATTCCATTCCATTCCATTGCATTCCATTCCATTCCATTCCATTCCGTTCCGTTCTACTCGATTACATTCCATTCAATTCCATTCCATTCCGTTCTACTCGGGTAGATTCCATTCCATTCCATTCCATTCCTTTCCATTCCATTGCATTCCATTGCATTGCATTGCACTCAGTTCCATTCCATTCCATTCCATTCCATTCCATTCCATTCCATTCCATTCCGTTCCGTTCAACTCGGTTACATTCCATTCAATTACATTCCATTCCGTTCTACTCGGTTACATTCCATTCCATTCCATTCCATTCCATTCCAATCCATTCCATTCCATTACATTCCGTTCTACTCGTGTACATTCCATTCCATTCCATTCCTTTCCATTCCATTCCATTCCATTCCATTCCATTCCATTCCATTCCATTCCATTCCATTCCATTCCGTTCTACTTTGGTACATTCCATTCCATTCCATTCCATTCCATTCCATTCCATTCCATTCCATTCCGTTCTACTCAGGTTGATTCCATTCTATTCCATTCCATTCCATTTCATTCCATTCCATTCCATTCCATTCCATTCCATTCCAATCCATTCCATTCCATTGAATTCCATTCCATTCCATTCCATTCCATGGAATTCCATTCCATTCCATTCCATTCCATGGAATTCCATTCCATTCCATTCCATGGAATTCCATTCCATTCCATTCCATTCCATGGAATTCCATTCCATTCCATTCCATTCCATTGAATTCCATTCCGTTCCATTCCATTCCATTCCATTCCATTCCGTTCCATTCCATTCCATTGAATTCCGTTCCATTCCATTCCATTCCATTCCATTCCATCCCATTCCATTCCATTCCATTTCATTCCGTTCTACTCGGGTTGATTCCATTCTATTCCATTCCATTCCATTCGATCCCATTTGATTCCATTCGATTCCATTCAATTCCATTCGATTCCATTCCATTCCACTCCATTCCATTCCATTGAATTCCATTCCATTCCATTCCATTCCATTCCATGGAATTCCATTCCATTCCATTCCATTCCATTCCATTCCATAGAATTCCATTCCATTCCATTGAATTCCGTTCCATTCCATTCCATTCCGTTCCGTTCCGTTCCGTTCCGTTCCGTTCCGTTGCGTTCCGTTCCGTTCCGTTGTGTTCCGTTCCGTTCTACTCGGGTTGATTCCATTCTATTCCATTCCATTCCAATCCATTCCATTCCATTCCATCGAATTCCATTCCATTCCATTCCATTCCATTCCATTCCATTCCATTCCATTGAATTCCATTCCATTCCATTCCATTCCATGGAATTCCGTTCCATTCCATTCCATTCCGTTCCGTTCCGTCCCGTTCCGTTCCGTTCCGTTCCGTTGCGTTCCGCTCCGTTCTACTCGGGTTGATTCCATTCTATTCCATTCCATTCCATTCGATTCCATTCGATTCCATTCGATTCCACTCCATTCCATTCCATAGAATTCCATTCCATTCCATTCCATTCCATGGAATTCCATTCCATTCCATTCCATTGCATAGAATTCCATTCCATTCCATTCCATTCCATTGAATTCCATTCCATTCCATTCCATTCCATTCCATTCCATTCCATTCCATTCCATTCCGTTCCATTCCATTCTACTGTTGTCCATTCCATTCCATTCCATTCCATTCCATTCCATTCCATTCCATTCCATTCCATTCCTTTCCATTCCATTGCATTCCATTGCATTCCATTCCATTCCATTCCATTCCATTCCATTCCATTCCACTCCACACCACTCCAGTCCACTCCATTCCACTCCACTCCATTCCGGTACATTCCATTCCATTCCATTCCATTCCATTCCATTCCATTCCGTGCTTCTCAGGTACATTCCGTTCCGTTCCATTCCATTCCATTCCATTCCATTCCGTTCCAGTGCACTCTACTCCACTCCACTCCACTCCACTCCGGTACATTCCATTCCATTCCATTCCATTCCATTCCATTCCATTTCCATTCCCATTCCATTTCCATTCCCGTTCCATTTCCATTCCCGTTTCTTTTCCATTCCCGTTCCATTTCCATTCCCGTTCCATTACCATTCCCGTTCCATTTCCATTCCCGATCCATTTCCATTCCCGTTCCTTTTCCATTCCCGTTCCATTTCCATTCCTGTTCCGTTACCATTCCCGTTCCATTTCCGTTCCCGTTCCGTTTCCGTTCCCGTTCCATTTCCGTTCTCGTTCCGTTTCCGTTCCCGTTCCATTTCCATTCCCGTTTCAATTGCGTTCCCGTTCCATTTCCATTCCCGTTCCATTTCCATTCCCTTTCCATTTCCATTTCATTCCTTTCCGTTCTGCTCGGGTACATTCCATTCCATTCCATTGCATTCCATTCCGTTCTGCTCCTGTACATTCCATTCCATTCCATTCCGTTCCATTCCGTTCTACTCGGGTAGATTCCATTCCATTCCATTCCATTCCATTCCATTCCATTCCATTCCATTCCATTCCATTCCATTCTACTGGTGTCCATTCCATTCCATTCCATTCCATTCCATTCCATTCCATTCCATTCTATTGCATTCCATTCCATTCCATTCCATTCCATTCCGTTCCGTTCTACTCGGTTACATTCCATTCAATTCCATTCCATTCCGTTCTACTCGGGTAGATTCCATTCCATTCCATTCCATTCCTTTCCATTCCATTGCATTCCATTGCATTGCATTGCACTCAATTCCATTCCATTCCATTCCATTCCATTCCATTCCATTCCATTCCATTCCATTCCGTTCCGTTCAACCCGGTTACATTCCATTCAATTACATTCCATTCCGTTCTACTCGGTTACATTCCATTCCATTCCATTCCATTCCATTCCAATCCATTCCATTCCATTCCATTCCGTTCTACTCGGGTACATTGCATTCCATTCCATTCCATTCCATTCCATTCCATTCCATTCCATTCCATTCCATTCCGTTCTACTTTGGTACATTCCATTCCATTCCATTCCATTCCATTCCATTACATTCCATTCCATTCCATTCCGTTCTACTCGGGTTGATTCCATTCTATTCCATTCCATTCCATTCCATTCCATTCCATTCCATTCCATTCCATTCCATTCCGTGGAATTCCATTCCATTCCATTCCATTCCATTGAATTCCATTCCATTCCATTCCATTCCATTCCATTCCATTCCATTCCATTGAATTCCATTCCATTCCATTCCATTCCATTCCATTCCATTCCATTCCATTCTACTGGTGTCCATTCCATTCCATTCCATTCCATTCCATTCCATTCCATTCCATTCCTTTCCATTCCATTGCATTCCATTGCATTCCGTTCCATTCCATTCCATTCCATTCCACTCCACTCCACTCCACTCCACTCCATTCCACTCCACTCCACTCCGGTACATTCCATTCCATTCCATTCCATTCCATTCCATTCCGTGCTTCTCAGGTACATTCCGTTCCGTTCCATTCCATTCCATTCCATTCCATTCCATTCCGTTCCAGTGCACTCTACTCCACTCCACTCCACTCCACTCCACTCCGGTACATTCCATTCCATTCCATTCCATTCCATTCCATTCCATTTCCATTCCCATTCCATTTCCATTCCCGTTCCATTTCCATTCCCGTTTCTTTTCCATTCCCGTTCCATTAACATTCCAGTTCCATTACCATTCCCGTTCCATTTCCATTCCCGATCCATTTCCATTCCCGTTCCATTTCCATTCCCGTTCCATTTCCATTCCCGTTCCGTTACCATTCCCGTTCCATTTCCGTTCCCGTTCCGTTTCCGTTCCCGTTCCATTTCCGTTCTCGTTCCGTTTCCGTTCCCGTTCCATTTCCATTCCCGTTCCATTTCCGTTCCCGTTCCATTTCCATTCCCGTTCCATTTCCATTCCCTTTCCATTTCCATTTCATTCCATTCCGTTCTGCTCGGGTACATTCCATTCCATTCCATTGCATTCCATTCCGTTCTGCTCCTGTCCATTCCATTCCATTCCATTCCGTTCCATTCCGTTCTACTCGGGTAGATTCCATTCCATTCCATTCCATTCCATTCCATTCCATTCCATTCTACTGGTGTCCATTCCATTCCATTCCATTCCATTCCATTCCATTCCATTGCATTCCATTCCATTCCATTCCATTCCGTTCCGTTCTACTCGATTACATTCCATTCAATTCCATTCCATTCCGTTCTACTCGGGTAGATTCCATTCCATTCCATTCCATTCCTTTCCATTCCATTGCATTCCATTGCATTGCATTGCACTCAATTCCATTCCATTCCATTCCATTCCATTCCATTCCATTCCATTCCATTCCATTCCATTCCGTTCCGTTCAACTCGGTTACATTCCATTCAATTACATTCCATTCCGTTCTACTCGGTTACATTCCATTCCATTCCATTCCATTCCATTCCAATCCATTCCATTCCATTACATTCCGTTCTACTCGTGTACATTCCATTCCATTCCATTCCACTCCATTCCATTCCATTCCATTCCATTCCATTCCGTTCTACTTTGGTAGATTCCATTCCATTCCATTCCATTCCATTCCATTCCATTCCATTCCATTCCATTCCGTTCTACTCAGGTTGATTCCATTCTATTCCATTCCATTCCATTTCATTCCATTCCATTCCATTCCATTCCATTCCAATCCATTCCATTCCATTGAATTCCATTCCATTCCATTCCATTCCATGGAATTCCATTCCATTCCATTCCATTCCATGGAATTCCATTCCATTCCATTCCATTCCATGGAATTCCATTCCATTCCATTCCATGGAATTCCATTCCATTCCATTCCATTCCATGGAATTCCATTCCATTCCATTCCATTCCATGGATTTCCATTCCATTCCATTCCATGGAATTCCATTCCATTCCATTCCATTCCATTGAATTCCATTCCGTTCCATTCCATTCCATTGAATTCCATTCCATTCCATTCCATTCCATTCCATTCCATTCCATTCCATTGAATTCCGTTCCATTCCATTCCATTCCATTCCATTCCATCCCATTCCATTCCATTCCATTTCATTCCGTTCTACTCGGGTTGATTCCATTCTATTCCATTCCATTCCATTCGATCCCATTTGATTCCATTCGATTCCATTCAATTCCATTCGATTCCATTCCATTCCACTCCATTCCATTCCATTGAATTCCATTCCATTCCATTCCATTCCATTCCATTCCATTCCATTCCATTCCATAGAATTCCATTCCATTCCATTCCATTCCATTGAATTCCGTTCCATTCCATTCCATTCCGTTCCGTTCCGTTCCGTTCCGTTCCGTTCCGTTCCGTTCCGTTCCGTTGTGTTCCGTTCCGTTCTACTCGGGTTGATTCCATTCTATTCCATTCCATTCCAATCCATTCTATTCCATTCCATCGAATTCCATTCCATTCCATTCCATTCCATTCCATTCCATTCCATTCCATTGAATTCCATTCCATTCCATTCCATTCCATGGAATTCCGTTCCATTCCATTCCATTCCGTTCCGTTCCGTCCCGTTCCGTTCCGTTCCGTTCCGTTGCGTTCCGCTCCGTTCTACTCGGGTTGATTCCATTCTATTCCATTCCATTCCATTCGATTCCATTCGATTCCATTCGATTCCACTCCATTCCATTCCATAGAATTCCACTCCATTCCATTCCATTCCATGGAATTCCATTCCATTCCATTCCATTCCATTGAATTCCATTCCATTCCATTCCATTCCATTGAATTCCATTCCATTCCATTCCATTCCATTCCATTCCATTCCATTCCATTCCATTCCATTCCATTCCATTCCGTTCCATTCCATTCTACTGTTGTCCATTCCATTCCATTCCATTCCATTCCATTCCATTCCATTCCATTCCATTCCTTTCCATTCCATTGCATTCCATTGCATTCCATTCCATTCCATTCCATTCCATTCCATTCCATTCCATTCCACTCCACACCACTCCAGTCCACTCCATTCCACTCCACTCCATTCCGGTACATTCCATTCCATTCCATTCCATTCCATTCCATTCCGTGCTTCTCAGGTACATTCCGTTCCGTTCCATTCCATTCCATTCCATTCCATTCCATTCCGTTCCAGTGCACTCTACTCCACTCCACTCCACTCCACTCCGGTACATTCCATTCCATTCCATTCCATTCCATTCCATTCCATTCCATTTCCATTCCCATTCCATTTCCATTCCCGTTCCATTTCCATTCCCGTTTCTTTTCCATTCCCGTTCCATTTCCATTCCCGTTCCATTACCATTCCCGTTCCATTTCCATTCCCGATCCATTTCCATTCCCGTTCCTTTTCCATTCCCGTTCCATTTCCATTCCTGTTCCGTTACCATTCCCGTTCCATTTCCGTTCCCGTTCCGTTTCCGTTCCCGTTCCATTTCCGTTCTCGTTCCGTTTCCGTTCCCGTTCCATTTCCATTCCCGTTTCAATTGCGTTCCCGTTCCATTTCCATTCCCGTTCCATTTCCATTCCCTTTCCATTTCCATTTCATTCCTTTCCGTTCTGCTCGGGTACATTCCATTCCATTCCATTGCATTCCATTCCGTTCTGCTCCTGTCCATTCCATTCCATTCCATTCCGTTCCATTCCGTTCTACTCGGGTAGATTCCATTCCATTCCATTCCATTCCATTCCATTCCATTCCATTCCATTCCATTCCATTCCATTCCATTCCATTCTACTGGTGTCCATTCCATTCCATTCCCTTCCATTCCATTCCATTCCATTGCATTCCATTCCATTCCATTCCATTCCATTCCGTTCCGTTCTACTCGGTTACATTCCATTCAATTCCATTCCATTCCGTTCTACTCAGGTAGATTCCATTCCATTCCATTCCATTCCTTTCCATTCCATTGCATTCCATTGCATTGCATTGCACTCAATTCCATTCCATTCCATTCCATTCCATTCCATTCCATTCCATTCCATTCCGTTCCGTTCAACTCGGTTACATTCCATTCAATTACATTCCATTCCGTTCTACTCGGTTACATTCCATTCCATTCCATTCCAATCCATTCCATTCCATTACATTCCGTTCTACTCGTGTACATTCCATTCCATTCCATTCCATTCCATTCCATTCCATTCCATTCCATTCCATTCCATTCCATTCCATTCCATTCCATTCCGTTCTACTTTGGTACATTCCATTCCATTCCATTCCATTCCATTACATTACATTCCATTCCATTCCATTCCGTCCTACTCGGGTTGATTCCATTCTATTCCATTCCATTCCATTCCATTCCATTCCATTCCATTCGATTCCATTCCATTCCATTCCATGGAATTCCATTCCATTCCATTCCATTCCATTGAATTCCATTCCATTCCATTCCATTCCATTCCATTCCATTCCATTCCATTCCATTCCATTCCGTTGAATTCCATTCCATTCCGTTGAATTCCATTCCATTCCATTCCATTCCATTGAATTCCGTTACATTCCATTCCATTCCATTCCATTCCATTCCATAGAATTCCATTCCATTCTATTCCATAGAATTCCGTTCCGTTCCATTCCATTCCATTCCATTCCATTCCATTCCATTCCATTGAATTCCATTCCATTCCATTCCATTCCATTCCATTGAATTCCATTCTGTTCCATTCCATTCCTTTGAATTCCGTTCCATTCCATTCCATTCCATTCCTTTCCGTTCCGCTCCATTCCGTTCCGTTCCGTTGCGTTCCGCTCCGTTCTACTCGGGTTGATTCCATTCTATTCCATTCCATTCCATTCGATCCCATTCGATTCCATTCGATTCCATTCGATTCCATTCGATTCCACTCCATTCCATTCCATAGAATTCCATTCCATTCCATTCCATTTGAATTCCATTCCATTCCATTCCATTCCATTCTATTCCATTCCATTCCATTCCATTCCATTCCATTCCATTCCATTCCATTCCATTCTACTCGGGTTTGCATTCTATTCCATTCGATTCCATTCGATTCCATTCGATTCCATTCGATTCCATTCCATTCCATTCCATTCCATTCCATTCCATTCCATTGAATTCCGTTCCATTCCATTCCATTCCATTCCATTCCATCCCATTCCATTCCATTCCATTTCATTCCGTTCTACTCGGGTTGATTCCATTCTATTCCATTCCATTCCATTCTATCCCATTTGATTCCATTCGATTCCATTCAATTCCATTCGATTCCATTCCATTCCACTCCATTCCATTCCATTGAATTCCATTCCATTCCATTCCATTCCATTCCATGGAATTCCATTCCATTCCATTCCATTCCATTCCATTCCATAGAATTCCATTCCATTCCATTCCATTCCATTGAATTCCGTTCCATTCCATTCCATTCCGTTCCGTTCCGTTCCGTTCCGTTCCGTTCCGTTGCGTTCCGTTCCGTTCCGTTGTGTTCCGTTCCGTTCTACTCGGGTTGATTCCATTCTATTCCATTCCATTCCAATCCATTCCATTCCATTCCATCGAATTCCATTCCATTCCATTCCATTCCATTCCACTCCATTCCATTCCATTGAATTCCATTCCATTCCATTCCATTCCATGGAATTCCGTTCCATTCCATTCCATTCCGTTCCGTTCCGTCCCGTTCCGTTCCGTTCCGTTCCGTTGCGTTCCGCTCCGTTCTACTCGGGTTGATTCCATTCTATTCCATTCCATTCCATTCGATTCCATTCGATTCCATTCGATTCCACTCCATTCCATTCCATAGAATTCCATTCCATTCCATTCCATTCAATGGAATTCCATTCCATTCCATTCCATTCCATTGAATTCCATTCCATTCCATTCCATTCCATTGAATTCCATTCCATTCCATTCCATTCCATTCCATTCCATTCCATTCCATTCCGTTCCATTCCGTTCCATTCCATTCTACTGTTGTCCATTCCATTCCATTCCATTCCATTCCATTCCATTCCATTCCATTCCTTTCCATTCTATTGCATTCCATTGCATTCCATTCCATTCCATTCCATTCCATTCCATTCCATTCCATTCCACTCCACACCACTCCAGTCCACTCCATTCCACTCCACTCCATTCCGGTACATTCCATTCCATTCCATTCCATTCCATTCCATTCCATTCCGTGCTTCTCAGGTACATTCCGTTCCGTTCCATTCCATTCCATTCCATTCCATTCCGTTCCAGTGCACTCTACTCCACTCCACTCCACTCCACTCCGGTACATTCCATTCCATTCCATTCCATTCCATTCCATTCCATTTCCATTCCCATTCCATTTCCATTCCCGTTCCATTTCCATTCCCGTTTCTTTTCCATTCCCGTTCCATTTCCATTCCCGTTCCATTACCATTCCCGTTCCATTTCCATTCCCGATCCATTTCCATTCCCGTTCCTTTTCCATTCCCGTTCCATTTCCATTCCTGTTCCGTTACCATTCCCGTTCCATTTCCGTTCCCGTTCCGTTTCCGTTCCCGTTCCATTTCCGTTCTCGTTCCGTTTCCGTTCCCGTTCCATTTCCATTCCCGTTTCAATTGCGTTCCCGTTCCATTTCCATTCCCGTTCCATTTCCATTCCCTTTCCATTTCCATTTCATTCCTTTCCGTTCTGCTCGGGTACATTCCATTCCATTCCATTGCATTCCATTCCGTTCTGCTCCTGTACATTTCATTCCATTCCATTCCGTTCCATTCCGTTCTACTCGGGTAGATTCCATTCCATTCCATTCCATTCCATTCCATTCCATTCCATTCCATTCCATTCCATTCCATTCTACTGGTGTCCATTCCATTCCATTCCATTCCATTCTATTGCATTCCATTCCATTCCATTCCATTCCATTCCGTTCCGTTCTACTCGGTTACATTCCATTCAATTCCATTCCATTCCGTTCTACTCGGGTAGATTCCATTCCATTCCATTCCATTCCTTTCCATTCCATTGCATTCCATTGCATTGCATTGCACTCAATTCCATTCCATTCCATTCCATTCCATTCCATTCCATTCCGTTCCGTTCAACCCGGTTACATTCCATTCAATTACATTCCATTCCGTTCTACTCGGTTACATTCCATTCCATTCCATTCCATTCCATTCCAATCCATTCCATTCCATTCCATTCCGTTCTACTCGGGTACATTGCATTCCATTCCATTCCATTCCATTCCATTCCATTCCATTCCATTCCATTCCATTCCGTTCTACTTTGGTACATTCCATTCCATTCCATTCCATTCCATTACATTACATTCCATTCCATTCCATTCCGTTCTACTCGGGTTGATTCCATTCTATTCCATTCCATTCCATTGAATTCCGTTCCATTCCATTCGATTCCATTCCATTCCATTCCATTCCATTCCATTCCATTCCATTCCATTCCATTCCATTGAATTCCATTCCATTCCATTCCATTCCATTCCATTCCATTCCATTCCATTCTACTGGTGTCCATTCCATTCCATTCCATTCCATTCCATTCCATTCCATTCCATTCCTTTCCATTCCATTGCATTCCATTGCATTCCGTTCCATTCCATTCCATTCCATTCCACTCCACTCCACTCCACTCCACTCCATTCCACTCCACTCCACTCCGGTACATTCCATTCCATTCCATTCCATTCCATTCCATTCCGTGCTTCTCAGGTACATTCCGTTCCGTTCCATTCCATTCCATTCCATTCCATTCCATTCCGTTCCAGTGCACTCTACTCCACTCCACTCCACTCCACTCCACTCCGGTACATTCCATTCCATTCCATTCCATTCCATTCCATTCCATTTCCATTCCCATTCCATTTCCATTCCCGTTCCATTTCCATTCCCGTTTCTTTTCCATTCCCGTTCCATTTCCATTCCAGTTCCATTACCATTCCCGTTCCATTTCCATTCCCGTTCCATTTCCATTCCCGTTCCATTTCCATTCCCGTTCCATTTCCATTCCCGTTCCGTTACCATTCCCGTTCCATTTCCGTTCCCGTTCCGTTTCCGTTCCCGTTCCATTTCCGTTCTCGTTCCGTTTCCGTTCCCGTTCCATTTCCATTCCCGTTCCATTTCCGTTCCCGTTCCATTTCCATTCCCGTTCCATTTCCATTCCCTTTCCATTTCCATTTCATTCCATTCCGTTCTGCTCGGGTACATTCCATTCCATTCCATTGCATTCCATTCCGTTCTGCTCCTGTCCATTCCATTCCATTCCATTCCGTTCCATTCCGTTCTACTCGGGTAGATTCCATTCCATTCCATTCCATTCCATTCCATTCCATTCCATTCTACTGGTGTCCATTCCATTCCATTCCATTCCATTCCATTCCATTCCATTCCATTCCATTCCATTCCGTTCCGTTCTACTCGATTACATTCCATTCAATTCCATTCCATTCCGTTCTACTCGGGTAGATTCCATTCCATTCCATTCCATTCCTTTCCATTCCATTGCATTCCATTGCATTGCATTGCACTCAATTCCATTCCATTCCATTCCATTCCATTCCATTCCATTCCGTTCCGTTCAACTCGGTTACATTCCATTCAATTACATTCCATTCCGTTCTACTCGGTTACATTCCATTCCATTCCATTCCATTCCATTCCAATCCATTCCATTCCATTACATTCCGTTCTACTCGTGTACATTCCATTCCATTCCATTCCATTCCATTCCATTCCATTCCATTCCATTCCATTCCATTCCATTCCGTTCTACTTTGGTACATTCCATTCCATTCCATTCCATTCCATTCCATTCCATTCCATTCCATTCCGTTCTACTCAGGTTGATTCCATTCTATTCCATTCCATTCCATTTCATTCCATTCCATTCCATTCCATTCCATTCCATTCCAATCCATTCCATTCCATTGAATTCCATTCCATTCCATTCCATTCCATGGAATTCCATTCCATTCCATTCCATTCCATTGAATTCCATTCCGTTCCATTCCATTCCATTGAATTCCATTCCATTCCATTCCATTCCATTCCATTCCATTCCATTCCATTGAATTCCGTTCCATTCCATTCCATTCCATTCCATTCCATCCCATTCCATTCCATTCCATTTCATTCCGTTCTACTCGGGTTGATTCCATTCTATTCCATTCCATTCCATTCGATCCCATTTGATTCCATTCGATTCCATTCAATTCCATTCGATTCCATTCCATTCCACTCCATTCCATTCCATTGAATTCCATTCCATTCCATTCCATTCCATTCCATGGAATTCCATTCCATTCCATTCCATTCCATTCCATTCCATAGAATTCCATTCCATTCCATTCCATTCCATTGAATTCCGTTCCATTCCATTCCATTTCGTTCCGTTCCGTTCCATTCCGTTCCGTTCCGTTGCGTTCCGTTCCGTTCCGTTGTGTTCCGTTCCGTTCTACTCGGGTTGATTCCATTCTATTCCATTCCATTCCAATCCATTCCATTCCATTCCATCGAATTCCATTCCATTCCATTCCATTCCATTCCATTCCATTCCATTGAATTCCATTCCATTCCATTCCATTCCATGGAATTCCGTTCCATTCCATTCCATTCCATTCCATTTCCATTCCCATTCCATTTCCATTCCCGTTCCATTTCCATTCCCGTTTCTTTTCCATTCCCGTTCCATTAACATTCCAGTTCCATTACCATTCCCGTTCCATTTCCATTCCCGATCCATTTCCATTCCCGTTCCATTTCCATTCCCGTTCCATTTCCATTCCCGTTCCGTTACCATTCCCGTTCCATTTCCGTTCCCGTTCCGTTTCCGTTCCCGTTCCATTTCCGTTCTCGTTCCGTTTCCGTTCCCGTTCCATTTCCATTCCCGTTCCATTTCCGTTCCCGTTCCATTTCCATTCCCGTTCCATTTCCATTCCCTTTCCATTTCCATTTCATTCCATTCCGTTCTGCTCGGGTACATTCCATTCCATTCCATTGCATTCCATTCCGTTCTGCTCCTGTCCATTCCATTCCATTCCATTCCGTTCCATTCCGTTCTACTCGGGTAGATTCCATTCCATTCCATTCCATTCCATTCCATTCCATTCCATTCTACTGGTGTCCATTCCATTCCATTCCATTCCATTCCATTCCATTCCATTGCATTCCATTCCATTCCATTCCATTCCGTTCCGTTCTACTCGATTACATTCCATTCAATTCCATTCCATTCCGTTCTACTCGGGTAGATTCCATTCCATTCCATTCCATTCCTTTCCATTCCATTGCATTCCATTGCATTGCATTGCACTCAATTCCATTCCATTCCATTCCATTCCATTCCATTCCATTCCGTTCCGTTCAACTCGGTTACATTCCATTCAATTACATTCCATTCCGTTCTACTCGGTTACATTCCATTCCATTCCATTCCATTCCATTCCAATCCATTCCATTCCATTACATTCCGTTCTACTCGTGTACATTCCATTCCATTCCATTCCACTCCATTCCATTCCATTCCATTCCATTCCATTCCGTTCTACTTTGGTAGATTCCATTCCATTCCATTCCATTCCATTCCATTCCATTCCATTCCATTCCATTCCATTCCGTTCTACTCAGGTTGATTCCATTCTATTCCATTCCATTCCATTTCATTCCATTCCATTCCATTCCATTCCATTCCAATCCATTCCATTCCATTGAATTCCATTCCATTCCATTCCATTCCATGGAATTCCATTCCATTCCATTCCATTCCATGGAATTCCATTCCATTCCATTCCATTCCATGGAATTCCATTCCATTCCATTCCATGGAATTCCATTCCATTCCATTCCATTCCATGGAATTCCATTCCATTCCATTCCATTCCATGGATTTCCATTCCATTCCATTCCATGGAATTCCATTCCATTCCATTCCATTCCATTGAATTCCATTCCGTTCCATTCCATTCCATTGAATTCCATTCCATTCCATTCCATTCCATTCCATTCCATTGAATTCCGTTCCATTCCATTCCATTCCATTCCATTCCATCCCATTCCATTCCATTCCATTTCATTCCGTTCTACTCGGGTTGATTCCATTCTATTCCATTCCATTCCATTCGATCCCATTTGATTCCATTCGATTCCATTCAATTCCATTCGATTCCATTCCATTCCACTCCATTCCATTCCATTGAATTCCATTCCATTCCATTCCATTCCATTCCATTCCATTCCATTCCATTCCATAGAATTCCATTCCATTCCATTCCATTCCATTGAATTCCGTTCCATTCCATTCCATTCCGTTCCGTTCCGTTCCGTTCCGTTCCGTTGCGTTCCGTTCCGTTCCGTTGTGTTCCGTTCCGTTCTACTCGGGTTGATTCCATTCTATTCCATTCCATTCCAATCCATTCCATTCCATTCCATCGAATTCCATTCCATTCCATTCCATTCCATTCCATTCCATTCCATTCCATTGAATTCCATTCCATTCCATTCCATTCCATGGAATTCCGTTCCATTCCATTCCATTCCGTTCCGTTCCGTCCCGTTCCGTTCCGTTCCGTTCCGTTGCGTTCCGCTCCGTTCTACTCGGGTTGATTCCATTC
Source organism: Gorilla gorilla gorilla (assembly GCF_029281585.2). Lineage (NCBI taxonomy): Eukaryota > Metazoa > Chordata > Mammalia > Primates > Hominidae > Gorilla > Gorilla gorilla. The sequence continues at coordinate 53,272,878 of NC_073242.2, forward strand.
TATTCCATTCCATTCCATTCGATTCCATTCGATTCCATTCGATTCCACTCCATTCCATTCCATAGAATTCCACTCCATTCCATTCCATTCCATGGAATTCCATTCCATTCCATTCCATTCCATTGAATTCCATTCCATTCCATTCCATTCCATTGAATTCCATTCCATTCCATTCCATTCCATTCCATTCCATTCCATTCCATTCCATTCCATTCCATTCCATTCCGTTCCATTCCATTCTACTGTTGTCCATTCCATTCCATTCCATTCCATTCCATTCCATTCCATTCCATTCCATTCCTTTCCATTCCATTGCATTCCATTGCATTCCATTCCATTCCATTCCATTCCATTCCATTCCATTCCATTCCACTCCACACCACTCCAGTCCACTCCATTCCACTCCACTCCATTCCGGTACATTCCATTCCATTCCATTCCATTCCATTCCATTACGTGCTTCTCAGGTACATTCCGTTCCGTTCCATTCCATTCCATTCCATTCCATTCCGTTCCAGTGCACTCTACTCCACTCCACTCCACTCCACTCCGGTACATTCCATTCCATTCCATTCCATTCCATTCCATTCCATTCCATTTCCATTCCCATTCCATTTCCATTCCCGTTCCATTTCCATTCCCGTTTCTTTTCCATTCCCGTTCCATTTCCATTCCCGTTCCATTACCATTCCCGTTCCATTTCCATTCCCGATCCATTTCCATTCCCGTTCCTTTTCCATTCCCGTTCCATTTCCATTCCTGTTCCGTTACCATTCCCGTTCCATTTCCGTTCCCGTTCCGTTTCCGTTCCCGTTCCATTTCCGTTCTCGTTCCGTTTCCGTTCCCGTTCCATTTCCATTCCCGTTTCAATTGCGTTCCCGTTCCATTTCCATTCCCGTTCCATTTCCATTCCCTTTCCATTTCCATTTCATTCCTTTCCGTTCTGCTCGGGTACATTCCATTCCATTCCATTGCATTCCATTCCGTTCTGCTCCTGTCCATTCCATTCCATTCCATTCCGTTCCATTCCGTTCTACTCGGGTAGATTCCATTCCATTCCATTCCATTCCATTCCATTCCATTCCATTCCATTCCATTCCATTCCATTCCATTCTACTGGTGTCCATTCCATTCCATTCCCTTCCATTCCATTCCATTCCATTGCATTCCATTCCATTCCATTCCATTCCATTCCGTTCCGTTCTACTCGGTTACATTCCATTCAATTCCATTCCATTCCGTTCTACTCGGGTAGATTCCATTCCATTCCATTCCATTCCATTCCATTCCATTCCATTCCATTCCATTCCATTCCGTTCCATTCCATTCTACTGTTGTCCATTCCATTCCATTCCATTCCATTCCATTCCATTCCATTCCATTCCTTTCCATTCTATTGCATTCCATTGCATTCCATTCCATTCCATTCCATTCCATTCCATTCCATTCCATTCCATTCCATTCCACTCCACACCACTCCAGTCCACTCCATTCCACTCCACTCCATTCCGGTACATTCCATTCCATTCCATTCCATTCCATTCCATTCCATTCCGTGCTTCTCAGGTACATTCCGTTCCGTTCCATTCCATTCCATTCCATTCCATTCCATTCCGTTCCAGTGCACTCTACTCCACTCCACTCCACTCCACTCCGGTACATTCCATTCCATTCCATTCCATTCCATTCCATTCCATTTCCATTCCCATTCCATTTCCATTCCCGTTCCATTTCCATTCCCGTTTCTTTTCCATTCCCGTTCCATTTCCATTCCCGTTCCATTACCATTCCCGTTCCATTTCCATTCCCGATCCATTTCCATTCCCGTTCCTTTTCCATTCCCGTTCCATTTCCATTCCTGTTCCGTTACCATTCCCGTTCCATTTCCGTTCCCGTTCCGTTTCCGTTCCCGTTCCATTTCCGTTCTCGTTCCGTTTCCGTTCCCGTTCCATTTCCATTCCCGTTTCAATTGCGTTCCCGTTCCATTTCCATTCCCGTTCCATTTCCATTCCCTTTCCATTTCCATTTCATTCCTTTCCGTTCTGCTCGGGTACATTCCATTCCATTCCATTGCATTCCATTCCGTTCTGCTCCTGTACATTTCATTCCATTCCATTCCGTTCCATTCCGTTCTACTCGGGTAGATTCCATTCCATTCCATTCCATTCCATTCCATTCCATTCCATTCCATTCCATTCCATTCCATTCCATTCTACTGGTGTCCATTCCATTCCATTCCATTCCATTCTATTGCATTCCATTCCATTCCATTCCATTCCATTCCGTTCCGTTCTACTCGGTTACATTCCATTCAATTCCATTCCATTCCGTTCTACTCGGGTAGATTCCATTCCATTCCATTCCATTCCTTTCCATTCCATTGCATTCCATTGCATTGCATTGTACTCAATTCCATTCCATTCCATTCCATTCCATTCCATTCCATTCCGTTCCGTTCAACCCGGTTACATTCCATTCAATTACATTCCATTCCGTTCTACTCGGTTACATTCCATTCCATTCCATTCCATTCCATTCCAATCCATTCCATTCCATTACATTCCGTTCTACTCGTGTACATTCCATTCCATTCCATTCCACTCCATTCCATTCCATTCCATTCCATTCCATTCCGTTCTACTTTGGTAGATTCCATTCCATTCCATTCCATTCCATTCCATTCCATTCCATTCCATTCCATTCCATTCCGTTCTACTCAGGTTGATTCCATTCTATTCCATTCCATTCCATTTCATTCCATTCCATTCCATTCCATTCCATTCCAATCCATTCCATTCCATTGAATTCCATTCCATTCCATTCCATTCCATGGAATTCCATTCCATTCCATTCCATTCCATGGAATTCCATTCCATTCCATTCCATTCCATGGAATTCCATTCCATTCCATTCCATGGAATTCCATTCCATTCCATTCCATTCCATGGAATTCCATTCCATTCCATTCCATTCCATGGATTTCCATTCCATTCCATTCCATGGAATTCCATTCCATTCCATTCCATTCCATTGAATTCCATTCCGTTCCATTCCATTCCATTGAATTCCATTCCATTCCATTCCATTCCATTCCATTCCATTGAATTCCGTTCCATTCCATTCCATTCCATTCCATTCCATCCCATTCCATTCCATTCCATTTCATTCCGTTCTACTCGGGTTGATTCCATTCTATTCCATTCCATTCCATTCGATCCCATTTGATTCCATTCGATTCCATTCAATTCCATTCGATTCCATTCCATTCCACTCCATTCCATTCCATTGAATTCCATTCCATTCCATTCCATTCCATTCCATTCCATTCCATTCCATTCCATAGAATTCCATTCCATTCCATTCCATTCCATTGAATTCCGTTCCATTCCATTCCATTCCGTTCCGTTCCGTTCCGTTCCGTTCCGTTGCGTTCCGTTCCGTTCCGTTGTGTTCCGTTCCGTTCTACTCGGGTTGATTCCATTCTATTCCATTCCATTCCAATCCATTCCATTCCATTCCATCGAATTCCATTCCATTCCATTCCATTCCATTCCATTCCATTCCATTCCATTGAATTCCATTCCATTCCATTCCATTCCATGGAATTCCGTTCCATTCCATTCCATTCCGTTCCGTTCCGTCCCGTTCCGTTCCGTTCCGTTCCGTTGCGTTCCGCTCCGTTCTACTCGGGTTGATTCCATTCTATTCCATTCCATTCCATTCGATTCCATTCGATTCCATTCGATTCCACTCCATTCCATTCCATAGAATTCCACTCCATTCCATTCCATTCCATGGAATTCCATTCCATTCCATTCCATTCCATTGAATTCCATTCCATTCCATTCCATTCCATTGAATTCCATTCCATTCCATTCCATTCCATTCCATTCCATTCCATTCCATTCCATTCCATTCCATTCCATTCCGTTCCATTCCATTCTACTGTTGTCCATTCCATTCCATTCCATTCCATTCCATTCCATTCCATTCCATTCCATTCCTTTCCATTCCATTGCATTCCATTGCATTCCATTCCATTCCATTCCATTCCATTCCATTCCATTCCATTCCACTCCACACCACTCCAGTCCACTCCATTCCACTCCACTCCATTCCGGTACATTCCATTCCATTCCATTCCATTCCATTCCATTACGTGCTTCTCAGGTACATTCCGTTCCGTTCCATTCCATTCCATTCCATTCCATTCCGTTCCAGTGCACTCTACTCCACTCCACTCCACTCCACTCCGGTACATTCCATTCCATTCCATTCCATTCCATTCCATTCCATTCCATTTCCATTCCCATTCCATTTCCATTCCCGTTCCATTTCCATTCCCGTTTCTTTTCCATTCCCGTTCCATTTCCATTCCCGTTCCATTACCATTCCCGTTCCATTTCCATTCCCGATCCATTTCCATTCCCGTTCCTTTTCCATTCCCGTTCCATTTCCATTCCTGTTCCGTTACCATTCCCGTTCCATTTCCGTTCCCGTTCCGTTTCCGTTCCCGTTCCATTTCCGTTCTCGTTCCGTTTCCGTTCCCGTTCCATTTCCATTCCCGTTTCAATTGCGTTCCCGTTCCATTTCCATTCCCGTTCCATTTCCATTCCCTTTCCATTTCCATTTCATTCCTTTCCGTTCTGCTCGGGTACATTCCATTCCATTCCATTGCATTCCATTCCGTTCTGCTCCTGTCCATTCCATTCCATTCCATTCCGTTCCATTCCGTTCTACTCGGGTAGATTCCATTCCATTCCATTCCATTCCATTCCATTCCATTCCATTCCATTCCATTCCATTCCATTCCATTCTACTGGTGTCCATTCCATTCCATTCCCTTCCATTCCATTCCATTCCATTGCATTCCATTCCATTCCATTCCATTCCATTCCGTTCCGTTCTACTCGGTTACATTCCATTCAATTCCATTCCATTCCGTTCTACTCGGGTAGATTCCATTCCATTCCATTCCATTCCATTCCATTCCATTCCATTCCATTCCATTCCATTCCGTTCCATTCCATTCTACTGTTGTCCATTCCATTCCATTCCATTCCATTCCATTCCATTCCATTCCATTCCTTTCCATTCTATTGCATTCCATTGCATTCCATTCCATTCCATTCCATTCCATTCCATTCCATTCCATTCCATTCCATTCCACTCCACACCACTCCAGTCCACTCCATTCCACTCCACTCCATTCCGGTACATTCCATTCCATTCCATTCCATTCCATTCCATTCCATTCCGTGCTTCTCAGGTACATTCCGTTCCGTTCCATTCCATTCCATTCCATTCCATTCCATTCCGTTCCAGTGCACTCTACTCCACTCCACTCCACTCCACTCCGGTACATTCCATTCCATTCCATTCCATTCCATTCCATTCCATTTCCATTCCCATTCCATTTCCATTCCCGTTCCATTTCCATTCCCGTTTCTTTTCCATTCCCGTTCCATTTCCATTCCCGTTCCATTACCATTCCCGTTCCATTTCCATTCCCGATCCATTTCCATTCCCGTTCCTTTTCCATTCCCGTTCCATTTCCATTCCTGTTCCGTTACCATTCCCGTTCCATTTCCGTTCCCGTTCCGTTTCCGTTCCCGTTCCATTTCCGTTCTCGTTCCGTTTCCGTTCCCGTTCCATTTCCATTCCCGTTTCAATTGCGTTCCCGTTCCATTTCCATTCCCGTTCCATTTCCATTCCCTTTCCATTTCCATTTCATTCCTTTCCGTTCTGCTCGGGTACATTCCATTCCATTCCATTGCATTCCATTCCGTTCTGCTCCTGTACATTTCATTCCATTCCATTCCGTTCCATTCCGTTCTACTCGGGTAGATTCCATTCCATTCCATTCCATTCCATTCCATTCCATTCCATTCCATTCCATTCCATTCCATTCCATTCTACTGGTGTCCATTCCATTCCATTCCATTCCATTCTATTGCATTCCATTCCATTCCATTCCATTCCATTCCGTTCCGTTCTACTCGGTTACATTCCATTCAATTCCATTCCATTCCGTTCTACTCGGGTAGATTCCATTCCATTCCATTCCATTCCTTTCCATTCCATTGCATTCCATTGCATTGCATTGTACTCAATTCCATTCCATTCCATTCCATTCCATTCCATTCCATTCCGTTCCGTTCAACCCGGTTACATTCCATTCAATTACATTCCATTCCGTTCTACTCGGTTACATTCCATTCCATTCCATTCCATTCCATTCCAATCCATTCCATTCCATTCCATTCCGTTCTACTCGGGTACATTGCATTCCATTCCATTCCATTCCATTCCATTCCATTCCATTCCATTCCATTCCATTCCGTTCTACTTTGGTACATTCCATTCCATTCCATTCCATTCCATTACATTACATTCCATTCCATTCCATTCCGTTCTACTCGGGTTGATTCCATTCTATTCCATTCCATTCCATTGAATTCCGTTCCATTCCATTCGATTCCATTCCATTCCATTCCATTCCATTCCATTCCATTCCATTCCATTCCATTGAATTCCATTCCATTCCATTCCATTCCATTCCATTCCATTCCATTCTACTGGTGTCCATTCCATTCCATTCCATTCCATTCCATTCCATTCCATTCCATTCCATTCCTTTCCATTCCATTGCATTCCATTGCATTCCGTTCCATTCCATTCCATTCCATTCCACTCCACTCCACTCCACTCCACTCCATTCCACTCCACTCCACTCCGGTACATTCCATTCCATTCCATTCCATTCCATTCCATTCCGTGCTTCTCAGGTACATTCCGTTCCGTTCCATTCCATTCCATTCCATTCCATTCCATTCCGTTCCAGTGCACTCTACTCCACTCCACTCCACTCCACTCCACTCCGGTACATTCCATTCCATTCCATTCCATTCCATTCCATTCCATTTCCATTCCCATTCCATTTCCATTCCCGTTCCATTTCCATTCCCGTTTCTTTTCCATTCCCGTTCCATTTCCATTCCAGTTCCATTACCATTCCCGTTCCATTTCCATTCCCGATCCATTTCCATTCCCGTTCCATTTCCATTCCCGTTCCATTTCCATTCCCGTTCCGTTACCATTCCCGTTCCATTTCCGTTCCCGTTCCGTTTCCGTTCCCGTTCCATTTCCGTTCTCGTTCCGTTTCCGTTCCCGTTCCATTTCCATTCCCGTTCCATTTCCGTTCCCGTTCCATTTCCATTCCCGTTCCATTTCCATTCCCTTTCCATTTCCATTTCATTCCATTCCGTTCTGCTCGGGTACATTCCATTCCATTCCATTGCATTCCATTCCGTTCTGCTCCTGTCCATTCCATTCCATTCCATTCCGTTCCATTCCGTTCTACTCGGGTAGATTCCATTCCATTCAATTCCATTCCATTCCATTCCATTCCATTCTACTGGTGTCCATTCCATTCCATTCCATTCCATTCCATTGCATTCCATTCCATTCCATTCCATTCCGTTCCGTTCTACTCGATTACATTCCATTCAATTCCATTCCATTCCGTTCTACTCGGGTAGATTCCATTCCATTCCATTCCATTCCTTTCCATTCCATTGCATTCCATTGCATTGCATTGCTCTCAATTCCATTCCATTCCATTCCATTCCATTCCATTCCATTCCATTCCATTCCGTTCCGTTCAACTCGGTTACATTCCATTCAATTACATTCCATTCCGTTCTACTCGGTTACATTCCATTCCATTCCATTCCATTCCATTCCAATCCATTCCATTCCATTACATTCCGTTCTACTCGTGTACATTCCATTCCATTCCATTCCATTCCATTCCATTCCATTCCATTCCATTCCATTCCATTCCATTCCGTTCTACTTTGGTACATTCCATTCCATTCCATTCCATTCCATTCCATTCCATTCCATTCCATTCCATTCCGTTCTACTCAGGTTGATTCCATTCTATTCCATTCCATTCCATTTCATTCCATTCCATTCCATTCCATTCCATTCCATTCCAATCCATTCCATTCCATTGAATTCCATTCCATTCCATTCCATTCCATGGAATTCCATTCCATTCCATTCCATTCCATTGAATTCCATTCCGTTCCATTCCATTCCATTGAATTCCATTCCATTCCATTCCATTCCATTCCATTCCATTCCATTCCATTGAATTCCGTTCCATTCCATTCCATTCCATTCCATTCCATCCCATTCCATTCCATTCCATTTCATTCCGTTCTACTCGGGTTGATTCCATTCTATTCCATTCCATTCCATTCGATCCCATTTGATTCCATTCGATTCCATTCAATTCCATTCGATTCCATTCCATTCCACTCCATTCCATTCCATTGAATTCCATTCCATTCCATTCCATTCCATTCCATGGAATTCCATTCCATTCCATTCCATTCCATTCCATTCCATAGAATTCCATTCCATTCCATTCCATTCCATTGAATTCCGTTCCATTCCATTCCATTTCGTTCCGTTCCGTTCCGTTCCGTTCCGTTCCGTTGCGTTCCGTTCCGTTCCGTTGTGTTCCGTTCCGTTCTACTCGGGTTGATTCCATTCTATTCCATTCCATTCCAATCCATTCCATTCCATTCCATCGAATTCCATTCCATTCCATTCCATTCCATTCCATTCCATTCCATTGAATTCCATTCCATTCCATTCCATTCCATGGAATTCCGTTCCATTCCATTCCATTCCGTTCCGTTCCGTCCCGTTCCGTTCCGTTCCGTTCCGTTGCGTTCCGCTCCGTTCTACTCGGGTTGATTCCATTCTATTCCATTCCATTCCATTCGATTCCATTCGATTCCATTCGATTCCACTCCATTCCATTCCATAGAATTCCATTCCATTCCATTCCATTCCATGGAATTCCATTCCATTCCATTCCATTGCATTGAATTCCATTCCATTCCATTCCATTCCATTGAATTCCATTCCATTCCATTCCATTCCATTCCATTCCATTCCATTCCATTCCATTCCATTCCGTTCCATTCCATTCTACTGTTGTCCATTCCATTCCATTCCATTCCATTCCATTCCATTCCATTCCATTCCATTCCATTCCATTCCATTCCATTCCTTTCCATTCCATTGCATTCCATTGCATTCCATTCCATTCCATTCCATTCCATTCCATTCCATTCCATTCCACTCCACACCACTCCAGTCCACTCCATTCCACTCCACTCCATTCCGGTACATTCCATTCCATTCCATTCCATTCCATTCCATTCCATTCCATTCCGTGCTTCTCAGGTACATTCCGTTCCGTTCCATTCCATTCCATTCCATTCCATTCCGTTCCAGTGCACTCTACTCCACTCCACTCCACTCCACTCCGGTACATTCCATTCCATTCCATTCCATTCCATTCCATTCCATTCCATTTCCATTCCCATTCCATTTCCATTCCCGTTCCATTTCCATTCCCGTTTCTTTTCCATTCCCGTTCCATTTCCATTCCCGTTCCATTACCATTCCCGTTCCATTTCCATTCCCGATCCATTTCCATTCCCGTTCCTTTTCCATTCCCGTTCCATTTCCATTCCTGTTCCGTTACCTTTCCCGTTCCATTTCCGTTCCCGTTCCGTTTCCGTTCCCGTTCCATTTCCGTTCTCGTTCCGTTTCCGTTCCCGTTCCATTTCCATTCCCGTTTCAATTGCGTTCCCGTTCCATTTCCATTCCCGTTCCATTTCCATTCCCTTTCCATTTCCATTTCATTCCTTTCCGTTCTGCTCGGGTACATTCCATTCCATTCCATTGCATTCCATTCCGTTCTGCTCCTGTACATTCCATTCCATTCCATTCCGTTCCATTCCGTTCTACTCGGGTAGATTCCATTCCATTCCATTCCATTCCATTCCATTCCATTCCATTCCATTCCATTCCATTCTACTGGTGTCCATTCCATTCCATTCCATTCCATTCCATTCCATTCCATTGCATTCCATTCCATTCCATTCCATTCCATTCCGTTCCGTTCTACTCGGTTACATTCCATTCAATTCCATTCCATTCCGTTCTACTCGGGTAGATTCCATTCCATTCCATTCCATTCCTTTCCATTCCATTGCATTGCATTGCACTCAATTCCATTCCATTCCATTCCATTCCATTCCATTCCATTCCATTCCATTCCATTCCGTTCCGTTCAACCCGGTTACATTCCATTCAATTACATTCCATTCCGTTCTACTCGGTTACATTCCATTCCATTCCATTCCATTCCATTCCAATCCATTCCATTCCATTCCATTCCGTTCTACTCGGGTACATTGCATTCCATTCCATTCCATTCCATTCCATTCCATTCCATTCCATTCCATTCCATTCCATTCCATTCCATTCCGTTCTACTTTGGTACATTCCATTCCATTCCATTCCATTCCATTACATTCCATTCCATTCCATTCCGTTCTACTCGGGTTGATTCCATTCTATTCCATTCCATTCCATTCCATTCCATTCCATTCCATTCCATTCGATTCCATTCCATTCCATTCCGTGGAATTCCATTCCATTCCATTCCATTCCATTGAATTCCATTCCATTCCATTCCATTCCATTCCATTCCATTCCATTCCATTGAATTCCATTCCATTCCATTCCATTCCATTCCATTCCATTCCATTCCATTCCATTCTAATGGTGTCCATTCCATTCCATTCCATTCCATTCCATTCCATTCCATTCCATTCCTTTCCATTCCATTGCATTCCATTGCATTCCGTTCCATTCCATTCCATTCCATTCCACTCCACTCCACTCCACTCCACTCCATTCCACTACACTCCACTCCGGTACATTCCATTCCATTCCATTCCATTCCATTCCATTCCGTGCTTCTCAGGTACATTCCGTTCCGTTCCATTCCATTCCATTCCATTCCATTCCATTCCGTTCCAGTGCACTCTACTCCACTCCACTCCACTCCACTCCACTCCGGTACATTCCATTCCATTCCATTCCATTCCATTCCATTCCATTTCCATTCCCATTCCATTTCCATTCCCGTTCCATTTCCATTCCCGTTTCTTTTCCATTCCCGTTCCATTTCCATTCCAGTTCCATTACCATTCCCGTTCCATTTCCATTCCCGATCCATTTCCATTCCCGTTCCTTTTCCATTCCCGTTCCATTTCCATTCCCGTTCCGTTACCATTCCCGTTCCATTTCCGTTCCCGTTCCGTTTCCGTTCCCGTTCCATTTCCGTTCTCGTTCCGTTTCCGTTCCCGTTCCATTTCCATTCCCGTTCCATTTCCGTTCCCGTTCCATTTCCATTCCCGTTCCATTTCCATTCCCTTTCCATTTCCATTTCATTCCATTCCGTTCTGCTCGGGTACATTCCATTCCATTCCATTGCATTCCATTCCGTTCTGCTCCTGTCCATTCCATTCCATTCCATTCCGTTCCATTCCGTTCTACTCGGGTAGATTCCATTCCATTCCATTCCATTCCATTCCATTCCATTCCATTCTACTGGCGTCCATTCCATTCCATTCCATTCCATTCCATTGCATTCCATTCCATTCCATTCCATTCCGTTCCGTTCTACTCGATTAAATTCCATTCAATTCCATTCCATTCCGTTCTACTCGGGTAGATTCCATTCCATTCCATTCCATTCCTTTCCATTCCATTGCATTCCATTGCATTGCATTGCACTCAATTCCATTCCATTCCATTCCATTCCATTCCATTCCATTCCATTCCATTCCGTTCCGTTCAACTCGGTTACATTCCATTCAATTACATTCCATTCCGTTCTACTCGGTTACATTCCATTCCATTCCATTCCATTCCATTCCAATCCATTCCATTCCATTACATTCCGTTCTACTCGTGTACATTCCATTCCATTCCATTCCATTCCATTCCATTCCATTCCATTCCATTCCATTCCATTCCATTCCGTTCTACTTTGGTACATTCCATTCCATTCCATTCCATTCCATTCCATTCCATTCCATTCCATTCCATTCCATTCCGTTCTACTCAGGTTGATTCCATTCTATTCCATTCCATTCCATTTCATTCCATTCCATTCCATTCCATTCCATTCCATTCCAATCCATTCCATTCCATTGAATTCCATTCCATTCCATTCCATTCCATGGAATTCCATTCCATTCCATTCCATTCCATGGAATTCCATTCCATTCCATTCCATTCCATGGAATTCCATTCCATTCCATTCCATTCCATGGAATTCCATTCCATTCCATTCCATGGAATTCCATTCCATTCCATTCCATTCCATGGAATTCCATTCCATTCCATTCCATTCCATTCCATGGAATTCCATTCCATTCCATTCCATGGAATTCCATTCCATTCCATTCCATTCCATACCATGGAATTCCATTCCATTCCATTCCATTCCATTGAATTCCATTCCGTTCCATTCCATTCCATTGAATTCCATTCCATTCCATTCCATTCCATTCCATTCCATTCCATTCCATTGAATTCCGTTCCATTCCATTCCATTCCATTCCATTCCATCCCATTCCATTCCATTCCATTTCATTCCGTTCTACTCGGGTTGATTCCATTCTATTCCATTCCATTCCATTCGATCCCATTTGATTCCATTCGATTCCATTCAATTCCATTCGATTCCATTCCATTCCACTCCATTCCATTCCATTGAATTCCATTCCATTCCATTCCATTCCATTCCATTCCATGGAATTCCATTCCATTCCATTCCATTCCATTCCATTCCATAGAATTCCATTCCATTCCATTCCATTCCATTGAATTCCGTTCCATTCCATTCCATTCCGTTCCGTTCCGTTCCGTTCCGTTCCGTTGCGTTCCGTTCCGTTCCGTTGTGTTCCGTTCCGTTCTACTCGGGTTGATTCCATTCTATTCCATTCCATTCCAATCCATTCCATTCCATTCCATCGAATTCCATTCCATTCCATTCCATTCCATTCCATTCCTTTCCATTCCATTGCATTCCATTGCATTCCGTTCCATTCCATTCCATTCCATTCCACTCCACTCCACTCCACTCCACTCCATTCCACTCCACTCCACTCCGGTACATTCCATTCCATTCCATTCCATTCCATTCCATTCCGTGCTTCTCAGGTACATTCCGTTCCGTTCCATTCCATTCCATTCCATTCCATTCCATTCCGTTCCAGTGCACTCTACTCCACTCCACTCCACTCCACTCCACTCCGGTACATTCCATTCCATTCCATTCCATTCCATTCCATTCCATTTCCATTCCCATTCCATTTCCATTCCCGTTCCATTTCCATTCCCGTTTCTTTTCCATTCCCGTTCCATTTCCATTCCAGTTCCATTACCATTCCCGTTCCATTTCCATTCCCGATCCATTTCCATTCCCGTTCCATTTCCATTCCCGTTCCATTTCCATTCCCGTTCCGTTACCATTCCCGTTCCATTTCCGTTCCCGTTCCGTTTCCGTTCCCGTTCCATTTCCGTTCTCGTTCCGTTTCCGTTCCCGTTCCATTTCCATTCCCGTTCCATTTCCGTTCCCGTTCCATTTCCATTCCCGTTCCATTTCCATTCCCTTTCCATTTCCATTTCATTCCATTCCGTTCTGCTCGGGTACATTCCATTCCATTCCATTGCATTCCATTCCGTTCTGCTCCTGTCCATTCCATTCCATTCCATTCCGTTCCATTCCGTTCTACTCGGGTAGATTCCATTCCATTCAATTCCATTCCATTCCATTCCATTCCATTCTACTGGTGTCCATTCCATTCCATTCCATTCCATTCCATTGCATTCCATTCCATTCCATTCCATTCCGTTCCGTTCTACTCGATTACATTCCATTCAATTCCATTCCATTCCGTTCTACTCGGGTAGATTCCATTCCATTCCATTCCATTCCTTTCCATTCCATTGCATTCCATTGCATTGCATTGCTCTCAATTCCATTCCATTCCATTCCATTCCATTCCATTCCATTCCATTCCATTCCGTTCCGTTCAACTCGGTTACATTCCATTCAATTACATTCCATTCCGTTCTACTCGGTTACATTCCATTCCATTCCATTCCATTCCATTCCAATCCATTCCATTCCATTACATTCCGTTCTACTCGTGTACATTCCATTCCATTCCATTCCATTCCATTCCATTCCATTCCATTCCATTCCATTCCATTCCATTCCGTTCTACTTTGGTACATTCCATTCCATTCCATTCCATTCCATTCCATTCCATTCCATTCCATTCCGTTCTACTCAGGTTGATTCCATTCTATTCCATTCCATTCCATTTCATTCCATTCCATTCCATTCCATTCCATTCCATTCCAATCCATTCCATTCCATTGAATTCCATTCCATTCCATTCCATTCCATGGAATTCCATTCCATTCCATTCCATTCCATTGAATTCCATTCCGTTCCATTCCATTCCATTGAATTCCATTCCATTCCATTCCATTCCATTCCATTCCATTCCATTCCATTGAATTCCGTTCCATTCCATTCCATTCCATTCCATTCCATCCCATTCCATTCCATTCCATTTCATTCCGTTCTACTCGGGTTGATTCCATTCTATTCCATTCCATTCCATTCGATCCCATTTGATTCCATTCGATTCCATTCAATTCCATTCGATTCCATTCCATTCCACTCCATTCCATTCCATTGAATTCCATTCCATTCCATTCCATTCCATTCCATGGAATTCCATTCCATTCCATTCCATTCCATTCCATTCCATAGAATTCCATTCCATTCCATTCCATTCCATTGAATTCCGTTCCATTCCATTCCATTTCGTTCCGTTCCGTTCCGTTCCGTTCCGTTCCGTTGCGTTCCGTTCCGTTCCGTTGTGTTCCGTTCCGTTCTACTCGGGTTGATTCCATTCTATTCCATTCCATTCCAATCCATTCCATTCCATTCCATCGAATTCCATTCCATTCCATTCCATTCCATTCCATTCCATTCCATTGAATTCCATTCCATTCCATTCCATTCCATGGAATTCCGTTCCATTCCATTCCATTCCGTTCCGTTCCGTCCCGTTCCGTTCCGTTCCGTTCCGTTGCGTTCCGCTCCGTTCTACTCGGGTTGATTCCATTCTATTCCATTCCATTCCATTCGATTCCATTCGATTCCATTCGATTCCACTCCATTCCATTCCATAGAATTCCATTCCATTCCATTCCATTCCATGGAATTCCATTCCATTCCATTCCATTGCATTGAATTCCATTCCATTCCATTCCATTCCATTGAATTCCATTCCATTCCATTCCATTCCATTCCATTCCATTCCATTCCATTCCATTCCATTCCGTTCCATTCCATTCTACTGTTGTCCATTCCATTCCATTCCATTCCATTCCATTCCATTCCATTCCATTCCATTCCATTCCATTCCATTCCATTCCTTTCCATTCCATTGCATTCCATTGCATTCCATTCCATTCCATTCCATTCCATTCCATTCCATTCCATTCCACTCCACACCACTCCAGTCCACTCCATTCCACTCCACTCCATTCCGGTACATTCCATTCCATTCCATTCCATTCCATTCCATTCCATTCCATTCCGTGCTTCTCAGGTACATTCCGTTCCGTTCCATTCCATTCCATTCCATTCCATTCCGTTCCAGTGCACTCTACTCCACTCCACTCCACTCCACTCCGGTACATTCCATTCCATTCCATTCCATTCCATTCCATTCCATTCCATTTCCATTCCCATTCCATTTCCATTCCCGTTCCATTTCCATTCCCGTTTCTTTTCCATTCCCGTTCCATTTCCATTCCCGTTCCATTACCATTCCCGTTCCATTTCCATTCCCGATCCATTTCCATTCCCGTTCCTTTTCCATTCCCGTTCCATTTCCATTCCTGTTCCGTTACCATTCCCGTTCCATTTCCGTTCCCGTTCCGTTTCCGTTCCCGTTCCATTTCCGTTCTCGTTCCGTTTCCGTTCCCGTTCCATTTCCATTCCCGTTTCAATTGCGTTCCCGTTCCATTTCCATTCCCGTTCCATTTCCATTCCCTTTCCATTTCCATTTCATTCCTTTCCGTTCTGCTCGGGTACATTCCATTCCATTCCATTGCATTCCATTCCGTTCTGCTCCTGTACATTCCATTCCATTCCATTCCGTTCCATTCCGTTCTACTCGGGTAGATTCCATTCCATTCCATTCCATTCCATTCCATTCCATTCCATTCCATTCCATTCCATTCTACTGGTGTCCATTCCATTCCATTCCATTCCATTCCATTCCATTCCATTGCATTCCATTCCATTCCATTCCATTCCATTCCGTTCCGTTCTACTCGGTTACATTCCATTCAATTCCATTCCATTCCGTTCTACTCGGGTAGATTCCATTCCATTCCATTCCATTCCTTTCCATTCCATTGCATTGCATTGCACTCAATTCCATTCCATTCCATTCCATTCCATTCCATTCCATTCCATTCCATTCCATTCCGTTCCGTTCAACCCGGTTACATTCCATTCAATTACATTCCATTCCGTTCTACTCGGTTACATTCCATTCCATTCCATTCCATTCCATTCCAATCCATTCCATTCCATTCCATTCCGTTCTACTCGGGTACATTGCATTCCATTCCATTCCATTCCATTCCATTCCATTCCATTCCATTCCATTCCATTCCATTCCATTCCATTCCGTTCTACTTTGGTACATTCCATTCCATTCCATTCCATTCCATTACATTCCATTCCATTCCATTCCGTTCTACTCGGGTTGATTCCATTCTATTCCATTCCATTCCATTCCATTCCATTCCATTCCATTCCATTCGATTCCATTCCATTCCATTCCGTGGAATTCCATTCCATTCCATTCCATTCCATTGAATTCCATTCCATTCCATTCCATTCCATTCCATTCCATTCCATTCCATTGAATTCCATTCCATTCCATTCCATTCCATTCCATTCCATTCCATTCCATTCCATTCTAATGGTGTCCATTCCATTCCATTCCATTCCATTCCATTCCATTCCATTCCATTCCTTTCCATTCCATTGCATTCCATTGCATTCCGTTCCATTCCATTCCATTCCATTCCACTCCACTCCACTCCACTCCACTCCATTCCACTACACTCCACTCCGGTACATTCCATTCCATTCCATTCCATTCCATTCCATTCCGTGCTTCTCAGGTACATTCCGTTCCGTTCCATTCCATTCCATTCCATTCCATTCCATTCCGTTCCAGTGCACTCTACTCCACTCCACTCCACTCCACTCCACTCCGGTACATTCCATTCCATTCCATTCCATTCCATTCCATTCCATTTCCATTCCCATTCCATTTCCATTCCCGTTCCATTTCCATTCCCGTTTCTTTTCCATTCCCGTTCCATTTCCATTCCAGTTCCATTACCATTCCCGTTCCATTTCCATTCCCGATCCATTTCCATTCCCGTTCCTTTTCCATTCCCGTTCCATTTCCATTCCCGTTCCGTTACCATTCCCGTTCCATTTCCGTTCCCGTTCCGTTTCCGTTCCCGTTCCATTTCCGTTCTCGTTCCGTTTCCGTTCCCGTTCCATTTCCATTCCCGTTCCATTTCCGTTCCCGTTCCATTTCCATTCCCGTTCCATTTCCATTCCCTTTCCATTTCCATTTCATTCCATTCCGTTCTGCTCGGGTACATTCCATTCCATTCCATTGCATTCCATTCCGTTCTGCTCCTGTCCATTCCATTCCATTCCATTCCGTTCCATTCCGTTCTACTCGGGTAGATTCCATTCCATTCCATTCCATTCCATTCCATTCCATTCCATTCTACTGGCGTCCATTCCATTCCATTCCATTCCATTCCATTGCATTCCATTCCATTCCATTCCATTCCGTTCCGTTCTACTCGATTAAATTCCATTCAATTCCATTCCATTCCGTTCTACTCGGGTAGATTCCATTCCATTCCATTCCATTCCTTTCCATTCCATTGCATTCCATTGCATTGCATTGCACTCAATTCCATTCCATTCCATTCCATTCCATTCCATTCCATTCCATTCCATTCCGTTCCGTTCAACTCGGTTACATTCCATTCAATTACATTCCATTCCGTTCTACTCGGTTACATTCCATTCCATTCCATTCCATTCCATTCCAATCCATTCCATTCCATTACATTCCGTTCTACTCGTGTACATTCCATTCCATTCCATTCCATTCCATTCCATTCCATTCCATTCCATTCCATTCCATTCCATTCCGTTCTACTTTGGTACATTCCATTCCATTCCATTCCATTCCATTCCATTCCATTCCATTCCATTCCATTCCATTCCGTTCTACTCAGGTTGATTCCATTCTATTCCATTCCATTCCATTTCATTCCATTCCATTCCATTCCATTCCATTCCATTCCAATCCATTCCATTCCATTGAATTCCATTCCATTCCATTCCATTCCATGGAATTCCATTCCATTCCATTCCATTCCATGGAATTCCATTCCATTCCATTCCATTCCATGGAATTCCATTCCATTCCATTCCATTCCATGGAATTCCATTCCATTCCATTCCATTCCATGGAATTCCATTCCATTCCATTCCATGGAATTCCATTCCATTCCATTCCATTCCATGGAATTCCATTCCATTCCATTCCATTCCATTCCATGGAATTCCATTCCATTCCATTCCATGGAATTCCATTCCATTCCATTCCATTCCATACCATGGAATTCCATTCCATTCCATTCCATTCCATTGAATTCCATTCCGTTCCATTCCATTCCATTGAATTCCATTCCATTCCATTCCATTCCATTCCATTCCATTCCATTCCATTGAATTCCGTTCCATTCCATTCCATTCCATTCCATTCCATCCCATTCCATTCCATTCCATTTCATTCCGTTCTACTCGGGTTGATTCCATTCTATTCCATTCCATTCCATTCGATCCCATTTGATTCCATTCGATTCCATTCAATTCCATTCGATTCCATTCCATTCCACTCCATTCCATTCCATTGAATTCCATTCCATTCCATTCCATTCCATTCCATTCCATGGAATTCCATTCCATTCCATTCCATTCCATTCCATTCCATAGAATTCCATTCCATTCCATTCCATTCCATTGAATTCCGTTCCATTCCATTCCATTCCGTTCCGTTCCGTTCCGTTCCGTTCCGTTGCGTTCCGTTCCGTTCCGTTGTGTTCCGTTCCGTTCTACTCGGGTTGATTCCATTCTATTCCATTCCATTCCAATCCATTCCATTCCATTCCATCGAATTCCATTCCATTCCATTCCATTCCATTCCATTCCATTCCATTCCATTGAATTCCATTCCATTCCATTCCATTCCATGGAATTCCGTTCCATTCCATTCCATTCCGTTCCGTTCCGTCCCGTTCCGTTCCGTTCCGTTCCGTTGCGTTCCGCTCCGTTCTACTCGGGTTGATTCCATTCTATTCCATTCCATTCCATTCGATTCCATTCGATTCCATTCGATTCCACTCCATTCCATTCCATAGAATTCCATTCCATTCCATTCCATTCCATGGAATTCCATTCCATTCCATTCCATTCCATGGAATTCCATTCCATTCCATTCCATTCCATTGAATTCCATTCCATTCCATTCCATAACATTCCATTCCATTCCATTCCATTCCATTCCATTCCGTTCCATTCCATTCTACTGTTGTCCATTCCATTCCATTCCATTCCATTCCATTCCATTCCATTCCATTCCATTCCTTTCCATTCCATTGCATTCCATTGCATTCCATTCCATTCCATTCCATTCCTTTCCATTCCATTCCATTCCATTCCATTCCATTCCATTCCATTCCATTGAATTCCATTCCATTCCGTTGAATTCCATTCCATTCCATTCCATTCCATTGAATTCCGTTCCATTCCATTCCATTCCATTCCATTCCATTCCATAGAATTCCATTCCATTCTATTCCATAGAATTCCGTTCCGTTCCATTCCATTCCATTCCATTCCATTCCATTCCATTCCATTCCATTCCATTGAATTCCATTCCATTCCATTCCATTCCATTCCATTGAATTCCATTCCATTGAATTCCATTCCATTCCATTCCATTCCATTCCATTCCATTCCATTCCATTCTACTGGTGTCCATTCCATTCCATTCCATTCCATTCCATTCCATTCCATTCCATTCCTTTCCATTCCATTGCATTCCATTGCATTCCGTTCCATTCCATTCCATTCCATTCCTTTCCATTCCGCTCCGTTCCGTTCCGTTCCGTTGCGTTCCGCTCCGTTCTACTCGGGTTGATTCCATTCTATTCCATTCCATTCCATTCGATCCCATTCGATTCCATTCGATTCCATTCGATTCCATTCGATTCCACTCCATTCCATTCCATAGAATTCCATTCCATTCCATTCCATTTGAATTCCATTCCATTCCATTCCATTCCATTCTATTCCATTCCATTCCATTCCATTCCATTCCATTCCATTCCATTCCATTCCATTCTACTCGGGTTTGCATTCTATTCCATTCGATTCCATTCGATTCCATTCGATTCCATTCCATTCCATTCCATTCCATTCCATTCCATTCCATTCCATTCCATTGAATTCCATTCCATTCCATTCCATTCCATTCCGTTGAATTCCATTCCATTCCATTCCATTCCATTCCAATCCATTCCATTCCATTCCATAGAATTCCATTCCATTCCATTCCATTCCATTCCATTCCATTGAATTCCATTCCATTCCATTCCATAGAATTCCATTCCATTCCATTCCATTCCATTCCATTCCATTCCATTCCATTCCATTCCATTCCATTCCATTCCATTCCATTCTACTGGTGTCCATTCCATTCCATTCTATTCCATTCCATTCCATTCCATTCCATTCCATTCCTTTCCATTCCATTGCATTCCACTGCATTCCATTCCATTCCATTCCATTCCATTCCATTCCACTCCACTCCACTCCACTCCACTCCATTCCACTCCACTCCACTCCGGTACATTCCATTCCATTCCATTCCATTCCATTCCATTCCGTGCTTCTCAGGTACATTCCGTTCCGTTCCATTCCATTCCATTCCATTCCATTCCATTCCGTTCCAGTGCACTCTACTCCACTCCACTCCACTCCACTCCACTCCGGTACATTCCATTCCATTCCATTCCATTCCATTCCATTCCATTTCCATTCCCGTTCCATTTCCATTCCCGTTCCATTTCCATTCCCGTTCCGTTACCATTCCCGTTCCATTTCCGTTCCCGTTCCGTTTCCGTTCCCGTTCCATTTCCGTTCTCGTTCCGTTTCCGTTCCCGTTCCATTTCCATTCCCGTTCCATTTCCGTTCCCGTTCCATTTCCATTCCCGTTCCATTTCCATTCCCTTTCCATTTCCATTTCATTCCATTCCGTTCTGCTCGGGTACATTCCATTCCATTCCATTGCATTCCATTCCGTTCTGCTCCTGTCCATTCCATTCCATTCCATTCCGTTCCATTCCGTTCTACTCGGGTAGATTCCATTCCATTCCATTCCATTCCATTCCATTCCATTCCATTCCATTCCATTCCATTCCATTCTACTGGTGTCCATTCCATTCCATTCCATTCCATTCCATTCCATTCCATTCCATTCCATTCCATTCCATTACATTCCATTCCATTCCGTTCCGTTCCGTTCTACTCGGTTACATTCCATTCAATTCCATTCCATTCCGTTCTACTCGGGTAGATTCCATTCCATTCCATTCCATTCCTTTCCATTCCATTGCATTCCATTGCATTGCATTGCACTCAATTCCATTCCATTCCATTCCATTCCATTCCATTCCATTCCATTCCATTCCGTTCCGTTCAACCCGGTTACATTCCATTCAATTACATTCCATTCCGTTCTACTCGGTTACATTCCATTCCATTCCATTCCATTCCATTCCAATCCATTCCATTCCATTCCATTCCGTTCTACTCGGGTACATTGCATTCCATTCCATTCCATTCCATTCCATTCCATTCCATTCCATTCCATTCCATTCCATTCCGTTCTACTTTGGTACATTCCATTCCATTCCATTCCATTCCATTCCATTCCATTCCATTCCATTCCATTCCATTCCATTGAATTCCATTCCATTCCATTCCATTCCATTCCATTCCATTCCATTCCATTCTACTGGTGTCCATTCCATTCCATTCCATTCCTTTCCATTCCATTCCATTCCTTTCCATTCCATTGCATTCCATTGCATTCCGTTCCATTCCATTCCATTCCATTCCACTCCACTCCACTCCACTCCACTCCATTCCACTCCACTCCACTCCGGTACATTCCATTCCATTCCATTCCATTCCATTCCATTCCGTGCTTCTCAGGTACATTCCGTTCCGTTCCATTCCATTCCATTCCATTCCATTCCATTCCGTTCCAGTGCACTCTACTCCACTCCACACCACTCCACTCCACTCCGGTACATTCCATTCCATTCCATTCCGTTCCATTCCATTCCATTGAATTCCATTCCATTCCATTCCATTCCATTCCATTCCATTGAATTCCGTTCCATTCCATTCCATTCCATTCCATTCCATCCCATTCCATTCCATTCCATTTCATTCCGTTCTACTCGGGTTGATTCCATTCTATTCCATTCCATTCCATTCGATCCCATTTGATTCCATTCGATTCCATTCAATTCCATTTGATTCCATTCCATTCCACTCCTTTCCATTCCATTGAATTCCATTCCATTCCATTCCATAGAATTCCATTCCATTCCATTCCATTCCATTGAATTCCGTTCCATTCCATTCCATTCCGTTCCGTTCCATTCCGTTCCGTTCCGTTCCGTTGCGTTCCGTTCCGTTCCGTTGTGTTCCGTTCCGTTCTACTCGGGTTGATTCCATTCTATTCCATTCCATTCCAATCCATTCCATTCCATTCCATCGAATTCCATTCCATTCCATTCCATTCCATTCCATTGAATTCCATTCCATTCCAT
This sequence comes from Gorilla gorilla gorilla, assembly GCF_029281585.2. Lineage (NCBI taxonomy): Eukaryota > Metazoa > Chordata > Mammalia > Primates > Hominidae > Gorilla > Gorilla gorilla. Next base: position 53,295,879 of record NC_073242.2, read on the forward strand.
TCCATTCCATGGAATTCCGTTCCATTCCATTCCATTCCGTTCGGTTCCGTCCCGTTCCGTTCCGTTCCGTTCCGTTGCGTTCCGCTCCGTTCTACTCGGGTTGATTCCATTCTATTCCATTCCATTCCATTCGATTCCATTCGATTCCATTCGATTCCACTCCATTCCATTCCATAGAATTCCATTCCATTCCATTCCATTCCATGGAATTCCATTCCATGGAATTCCATTCCGTTCCATTCCATTGAATTCCATTCCATTCCATTCCATTCCATTCCATTCCATTCCATTCCATTCCGTTCCATTCCATTCTACTGTTGTCCATTCCATTCCATTCCATTCCATTCCATTCCATTCCATTCCATTCCATTCCATTCCTTTCCATTCCATTGCATTCCATTGCATTCCATTCCATTCCATTCCATTCCATTCCATTCCATTCCATTCCATTCCATTCCACTCCACACCACTCCAGTCCACTCCATTCCACTCCACTCCACTCCGGTACATTCCATTCCATTCCATTCCATTCCATTCCTTTCCATTCCGTGCTTCTCAGGTACATTCCGTTCCGTTCCATTCCATTCCATTCCACTCCGTTCCAGTGCACTCTACTCCACTCCACTCCACTCCACTCCGGTACATTCCATTCCATTCCATTCCATTCCATTCCATTCCATTTCCATTCCCATTCCATTTCCATTCCCGTTCCATTTCCATTCCCGTTTCTTTTCCATTCCCGTTCCATTTCCATTCCCGTTCCATTACCATTCCCGTTCCATTTCCATTCCCGATCCATTTCCATTCCCGTTCCTTTTCCATTCCCGTTCCATTTCCATTCCTGTTCCGTTACCATTCCCGTTCCATTTCCGTCCCCGTTCCATTTCCATTCCCGTTCCATTTCCGTTCTCGTTCCGTTTCCATTCCCGTTCCATTTCCATTCCCGTTTCAATTGCGTTCCCGTTCCATTTCCATTCCCGTTCCATTTCCATTCCCTTTCCATTTCCATTTCATTCCTTTCCGTTCTGCTCGGGTACATTCCATTCCATTCCATTGCATTCCATTCCGTTCTGCTCCTGTACATTTCATTCCATTCCATTCCGTTCCATTCCGTTCTACTCGGGTAGATTCCATTCCATTCCATTCCATTCCATTCCATTCCATTCCATTCCATTCCATTCCATTCCATTCCATTCTACTGGAGTCCATTCCATTCCATTCCATTCCATTCTATTGCATTCCATTCCATTCCATTCCATTCCATTCCGTTCCGTTCTACTCGGTTACATTCCATTCAATTCCATTCCATTCCGTTCTACTCGGGTAGATTCCATTCCATTCCATTCCATTCCTTTCCATTCCATTGCATTCCATTGCATTGCATTGCACTCAATTCCATTCCATTCCATTCCATTCCATTCCATTCCATTCCATTCCATTCCGTTCCGTTCAACCCGGTTACATTCCATTCAATTACATTCCATTCTGTTCTACTCGGTTACATTCCATTCCATTCCATTCCATTCCATTCCATTCCAATCCATTCCATTCCATTCCATTCCGTTCTACTCGGGTACATTGCATTCCATTCCATTCCATTCCATTCCATTCCATTCCATTCCATTCCATTCCATTCCATTCCATTCCGTTCTACTTTGGTACATTCCATTCCATTCCATTCCATTCCATTCCATTACATTCCATTCCATTCCATTCCGTTCTACTCGGGTTGATTCCATTCTATTCCATTCCATTCCATTCCATTCCATTCCATTCCATTCGATTCCATTCCATTCCATTCCATGGAATTCCATTCCATTCCATTCCATTCCATTGAATTCCATTCCATTCCATTCCATTCCATTCCATTCCATTCCATTCCATTGAATTCCATTACATTCCATTCCATTCCATTCCATTCCATTCAATTCCATTCTACTGGTGTCCATTCCATTCCATTCCATTCCATTCCATTCCATTCCATTCCATTCCATTCCTTTCCATTCCATTGCATTCCATTGCATTCCGTTCCATTCCATTCCATTCCATTCCACTCCACTCCACTCCACTCCACTCCATTCCACTCCACTCCACTCCGGTACATTCCATTCCATTCCATTCCATTCCATTCCATTCCGTGCTTCTCAGGTACATTCCGTTCCGTTCCATTCCATTCCATTCCATTCCATTCCATTCCGTTCCAGTGCACTCTACTCCACTCCACTCCACTCCACTCCGGTACATTCCATTCCATTCCATTCCATTCCATTCCATTCCATTCCATTTCCATTCCCATTCCATTTCCATTCCCGTTCCATTTCCATTCCCGTTTCTTTTCCATTCCCGTTCCATTTCCATTCCAGTTCCATTACCATTCCCGTTCCATTTCCATTCCCGATCCATTTCCATTCCCGTTCCATTTCCATTCCCGTTCCATTTCCATTCCCGTTCCGTTACCATTCCCGTTCCATTTCCGTTCCCGTTCCGTTTCCGTTCCCGTTCCATTTCCGTTCTCGTTCCGTTTCCGTTCCCGTTCCATTTCCATTCCCGTTCCATTTCCGTTCCCGTTCCATTTCCATTCCCGTTCCATTTCCATTCCCTTTCCATTTCCATTTCATTCCATTCCGTTCTGCTCGGGTACATTCCATTCCATTCCATTGCATTCCATTCCGTTCTGCTCCTGTCCATTCCATTCCATTCCATTCCGTTCCATTCCGTTCTACTCGGGTAGATTCCATTCCATTCCATTCCATTCCATTCCATTCCATTCCATTCCATTCCATTCTACTGGTGTCCATTCCATTCCATTCCATTCCATTCCATTCCATTCCATTCCATTGCATTCCATTCCATTCCATTCCATTCCGTTCCGTTCTACTCGATTACATTCCATTCAATTCCATTCCATTCCGTTCTACTCGGGTAGATTCCATTCCATTCCATTCCATTCCTTTCCATTCCATTGCATTCCATTGCATTGCATTGCACTCAATTCCATTCCATTCCATTCCATTCCATTCCATTCCATTCCATTCCGTTCCGTTCAACTCGGTTACATTCCATTCAATTACATTCCATTCCGTTCTACTCGGTTACATTCCATTCCATTCCATTCCATTCCATTCCAATCCATTCCATTCCATTACATTCCGTTCTACTCGTGTACATTCCATTCCATTCCATTCCATTCCATTCCATTCCATTCCATTCCATTCCATTCCATTCCATTCCATTCCATTCCATTCCATTCCGTTCTACTTTGGTACATTCCATTCCATTCCATTCCATTCCATTCCATTCCATTCCATTCCATTCCATTCCATTCCGTTCTACTCAGGTTGATTCCATTCTATTCCATTCCATTCCATTTCATTCCATTCCATTCCATTCCATTCCATTCCATTCCAATCCATTCCATTCCATTGAATTCCATTCCATTCCATTCCATTCCATGGAATTCCATTCCATTCCATTCCATTCCATTGAATTCCATTCCGTTCCATTCCATTCCATTGAATTCCATTCCATTCCATTCCATTCCATTCCATTCCATTTCATTCCGTTCTACTCGGGTTGATTCCATTCTATTCCATTCCATTCCATTCGATCCCATTTGATTCCATTCGATTCCATTCAATTCCATTCGATTCCATTCCATTCCACTCCATTCCATTCCATTGAATTCCATTCCATTCCATTCCATTCCATTCCATTCCATGGAATTCCATTCCATTCCATTCCATTCCATTCCATTCCATAGAATTCCATTCCATTCCATTCCATTCCATTGAATTCCGTTCCATTCCATTCCATTCCGTTCCGTTCCGTTCCGTTCCGTTCCGTTCCGTTGCGTTCCGTTCCGTTCCGTTGTGTTCCGTTCCGTTCTACTCGGGTTGATTCCATTCTATTCCATTCCATTCCAATCCATTCCATTCCATTCCATCGAATTCCATTCCATTCCATTCCATTCCATTCCATTGAATTCCATTCCATTCCATTCCATTCCATGGAATTCCGTTCCATTCCATTCCATTCCGTTCGGTTCCGTCCCGTTCCGTTCCGTTCCGTTCCGTTGCGTTCCGCTCCGTTCTACTCGGGTTGATTCCATTCTATTCCATTCCATTCCATTCCATTCCATTCGATTCCATTCGATTCCACTCCATTCCATTCCATAGAATTCCATTCCATTCCATTCCATTCCATGGAATTCCATTCCATTCCATTCCATGGAATTCCATTCCATTCCATTCCATTGAATTCCATTCCATTCCATTCCATTCCATTGAATTCCATTCCATTCCATTCCATTCCATTCCATTCCATTCCATTCCATTCCGTTCCATTCCATTCTACTGTTGTCCATTCCATTCCATTCCATTCCATTCCATTCCATTCCATTCCATTCCATTCCTTTCCATTCCATTGCATTCCATTGCATTCCATTCCATTCCATTCCATTCCATTCCATTCCATTCCATTCCATTCCACTCCACACCACTCCAGTCCACTCCATTCCACTCCACTCCACTCCGGTACATTCCATTCCATTCCATTCCATTCCATTCCATTCCATTCCGTGCTTCTCAGGTACATTCCGTTCCGTTCCATTCCATTCCATTCCATTCCGTTCCAGTGCACTCTACTCCACTCCACTCCACTCCACTCCGGTACATTCCATTCCATTCCATTCCATTCCATTCCATTCCATTTCTATACCCATTCCATTTCCATTCCCGTTCCATTTCCATTCCCGTTTCTTTTCCATTCCCGTTCCATTTCCATTCCCGTTCCATTACCATTCCCGTTCCATTTCCATTCCCGATCCATTTCCATTCCCGTTCTTTTTCCATTCCCGTTCCATTTCCATTCCTGTTCCGTTACCATTCCCGTTCCATTTCCGTTCCCGTTCCGTTTCCGTTCCCGTTCCATTTCCGTTCTCGTTCCGTTTCCGTTCCCGTTCCATTTCCATTCCCGTTTCAATTGCGTTCCCGTTCCATTTCCATTCCCGTTCCATTTCCATTCCCTTTCCATTTCCATTTCATTCCTTTCCGTTCTGCTCGGGTACATTCCATTCCATTCCATTGCATTCCATTCCGTTCTGCTCCTGTACATTCCATTCCATTCCATTCCGTTCCATTCCGTTCTACTCGGGTAGATTCCATTCCATTCCATTCCATTCCATTCCATTCCATTCCATTCCATTCCATTCCATTCTACTGGTGTCCATTCCATTCCATTCCATTCCATTCCATTCCATTCCATTGCATTCCATTCCATTCCATTCCATTCCATTCCGTTCCGTTCTACTCGGTTACATTCCATTCAATTCCATTCCATTCCGTTCTACTCGGGTAGATTCCATTCCATTCCATTCCATTCCTTTCCATTCCATTGCATTCCATTGCATTGCATTGCACTCAATTCCATTCCATTCCATTCCATTCCATTCCATTCCATTCCATTCCATTCCATTACATTCCGTTCCGTTCAACCCGGTTACATTACATTCAATTACATTCCATTCCGTTCTACTCGGTTACATTCCATTCCATTCCATTCCATTCCATTCCAATCCATTCCATTCCATTCCATTCCGTTCTACTCGGGTACATTGCATTCCATTCCATTCCATTCCATTCCATTCCATTCCATTCCATTCCATTCCATTCCATTCCGTTCTACTTTGGTACATTCCATTCCATTCCATTCCATTCCATTCCATTCCATTCCATTCCATTCCATTCCGTTCTACTCGGGTTGATTCCATTCTATTCCATTCCATTCCATTCCATTCCATTCCATTCCATTCCATTCGATTCCATTCCATTCCATTCCATGGAATTCCATTCCATTCCATTCCATTCCATTGAATTCTATTCCATTCCATTCCATTCCATTCCATTCCATTCCATTCCATTCCATTCCATTCCATTCTACTGGTGTCCATTCCATTCCATTCCATTCCATTCCATTCCATTCCATTCCTTTCCATTCCATTGCATTCCATTGCATTCCGTTCCATTCCATTCCATTCCATTCCACTCCACTCCACTCCACTCCACTCCATTCCACTCCACTCCACTCCGGTACATTCCATTCCATTCCATTCCATTCCATTCCATTCCGTGCTTCTCAGGTACATTCCGTTCCGTTCCATTCCATTCCATTCCATTCCATTCCATTCCGTTCCAGTGCACTCTACTCCACTCCACTCCACTCCACTCCACTCCGGTACATTCCATTCCATTCCATTCCATTCCATTCCATTCCATTTCCATTCCCATTCCATTTCCATTCCCGTTCCATTTCCATTCCCGTTTCTTTTCCATTCCCGTTCCATTTCCATTCCAGTTCCATTACCATTCCCGTTCCATTTCCATTCCCGATCCATTTCCATTCCCGTTCCATTTCCATTCCCGTTCCATTTCCATTCCCGTTCCGTTACCATTCCCGTTCCATTTCCGTTCCCGTTCCGTTTCCGTTCCCGTTCCATTTCCGTTCTCGTTCCGTTTCCGTTCCCGTTCCATTTCCATTCCCGTTCCATTTCCGTTCCCGTTCCATTTCCATTCCCGTTCCATTTCCATTCCCTTTCCATTTCCATTTCATTCCATTCCGTTCTGCTCGGGTACATTCCATTCCATTCCATTGCATTCCATTCCGTTCTGCTCCTGTCCATTCCATTCCATTCCATTCCGTTCCATTCCGTTCTACTCGGGTAGATTCCATTCCATTCCATTCCATTCCATTCCATTCCATTCCATTCTACTGGTGTCCATTCCATTCCATTCCATTCCATTCCATTCCATTCCATTGCATTCCATTCCATTCCATTCCATTCCGTTCCGTTCTACTCGATTACATTCCATTGAATTCCATTCCATTCCGTTCTACTCGGGTAGATTCCATTCCATTACATTCCATTCCTTTCCATTCCATTGCATTCCATTGCATTGCATTGCACTCAATTCCATTCCATTCCATTCCATTCCATTCCATTCCATTCCATTCCATTCCGTTCCGTTCAACTCGGTTACATTCCATTCAATTACATTCCATTCCGTTCTACTCGGTTACATTCCATTCCATTCCATTCCATTCCATTCCAATCCATTCCATTCCATTCCATTCCGTTCTACTCGTGTACATTCCATTCCATTCCATTCCATTCCATTCCATTCCATTCCATTCCATTCCATTCCATTCCATTCCGTTCTACTTTGGTACATTCCATTCCATTCCATTCCATTCCATTCCATTCCATTCCATTCCATTCCATTCCATTCCGTTCTACTCAGGTTGATTCCATTCTATTCCATTCCATTCCATTTCATTCCATTCCATTCCATTCCATTCCATTCCATTCCAATCCATTCCATTCCATTGAATTCCATTCCATTCCATTCCATTCCATGGAATTCCATTCCATTCCATTCCATTCCATGGAATTCCATTCCATTCCATTCCATTCCATTCCATTCCATTCCATTCCATTCCATTCCATTGAATTCCATTCCGTTCCATTCCATTCCATTGAATTCCATTCCATTCCATTCCATTCCATTCCATTCCGTTCCATTCCATTGAATTCCGTTCCATTCCATTCCATTCCATTCCATTCCATCCCATTCCATTCCATTCCATTTCATTCCGTTCTACTCGGGTTGATTCCATTCTATTCCATTCCATTCCATTCGATCCCATTTGATTCCATTTGATTCCATTCAATTCCATTCGATTCCATTCCATTCCACTCCATTCCATTCCATTGAATTCCATTCCATTCCATTCCATTCCATTCCATTCCATTCCATTCCATGGAATTCCATTCCATTCCATTCCATTCCATTCCATTCCATTCCATAGAATTCCATTCCATTCCATTCCATTCCATTGAATTCCGTTCCATTCCATTCCATTCCGTTCCGTTCCGTTCCGTTCCGTTCCGTTGCGTTCCGTTCCGTTCCGTTGTGTTCCGTTCCGTTCTACTCGGGTTGATTCCATTCTATTCCATTCCATTCCAATCCATTCCATTCCATTCCATCGAATTCCATTCCATTCCATTCCATTCCATTCCATTGAATTCCATTCCATTCCATTCCATTCCATGGAATTCCGTTCCATTCCATTCCATTCCGTTCGGTTCCGTCCCGTTCCGTTCCGTTCCGTTCCGTTGCGTTCCACTCCGTTCTACTCGGGTTGATTCCATTCTATTCCATTCCATTCCATTCGATTCCATTCGATTCCATTCGATTCCACTCCATTCCATTCCATAGAATTCCATTCCATTCCATTCCATTCCATGGAATTCCATTCCATTCCATTCCATGGAATTCCATTCCATTCCTTTCCATTGAATTCCATTCCATTCCATTCCATTCCATTGAATTCCATTCCATTCCATTCCATTCCATTCCATTCCATTCCATTCCATTCCATTCCGTTCCATTCCATTCTACTGTTGTCCATTCCATTCCATTCCATTCCATTCCATTCCATTCCATTCCATTCCTTTCCATTCCATTGCATTCCATTGCATTCCATTCCATTCCATTCCATTCCATTCCATTCCATTCCATTCCATTCCACTCCACACCACTCCAGTCCACTCCATTCCACTCCACTCCACTCCGGTACATTCCATTCCATTCCATTCCATTCCATTCCATTCCATTCCGTGCTTCTCAGGTGCATTCCGTTCCGTTCCATTCCATTCCATTCCATTCCGTTCCAGTGCACTCTACTCCACTCCACTCCACTCCACTCCGGTACATTCCATTCCATTCCATTCCATTCCATTCCATTTCCATTCCCATTCCATTTCCATTCCCGTTCCATTTCCATTCCCGTTTCTTTTCCATTCCCGTTCCATTTCCATTCCCGTTCCATTACCATTCCCGTTCCATTTCCATTCCCGATCCATTTCCATTCCCGTTCCTTTTCCATTCCCGTTCCATTTCCATTCCTGTTCCGTTACCATTCCCGTTCCATTTCCGTTCCCGTTCCGTTTCCGTTCCCGTTCCATTTCCGTTCTCGTTCCGTTTCCGTTCCCGTTCCATTTCCATTCCCGTTTCAATTGCGTTCCCGTTCCATTTCCATTCCCGTTCCATTTCCATTCCCTTTCCATTTCCATTTCATTCCTTTCCGTTCTGCTCGGGTACATTCCATTCCATTCCATTGCATTCCATTCCGTTCTGCTGCTGTACATTTCATTCCATTCCATTCCGTTCCATTCCGTTCTACTCGGGTAGATTCCATTCCATTCCATTCCATTCCATTCTATTCCATTCCATTCCATTCCATTCTACTGGTGTCCATTCCATTCCATTCCATTCCATTCCATTCCATTCTATTGCATTCCATTCCATTCCATTCCATTCCATTCCGTTCCGTTCTACTCGGTTACATTCCATTCAATTCCATTCCATTCCGTTCTACTCGGGTAGATTCCATTCCATTCCATTCCATTCCTTTCCATTCCATTGCATTCCATTGCATTGCATTGCACTCAATTCCATTCCATTCCATTCCATTCCATTCCATTCCATTCCATTCCATTCCGTTCCGTTCAACCCGGTTACATTCCATTCAATTACATTCCATTCCGTTCTACTCGGTTACATTCCATTCCATTCCATTCCATTCCATTCCAATCCATTCCATTCCATTCCATTCCGTTCTACTCGGGTACATTGCATTCCATTCCATTCCATTCCATTCCATTCCATTCCATTCCATTCCATTCCATTCCATTCCATTCCATTCCATTCCGTTCTACTTTGGTACATTCCATTCCATTCCATTCCATTCCATTCCATTCCATTCCATTACATTACATTACATTCCATTCCATTCCGTTCTACTCGGGTTGATTCCATTCAATTCAATTCCATTCCATTCCATTCCATTCCATTCCATTCAATTCCATTCCATTCCATTCCATGGAATTCCATTCCATTCCATTCCATTCCATTGAATTCCATTCCATTCCATTCCATTCCATGGAATTCCATTCCATTCCATTCCATTCCATTGAATTCCATTCCATTCCATTCCATTCCATTCCATTCCATTCCATTCCATTCCATTCTACTGGTGTCCATTCCATTCCATTCCATTCCATTCCATTCCATTCCATTCCTTTCCATTCCATTGCATTCCATTGCATTCCGTTCCATTCCATTCCATTCCATTCCACTCCACTCCACTCCACTCCACTCCATTCCACTCCACTCCACTCCGGTACATTCCATTCCATTCCATTCCATTCCATTCCATTCCGTGCTTCTCAGGTACATTCCGTTCCGTTCCATTCCATTCCATTCCATTCCATTCCATTCCGTTCCAGTGCACTCTACTCCACTCCACTCCACTCCACTCCACTCCGGTACATTCCATTCCATTCCATTCCATTCCATTCCATTCCATTTCCATTCCCATTCCATTTCCATTCCCGTTCCATTTCCATTCCCGTTTCTTTTCCATTCCCGTTCCATTTCCATTCCAGTTCCATTACCATTCCCGTTCCATTTCCATTCCCGATCCATTTCCATTCCCGTTCCATTTCCATTCCCGTTCCATTTCCATTCCCGTTCCGTTACCATTCCCGTTCCATTTCCGTTCCCGTTCCGTTTCCGTTCCCGTTCCATTTCCGTTCTCGTTCCGTTTCCGTTCCCGTTCCATTTCCATTCCCGTTCCATTTCCGTTCCCGTTCCATTTCCATTCCCGTTCAATTTCCATTCCCTTTCCATTTCCATTTCATTCCATTCCGTTCTGCTCGGGTACATTCCATTCCATTCCATTGCATTCCATTCCGTTCTGCTCCTGTCCATTCCATTCCATTCCATTCCGTTCCATTCCGTTCTACTCGGGTAGATTCCATTCCATTCCATTCCATTCCATTCCATTCTACTGGTGTCCATTCCATTCCATTCCATTCCATTCCATTCCATTCCACTGAATTCCATTCCATTCCATTCCATTCCATTCCATTCCATTCCATTCCATTCCATTCCATTCCATTCGATTCCATTCGATTCCATTCCATTCCATTCCATTGAATTCCATTCCATTCCATTCCATTCCATTCCATTCCATTCCATTCCATTCCATTCCATTGAATTCCATTCCATTCCATTCCATTCCATTCCATTCCATTCCATTCCATTCCTTTCCATTGAATTCCATTCCATTCCACTCCATTCCATTCCATTGAATTCCATTCCATTCCATTCCATTCCATTGAATTCCATTCCATTCCATTCCATTCCATTCCATTCCATTCCATTGAATTCCTTTCCATTCCATTCCATTCCATTCCATTCCATTCCATTCCATTCCGTTCTACTCGGGTTGATTCCATTCTATTCCATTCCATTCCATTCGATTCCAATCGATTCCATTCGATTCCATTCGACTCCATTCGATTCCATTCCGTTCCATTCCATGGAATTCCATTCTATTCCATTCTATTGAATTCAATTCCATTCCATTGAATTCCATTCCATTCCATTCCATTCCATTGAATTCCTTTCCATTCCATTCCATTCCGTTCCTTTCCGTTCCATTCCGTTGCGTTCCGTTCCGTTCTACTCGGTTGATTCCATTCTATTCCATTCCATTCCATTCGATTCCATTCGATTCCATTCGATTCCATTCGATTCCATTCCATTGCATTCCATTGAATTCCATTCCATTCCATTCCATTGAATTCCATTCCATTCCATTCCATTCCATTGAATTCCATTGAATTCCATTCCATTGAATTCCATTCCATTCCATTCTATTCCATTCTATTGAATTCCATTCCATTCCATTCCATTCCATTCCATTCCATTGAATTCCATTGAATTCCATTCCATTGAATTCCATTCCATTCCATTCCATTCCATTCCATTCCATTCCATTACATAGAATTCCATTCCATTCCATTCCATTCCATTCCATTCCATTCCATTCCATTCCATTCCACTCCATTCCATTCCACTCCACTCCACTCCACTCCACTCCAGTCCACTCCACTCCACTCTTTTCCATTCCTTTCCATTCCATTGAATTCCATTGAATTCCATTGAATTCCATTCCATTCCATTCCTTTCCATTCCATTCCGTTCTACTCGGGTTGATTCCATTCTATTCCATTCCATTCCATTCGATTCCATTCGATTCCTTTCGATTCCATTCCATTCCATTCCATTCTATTGCATTGAATTCCATTCCATTCCATTCCATTCCTTTCCATTCCATTCCATTCCATTCCATTCCATTGAATTCCATTCCATTCCATTCCATTCCATTCCATTGAATTCCATTCCATTCCATTCCATTCCATTCCATTCCATTCCATTCCATTCCATTCCGTTCTACTCAGGTTGATTCCATTCTATTCCATTCCATCCCATTCCATTCCATTCCATTCCATTCCATTCCATTCGATTCCATTCCATTCCATTCCATAGAATTCCATTCCATTCCATTCCATTCCATGGAATTCCATTCCATTCCATTCCATTCCATTCCATTCCATTCCATTCCATTCCATTCCATTCCATTCCATTGAATTCCATTCCATTCCATTCCATTCCATTCCATGGAATTCCATTCCGTTCCATTCCATTCCATTGAATTCCATTCCATTCCATTCCATTCCATTCCATTCCATTCCATCCCATTCCATTCCATTCCATTCCATTCCATTCCATTCCATTCCATTCCATCCCATTCCATTCCATTCCATTCCATTCCGTTCTACTCGGGTTGATTCCATTCTATTCCATTCCATTCCATTCGATCCCATTTGATTCCATTCGATTCCATTCAATTCCATTCGATTCCATTCCATTCCACTCCATTCCATTCCATAGAATTCCATTCCATTCCATTCCATTCCATTCCATTCCATTCCATTCCATGGAATTCCATTCCATTCCATTCCATTCCATTCCATAGAATTCCATTCCATTCCATTCCATTCCACTGAATTCCGTTCCATTCCATTCCATTCCGTTCCGTTCCGTTCCGTTCCGTTCCGTTCTGTTGCGTTCCGTTCCGTTCCGTTGTGTTCCGTTCCGTTCTACTCGGGTTGATTCCATTCTATTCCATTCCATTCCAATCCATTCCATTCCATTCCATTGAATTCCATTCCATTCCATTCCATTCCATTCCATTCCATTCCATTCCATTCCATTGAATTCCATTCCATTCCATTCCATTCCATTCCATTCCATTGAATTCCATTCCATTCCATTCCATTCCATGGAATTCCGTTCCATTCCATTCCATTCCGTTCCGTTCCGTCCCGTTCCGTTCCGTTCCGTTCCGTTGCGTTCCGTTCCGTTCTACTCGGGTTGATTCCATTCTATTCCATTCCATTCCATTCGATTCCATTCGATTCCATTCGATTCCACTCCATTCCATTCCATAGAATTCCATTCCATTCCATTCCATTCCATTGAATTCCATTCCATTCCATTCCATTCCATTCCATTCCATTCCATTCCATTCCATTGAATTCCATTCCATTCCATTCCATTCCATTCCATTCCATTCCATTCCATTCTACTGGTGTCCATTCCATTCCATTCCATTCCATTCCATTCCATTCCATTCCTTTCCATTCCATTGCATTCCATTGCATTCCGTTCCATTCCATTCCATTCCATTCCACTCCACTCCACTCCACTCCACTCCATTCCACTCCACTCCACTCCGGTACATTCCATTCCATTCCATTCCATTCCATTCCATTCCGTGCTTCTCAGGTACATTCCGTTCCGTTCCATTCCATTCCATTCCATTCCATTCCATTCCGTTCCAGTGCACTCTACTCCACTCCACTCCACTCCACTCCACTCCGGTACATTCCATTCCATTCCATTCCATTCCATTCCATTCCATTTCCTTTCCCATTCCATTTCCATTCCCGTTCCATTTCCATTCCCGTTTCTTTTCCATTCCCGTTCCATTTCCATTCCAGTTCCATTACCATTCCCGTTCCATTTCCATTCCCGATCCATTTCCATTCCCGTTCCATTTCCATTCCCGTTCCATTTCCATTCCCGTTCCGTTACCATTCCCGTTCCATTTCCGTTCCCGTTCCGTTTCCGTTCCCGTTCCATTTCCGTGGTCGTTCCGTTTCCGTTCCCGTTCCATTTCCATTCCCGTTCCATTTCCGTTCCCGTTCCATTTCCATTCCCGTTCAATTTCCATTCCCTTTCCATTTCCATTTCATTCCATTCCGTTCTGCTCGGGTACATTCCATTCCATTCCATTGCATTCCATTCCGTTCTGCTCCTGTCCATTCCATTCCATTCCATTCCGTTCCATTCCGTTCTACTCGGGTAGATTCCATTCCATTCCATTCCATTCCATTCCAATCTACTGGTGTCCATTCCATTCCATTCCATTCCATTCCATTCCATTCCACTGAATTCCATTCCATTCCATTCCATTCCATTCCATTCCATTCCATTCCATTCGATTCCATTCGATTCCATTCCATTCCATTCCATTGAATTCCATTCCATTCCATTCCATTCCATTCCATTCCATTCCATTCCATTCCATTCCATTCCATTGAATTCCATTCCATTCCATTCCATTCCATTCCATTCCATTCCATTCCATTCCTTTCCATTGAATTCCATTCCATTCCACTCCATTCCATTCCATTGAATTCCATTCCATTCCATTCCATTCCATTGAATTCCATTCCATTCCATTCCATTCCATTCCATTCCATTGAATTCCTTTCCATTCCATTCCATTCCATTCCATTCCATTCCATTCCATTCCGTTCTACTCGGGTTGATTCCATTCTATTCCATTCCATTCCATTCGATTCCAATCGATTCCATTCGATTCCATCCGACTCCATTCGATTCCATTCCGTTCCATTCCATGGAATTCCATTCTATTCCATTCCATTGAATTCAATTCCATTCCATTGAATTCCATTCCATTCCATTCCATTCCATTGAATTCCTTTCCATTCCATTCCATTCCGTTCCTTTCCGTTCCATTCCGTTGCGTTCCGTTCCGTTCTACTCGGTTGATTCCATTCTATTCCATTCCATTCCATTCGATTCCATTCGATTCCATTCGATTCCATTCGATTCCATTCGATTCCATTCCATTGCATTCCATTGAATTCCATTCCATTCCATTCCATTGAATTCCATTCCATTCCATTCCATTCCATTGAATTCCATTGAATTCCATTCCATTGAATTCCATTCCATTCCATTCCATTCCATTCTATTGAATTCCATTCCATTCCATTCCATTCCATTCCATTCCATTGAATTCCATTGAATTCCATTCCATTGAATTCCATTCCATTCCATTCCATTCCATTCCATTCCATAGAATTCCATTCCATTCCATTCCATTCCATTCCATTCCATTCCATTCCATTCCACTCCATTCCATTCCACTCCACTCCACTCCACTCCACTCCAGTCCACTCCACTCCACTCTTTTCCATTCCATTCCATTCCATTGAATTCCATTGAATTCCATTGAATTCCATTCCATTCCATTCCTTTCCATTCCATTCCGTTCTACTCGGGTTGATTCCATTCTATTCCATTCCATTCCATTCGATTCCATTCGATTCCTTTCGATTCCATTCCATTCCATTCCATTCTATTGCATTGAATTCCATTCCATTCCATTCCATTCCTTTCCATTCCATTCCATTCCATTCCATTCCATTGAATTCCATTCCATTCCATTCCATTCCATTCCATTCCATTGAATTCCATTCCATTCCATTCCATTCCATTCCATTCCATTCCATTCCATTCCATTCCATTCCGTTCTACTCAGGTTGATTCCATTCTATTCCATTCCATCCCATTCCATTCCATTCCATTCCATTCCATTCCATTCGATTCCATTCCATTCCATTCCATAGAATTCCATTCCATTCCATTCCATTCAATGGAATTCCATTCCATTCCATTCCATTCCATTCCATTCCATTCCATTCCATTCCATTGAATTCCATTCCATTCCATTCCATTCCATTCCATTGAATTCCATTCCGTTCCATTCCATTCCATTGAATTCCATTCCATTCCATTCCATTCCATTCCATTCCATTCCATCCCATTCCATTCCATTCCATTCCATTCCATTCCATTCCATTCCATTGAATTCCATTCCATTCCATTCCATTCCATTCCATTCCATTCATTGAATTCCATTCCATTCCATTCCATTCCATTCCATTGAATTCCATTCCATTCCATTCCATTCCATGCCATTGAATTCCATTCCATTCCATTCCATTCAATTGAATTCCGTTCCATTCCATTCCATTCCGTTCCGTTCCGTCCAGTTCCGTTCCGTTCCGTTCCGTTGCGTTCCGTTCCTCTCTACTCGGGTTGATTAAATTCTATTCCATTCCATTCTATTCGATTCCATTCGATTCCAATCGATTCCATTCGATTCCATTCGATTCCATTGAATTCCATTCCATTCCATTCCATTCCATTGAATTCCGTTGCATTATATTCCATTCCGTTCCGTTCCGTCCCGTTCCGTTCCGTTCCGTTCCGTTGCGTGCCGTTCCGTTCTACTCGGGTTGATTCCATTCCATTCCATTCCATTCCATTCCATTCCATTCCATTCCATTCCATTCCATTCCATTCCATTCCATTGAATTCCATTCCATTCCATTCCATTCCATTCCATTCCATTCCATTCCGTTCTACTCGGGTTGATTCCATTCTATGCCATTCCATTCCATTCGATCTCATTCGATTCCATTCGATTCCATTCGATTCCATTCCATTCCATTCCATTGAATTCCGTTCCATTCCATTCCATTCCATTCCATTGAATTCCATTCCATTCCTTTCCATAGAATTCCGTTCCATTCCATTCCATTCCATTCCATTCCATTCCATTCCATTCCATTCCATTCCATTGAATTCCATTCCATTCCATTCCATTCCTTTCCATTGAATTCCATTCTGTTCCATTCCATTCCTTTGAATTCCGTTCCATTCCATTCCATTCCAATCCTTTCCGTTCCGTTCCGTTCCGTTCCGTTCCGTTGCGTTCCGCTCCGTTCTACTCGGGTTGATTCCATTCTATTCCATTCCATTCCATTCGATCCCATTCGATTCCATTCGATTCCATTCGATTCCATTCGATTCCACTCCATTCCATTCCATAGAATTCCATTCCATTCCATTCCATTTGAATTCCATTCCATTCCATTCCATTCCATTCCATTCTATTCCATTCCATCCCATTCCATTCCATTCCATTCCATTCTACTCGGGTTGATTGCATTCTATTCCATTCCATTCCATTCGATTCCATTCGATTCCATTCGATTCCATTCGATTCCATTCGATTCCATTCCATTCCTTTCCATTCCATTCCATTCCATTCCATTCCATTGAATTCCATTCCATTCCATTCCATTCCATTCCATAGAATTCCATTCCATTCCATTCCATTCCATTCCATTCCATTCCATTCCATTGAATTCCATTCCATTCCATAGAATTCCATTCCATTCCATTCCATTCCATTGAATTCCGTTCCTTTCCATTCCATTCCATTCCGTTCCGTTCCGTTCCGTTCCGTTGCGTTCCGTTCCGTTCAACTAGGGTTGATTCCATTCTATTCAATTCCATTCCATTCCATTCTACACGGGTTGATCATTCCATTCCGTTCCGTTCCGTTCCGTTCCGTTCCGTACCGTTCTACTCGGGTTGATTCCATTCTATTCCATTCCATTCCATTCGATTCCATTCGACTCCATTCCATTCCATTCCATTCCATTCCATTCCATTCCATTCCATTGCATTCCATTCCGCTCCATTCCATTCCATTCCATTCCATTCCATTACATTCCATTCCGTTCCGTTCCGTTCCGTTCCGTTCCGTTGCGTTCCATTCCGTTCTACTCGGGTTGATTCCATTCTATTCCATTCCATTCCATTTGACTCCATTCGATTCCATTCCATTCCACTCCATTGAATTCCATTCCATTCCATTCCATTCCATTCCATTCCATTCCACTCCATTGAATTCCATTCCATTCCATTCCATTCCATTCCATTCCATTCCATTCCACTCCATTCCATTCCACTCCACTGCACTCCACTCCACTCCACTCCACTCCATTCCACTCCCTTCCATTCCATAAAATTGAATTCCATTCCATTCCATTCCATTCCATTCCATTCCATTCCATTCCACTCCATTCCATTCCACTCCACTCCACTCCACTCCACTCCACTCCATTCCATTCCCTTCCATTCCATTCAATTGAATTGCATTGAATTCCATTCCATTCCATTCCATAACATTTCATTCCATTCCATTCCATTCCATTCCATTCCATTCCATTCCATTCCATTCCATTCCATTCCATTCCGTTCTACTCGGGTTGATTCCATTCTATTCCATTCCATTCCATTCGATTCCATTCGATTCCATTCGATTCCATTCGATTCCATTCGTTTCCATTCCATTCCATTCCATTCTATTCCATTGAATTCCATTCCATTCCATTCCATTCCATTCCATTCCATTGCATTCCATTCCATTGAATTCCATTGAATTCCATTCCATTGAATTCCATTCCATTCCATTCCATTCCATTCCATTCCATTGAATTCCATTCCATTCCATTCCATTCCATTCCATTCCATTGAATTCCATTCCATTCCATTCCATTCCATGGAATTCCGTTCCATTCCATTCCATTCCGTTCCGTTCCGTCCCGTTCCGTTCCGTTCCATTCCGTTGCGTTCCGTTCCGTTCTACTCGGGTTGATTCCATTCTATTCCATTCCATTCCATTCGATTCCATTCGATTCCATTCGATTCCACTCCATTCCATTCCATAGAATTCCATACCATTCCATTCCATTCCATTGAATTCCATTCCATTCCATTCCATTGAATTCCTTTCCATTCCATTCCATTCCATTGAATTCCATTCCATTCCATTCCATTCCATTCCATTCCATTCCATTCCATTCTACTGGTGTCCATTCCATTCCATTCCATTCCATTCCATTCCATTCCATTCCAATCCATTCCATTCCATTCCATAGAATTCCATTCCATTCCATTCCATTCCATTCCATTCCATTGAATTCCATTCCATTCCATTCCATAGAATTCCATTCCATTCCATTCCATTCCATTGAATTCCATTCCATTCCATTCCATTCCATTCCATTCCATTCCATTCCATTCCATTCCATTCCATTCTACTGGTGTCCATTCCATTCCATTCCATTCCATTCCATTCCATTCCTTTCCATTCCTTTCCATTCCATTGCATTCCACTGCATTCCATTCCATTCCATTCCATTCCATTCCATTCCATTCCACTCCACTCCACTCCACTCCATTCCACTCCACTCCACTCCGGTACATTCCATTCCATTCCATTCCATTCCATTCCATTCCATTCCGTGCTTCTCAGGTACATTCCGTTCTGTTCCATTCCATTCCATTCCATTCCATTCCATTCCATTCCATTCCGTTCCAGTGCACTCTACTCCACTCCACTCCACTCCACTCCACTCCGGTACATTCCATTCCATTCCATTCCATTCCATTCCATTCCATTCCATTTCCATTCCCATTCCATTTCCATTCCCGTTCCATTTCCATTCCCGTTTCTTTTCCATTCCCGTTCCATTTCCATTCCAGTTCCATTACCATTCCCGTTCCATTTCCATTCCCGATCCATTTCCATTCCCGTTCCATTTCCATTCCCGTTCCATTTCCATTCCCGTTCCGTTACCATTCCCGTTCCATTTCCGTTCCCGTTCCGTTTCCGTTCCCGTTCCATTTCCGTTCTCGTTCCGTTTCCGTTCCCGTTCCATTTCCATTCCCGTTCCATTTCCGTTCCCGTTCCATTTCCATTCCCGTTCCATTTCCATTCCCTTTCCATTTCCATTTCATTCCATTCCGTTCTGCTCGGGTACATTCCATTCCATTCCATTGCATTCCATTCCGTTCTGCTCCTGTCCATTCCATTCCATTCCATTCCGTTCCATTCCGTTCTACTCGGGTAGATTCCATTCCATTCCATTCCATTCCATTCCATTCCATTCCATTCCATTCCATTCTACTGGTGTCCATTCCATTCCATTCCATTCCATTCCATTCCATTCCATTCCATTGCATTCCATTCCATTCCATTCCATTCCGTTCCGTTCTACTCGATTACATTCCATTCAATTCCATTCCATTCCGTTCTACTCGGGTAGATTCCATTCCATTCCATTCCATTCCTTTCCATTCCATTGCATTCCATTGCATTGCATTGCACTCAATTCCATTCCATTCCATTCCATTCCATTCCATTCCATTCCATTCCATTCCGTTCCGTTCAACTCGGTTACATTCCATTCAATTACATTCCATTCCGTTCTACTCGGTTACATTCCATTCCATTCCATTCCATTCCATTCCAATCCATTCCATTCCATTCCATTCCGTTCTACTCGTGTACATTCCATTCCATTCCATTCCATTCCATTCCATTCCATTCCATTCCATTCCATTCCGTTCTACTTTGGTACATTCCATTCCATTCCATTCCATTCCATTCCATTCCATTCCATTCCATTCCGTTCTACTCAGGTTGATTCCATTCTATTCCATTCCATTCCATTTCATTCCATTCCATTCCATTCCATTCCATTCGATTCCATTCCATTCCATTCCATTGAATTCCATTCCATTCCATTCCATTCCATGGAATTCCATTCCATTCCATTCCATTCCATGGAATTCCATTCCATTCCATTCCATTCCATTCCATTCCATTCCATTCCATTCCATTGAATTCCATTCCGTTCCATTCCATTCCATTGAATTCCATTCCATTCCATTCCATTCCATTCCATTCCATGCCATTCCATTCCATAGAATTCCGTTCCATTCCATTCCATTCCATTCCATTCCATCCCATTCCATTCCATTCCATTTCGTTCTACTCGGGTTGATTCCATTCTATTCCATTCCATTCCATTCGATCCCATTTGATTCCATTCGATTCCATTCAATTCCATTCCATTCCATTCCATTCCATTCCATTCCATGGAATTCCATTCCATTCCATTCCATTCCATTCCATTCCATTCCATTCCATAGAATTCCATTCCATTCCATTCCATTCCATTGAATTCCGTTCCATTCCATTCCGTTCCGTTCCGTTCCGTTCCGTTCCGTTCCGTTGCGTTCCGTTCCGTTTCGTTGTGTTCCGTTCCGTTCTACTCGGGTTAATTCCATTCTATTCCATTCCATTCCAATCCATTCCATTCCATTCCATCGAATTCCATTCCATTCCATTCCATTCCATTCCATTCCATGGAATTCCGTTCCATTCCATTCCATTCCGTTCCGTTCCGTCCCGTTCCGTTCCGTTCCGTTCCGTTGCGTTCCGCTCCGTTCTACTCGGGTTGATTCCATTCTATTCCATTCCATTCCATTCGATTCCATTCAATTCCATTCGATTCCACTCCATTCCATTCCATAGAATTCCATTCCATTCCATTCCATTCCATTGAATTCCATTCCATTCCATTCCATTCCATTGAATTCCATTCCATTCCATTCCATTCCATTGAATTCCATTCCATTCCATTCCATTCCATTGAATTCCATTCCATTCCATTCCATTCCATTCCATTCTACTGTTGTCCATTCCATTCCATTCCATTCCATTCCATTCCATTCCATTCCATTCCATTCCTTTCCATTCCATTGCATTCCATTCCATTCCATTCCATTCCATTCCATTCCATTCCATTCCATTCCATTCCATTCCATTCCATTCCACTCCACACCACTCCAGTCCACTCCATTCCACTCCACTCCACTCCGGTACATTCCATTCCATTCCATTCCATTCCATTCCATTCCATTCCATTCCATTCCGTGCTTCTCAGGTACATTCCGTTCCGTTCCATTCCATTCCATTCCATTCCATTCCGTTCCAGTGCACTCTACTCCACTCCACTCCACTCCACTCCGGTACATTCCATTCCATTCCATTCCATTCCATTCCATTCCATTCCATTTCCATTCCCATTCCATTTCCATTCCCGTTCCATTTCCATTCCCGTTTCTTTTCCATTCCCGTTCCATTTCCATTCCCGTTCCATTACCATTCCCGTTCCATTTCCATTCCCGATCCATTTCCATTCCCGTTCCTTTTCCATTCCCGTTCCATTTCCATTCCTGTTCCATTACCATTCCCGTTCCATTTCCGTTCCCGTTCCGTTTCCGTTCACGTTCCATTTCCGTTCTCGTTCCGTTTCCGTTCCCGTTCCATTTCCATTCCCGTTTCAATTGCGTTCCCGTTCCATTTCCATTCCCGTTCCATTTCCATTCCCTTTCCATTTCCATTTCATTCCTTTCCGTTCTGCTCGGGTACATTCCATTCCATTCCATTGCATTCCATTCCGTTCTGCTCCTGTACATTCCATTCCATTCCATTCCGTTCCATTCCGTTCTACTCGGGTAGATTCCATTCCATTCCATTCCATTCCATTCCATTCCATTCCATTCCATTCCATTCCATTCCATTCTACTGGTGTCCATTCCATTCCATTCCATTCCATTCCATTCCATTCCATTCCATTCCATTGCATTCCATTCCATTCCATTCCATTCCATTCCGTTCCGTTCTACTCGGTTACATTCCATTCAATTCCATTCCATTCCGTTCTACTCGGGTAGATTCCATTCCATTCCATTCCATTCCTTTCCATTCCATTGCATTCCATTGCATTGCATTGCACTCAATTCCATTCCATTCCATTCCATTCCATTCCATTCCATTCCATTCCGTTCTGTTCAACCCGGTTACATTCCATTCAATTACATTCCATTCGGTTCTACTCGGTTACATTCCATTCCATTCCATTCCATTCCATTCCAATCCATTCCATTCCATTCCATTCCGTTCTACTCGGGTACATTGCATTCCATTCCATTCCATTCCATTCCATTCCATTCCATTCCATTCCATTCCATTCCATTCCATTCCGTTCTACTTTGGTACATTCCATTCCATTCCATTCCATTCCATTCCATTACATTCCATTCCATTCCATTCCGTTCTACTCGGGTTGATTCCATTCTATTCCATTCCATTCCATTCCATTCCATTCCATTCCATTCGATTCCATTCCATTCCATTCCATGGAATTCCATTCCATTCCATTCCATTCCATTGAATTCCATTCCATTCCATTCCATTCCATTCCATTCCATTCCATTCCATTCCATTGAATTCCATTCCATTCCATTCCATTCCATTCCATTCCATTCCATTCCATTCTACTGGTGTCCATTCCATTCCATTCCATTCCATTCCATTCCATTCCATTCCTTTCCATTCCATTGCATTCCATTGCATTCCGTTCCATTCCATTCCATTCCATTCCACTCCACTCCACTCCACTCCACTCCATTCCACTCCACTCCACTCCGGTACATTCCATTCCATTCCATTCCATTCCATTCCATTCCGTGCTTCTCAGGTACATTCCGTTCCGTTCCATTCCATTCCATTCCATTCCATTCCATTCCGTTCCAGTGCACTCTACTCCACTCCACTCCACTCCACTCCACTCCGGTACATTCCATTCCATTCCATTCCATTCCATTTCCATTCCCATTCCATTTCCATTCCCGTTCCATTTCCATTCCCGTTTCTTTTCCATTCCCGTTCCATTTCCATTCCAGTTCCATTACCATTCCCGTTCCATTTCCATTCCCGATCCATTTCCATTCCCGTTCCATTTCCATTCCCGTTCCATTTCCATTCCCGTTCCGTTACCATTCCCGTTCCATTTCCGTTCCCGTTCCGTTTCCGTTCCCGTTCCATTTCGGTTCTCGTTCCGTTTCCGTTCCCGTTCCATTTCCATTCCCGTTCCATTTCCGTTCCCGTTCCATTTCCATTCCCGTTCCATTTCCATTCCCTTTCCATTTCCATTTCATTCCATTCCGTTCTGCTCGGGTACATTCCATTCCATTCCATTGCATTCCATTCCGTTCTGCTCCTGTCCATTCCATTCCATTCCATTCCGTTCCATTCCGTTCTACTCGGGTAGATTCCATTCCATTCCATTCCATTCCATTCCATCCCATTCCATTCTACTGGTGTCCATTCCATTCCATTCCATTCCATTCCATTCCATTCCATTCCATTGCATTCCATTCCATTCCATTCCATTCCGTTCCGTTCTACTCGATTACATTCCATTCAATTCCATTCCATTCCGTTCTACTCGGGTAGATTCCATTCCATTCCATTCCATTCCTTTCCATTCCATTGCATTCCATTGCATTGCATTGCACTCAATTCCATTCCATTCCATTCCATTCCATTCCATTCCATTCCATTCCGTTCCGTTCAACTCGGTTACATTCCATTCAATTACATTCCATTCCGTTCTACTCGGTTACATTCCATTCCATTCCATTCCGTTCCATTCCAATCCATTCCATTCCATTACATTCCGTTCTACTCGTGTACATTCCATTCCATTCCATTCCATTCCATTCCATTCCATTCCATTGAATTCCATTCCATTCCATTCCATTCCATTCCATTCCATTCCATTCCATTCTACTGGTGTCCATTCCATTCCATTCCATTCCATTCCATTCCATTCCATTCCATTCCATTCCTTTCCATTCCATTGCATTCCATTGCATTCCGTTCCATTCCATTCCATTCCATTCCACTCCACTCCACTCCACTCCACTCCATTCCACTCCACTCCACTCCGGTACATTCCATTCCATTCCATTCCATTCCATTCCATTCCGTGCTTCTCGGGTACATTCCGTTCCGTTCCATTCCATTCCATTCCATTCCATTCCATTCCGTTCCAGTGCACTCTACTCCACTCCACTCCACTCCACTCCACTCCGGTACATTCCATTCCATTCCATTCCATTCCATTCCATTCCATTTCCATTCCCATTCCATTTCCATTCCCGTTCCATTTCCATTCCCGTTTCTTTTCCATTCCCGTTCCATTTCCATTCCAGTTCCATTACCATTCCCGTTCCATTTCCATTCCCGATCCATTTCCATTCCCGTTCCATTTCCATTCCCGTTCCATTTCCATTCCCGTTCCGTTACCATTCCCGTTCCATTTCCGTTCCCGTTCCGTTTCCGTTCCCGTTCCATTTCCGTTCTCGTTCCGTTTCCGTTCCCGTTCCATTTCCATTCCCGTTCCATTTCCGTTCCCGTTCCATTTCCATTCCCGTTCAATTTCCATTCCCTTTCCATTTCCATTTCATTCCATTCCGTTCTGCTCGGGTACATTCCATTCCATTCCATTGCATTCCATTCCGTTCTGCTCCTGTCCATTCCATTCCATTCCATTCCGTTCCATTCCGTTCTACTAGGGTAGATTCCATTCCATTCCATTCCATTCCATTCCAATCTACTGGTGTCCATTCCATTCCATTCCATTCCATTCCATTCCATTCCACTGAATTCCATTCCATTCCATTCCATTCCATTCCATTCCATTCCATTCCATTCGATTCCATTCGATTCCATTCCATTCCATTCCATTGAATTCCATTCCATTCCATTCCATTCCATTCCATTCCATTCCATTCCATTCCATTCCATTGAATTCCATTCCATTCCATTCCATTCCATTCCATTCCATTCCATTCCATTCCTTTCCATTGAATTCCATTCCATTCCACTCCATTCCATTCCATTGAATTCCATTCCATTCCATTCCATTCCATTGAATTCCATTCCATTCCATTCCATTCCATTGAATTCCTTTCCATTCCATTCCATTCCATTCCATTCCATTCCATTCCATTCCGTTCTACTCGGGTTGATTCCATTCTATTCCATTCCATTCCATTCGATTCCAATCGATTCCATTCGATTCCATCCGACTCCATTCGATTCCATTCCGTTCCATTCCATGGAATTCCATTCTATTCCATTCCATTGAATTCAATTCCATTCCATTGAATTCCATTCCATTCCATTCCATTCCATTGAATTCCTTTCCATTCCATTCCATTCCGTTCCTTTCCGTTCCATTCCGTTGCGTTCCGTTCCGTTCTACTCGGTTGATTCCATTCTATTCCATTCCATTCCATTCGATTCCATTCGATTCCATTCGATTCCATTCGATTCCATTCGATTCCATTCCATTGCATTCCATTGAATTCCATTCCATTCCATTCCATTGAATTCCATTCCATTCCATTCCATTCCATTGAATTCCATTGAATTCCATTCCATTGAATTCCATTCCATTCCATTCCATTCCATTCTATTGAATTCCATTCCATTCCATTCCATTCCATTCCATTCCATTGAATTCCATTGAATTCCATTCCATTGAATTCCATTCCATTCCATTCCATTCCATTCCATTCCATAGAATTCCATTCCATTCCATTCCATTCCATTCCATTCCATTCCATTCCATTCCACTCCATTCCATTCCACTCCACTCCACTCCACTCCACTCCAGTCCACTCCACTCCACTCTTTTCCATTCCATTCCATTCCATTGAATTCCATTGAATTCCATTGAATTCCATTCCATTCCATTCCTTTCCATTCCATTCCGTTCTACTCGGGTTGATTCCATTCTATTCCATTCCATTCCATTCGATTCCATTCGATTCCTTTCGATTCCATTCCATTCCATTCCATTCTATTGCATTGAATTCCATTCCATTCCATTCCATTCCTTTCCATTCCATTCCATTCCATTCCATTCCATTGAATTCCATTCCATTCCATTCCATTCCATTCCATTCCATTGAATTCCATTCCATTCCATTCCATTCCATTCCATTCCATTCCATTCCATTCCATTCCATTCCGTTCTACTCAGGTTGATTCCATTCTATTCCATTCCATCCCATTCCATTCCATTCCATTCCATTCCATTCCATTCGATTCCATTCCATTCCATTCCATAGAATTCCATTCCATTCCATTCCATTCAATGGAATTCCATTCCATTCCATTCCATTCCATTCCATTCCATTCCATTCCATTCCATTGAATTCCATTCCATTCCATTCCATTCCATTCCATTGAATTCCATTCCGTTCCATTCCATTCCATTGAATTCCATTCCATTCCATTCCATTCCATTCCATTCCATTCCATTCCATCCCATTCCATTCCATTCCATTCCATTCCATTCCATTCCATTCCATTCCATTCCATTGAATTCCATTCCATTCCATTCCATTCCATTCCATTCCATTCCATTCCATTCATTGAATTCCATTCCATTCCATTCCATTCCATTCCATTGAATTCCATTCCATTCCATTCCATTCCATGCCATTGAATTCCATTCCATTCCATTCCATTCAATTGAATTCCGTTCCATTCCATTCCATTCCGTTCCGTTCCGTCCAGTTCCGTTCCGTTCCGTTCCGTTGCGTTCCGTTCCTCTCTACTCGGGTTGATTAAATTCTATTCCATTCCATTCTATTCGATTCCATTCGATTCCAATCGATTCCATTCGATTCCATTCGATTCCATTGAATTCCATTCCATTCCATTCCATTCCATTGAATTCCGTTGCATTATATTCCATTCCGTTCCGTTCCGTCCCGTTCCGTTCCGTTCCGTTCCGTTGCGTGCCGTTCCGTTCTACTCGGGTTGATTCCATTCCATTCCATTCCATTCCATTCCATTCCATTCCATTCCATTCCATTCCATTCCATTCCATTGAATTCCATTCCATTCCATTCCATTCCATTCCATTCCATTCCATTCCGTTCTACTCGGGTTGATTCCATTCTATGCCATTCCATTCCATTCGATCTCATTCGATTCCATTCGATTCCATTCGATTCCATTCCATTCCATTCCATTGAATTCCGTTCCATTCCATTCCATTCCATTCCATTGAATTCCATTCCATTCCTTTCCATAGAATTCCGTTCCATTCCATTCCATTCCATTCCATTCCATTCCATTCCATTCCATTCCATTCCATTCCATTCCATTCCATTGAATTCCATTCCATTCCATTCCATTCCTTTCCATTGAATTCCATTCTTTTCCATTCCATTCCTTTGAATTCCGTTCCATTCCATTCCATTCCAATCCTTTCCGTTCCGTTCCGTTCCGTTCCGTTCCGTTGCGTTCCGCTCCGTTCTACTCGGGTTGATTCCATTCTATTCCATTCCATTCCATTCGATCCCATTCGATTCCATTCGATTCCATTCGATTCCATTCGATTCCACTCCATTCCATTCCATAGAATTCCATTCCATTCCATTCCATTTGAACTCCATTCCATTCCATTCCATTCCATTCTATTCCATTCCATCCCATTCCATTCCATTCCATTCCATTCTACTCGGGTTGATTGCATTCTATTCCATTCCATTCCATTCGATTCCATTCGATTCCATTCGATTCCATTCGATTCCATTCGATTCCATTCCATTCCTTTCCATTCCATTCCATTCCATTCCATTCCATTGAATTCCATTCCATTCCATTCCATTCCATTCCATAGAATTCCATTCCATTCCATTCCATTCCATTCCATTCCATTCCATTCCATTCCATTGAATTCCATTCCATTCCATAGAATTCCATTCCATTCCATTCCATTCCATTGAATTCCGTTCCTTTCCATTCCATTCCATTCCGTTCCGTTCCGTTCCGTTCCGTTGCGTTCCGTTCCGTTCAACTAGGGTTGATTCCATTCTATTCAATTCCATTCCATTCCATTCTACACGGGTTGATCATTCCATTCCGTTCCGTTCCGTTCCGTTCCGTTCCGTACCGTTCTACTCGGGTTGATTCCATTCTATTCCATTCCATTCCATTCGATTCCATTCGACTCCATTCCATTCCATTCCATTCCATTCCATTCCATTCCATTCCATTGCATTCCATTCCGCTCCATTCCATTCCATTCCATTCCATTCCATTACATTCCATTCCGTTCCGTTCCGTTCCGTTCCGTTCCGTTGCGTTCCATTCCGTTCTACTCGGGTTGATTCCATTCTATTCCATTCCATTCCATTTGACTCCATTCGATTCCATTCCATTCCACTCCATTGAATTCCATTCCATTCCATTCCATTCCATTCCATTCCATTCCACTCCATTGAATTCCATTCCATTCCATTCCATTCCATTCCATTCCATTCCATTCCACTCCATTCCATTCCACTCCACTGCACTCCACTCCACTCCACTCCACTCCATTCCACTCCCTTCCATTCCATAAAATTGAATTCCATTCCATTCCATTCCATTCCATTCCATTCCATTCCATTCCACTCCATTCCATTCCACTCCACTCCACTCCACTCCACTCCACTCCATTCCATTCCCTTCCATTCCATTCAATTGAATTGCATTGAATTCCATTCCATTCCATTCCATAACATTTCATTCCATTCCATTCCATTCCATTCCATTCCATTCCATTCCATTCCATTCCATTCCATTCCATTCCGTTCTACTCGGGTTGATTCCATTCTATTCCATTCCATTCCATTCGATTCCATTCGATTCCATTCGATTCCATTCGATTCCATTCGTTTCCATTCCATTCCATTCCATTCTATTCCATTGAATTCCATTCCATTCCATTCCATTCCATTCCATTCCATTGCATTCCATTCCATTGAATTCCATTGAATTCCATTCCATTGAATTCCATTCCATTCCATTCCATTCCATTCCATTCCATTGAATTCCATTCCATTCCATTCCATTCCATTCCATTCCATTGAATTCCATTCCATTCCATTCCATTCCATGGAATTCCGTTCCATTCCATTCCATTCCGTTCCGTCCCGTTCCGTTCCGTTCCGTTCCGTTGCGTTCCGTTCCGTTCTACTCGGGTTGATTCCATTCTATTCCATTCCATTCCATTCGATTCCATTCGATTCCATTCGATTCCACTCCATTCCATTCCATAGAATTCCATACCATTCCATTCCATTCCATTGAATTCCATTCCATTCCATTCCATTGAATTCCTTTCCATTCCATTCCATTCCATTGAATTCCATTCCATTCCATTCCATTCCATTCCATTCCATTCCATTCCATTCTACTGGTGTCCATTCCATTCCATTCCATTCCATTCCATTCCATTCCATTCCATTCCAATCCATTCCATTCCATTCCATAGAATTCCATTCCATTCCATTCCATTCCATTCCATTCCATTGAATTCCATTCCATTCCATTCCATAGAATTCCATTCCATTCCATTCCATTCCATTGAATTCCATTCCATTCCATTCCATTCCATTCCATTCCATTCCATTCCATTCCATTCCATTCCATTCTACTGGTGTCCATTCCATTCCATTCCATTCCATTCCATTCCATTCCATTCCATTCCTTTCCATTCCATTGCATTCCACTGCATTCCATTCCATTCCATTCCATTCCATTCCATTCCACTCCACTCCACTCCACTCCATTCCCCTCCACTCCACTCCGGTACATTCCATTCCATTCCATTCCATTCCATTCCATTCCATTCCGTGCTTCTCAGGTACATTCCGTTCCGTTCCATTCCATTCCATTCCATTCCATTCCATTCCATTCCGTTCCAGTGCACTCTACTCCACTCCACTCCACTCCACTCCACTCCGGTACATTCCATTCCATTCCATTCCATTCCATTCCATTCCATTTCCATTCCCATTCCATTTCCATTCCCGTTCCATTTCCATTCCCGTTTCTTTTCCATTCCCGTTCCATTTCCATTCCAGTTCCATTACCATTCCCGTTCCATTTCCACTCCCGATCCATTTCCATTCCCGTTCCATTTCCATTCCCGTTCCATTTCCATTCCCGTTCCGTTACCATTCCCGTTCCATTTCCGTTCCCGTTCCGTTTCCGTTCCCGTTCCATTTCCGTTCTCGTTCCGTTTCCGTTCCCGTTCCATTTCCATTCCCGTTCCATTTCCGTTCCCGTTCCATTTCCATTCCCGTTCCATTTCCATTCCCTTTCCATTTCCATTTCATTCCATTCCGTTCTGCTCGGGTACATTCCATTCCATTCCATTGCATTCCATTCCGTTCTGCTCCTGTCCATTCCATTCCATTCCATTCCGTTCCATTCTGTTCTACTCGGGTAGATTCCATTCCATTCCATTCCATTCCATTCCATTCCATTCCATTCCATTCCATTCTACTGGTGTCCATTCCATTCCATTCCATTCCATTCCATTCCATTCCATTCCATTGCATTCCATTCCATTCCATTCCATTCCGTTCCGTTCTACTCGATTACATTCCATTCAATTCCATTCCATTCCGTTCTACTCGGGTAGATTCCATTCCATTCCATTCCATTCCTTTCCATTCCATTGCATTCCATTGCATTGCATTGCACTCAATTCCATTCCATTCCATTCCATTCCATTCCATTCCATTCCATTCCATTCCGTTCCGTTCAACTCGGTTACATTCCATTCAATTACATTCCATTCCGTTCTACTCGGTTACATTCCATTCCATTCCATTCCCTTCCATTCCAATCCATTCCATTCCATTCCATTCCGTTCTACTCGTGTACATTCCATTCCATTCCATTCCATTCCATTCCATTCCATTCCATTCCATTCCATTCCGTTCTACTTTGGTACATTCCATTCCATTCCATTCCATTCCATTCCATTACATTCCATTCCATTCCGTTCTACTCAGGTTGATTCCATTCTATTCCATTCCATTCCATTTCATTCCATTCCATTCCATTCCATTCCATTCGATTCCATTCCATTCCATTCCATTGAATTCCATTCCATTCCATTCCATTCCATGGAATTCCATTCCATTCCATTCCATTCCATGGAATTCCATTCCATTCCATTCCATTCCATTCCATTCCATTCCATTCCATTCCATTGAATTCCATTCCGTTCCATTCCATTCCATTGAATTCCATTCCATTCCATTCCATTCCATTCCATTCCATGCCATTCCATTCCATAGAATTCCGTTCCATTCCATTCCATTCCATTCCATTCCATCCCATTCCATTCCATTCCATTCCGTTCTACTCGGGTTGATTCCATTCTATTCCATTCCATTCCATTCGATCCCATTTGATTCCATTCGATTCCATTCAATTCCATTCCATTCCATTCCATTCCATTCCATTCCATGGAATTCCATTCCATTCCATTCCATTCCATTCCATTCCATTCCATTCCATAGAATTCCATTCCATTCCATTCCATTCCATTGAATTCCGTTCCATTCCATTCCGTTCCGTTCCGTTCCGTTCCGTTCCGTTCCGTTGCGTTCCGTTCCGTTTCGTTGTGTTCCGTTCCGTTCTACTCGGGTTAAGTCCATTCTATTCCATGCCATTCCAATCCATTCCATTCCATTCCATCGAATTCCATTCCATTCCATTCCATTCCATTCCATTCCATGGAATTCCGTTCCATTCCATTCCATTCCGTTCCGTTCCGTCCCGTTCCGTTCCGTTCCGTTCCGTTGCGTTCCGCTCCGTTCTACTCGGGTTGATTCCATTCTATTCCATTCCATTCCATTCGATTCCATTCAATTCCATTCGATTCCACTCCATTCCATTCCATTCCACTCCACACCACTCCAGTCCACTCCATTCCACTCCACTCCACTCCGGTACATTCCATTCCATTCCATTCCATTCCATTCCATTCCATTCCATTCCGTGCTTCTCAGGTACATTCCGTTCCGTTCCATTCCATTCCATTCCATTCCATTCCGTTCCAGTGCACTCTACTCCACTCCACTCCACTCCACTCCGGTACATTCCATTCCATTCCATTCCATTCCATTCCATTCCATTCCATTTCCATTCCCATTCCATTTCCATTCCCGTTCCATTTCCATTCCCGTTTCTTTTCCATTCCCGTTCCATTTCCATTCCCGTTCCATTACCATTCCCGTTCCATTTCCATTCCCGATCCATTTCCATTCCCGTTCCTTTTCCATTCCCGTTCCATTTCCATTCCTGTTCCGTTACCATTCCCGTTCCATTTCCGTTCCCGTTCCGTTTCCGTTCCCGTTCCATTTCCGTTCTCGTTCCGTTTCCGTTCCCGTTCCATTTCCATTCCCGTTTCAATTGCGTTCCCGTTCCATTTCCATTCCCGTTCCATTTCCATTCCCTTTCCATTTCCATTTCATTCCTTTCCGTTCTGCTCGGGTACATTCCATTCCATTCCATTGCATTCCATTCCGTTCTGCTCCTGTACATTCCATTCCATTCCATTCCGTTCCATTCCGTTCTACTCGGGTAGATTCCATTCCATTCCATTCCATTCCATTCCATTCCATTCCATTCCATTCCATTCCATTCCATTCTACTGGTGTCCATTCCATTCCATTCCATTCCATTCCATTCCATTCCATTCCATTCCATTGCATTCCATTCCATTCCATTCCATTCCATTCCGTTCCGTTCTACTCGGTTACATTCCATTCAATTCCATTCCATTCCGTTCTACTCGGGTAGATTCCATTCCATTCCATTCCATTCCTTTCCATTCCATTGCATTCCATTGCATTGCATTGCACTCAATTCCATTCCATTCCATTCCATTCCATTCCATTCCATTCCATTCCATTCCGTTCTGTTCAACCCGGTTACATTCCATTCAATTACATTCCATTCGGTTCTACTCGGTTACATTCCATTCCATTCCATTCCATTCCATTCCAATCCATTCCATTCCATTCCATTCCGTTCTACTCGGGTACATTGCATTCCATTCCATTCCATTCCATTCCATTCCATTCCATTCCATTCCATTCCATTCCATTCCATTCCATTCCATTCCGTTCTACTTTGGTACATTCCATTCCATTCCATTCCATTCCATTCCATTCCATTACATTACATTACATTCCATTCCATTCCATTCCGTTCTACTCGGGTTGATTCCATTCAATTCAATTCCATTCCATTCCATTCCATTCCATTCCATTCGATTCCATTCCATTCCATTCCATGGAATTCCATTCCATTCCATTCCATTCCATTGAATTCCATTCCATTCCATTCCATTCCATGGAATTCCATTCCATTCCATTCCATTCCATTGAATTCCATTCCATTCCATTCCATTCCATTCCATTCCATTCCATTCCATTCCATTCCATTCTACTGGTGTCCATTCCATTCCATTCCATTCCATTCCATTCCATTCCATTCCTTTCCATTCCATTGCATTCCATTGCATTCCGTTCCATTCCATTCCATTCCATTCCACTCCACTCCACTCCACTCCACTCCATTCCACTCCACTCCACTCCGGTACATTCCATTCCATTCCATTCCATTCCATTCCATTCCGTGCTTCTCAGGTACATTCCGTTCCGTTCCATTCCATTCCATTCCATTCCATTCCATTCCGTTCCAGTGCACTCTACTCCACTCCACTCCACTCCACTCCACTCCGGTACATTCCATTCCATTCCATTCCATTCCATTCCATTCCATTTCCATTCCCATTCCATTTCCATTCCCGTTCCATTTCCATTCCCGTTTCTTTTCCATTCCCGTTCCATTTCCATTCCAGTTCCATTACCATTCCCGTTCCATTTCCATTCCCGATCCATTTCCATTCCCGTTCCATTTCCATTCCCGTTCCATTTCCATTCCCGTTCCGTTACCATTCCCGTTCCATTTCCGTTCCCGTTCCGTTTCCGTTCCCGTTCCATTTCCGTTCTCGTTCCGTTTCCGTTCCCGTTCCATTTCCATTCCCGTTCCATTTCCGTTCCCGTTCCATTTCCATTCCCGTTCAATTTCCATTCCCTTTCCATTTCCATTTCATTCCATTCCGTTCTGCTCGGGTACATTCCATTCCATTCCATTGCATTCCATTCCGTTCTGCTCCTGTCCATTCCATTCCATTCCATTCCGTTCCATTCCGTTCTACTCGGGTAGATTCCATTCCATTCCATTCCATTCCATTCCAATCTACTGGTGTCCATTCCATTCCATTCCATTCCATTCCATTCCATTCCACTGAATTCCATTCCATTCCATTCCATTCCATTCCATTCCATTCCATTCCATTCGATTCCATTCGATTCCATTCCATTCCATTCCATTGAATTCCATTCCATTCCATTCCATTCCATTCCATTCCATTCCATTCCATTCCATTCCATTGAATTCCATTCCATTCCATTCCATTCCATTCCATTCCATTCCATTCCATTCCTTTCCATTGAATTCCATTCCATTCCACTCCATTCCATTCCATTGAATTCCATTCCATTCCATTCCATTCCATTGAATTCCATTCCATTCCATTCCATTCCATTCCATTCCATTGAATTCCTTTCCATTCCATTCCATTCCATTCCATTCCATTCCATTCCATTCCGTTCTACTCGGGTTGATTCCATTCTATTCCATTCCATTCCATTCGATTCCAATCGATTCCATTCGATTCCATCCGACTCCATTCGATTCCATTCCGTTCCATTCCATGGAATTCCATTCTATTCCATTCCATTGAATTCAATTCCATTCCATTGAATTCCATTCCATTCCATTCCATTCCATTGAATTCCTTTCCATTCCATTCCATTCCGTTCCTTTCCGTTCCATTCCGTTGCGTTCCGTTCCGTTCTACTCGGTTGATTCCATTCTATTCCATTCCATTCCATTCGATTCCATTCGATTCCATTCGATTCCATTCGATTCCATTCGATTCCATTCCATTGCATTCCATTGAATTCCATTCCATTCCATTCCATTGAATTCCATTCCATTCCATTCCATTCCATTGAATTCCATTGAATTCCATTCCATTGAATTCCATTCCATTCCATTCCATTCCATTCTATTGAATTCCATTCCATTCCATTCCATTCCATTCCATTCCATTGAATTCCATTGAATTCCATTCCATTGAATTCCATTCCATTCCATTCCATTCCATTCCATTCCATAGAATTCCATTCCATTCCATTCCATTCCATTCCATTCCATTCCATTCCATTCCACTCCATTCCATTCCACTCCACTCCACTCCACTCCACTCCAGTCCACTCCACTCCACTCTTTTCCATTCCATTCCATTCCATTGAATTCCATTGAATTCCATTGAATTCCATTCCATTCCATTCCTTTCCATTCCATTCCGTTCTACTCGGGTTGATTCCATTCTATTCCATTCCATTCCATTCGATTCCATTCGATTCCTTTCGATTCCATTCCATTCCATTCCATTCTATTGCATTGAATTCCATTCCATTCCATTCCATTCCTTTCCATTCCATTCCATTCCATTCCATTCCATTGAATTCCATTCCATTCCATTCCATTCCATTCCATTCCATTGAATTCCATTCCATTCCATTCCATTCCATTCCATTCCATTCCATTCCATTCCATTCCATTCCGTTCTACTCAGGTTGATTCCATTCTATTCCATTCCATCCCATTCCATTCCATTCCATTCCATTCCATTCCATTCGATTCCATTCCATTCCATTCCATAGAATTCCATTCCATTCCATTCCATTCAATGGAATTCCATTCCATTCCATTCCATTCCATTCCATTCCATTCCATTCCATTCCATTGAATTCCATTCCATTCCATTCCATTCCATTCCATTGAATTCCATTCCGTTCCATTCCATTCCATTGAATTCCATTCCATTCCATTCCATTCCATTCCATCCCATTCCATTCCATTCCATTCCATTCCATTCCATTCCATTCCATTGAATTCCATTCCATTCCATTCCATTCCATTCCATTCCATTCCATTCCATTCATTGAATTCCATTCCATTCCATTCCATTCCATTCCATTGAATTCCATTCCATTCCATTCCATTCCATGCCATTGAATTCCATTCCATTCCATTCCATTCAATTGAATTCCGTTCCATTCCATTCCATTCCGTTCCGTTCCGTCCAGTTCCGTTCCGTTCCGTTCCGTTGCGTTCCGTTCCTCTCTACTCGGGTTGATTAAATTCTATTCCATTCCATTCTATTCGATTCCATTCGATTCCAATCGATTCCATTCGATTCCATTCGATTCCATTGAATTCCATTCCATTCCATTCCATTCCATTGAATTCCGTTGCATTATATTCCATTCCGTTCCGTTCCGTCCCGTTCCGTTCCGTTCCGTTCCGTTGCGTGCCGTTCCGTTCTACTCGGGTTGATTCCATTCCATTCCATTCCATTCCATTCCATTCCATTCCATTCCATTCCATTCCATTCCATTCCATTGAATTCCATTCCATTCCATTCCATTCCATTCCATTCCATTCCATTCCGTTCTACTCGGGTTGATTCCATTCTATGCCATTCCATTCCATTCGATCTCATTCGATTCCATTCGATTCCATTCGATTCCATTCCATTCCATTCCATTGAATTCCGTTCCATTCCATTCCATTCCATTCCATTGAATTCCATTCCATTCCTTTCCATAGAATTCCGTTCCATTCCATTCCATTCCATTCCATTCCATTCCATTCCATTCCATTCCATTCCATTGAATTCCATTCCATTCCATTCCATTCCTTTCCATTGAATTCCATTCTGTTCCATTCCATTCCTTTGAATTCCGTTCCATTCCATTCCATTCCAATCCTTTCCGTTCCGTTCCGTTCCGTTCCGTTCCGTTGCGTTCCGCTCCGTTCTACTCGGGTTGATTCCATTCTATTCCATTCCATTCCATTCGATCCCATTCGATTCCATTCGATTCCATTCGATTCCATTCGATTCCACTCCATTCCATTCCATAGAATTCCATTCCATTCCATTCCATTTGAATTCCATTCCATTCCATTCCATTCCATTCTATTCCATTCCATCCCATTCCATTCCATTCCATTCCATTCTACTCGGGTTGATTGCATTCTATTCCATTCCATTCCATTCGATTCCATTCGATTCCATTCGATTCCATTCGATTCCATTCGATTCCATTCCATTCCTTTCCATTCCATTCCATTCCATTCCATTCCATTGAATTCCATTCCATTCCATTCCATTCCATTCCATAGAATTCCATTCCATTCCATTCCATTCCATTCCATTCCATTCCATTCCATTGAATTCCATTCCATTCCATAGAATTCCATTCCATTCCATTCCATTCCATTGAATTCCGTTCCTTTCCATTCCATTCCATTCCGTTCCGTTCCGTTCCGTTCCGTTGCGTTCCGTTCCGTTCAACTAGGGTTGATTCCATTCTATTCAATTCCATTCCATTCCATTCTACACGGGTTGATCATTCCATTCCGTTCCGTTCCGTTCCGTTCCGTTCCGTACCGTTCTACTCGGGTTGATTCCATTCTATTCCATTCCATTCCATTCGATTCCATTCGACTCCATTCCATTCCATTCCATTCCATTCCATTCCATTCCATTCCATTGCATTCCATTCCGCTCCATTCCATTCCATTCCATTCCATTCCATTACATTCCATTCCGTTCCGTTCCGTTCCGTTCCGTTCCGTTGCGTTCCATTCCGTTCTACTCGGGTTGATTCCATTCTATTCCATTCCATTCCATTTGACTCCATTCGATTCCATTCCATTCCACTCCATTGAATTCCATTCCATTCCATTCC
This sequence comes from Gorilla gorilla gorilla, assembly GCF_029281585.2. Lineage (NCBI taxonomy): Eukaryota > Metazoa > Chordata > Mammalia > Primates > Hominidae > Gorilla > Gorilla gorilla. The sequence goes on from NC_073242.2 coordinate 53,334,488, forward strand.
ATTCCATTCCATTCCATTCCACTCCATTGAATTCCATTCCATTCCATTCCATTCCATTCCATTCCATTCCATTCCACTCCATTCCATTCCACTCCACTGCACTCCACTCCACTCCACTCCACTCCATTCCACTCCCTTCCATTCCATAAAATTGAATTCCATTCCATTCCATTCCATTCCATTCCATTCCATTCCATTCCACTCCATTCCATTCCACTCCACTCCACTCCACTCCACTCCACTCCATTCCATTCCCTTCCATTCCATTCAATTGAATTGCATTGAATTCCATTCCATTCCATTCCATAACATTTCATTCCATTCCATTCCATTCCATTCCATTCCATTCCATTCCATTCCATTCCATTCCATTCCATTCCATTCCGTTCTACTCGGGTTGATTCCATTCTATTCCATTCCATTCCATTCGATTCCATTCGATTCCATTCGATTCCATTCGATTCCATTCGTTTCCATTCCATTCCATTCCATTCTATTCCATTGAATTCCATTCCATTCCATTCCATTCCATTCCATTCCATTGCATTCCATTCCATTGAATTCCATTGAATTCCATTCCATTGAATTCCATTCCATTCCATTCCATTCCATTCCATTCCATTGAATTCCATTCCATTCCATTCCATTCCATTCCATTCCATTGAATTCCATTCCATTCCATTCCATTCCATGGAATTCCGTTCCATTCCATTCCATTCCGTTCCGTTCCGTCCCGTTCCGTTCCGTTCCATTCCGTTGCGTTCCGTTCCGTTCTACTCGGGTTGATTCCATTCTATTCCATTCCATTCCATTCGATTCCATTCGATTCCATTCGATTCCACTCCATTCCATTCCATAGAATTCCATACCATTCCATTCCATTCCATCGAATTCCATTCCATTCCATTCCATTGAATTCCTTTCCATTCCATTCCATTCCATTGAATTCCATTCCATTCCATTCCATTCCATTCCATTCCATTCCATTCCATTCTACTGGTGTCCATTCCATTCCATTCCATTCCATTCCATTCCATTCCATTCCATTCCAATCCATTCCGTTCCATTCCATAGAATTCCATTCCATTCCATTCCATTCCATTCCATTCCATTGAATTCCATTCCATTCCATTCCATAGAATTCCATTCCATTCCATTCCATTCCATTGAATTCCATTCCATTCCATTCCATTCCATTCCATTCCATTCCATTCCATTCCATTCCATTCCATTCTACTGGTGTCCATTCCATTCCATTCCATTCCATTCCATTCCATTCCTTTCCATTCCTTTCCATTCCATTGCATTCCACTGCATTCCATTCCATTCCATTCCATTCCATTCCATTCCACTCCACTCCACTCCACTCCATTCCACTCCACTCCACTCCGGTACATTCCATTCCATTCCATTCCATTCCATTCCATTCCATTCCGTGCTTCTCAGGTACATTCCGTTCTGTTCCATTCCATTCCATTCCATTCCATTCCATTCCATTCCATTCCGTTCCAGTGCACTCTACTCCACTCCACTCCACTCCACTCCACTCCGGTACATTCCATTCCATTCCATTCCATTCCATTCCATTCCATTCCATTTCCATTCCCATTCCATTTCCATTCCCGTTCCATTTCCATTCCCGTTTCTTTTCCATTCCCGTTCCATTTCCATTCCAGTTCCATTACCATTCCCGTTCCATTTCCATTCCCGATCCATTTCCATTCCCGTTCCATTTCCATTCCCGTTCCATTTCCATTCCCGTTCCGTTACCATTCCCGTTCCATTTCCGTTCCCGTTCCGTTTCCGTTCCCGTTCCATTTCCGTTCTCGTTCCGTTTCCGTTCCCGTTCCATTTCCATTCCCGTTCCATTTCCGTTCCCGTTCCATTTCCATTCCCGTTCCATTTCCATTCCCTTTCCATTTCCATTTCATTCCATTCCGTTCTGCTCGGGTACATTCCATTCCATTCCATTGCATTCCATTCCGTTCTGCTCCTGTCCATTCCATTCCATTCCATTCCGTTCCATTCCGTTCTACTCGGGTAGATTCCATTCCATTCCATTCCATTCCATTCCATTCCATTCCATTCCATTCCATTCTACTGGTGTCCATTCCATTCCATTCCATTCCATTCCATTCCATTCCATTCCATTGCATTCCATTCCATTCCATTCCATTCCGTTCCGTTCTACTCGATTACATTCCATTCAATTCCATTCCATTCCGTTCTACTCGGGTAGATTCCATTCCATTCCATTCCATTCCTTTCCATTCCATTGCATTCCATTGCATTGCATTGCACTCAATTCCATTCCATTCCATTCCATTCCATTCCATTCCATTCCATTCCATTCCGTTCCGTTCAACTCGGTTACATTCCATTCAATTACATTCCATTCCGTTCTACTCGGTTACATTCCATTCCATTCCATTCCATTCCATTCCAATCCATTCCATTCCATTCCATTCCGTTCTACTCGTGTACATTCCATTCCATTCCATTCCATTCCATTCCATTCCATTCCATTCCATTCCATTCCGTTCTACTTTGGTACATTCCATTCCATTCCATTCCATTCCATTCCATTCCATTCCATTCCATTCCGTTCTACTCAGGTTGATTCCATTCTATTCCATTCCATTCCATTTCATTCCATTCCATTCCATTCCATTCCATTCGATTCCATTCCATTCCATTCCATTGAATTCCATTCCATTCCATTCCATTCCATGGAATTCCATTCCATTCCATTCCATTCCATGGAATTCCATTCCATTCCATTCCATTCCATTCCATTCCATTCCATTCCATTCCATTGAATTCCATTCCGTTCCATTCCATTCCATTGAATTCCATTCCATTCCATTCCATTCCATTCCATTCCATGCCATTCCATTCCATAGAATTCCGTTCCATTCCATTCCATTCCATTCCATTCCATCCCATTCCATTCCATTCCATTTCGTTCTACTCGGGTTGATTCCATTCTATTCCATTCCATTCCATTCGATCCCATTTGATTCCATTCGATTCCATTCAATTCCATTCCATTCCATTCCATTCCATTCCATTCCATGGAATTCCATTCCATTCCATTCCATTCCATTCCATTCCATTCCATTCCATAGAATTCCATTCCATTCCATTCCATTCCATTGAATTCCGTTCCATTCCATTCCGTTCCGTTCCGTTCCGTTCCGTTCCGTTCCGTTGCGTTCCGTTCCGTTTCGTTGTGTTCCGTTCCGTTCTACTCGGGTTAATTCCATTCTATTCCATTCCATTCCAATCCATTCCATTCCATTCCATCGAATTCCATTCCATTCCATTCCATTCCATTCCATTCCATGGAATTCCGTTCCATTCCATTCCATTCCGTTCCGTTCCGTCCCGTTCCGTTCCGTTCCGTTCCGTTGCGTTCCGCTCCGTTCTACTCGGGTTGATTCCATTCTATTCCATTCCATTCCATTCGATTCCATTCAATTCCATTCGATTCCACTCCATTCCATTCCATAGAATTCCATTCCATTCCATTCCATTCCATTGAATTCCATTCCATTCCATTCCATTCCATTGAATTCCATTCCATTCCATTCCATTCCATTGAATTCCATTCCATTCCATTCCATTCCATTGAATTCCATTCCATTCCATTCCATTCCATTCCATTCTACTGTTGTCCATTCCATTCCATTCCATTCCATTCCATTCCATTCCATTCCATTCCATTCCTTTCCATTCCATTGCATTCCATTCCATTCCATTCCATTCCATTCCATTCCATTCCATTCCATTCCATTCCATTCCATTCCATTCCACTCCACACCACTCCAGTCCACTCCATTCCACTCCACTCCACTCCGGTACATTCCATTCCATTCCATTCCATTCCATTCCATTCCATTCCATTCCATTCCGTGCTTCTCAGGTACATTCCGTTCCGTTCCATTCCATTCCATTCCATTCCATTCCGTTCCAGTGCACTCTACTCCACTCCACTCCACTCCACTCCGGTACATTCCATTCCATTCCATTCCATTCCATTCCATTCCATTCCATTCCATTTCCATTCCCATTCCATTTCCATTCCCGTTCCATTTCCATTCCCGTTTCTTTTCCATTCCCGTTCCATTTCCATTCCCGTTCCATTACCATTCCCGTTCCATTTCCATTCCCGATCCATTTCCATTCCCGTTCCTTTTCCATTCCCGTTCCATTTCCATTCCTGTTCCATTACCATTCCCGTTCCATTTCCGTTCCCGTTCCGTTTCCGTTCACGTTCCATTTCCGTTCTCGTTCCGTTTCCGTTCCCGTTCCATTTCCATTCCCGTTTCAATTGCGTTCCCGTTCCATTTCCATTCCCGTTCCATTTCCATTCCCTTTCCATTTCCATTTCATTCCTTTCCGTTCTGCTCGGGTACATTCCATTCCATTCCATTGCATTCCATTCCGTTCTGCTCCTGTACATTCCATTCCATTCCATTCCGTTCCATTCCGTTCTACTCGGGTAGATTCCATTCCATTCCATTCCATTCCATTCCATTCCATTCCATTCCATTCCATTCTACTGGTGTCCATTCCATTCCATTCCATTCCATTCCATTCCATTCCATTCCATTCCATTGCATTCCATTCCATTCCATTCCATTCCATTCCGTTCCGTTCTACTCGGTTACATTCCATTCAATTCCATTCCATTCCGTTCTACTCGGGTAGATTCCATTCCATTCCATTCCATTCCTTTCCATTCCATTGCATTCCATTGCATTGCATTGCACTCAATTCCATTCCATTCCATTCCATTCCATTCCATTCCATTCCATTCCGTTCTGTTCAACCCGGTTACATTCCATTCAATTACATTCCATTCGGTTCTACTCGGTTACATTCCATTCCATTCCATTCCATTCCATTCCAATCCATTCCATTCCATTCCATTCCGTTCTACTCGGGTACATTGCATTCCATTCCATTCCATTCCATTCCATTCCATTCCATTCCATTCCATTCCATTCCATTCCATTCCGTTCTACTTTGGTACATTCCATTCCATTCCATTCCATTCCATTCCATTACATTCCATTCCATTCCATTCCGTTCTACTCGGGTTGATTCCATTCTATTCCATTCCATTCCATTCCATTCCATTCCATTCCATTCGATTCCATTCCATTCCATTCCATGGAATTCCATTCCATTCCATTCCATTCCATTGAATTCCATTCCATTCCATTCCATTCCATTCCATTCCATTCCATTCCATTCCATTGAATTCCATTCCATTCCATTCCATTCCATTCCATTCCATTCCATTCCATTCTACTGGTGTCCATTCCATTCCATTCCATTCCATTCCATTCCATTCCATTCCTTTCCATTCCATTGCATTCCATTGCATTCCGTTCCATTCCATTCCATTCCATTCCACTCCACTCCACTCCACTCCACTCCATTCCACTCCACTCCACTCCGGTACATTCCATTCCATTCCATTCCATTCCATTCCATTCCGTGCTTCTCAGGTACATTCCGTTCCGTTCCATTCCATTCCATTCCATTCCATTCCATTCCGTTCCAGTGCACTCTACTCCACTCCACTCCACTCCACTCCACTCCGGTACATTCCATTCCATTCCATTCCATTCCATTTCCATTCCCATTCCATTTCCATTCCCGTTCCATTTCCATTCCCGTTTCTTTTCCATTCCCGTTCCATTTCCATTCCAGTTCCATTACCATTCCCGTTCCATTTCCATTCCCGATCCATTTCCATTCCCGTTCCATTTCCATTCCCGTTCCATTTCCATTCCCGTTCCGTTACCATTCCCGTTCCATTTCCGTTCCCGTTCCGTTTCCGTTCCCGTTCCATTTCGGTTCTCGTTCCGTTTCCGTTCCCGTTCCATTTCCATTCCCGTTCCATTTCCGTTCCCGTTCCATTTCCATTCCCGTTCCATTTCCATTCCCTTTCCATTTCCATTTCATTCCATTCCGTTCTGCTCGGGTACATTCCATTCCATTCCATTGCATTCCATTCCGTTCTGCTCCTGTCCATTCCATTCCATTCCATTCCGTTCCATTCCGTTCTACTCGGGTAGATTCCATTCCATTCCATTCCATTCCATTCCATCCCATTCCATTCTACTGGTGTCCATTCCATTCCATTCCATTCCATTCCATTCCATTCCATTCCATTGCATTCCATTCCATTCCATTCCATTCCGTTCCGTTCTACTCGATTACATTCCATTCAATTCCATTCCATTCCGTTCTACTCGGGTAGATTCCATTCCATTCCATTCCATTCCTTTCCATTCCATTGCATTCCATTGCATTGCATTGCACTCAATTCCATTCCATTCCATTCCATTCCATTCCATTCCATTCCATTCCGTTCCGTTCAACTCGGTTACATTCCATTCAATTACATTCCATTCCGTTCTACTCGGTTACATTCCATTCCATTCCATTCCGTTCCATTCCAATCCATTCCATTCCATTACATTCCGTTCTACTCGTGTACATTCCATTCCATTCCATTCCATTCCATTCCATTCCATTCCATTGAATTCCATTCCATTCCATTCCATTCCATTCCATTCCATTCCATTCCATTCTACTGGTGTCCATTCCATTCCATTCCATTCCATTCCATTCCATTCCATTCCATTCCTTTCCATTCCATTGCATTCCATTGCATTCCGTTCCATTCCATTCCATTCCATTCCACTCCACTCCACTCCACTCCACTCCATTCCACTCCACTCCACTCCGGTACATTCCATTCCATTCCATTCCATTCCATTCCATTCCGTGCTTCTCAGGTACATTCCGTTCCGTTCCATTCCATTCCATTCCATTCCATTCCATTCCGTTCCAGTGCACTCTACTCCACTCCACTCCACTCCACTCCACTCCGGTACATTCCATTCCATTCCATTCCATTCCATTCCATTCCATTTCCATTCCCATTCCATTTCCATTCCCGTTCCATTTCCATTCCCGTTTCTTTTCCATTCCCGTTCCATTTCCATTCCAGTTCCATTACCATTCCCGTTCCATTTCCATTCCCGATCCATTTCCATTCCCGTTCCATTTCCATTCCCGTTCCATTTCCATTCCCGTTCCGTTACCATTCCCGTTCCATTTCCGTTCCCGTTCCGTTTCCGTTCCCGTTCCATTTCCGTTCTCGTTCCGTTTCCGTTCCCGTTCCATTTCCATTCCCGTTCCATTTCCGTTCCCGTTCCATTTCCATTCCCGTTCAATTTCCATTCCCTTTCCATTTCCATTTCATTCCATTCCGTTCTGCTCGGGTACATTCCATTCCATTCCATTGCATTCCATTCCGTTCTGCTCCTGTCCATTCCATTCCATTCCATTCCGTTCCATTCCGTTCTACTAGGGTAGATTCCATTCCATTCCATTCCATTCCATTCCAATCTACTGGTGTCCATTCCATTCCATTCCATTCCATTCCATTCCATTCCACTGAATTCCATTCCATTCCATTCCATTCCATTCCATTCCATTCCATTCCATTCGATTCCATTCGATTCCATTCCATTCCATTCCATTGAATTCCATTCCATTCCATTCCATTCCATTCCATTCCATTCCATTCCATTCCATTCCATTGAATTCCATTCCATTCCATTCCATTCCATTCCATTCCATTCCATTCCATTCCTTTCCATTGAATTCCATTCCATTCCACTCCATTCCATTCCATTGAATTCCATTCCATTCCATTCCATTCCATTGAATTCCATTCCATTCCATTCCATTCCATTCCATTCCATTGAATTCCTTTCCATTCCATTCCATTCCATTCCATTCCATTCCATTCCATTCCGTTCTACTCGGGTTGATTCCATTCTATTCCATTCCATTCCATTCGATTCCAATCGATTCCATTCGATTCCATCCGACTCCATTCGATTCCATTCCGTTCCATTCCATGGAATTCCATTCTATTCCATTCCATTGAATTCAATTCCATTCCATTGAATTCCATTCCATTCCATTCCATTCCATTGAATTCCTTTCCATTCCATTCCATTCCGTTCCTTTCCGTTCCATTCCGTTGCGTTCCGTTCCGTTCTACTCGGTTGATTCCATTCTATTCCATTCCATTCCATTCGATTCCATTCGATTCCAATCGATTCCATTCGATTCCATCCGACTCCATTCGATTCCATTCCGTTCCATTCCATGGAATTCCATTCTATTCCATTCCATTGAATTCAATTCCATTCCATTGAATTCCATTCCATTCCATTCCATTCCATTGAATTCCTTTCCATTCCATTCCATTCCGTTCCTTTCCGTTCCATTCCGTTGCGTTCCGTTCCGTTCTACTCGGTTGATTCCATTCTATTCCATTCCATTCCATTCGATTCCATTCGATTCCATTCGATTCCATTCGATTCCATTCGATTCCATTCCATTCCATTCCATTGAATTCCATTCCATTCCATTCCATTCCATTGAATTCCATTGAATTCCATTCCATTGAATTCCATTCCATTCCATTCCATTCCATTCTATTGAATTCCATTCCATTCCATTCCATTCCATTCCATTCCATTGAATTCCATTGAATTCCATTCCATTGAATTCCATTCCATTCCATTCCATTCCATTCCATTCCATAGAATTCCATTCCATTCCATTCCATTCCATTCCATTCCATTCCATTCCATTCCACTCCATTCCATTCCACTCCACTCCACTCCACTCCACTCCAGTCCACTCCACTCCACTCTTTTCCATTCCATTCCATTCCATTGAATTCCATTGAATTCCATTGAATTCCATTCCATTCCATTCCTTTCCATTCCATTCCGTTCTACTCGGGTTGATTCCATTCTATTCCATTCCATTCCATTCGATTCCATTCGATTCCTTTCGATTCCATTCCATTCCATTCCATTCTATTGCATTGAATTCCATTCCATTCCATTCCATTCCTTTCCATTCCATTCCATTCCATTCCATTCCATTGAATTCCATTCCATTCCATTCCATTCCATTCCATTCCATTGAATTCCATTCCATTCCATTCCATTCCATTCCATTCCATTCCATTCCATTCCATTCCGTTCTACTCAGGTTGATTCCATTCTATTCCATTCCATCCCATTCCATTCCATTCCATTCCATTCCATTCCATTCGATTCCATTCCATTCCATTCCATAGAATTCCATTCCATTCCATTCCATTCAATGGAATTCCATTCCATTCCATTCCATTCCATTCCATTCCATTCCATTCCATTCCATTCCATTGAATTCCATTCCATTCCATTCCATTCCATTCCATTGAATTCCATTCCGTTCCATTCCATTCCATTGAATTCCATTCCATTCCATTCCATTCCATTCCATTCCATTCCATTCCATCCCATTCCATTCCATTCCATTCCATTCCATTCCATTCCATTCCATTCCATTCCATTGAATTCCATTCCATTCCATTCCATTCCATTCCATTCCATTCCATTCCATTCATTGAATTCCATTCCATTCCATTCCATTCCATTCCATTGAATTCCATTCCATTCCATTCCATTCCATGCCATTGAATTCCATTCCATTCCATTCCATTCAATTGAATTCCGTTCCATTCCATTCCATTCCGTTCCGTTCCGTCCAGTTCCGTTCCGTTCCGTTCCGTTGCGTTCCGTTCCTCTCTACTCGGGTTGATTAAATTCTATTCCATTCCATTCTATTCGATTCCATTCGATTCCAATCGATTCCATTCGATTCCATTCGATTCCATTGAATTCCATTCCATTCCATTCCATTCCATTGAATTCCGTTGCATTATATTCCATTCCGTTCCGTTCCGTCCCGTTCCGTTCCGTTCCGTTCCGTTGCGTGCCGTTCCGTTCTACTCGGGTTGATTCCATTCCATTCCATTCCATTCCATTCCATTCCATTCCATTCCATTCCATTCCATTCCATTCCATTGAATTCCATTCCATTCCATTCCATTCCATTCCATTCCATTCCATTCCGTTCTACTCGGGTTGATTCCATTCTATGCCATTCCATTCCATTCGATCTCATTCGATTCCATTCGATTCCATTCGATTCCATTCCATTCCATTCCATTGAATTCCGTTCCATTCCATTCCATTCCATTCCATTGAATTCCATTCCATTCCTTTCCATAGAATTCCGTTCCATTCCATTCCATTCCATTCCATTCCATTCCATTCCATTCCATTCCATTCCATTCCATTCCATTCCATTGAATTCCATTCCATTCCATTCCATTCCTTTCCATTGAATTCCATTCTTTTCCATTCCATTCCTTTGAATTCCGTTCCATTCCATTCCATTCCAATCCTTTCCGTTCCGTTCCGTTCCGTTCCGTTCCGTTGCGTTCCGCTCCGTTCTACTCGGGTTGATTCCATTCTATTCCATTCCATTCCATTCGATCCCATTCGATTCCATTCGATTCCATTCGATTCCATTCGATTCCACTCCATTCCATTCCATAGAATTCCATTCCATTCCATTCCATTTGAACTCCATTCCATTCCATTCCATTCCATTCTATTCCATTCCATCCCATTCCATTCCATTCCATTCCATTCTACTCGGGTTGATTGCATTCTATTCCATTCCATTCCATTCGATTCCATTCGATTCCATTCGATTCCATTCGATTCCATTCGATTCCATTCCATTCCTTTCCATTCCATTCCATTCCATTCCATTCCATTGAATTCCATTCCATTCCATTCCATTCCATTCCATAGAATTCCATTCCATTCCATTCCATTCCATTCCATTCCATTCCATTCCATTCCATTCCATTGAATTCCATTCCATTCCATAGAATTCCATTCCATTCCATTCCATTCCATTGAATTCCGTTCCTTTCCATTCCATTCCATTCCGTTCCGTTCCGTTCCGTTCCGTTGCGTTCCGTTCCGTTCAACTAGGGTTGATTCCATTCTATTCAATTCCATTCCATTCCATTCTACACGGGTTGATCATTCCATTCCGTTCCGTTCCGTTCCGTTCCGTTCCGTACCGTTCTACTCGGGTTGATTCCATTCTATTCCATTCCATTCCATTCGATTCCATTCGACTCCATTCCATTCCATTCCATTCCATTCCATTCCATTCCATTCCATTGCATTCCATTCCGCTCCATTCCATTCCATTCCATTCCATTCCATTACATTCCATTCCGTTCCGTTCCGTTCCGTTCCGTTCCGTTGCGTTCCATTCCGTTCTACTCGGGTTGATTCCATTCTATTCCATTCCATTCCATTTGACTCCATTCGATTCCATTCCATTCCACTCCATTGAATTCCATTCCATTCCATTCCATTCCATTCCATTCCATTCCACTCCATTGAATTCCATTCCATTCCATTCCATTCCATTCCATTCCATTCCATTCCACTCCATTCCATTCCACTCCACTGCACTCCACTCCACTCCACTCCACTCCATTCCACTCCCTTCCATTCCATAAAATTGAATTCCATTCCATTCCATTCCATTCCATTCCATTCCATTCCATTCCACTCCATTCCATTCCACTCCACTCCACTCCACTCCACTCCACTCCATTCCATTCCCTTCCATTCCATTCAATTGAATTGCATTGAATTCCATTCCATTCCATTCCATAACATTTCATTCCATTCCATTCCATTCCATTCCATTCCATTCCATTCCATTCCATTCCATTCCATTCCATTCCGTTCTACTCGGGTTGATTCCATTCTATTCCATTCCATTCCATTCGATTCCATTCGATTCCATTCGATTCCATTCGATTCCATTCATTTCCATTCCATTCCATTCCATTCTATTCCATTGAATTCCATTCCATTCCATTCCATTCCATTCCATTCCATTGCATTCCATTCCATTGAATTCCATTGAATTCCATTCCATTGAATTCCATTCCATTCCATTCCATTCCATTCCATTCCATTGAATTCCATTCCATTCCATTCCATTCCATTCCATTCCATTGAATTCCATTCCATTCCATTCCATTCCATGGAATTCCGTTCCATTCCATTCCATTCCGTTCCGTCCCATTCCGTTCCGTTCCGTTCCGTTGCGTTCCGTTCCGTTCTACTCGGGTTGATTCCATTCTATTCCATTCCATTCCATTCGATTCCATTCGATTCCATTCGATTCCACTCCATTCCATTCCATAGAATTCCATACCATTCCATTCCATTCCATTGAATTCCATTCCATTCCATTCCATTGAATTCCTTTCCATTCCATTCCATTCCATTGAATTCCATTCCATTCCATTCCATTCCATTCCATTCCATTCCATTCCATTCTACTGGTGTCCATTCCATTCCATTCCATTCCATTCCATTCCATTCCATTCCATTCCAATCCATTCCATTCCATTCCATAGAATTCCATTCCATTCCATTCCATTCCATTCCATTCCATTGAATTCCATTCCATTCCATTCCATAGAATTCCATTCCATTCCATTCCATTCCATTGAATTCCATTCCATTCCATTCCATTCCATTCCATTCCATTCCATTCCATTCCATTCCATTCCATTCTACTGGTGTCCATTCCATTCCATTCCATTCCATTCCATTCCATTCCATTCCATTCCTTTCCATTCCATTGCATTCCACTGCATTCCATTCCATTCCATTCCATTCCATTCCATTCCACTCCACTCCACTCCACTCCATTCCCCTCCACTCCACTCCGGTACATTCCATTCCATTCCATTCCATTCCATTCCATTCCATTCCGTGCTTCTCAGGTACATTCCGTTCCGTTCCATTCCATTCCATTCCATTCCATTCCATTCCATTCCGTTCCAGTGCACTCTACTCCACTCCACTCCACTCCACTCCACTCCGGTACATTCCATTCCATTCCATTCCATTCCATTCCATTCCATTTCCATTCCCATTCCATTTCCATTCCCGTTCCATTTCCATTCCCGTTTCTTTTCCATTCCCGTTCCATTTCCATTCCAGTTCCATTACCATTCCCGTTCCATTTCCATTCCCGATCCATTTCCATTCCCGTTCCATTTCCATTCCCGTTCCATTTCCATTCCCGTTCCGTTACCATTCCCGTTCCATTTCCGTTCCCGTTCCGTTTCCGTTCCCGTTCCATTTCCGTTCTCGTTCCGTTTCCGTTCCCGTTCCATTTCCATTCCCGTTCCATTTCCGTTCCCGTTCCATTTCCATTCCCGTTCCATTTCCATTCCCTTTCCATTTCCATTTCATTCCATTCCGTTCTGCTCGGGTACATTCCATTCCATTCCATTGCATTCCATTCCGTTCTGCTCCTGTCCATTCCATTCCATTCCATTCCGTTCCATTCTGTTCTACTCGGGTAGATTCCATTCCATTCCATTCCATTCCATTCCATTCCATTCCATTCCATTCCATTCTACTGGTGTCCATTCCATTCCATTCCATTCCATTCCATTCCATTCCATTCCATTGCATTCCATTCCATTCCATTCCATTCCGTTCCGTTCTACTCGATTACATTCCATTCAATTCCATTCCATTCCGTTCTACTCGGGTAGATTCCATTCCATTCCATTCCATTCCTTTCCATTCCATTGCATTCCATTGCATTGCATTGCACTCAATTCCATTCCATTCCATTCCATTCCATTCCATTCCATTCCATTCCATTCCGTTCCGTTCAACTCGGTTACATTCCATTCAATTACATTCCATTCCGTTCTACTCGGTTACATTCCATTCCATTCCATTCCCTTCCATTCCAATCCATTCCATTCCATTCCATTCCGTTCTACTCGTGTACATTCCATTCCATTCCATTCCATTCCATTCCATTCCATTCCATTCCATTCCATTCCGTTCTACTTTGGTACATTCCATTCCATTCCATTCCATTCCATTCCATTCCATTCCATTCCATTCCGTTCTACTCAGGTTGATTCCATTCTATTCCATTCCATTCCATTTCATTCCATTCCATTCCATTCCATTCCATTCGATTCCATTCCATTCCATTCCATTGAATTCCATTCCATTCCATTCCATTCCATGGAATTCCATTCCATTCCATTCCATTCCATGGAATTCCATTCCATTCCATTCCATTCCATTCCATTCCATTCCATTCCATTCCATTGAATTCCATTCCGTTCCATTCCATTCCATTGAATTCCATTCCATTCCATTCCATTCCATTCCATTCCATGCCATTCCATTCCATAGAATTCCGTTCCATTCCATTCCATTCCATTCCATTCCATCCCATTCCATTCCATTCCATTCCGTTCTACTCGGGTTGATTCCATTCTATTCCATTCCATTCCATTCGATCCCATTTGATTCCATTCGATTCCATTCAATTCCATTCCATTCCATTCCATTCCATTCCATTCCATGGAATTCCATTCCATTCCATTCCATTCCATTCCATTCCATTCCATTCCATAGAATTCCATTCCATTCCATTCCATTCCATTGAATTCCGTTCCATTCCATTCCGTTCCGTTCAGTTCCGTTCCGTTCCGTTCCGTTGCGTTCCGTTCCGTTTCGTTGTGTTCCGTTCCGTTCTACTCGGGTTAATTCCATTCTATTCCATTCCATTCCAATCCATTCCATTCCATTCCATCGAATTCCATTCCATTCCATTCCATTCCATTCCATTCCATGGAATTCCGTTCCATTCCATTCCATTCCGTTCCGTTCCGTCCCGTTCCGTTCCGTTCCGTTCCGTTGCGTTCCGCTCCGTTCTACTCGGGTTGATTCCATTCTATTCCATTCCATTCCATTCGATTCCATTCAATTCCATTCGATTCCACTCCATTCCATTCCATAGAATTCCATTCCATTCCATTCCATTCCATTGAATTCCATTCCATTCCATTCCATTCCATTGAATTCCATTCCATTCCATTCCATTCCATTGAATTCCATTCCATTCCATTCCATTCCATTGAATTCCATTCCATTCCATTCCATTCCATTCCATTCTACTGTTGTCCATTCCATTCCATTCCATTCCATTCCATTCCATTCCATTCCATTCCATTCCTTTCCATTCCATTGCATTCCATTCCATTCCATTCCATTCCATTCCATTCCATTCCATTCCATTCCATTCCATTCCATTCCATTCCACTCCACACCACTCCAGTCCACTCCATTCCACTCCACTCCACTCCGGTACATTCCATTCCATTCCATTCCATTCCATTCCATTCCATTCCATTCCGTGCTTCTCAGGTACATTCCGTTCCGTTCCATTCCATTCCATTCCATTCCATTCCGTTCCAGTGCACTCTACTCCACTCCACTCCACTCCACTCCGGTACATTCCATTCCATTCCATTCCATTCCATTCCATTCCATTCCATTTCCATTCCCATTCCATTTCCATTCCCGTTCCATTTCCATTCCCGTTTCTTTTCCATTCCCGTTCCATTTCCATTCCCGTTCCATTACCATTCCCATTCCATTTCCATTCCCGATCCATTTCCATTCCCGTTCCTTTTCCATTCCCGTTCCATTTCCATTCCTGTTCCGTTACCATTCCCGTTCCATTTCCGTTCCCGTTCCGTTTCCGTTCACGTTCCATTTCCGTTCTCGTTCCGTTTCCGTTCCCGTTCCATTTCCATTCCCGTTTCAATTGCGTTCCCGTTCCATTTCCATTCCCGTTCCATTTCCATTCCCTTTCCATTTCCATTTCATTCCTTTCCGTTCTGCTCGGGTACATTCCATTCCATTCCATTGCATTCCATTCCGTTCTGCTCCTGTACATTCCATTCCATTCCATTCCGTTCCATTCCGTTCTACTCGGGTAGATTCCATTCCATTCCATTCCATTCCATTCCATTCCATTCCATTCCATTCCATTCTACTGGTGTCCATTCCATTCCATTCCATTCCATTCCATTCCATTCCATTCCATTCCATTCCATTGCATTCCATTCCATTCCATTCCATTCCATTCCGTTCCGTTCTACTCGGTTACATTCCATTCAATTCCATTCCATTCCGTTCTACTCGGGTAGATTCCATTCCATTCCATTCCATTCCTTTCCATTCCATTGCATTCCATTGCATTGCATTGCACTCAATTCCATTCCATTCCATTCCATTCCATTCCATTCCATTCCATTCCGTTCTGTTCAACCCGGTTACATTCCATTCAATTACATTCCATTCGGTTCTACTCGGTTACATTCCATTCCATTCCATTCCATTCCATTCCAATCCATTCCATTCCATTCCATTCCGTTCTACTCGGGTACATTGCATTCCATTCCATTCCATTCCATTCCATTCCATTCCATTCCATTCCATTCCATTCCATTCCGTTCTACTTTGGTACATTCCATTCCATTCCATTCCATTCCATTCCATTACATTCCATTCCATTCCATTCCGTTCTACTCGGGTTGATTCCATTCTATTCCATTCCATTCCATTCCATTCCATTCCATTCCATTCGATTCCATTCCATTCCATTCCATGGAATTCCATTCCATTCCATTCCATTCCATTCCATGGAATTCCATTCCATTCCATTCCATTCCATTGAATTCCATTCCATTCCATTCCATTCCATTCCATTCCATTCCATTCCATTCCATTGAATTCCATTCCATTCCATTCCATTCCATTCCATTCCATTCCATTCCATTCTACTGGTGTCCATTCCATTCCATTCCATTCCATTCCATTCCATTCCATTCCTTTCCATTCCATTGCATTCCATTGCATTCCGTTCCATTCCATTCCATTCCATTCCACTCCACTCCACTCCACTCCACTCCATTCCACTCCACTCCACTCCGGTACATTCCATTCCATTCCATTCCATTCCATTCCATTCCGTGCTTCTCAGGTACATTCCGTTCCGTTCCATTCCATTCCATTCCATTCCATTCCATTCCGTTCCAGTGCACTCTACTCCACTCCACTCCACTCCACTCCACTCCGGTACATTCCATTCCATTCCATTCCATTCCATTCCATTTCCATTCCCATTCCATTTCCATTCCCGTTCCATTTCCATTCCCGTTTCTTTTCCATTCCCGTTCCATTTCCATTCCAGTTCCATTACCATTCCCGTTCCATTTCCATTCCCGATCCATTTCCATTCCCGTTCCATTTCCATTCCCGTTCCATTTCCATTCCCGTTCCGTTACCATTCCCGTTCCATTTCCGTTCCCGTTCCGTTTCCGTTCCCGTTCCATTTCGGTTCTCGTTCCGTTTCCGTTCCCGTTCCATTTCCATTCCCGTTCCATTTCCGTTCCCGTTCCATTTCCATTCCCGTTCCATTTCCATTCCCTTTCCATTTCCATTTCATTCCATTCCGTTCTGCTCGGGTACATTCCATTCCATTCCATTGCATTCCATTCCGTTCTGCTCCTCTCCATTCCATTCCATTCCATTCCGTTCCATTCCGTTCTACTCGGGTAGATTCCATTCCATTCCATTCCATTCCATTCCATCCCATTCCATTCTACTGGTGTCCATTCCATTCCATTCCATTCCATTCCATTCCATTCCATTCCATTGCATTCCATTCCATTCCATTCCATTCCGTTCCGTTCTACTCGATTACATTCCATTCAATTCCATTCCATTCCGTTCTACTCGGGTAGATTCCATTCCATTCCATTCCATTCCTTTCCATTCCATTGCATTCCATTGCATTGCATTGCACTCAATTCCATTCCATTCCATTCCATTCCATTCCATTCCATTCCATTCCATTCCATTCCGTTCCGTTCAACTCGGTTACATTCCATTCAATTACATTCCATTCCGTTCTACTCGGTTACATTCCATTCCATTCCATTCCGTTCCATTCCAATCCATTCCATTCCATTACATTCCGTTCTACTCGTGTACATTCCATTCCATTCCATTCCATTCCATTCCATTCCATTCCATTGAATTCCATTCCATTCCATTCCATTCCATTCCATTCCATTCCATTCCATTCTACTGGTGTCCATTCCATTCCATTCCATTCCATTCCATTCCATTCCATTCCATTCCTTTCCATTCCATTGCATTCCATTGCATTCCGTTCCATTCCATTCCATTCCATTCCACTCCACTCCACTCCACTCCACTCCATTCCACTCCACTCCACTCCGGTACATTCCATTCCATTCCATTCCATTCCATTCCATTCCGTGCTTCTCAGGTACATTCCGTTCCGTTCCATTCCATTCCATTCCATTCCATTCCATTCCGTTCCAGTGCACTCTACTCCACTCCACTCCACTCCACTCCACTCCGGTACATTCCATTCCATTCCATTCCATTCCATTCCATTCCATTTCCATTCCCATTCCATTTCCATTCCCGTTCCATTTCCATTCCCGTTTCTTTTCCATTCCCGTTCCATTTCCATTCCAGTTCCATTACCATTCCCGTTCCATTTCCATTCCCGATCCATTTCCATTCCCGTTCCATTTCCATTCCCGTTCCATTTCCATTCCCGTTCCGTTACCATTCCCGTTCCATTTCCGTTCCCGTTCCGTTTCCGTTCCCGTTCCATTTCCGTTCTCGTTCCGTTTCCGTTCCCGTTCCATTTCCATTCCCGTTCCATTTCCGTTCCCTTTCCATTTCCATTCCCGTTCAATTTCCATTCCCTTTCCATTTCCATTTCATTCCATTCCGTTCTGCTCGGGTACATTCCATTCCATTCCATTGCATTCCATTCCGTTCTGCTCCTGTCCATTCCATTCCATTCCATTCCGTTCCATTCCGTTCTACTAGGGTAGATTCCATTCCATTCCATTCCATTCCATTCCAATCTACTGGTGTCCATTCCATTCCATTCCATTCCATTCCATTCCATTCCACTGAATTCCATTCCATTCCATTCCATTCCATTCCATTCCATTCCATTCCATTCGATTCCATTCGATTCCATTCCATTCCATTCCATTGAATTCCATTCCATTCCATTCCATTCCATTCCATTCCATTCCATTCCATTCCATTGAATTCCATTCCATTCCATTCCATTCCATTCCATTCCATTCCATTCCATTCCATTCCTTTCCATTGAATTCCATTCCATTCCACTCCATTCCATTCCATTGAATTCCATTCCATTCCATTCCATTCCATTGAATTCCATTCCATTCCATTCCATTCCATTCCATTCCATTGAATTCCTTTCCATTCCATTCCATTCCATTCCATTCCATTCCATTCCATTCCGTTCTACTCGGGTTGATTCCATTCTATTCCATTCCATTCCATTCGATTCCATCCGACTCCATTCGATTCCATTCCGTTCCATTCCATGGAATTCCATTCTATTCCATTCCATTGAATTCAATTCCATTCCATTGAATTCCATTCCATTCCATTCCATTCCATTGAATTCCTTTCCATTCCATTCCATTCCGTTCCTTTCCGTTCCATTCCGTTGCGTTCCGTTCCGTTCTACTCGGTTGATTCCATTCTATTCCATTCCATTCCATTCGATTCCATTCGATTCCATTCGATTCCATTCGATTCCATTCGATTCCATTCCATTGCATTCCATTGAATTCCATTCCATTCCATTCCATTGAATTCCATTCCATTCCATTCCATTCCATTGAATTCCATTGAATTCCATTCCATTGAATTCCATTCCATTCCATTCCATTCCATTCTATTGAATTCCATTCCATTCCATTCCATTCCATTCCATTCCATTGAATTCCATTGAATTCCATTCCATTGAATTCCATTCCATTCCATTCCATTCCATTCCATTCCATAGAATTCCATTCCATTCCATTCCATTCCATTCCATTCCATTCCATTCCGTTCTACTCGGGTTGATTCCATTCTATGCCATTCCATTCCATTCGATCTCATTCGATTCCATTCGATTCCATTCGATTCCATTCGATTCCATTCGATTCCACTCCATTCCATTCCATAGAATTCCATTCCATTCCATTCCATTTGAATTCCATTCCATTCCATTCCATTCCATTCTATTCCATTCCATCCCATTCCATTCCATTCCATTCCATTCTACTCGGGTTGATTGCATTCTATTCCATTCCATTCCATTCGATTCCATTCGATTCCATTCGATTCCATTCGATTCCATTCGATTCCATTCCATTCCTTTCCATTCCATTCCATTCCATTCCATTCCATTGAATTCCATTCCATTCCATTCCATTCCATTCCATTCCATAGAATTCCATTCCATTCCATTCCATTCCATTCCATTCCATTCCATTCCATTCCATTCCATTGAATTCCATTCCATTCCATAGAATTCCATTCCATTCCATTCCATTCCATTGAATTCCGTTCCTTTCCATTCCATTCCATTCCGTTCCGTTCCGTTCCGTTCCGTTGCGTTCCGTTCCGTTCAACTAGGGTTGATTCCATTCTATTCAATTCCATTCCATTCCATTCTACACGGGTTGATCATTCCATTCCGTTCCGTTCCGTTCCGTTCCGTTCCGTACCGTTCTACTCGGGTTGATTCCATTCTATTCCATTCCATTCCATTCGATTCCATTCGACTCCATTCCATTCCATTCCATTCCATTCCATTCCATTCCATTCCATTGCATTCCATTCCGCTCCATTCCATTCCATTCCATTCCATTCCATTACATTCCATTCCGTTCCGTTCCGTTCCGTTCCGTTCCGTTGCGTTCCATTCCGTTCTACTCGGGTTGATTCCATTCTATTCCATTCCATTCCATTTGACTCCATTCGATTCCATTCCATTCCACTCCATTGAATTCCATTCCATTCCATTCCATTCCATTCCATTCCATTCCAC
This sequence comes from Gorilla gorilla gorilla, assembly GCF_029281585.2. Classification (NCBI taxonomy): domain Eukaryota; kingdom Metazoa; phylum Chordata; class Mammalia; order Primates; family Hominidae; genus Gorilla; species Gorilla gorilla. The sequence continues at coordinate 53,355,281 of NC_073242.2, forward strand.
TCCATTGAATTCCATTCCATTCCATTCCATTCCATTCCATTCCATTCCATTCCACTCCATTCCATTCCACTCCACTGCACTCCACTCCACTCCACTCCACTCCATTCCACTCCCTTCCATTCCATAAAATTGAATTCCATTCCATTCCATTCCATTCCATTCCATTCCATTCCATTCCACTCCATTCCATTCCACTCCACTCCACTCCACTCCACTCCACTCCATTCCATTCCCTTCCATTCCATTCAATTGAATTGCATTGAATTCCATTCCATTCCATTCCATAACATTTCATTCCATTCCATTCCATTCCATTCCATTCCATTCCATTCCATTCCATTCCATTCCATTCCGTTCTACTCGGGTTGATTCCATTCTATTCCATTCCATTCCATTCGATTCCATTCGATTCCATTCGATTCCATTCGATTCCATTCGTTTCCATTCCATTCCATTCCATTCTATTCCATTGAATTCCATTCCATTCCATTCCATTCCATTCCATTCCATTGCATTCCATTCCATTGAATTCCATTGAATTCCATTCCATTGAATTCCATTCCATTCCATTCCATTCCATTCCATTCCATTGAATTCCATTCCATTCCATTCCATTCCATTCCATTCCATTCCATTGAATTCCATTCCATTCCATTCCATTCCATGGAATTCCGTTCCATTCCATTCCATTCCGTTCCGTTCCGTCCCGTTCCGTTCCGTTCCGTTCCGTTGCGTTCCGTTCCGTTCTACTCGGGTTGATTCCATTCTATTCCATTCCATTCCATTCGATTCCATTCGATTCCATTCGATTCCACTCCATTCCATTCCATAGAATTCCATACCATTCCATTCCATTCCATTGAATTCCATTCCATTCCATTCCATTGAATTCCTTTCCATTCCATTCCATTCCATTGAATTCCATTCCATTCCATTCCATTCCATTCCATTCCATTCCATTCCATTCTACTGGTGTCCATTCCATTCCATTCCATTCCATTCCATTCCATTCCATTCCATTCCAATCCATTCCATTCCATTCCATAGAATTCCATTCCATTCCATTCCATTCCATTCCATTCCATTGAATTCCATTCCATTCCATTCCATAGAATTCCATTCCATTCCATTCCATTCCATTGAATTCCATTCCATTCCATTCCATTCCATTCCATTCCATTCCATTCCATTCCATAGAATTCCATTCCATTCTACTGGTGTCCATTCCATTCCATTCCATTCCATTCCATTCCATTCCATTCCATTCCTTTCCATTCCATTGCATTCCACTGCATTCCATTCCATTCCATTCCATTCCATTCCATTCCACTCCACTCCACTCCACTCCATTCCACTCCACTCCACTCCGGTACATTCCATTCCATTCCATTCCATTCCATTCCATTCCATTCCGTGCTTCTCAGGTACATTCCGTTCCGTTCCATTCCATTCCATTCCATTCCATTCCATTCCATTCCATTCCGTTCCAGTGCACTCTACTCCACTCCACTCCACTCCACTCCACTCCGGTACATTCCATTCCATTCCATTCCATTCCATTCCATTCCATTTCCATTCCCATTCCATTTCCATTCCCGTTCCATTTCCATTCCCGTTTCTTTTCCATTCCCGTTCCATTTCCATTCCAGTTCCATTACCATTCCCGTTCCATTTCCATTCCCGATCCATTTCCATTCCCGTTCCATTTCCATTCCCGTTCCATTTCCATTCCCGTTCCGTTACCATTCCCGTTCCATTTCCGTTCCCGTTCCGTTTCCGTTCCCGTTCCATTTCCGTTCTCGTTCCGTTTCCGTTCCCGTTCCATTTCCATTCCCGTTCCATTTCCGTTCCCGTTCCATTTCCATTCCCGTTCCATTTCCATTCCCTTTCCATTTCCATTTCATTCCATTCCGTTCTGCTCGGGTACATTCCATTCCATTCCATTGCATTCCATTCCGTTCTGCTCCTGTCCATTCCATTCCATTCCATTCCGTTCCATTCCGTTCTACTCGGGTAGATTCCATTCCATTCCATTCCATTCCATTCCATTCCATTCCATTCCATTCCATTCTACTGGTGTCCATTCCATTCCATTCCATTCCATTCCATTCCATTCCATTCCATTGCATTCCATTCCATTCCATTCCATTCCGTTCCGTTCTACTCGATTACATTCCATTCAATTCCATTCCATTCCGTTCTACTCGGGTAGATTCCATTCCATTCCATTCCATTCCTTTCCATTCCATTGCATTCCATTGCAGTGCATTGCACTCAATTCCATTCCATTCCATTCCATTCCATTCCATTCCATTCCATTCCATTCCGTTCCGTTCAACTCGGTTACATTCCATTCAATTACATTCCATTCCGTTCTACTCGGTTACATTCCATTCCATTCCATTCCATTCCATTCCAATCCATTCCATTCCATTCCATTCCGTTCTACTCGTGTACATTCCATTCCATTCCATTCCATTCCATTCCATTCCATTCCATTCCATTCCATTCCGTTCTACTTTGGTACATTCCATTCCATTCCATTCCATTCCATTCCATTCCATTCCATTCCATTCCATTCCGTTCTACTCAGGTTGATTCCATTCTATTCCATTCCATTCCATTTCATTCCATTCCATTCCATTCCATTCCATTCGATTCCATTCCATTCCATTCCATTGAATTCCATTCCATTCCATTCCATTCCATGGAATTCCATTCCATTCCATTCCATTCCATGGAATTCCATTCCATTCCATTCCATTCCATTCCATTCCATTCCATTCCATTCCATTGAATTCCATTCCGTTCCATTCCATTCCATTGAATTCCATTCCATTCCATTCCATTCCATTCCATTCCATGCCATTCCATTCCATAGAATTCCGTTCCATTCCATTCCATTCCATTCCATTCCATCCCATTCCATTCCATTCCATTCCGTTCTACTCGGGTTGATTCCATTCTATTCCATTCCATTCCATTCGATCCCATTTGATTCCATTCGATTCCATTCAATTCCATTCCATTCCATTCCATTCCATTCCATTCCATGGAATTCCATTCCATTCCATTCCATTCCATTCCATTCCATTCCATTCCATAGAATTCCATTCCATTCCATTCCATTCCATTGAATTCCGTTCCATTCCATTCCGTTCCGTTCCGTTCCGTTCCGTTCCGTTCCGTTGCGTTCCGTTCCGTTTCGTTGTGTTCCGTTCCGTTCTACTCGGGTTAATTCCATTCTATTCCATTCCATTCCAATCCATTCCATTCCATTCCATCGAATTCCATTCCATTCCATTCCATTCCATTCCATTCCATGGAATTCCGTTCCATTCCATTCCATTCCGTTCCGTTCCGTCCCGTTCCGTTCCGTTCCGTTCCGTTGCGTTCCGCTCCGTTCTACTCGGGTTGATTCCATTCTATTCCATTCCATTCCATTCGATTCCATTCAATTCCATTCGATTCCACTCCATTCCATTCCATAGAATTCCATTCCATTCCATTCCATTCCATTGAATTCCATTCCATTCCATTCCATTCCATTGAATTCCATTCCATTCCATTCCATTCCATTGAATTCCATTCCATTCCATTCCATTCCATTGAATTCCATTCCATTCCATTCCATTCCATTCCATTCTACTGTTGTCCATTCCATTCCATTCCATTCCATTCCATTCCATTCCATTCCATTCCATTCCTTTCCATTCCATTGCATTCCATTCCATTCCATTCCATTCCATTCCATTCCATTCCATTCCATTCCATTCCATTCCATTCCATTCCACTCCACACCACTCCAGTCCACTCCATTCCACTCCACTCCACTCCGGTACATTCCATTCCATTCCATTCCATTCCATTCCATTCCATTCCATTCCGTGCTTCTCAGGTACATTCCGTTCCGTTCCATTCCATTCCATTCCATTCCATTCCGTTCCAGTGCACTCTACTCCACTCCACTCCACTCCACTCCGGTACATTCCATTCCATTCCATTCCATTCCATTCCATTCCATTCCATTTCCATTCCCATTCCATTTCCATTCCCGTTCCATTTCCATTCCCGTTTCTTTTCCATTCCCGTTCCATTTCCATTCCCGTTCCATTACCATTCCCGTTCCATTTCCATTCCCGATCCATTTCCATTCCCGTTCCTTTTCCATTCCCGTTCCATTTCCATTCCTGTTCCGTTACCATTCCCGTTCCATTTCCGTTCCCGTTCCGTTTCCGTTCACGTTCCATTTCCGTTCTCGTTCCGTTTCCGTTCCCGTTCCATTTCCATTCCCGTTTCAATTGCGTTCCCGTTCCATTTCCATTCCCGTTCCATTTCCATTCCCTTTCCATTTCCATTTCATTCCTTTCCGTTCTGCTCGGGTACATTCCATTCCATTCCATTGCATTCCATTCCGTTCTGCTCCTGTACATTCCATTCCATTCCATTCCGTTCCATTCCGTTCTACTCGGGTAGATTCCATTCCATTCCATTCCATTCCATTCCATTCCATTCCATTCCATTCCATTCCATTCTACTGGTGTCCATTCCATTCCATTCCATTCCATTCCATTCCATTCCATTCCATTCCATTGCATTCCATTCCATTCCATTCCATTCCATTCCGTTCCGTTCTACTCGGTTACATTCCATTCAATTCCATTCCATTCCGTTCTACTCGGGTAGATTCCATTCCATTCCATTCCATTCCTTTCCATTCCATTGCATTCCATTGCATTGCATTGCACTCAATTCCATTCCATTCCATTCCATTCCATTCCATTCCATTCCATTCCGTTCTGTTCAACCCGGTTACATTCCATTCAATTACATTCCATTCGGTTCTACTCGGTTACATTCCATTCCATTCCATTCCATTCCATTCCAATCCATTCCATTCCATTCCATTCCGTTCTACTCGGGTACATTGCATTCCATTCCATTCCATTCCATTCCATTCCATTCCATTCCATTCCATTCCATTCCATTCCGTTCTACTTTGGTACATTCCATTCCATTCCATTCCATTCCATTCCATTACATTCCATTCCATTCCATTCCGTTCTACTCGGGTTGATTCCATTCTATTCCATTCCATTCCATTCCATTCCATTCCATTCCATTCGATTCCATTCCATTCCATTCCATGGAATTCCATTCCATTCCATTCCATGGAATTCCATTCCATTCCATTCCATTCCATTGAATTCCATTCCATTCCATTCCATTCCATTCCATTCCATTCCATTCCATTCCATTGAATTCCATTCCATTCCATTCCATTCCATTCCATTCCATTCCATTCCATTCTACTGGTGTCCATTCCATTCCATTCCATTCCATTCCATTCCATTCCATTCCTTTCCATTCCATTGCATTCCATTGCATTCCGTTCCATTCCATTCCATTCCATTCCACTCCACTCCACTCCACTCCACTCCATTCCACTCCACTCCACTCCGGTACATTCCATTCCATTCCATTCCATTCCATTCCATTCCGTGCTTCTCAGGTACATTCCGTTCCGTTCCATTCCATTCCATTCCATTCCATTCCATTCCGTTCCAGTGCACTCTACTCCACTCCACTCCACTCCACTCCACTCCGGTACATTCCATTCCATTCCATTCCATTCCATTCCATTCCATTTCCATTCCCATTCCATTTCCATTCCCGTTCCATTTCCATTCCCGTTTCTTTTCCATTCCCGTTCCATTTCCATTCCAGTTCCATTACCATTCCCGTTCCATTTCCATTCCCGATCCATTTCCATTCCCGTTCCATTTCCATTCCCGTTCCATTTCCATTCCCGTTCCATTTCCATTCCCGTTCCGTTACCATTCCCGTTCCATTTCCGTTCCCGTTCCGTTTCCGTTCCCGTTCCATTTCGGTTCTCGTTCCGTTTCCGTTCCCGTTCCATTTCCATTCCCGTTCCATTTCCGTTCCCGTTCCATTTCCATTCCCGTTCCATTTCCATTCCCTTTCCATTTCCATTTCATTCCATTCCGTTCTGCTCGGGTACATTCCATTCCATTCCATTGCATTCCATTCCGTTCTGCTCCTGTCCATTCCATTCCATTCCATTCCGTTCCATTCCGTTCTACTCGGGTAGATTCCATTCCATTCCATTCCATTCCATTCCATCCCATTCCATTCTACTGGTGTCCATTCCATTCCATTCCATTCCATTCCATTCCATTCCATTCCATTGCATTCCATTCCATTCCATTCCATTCCGTTCCGTTCTACTCGATTACATTCCATTCAATTCCATTCCATTCCGTTCTACTCGGGTAGATTCCATTCCATTCCATTCCATTCCTTTCCATTCCATTGCATTCCATTGCATTGCATTGCACTCAATTCCATTCCATTCCATTCCATTCCATTCCATTCCATTCCGTTCCGTTCAACTCGGTTACATTCCATTCAATTACATTCCATTCCGTTCTACTCGGTTACATTCCATTCCATTCCATTCCGTTCCATTCCAATCCATTCCATTCCATTACATTCCGTTCTACTCGTGTACATTCCATTCCATTCCATTCCATTCCATTCCATTCCATTCCATTGAATTCCATTCCATTCCATTCCATTCCATTCCATTCCATTCCATTCCATTCTACTGGTGTCCATTCCATTCCATTCCATTCCATTCCATTCCATTCCATTCCATTCCTTTCCATTCCATTGCATTCCATTGCATTCCGTTCCATTCCATTCCATTCCATTCCACTCCACTCCACTCCACTCCACTCCATTCCACTCCACTCCACTCCGGTACATTCCATTCCATTCCATTCCATTCCATTCCATTCCGTGCTTCTCAGGTACATTCCGTTCCGTTCCATTCCATTCCATTCCATTCCATTCCATTCCGTTCCAGTGCACTCTACTCCACTCCACTCCACTCCACTCCACTCCGGTACATTCCATTCCATTCCATTCCATTCCATTCCATTCCATTTCCATTCCCATTCCATTTCCATTCCCGTTCCATTTCCATTCCCGTTTCTTTTCCATTCCCGTTCCATTTCCATTCCAGTTCCATTACCATTCCCGTTCCATTTCCATTCCCGATCCATTTCCATTCCCGTTCCATTTCCATTCCCGTTCCATTTCCATTCCCGTTCCGTTACCATTCCCGTTCCATTTCCGTTCCCGTTCCGTTTCCGTTCCCGTTCCATTTCCGTTCTCGTTCCGTTTCCGTTCCCGTTCCATTTCCATTCCCGTTCCATTTCCGTTCCCGTTCCATTTCCATTCCCGTTCAATTTCCATTCCCTTTCCATTTCCATTTCATTCCATTCCGTTCTGCTCGGGTACATTCCATTCCATTCCATTGCATTCCATTCCGTTCTGCTCCTGTCCATTCCATTCCATTCCATTCCGTTCCATTCCGTTCTACTAGGGTAGATTCCATTCCATTCCATTCCATTCCATTCCAATCTACTGGTGTCCATTCCATTCCATTCCATTCCATTCCATTCCATTCCACTGAATTCCATTCCATTCCATTCCATTCCATTCCATTCCATTCCATTCGATTCCATTCGATTCCATTCCATTCCATTCCATTGAATTCCATTCCATTCCATTCCATTCCATTCCATTCCATTCCATTCCATTCCATTCCATTGAATTCCATTCCATTCCATTCCATTCCATTCCATTCCATTCCATTCCATTCCTTTCCATTGAATTCCATTCCATTCCACTCCATTCCATTCCATTGAATTCCATTCCATTCCATTCCATTCCATTGAATTCCATTCCATTCCATTCCATTCCATTCCATTCCATTGAATTCCTTTCCATTCCATTCCATTCCATTCCATTCCATTCCATTCCATTCCGTTCTACTCGGGTTGATTCCATTCTATTCCATTCCATTCCATTCGATTCCAATCGATTCCATTCGATTCCATCCGACTCCATTCGATTCCATTCCGTTCCATTCCATGGAATTCCATTCTATTCCATTCCATTGAATTCAATTCCATTCCATTGAATTCCATTCCATTCCATTCCATTCCATTGAATTCCTTTCCATTCCATTCCATTCCGTTCCTTTCCGTTCCATTCCGTTGCGTTCCGTTCCGTTCTACTCGGTTGATTCCATTCTATTCCATTCCATTCCATTCGATTCCATTCGATTCCATTCGATTCCATTCGATTCCATTCGATTCCATTCCATTGCATTCCATTGAATTCCATTCCATTCCATTCCATTGAATTCCATTCCATTCCATTCCATTCCATTGAATTCCATTGAATTCCATTCCATTCCATTCCATTCCATTCTATTGAATTCCATTCCATTCCATTCCATTCCATTCCATTCCATTGAATTCCATTGAATTCCATTCCATTGAATTCCATTCCATTCCATTCCATTCCATTCCATTCCATAGAATTCCATTCCATTCCATTCCATTCCATTCCATTCCATTCCATTCCATTCCACTCCATTCCATTCCACTCCACTCCACTCCACTCCACTCCAGTCCACTCCACTCCACTCTTTTCCATTCCATTCCATTCCATTGAATTCCATTGAATTCCATTGAATTCCATTCCATTCCATTCCTTTCCATTCCATTCCGTTCTACTCGGGTTGATTCCATTCTATTCCATTCCATTCCATTCGATTCCATTCGATTCCTTTCGATTCCATTCCATTCCATTCCATTCTATTGCATTGAATTCCATTCCATTCCATTCCATTCCTTTCCATTCCATTCCATTCCATTCCATTCCATTGAATTCCATTCCATTCCATTCCATTCCATTCCATTCCATTGAATTCCATTCCATTCCATTCCATTCCATTCCATTCCATTCCATTCCATTCCATTCCATTCCGTTCTACTCAGGTTGATTCCATTCTATTCCATTCCATCCCATTCCATTCCATTCCATTCCATTCCATTCCATTCGATTCCATTCCATTCCATTCCATAGAATTCCATTCCATTCCATTCCATTCAATGGAATTCCATTCCATTCCATTCCATTCCATTCCATTCCATTCCATTCCATTCCATTGAATTCCATTCCATTCCATTCCATTCCATTCCATGGAATTCCATTCCGTTCCATTCCATTCCATTGAATTCCATTCCATTCCATTCCATTCCATTCCATTCCATTCCATCCCATTCCATTCCATTCCATTCCATTCCATTCCATTCCATTCCATTGAATTCCATTCCATTCCATTCCATTCCATTCCATTCCATTCCATTCCATTCATTGAATTCCATTCCATTCCATTCCATTCCATTCCATTGAATTCCATTCCATTCCATTCCATTCCATGCCATTGAATTCCATTCCATTCCATTCCATTCAATTGAATTCCGTTCCATTCCATTCCATTCCGTTCCGTTCCGTCCAGTTCCGTTCCGTTCCGTTCCGTTGCGTTCCGTTCCTCTCTACTCGGGTTGATTAAATTCTATTCCATTCCATTCTATTCGATTCCATTCGATTCCAATCGATTCCATTCGATTCCATTCGATTCCATTGAATTCCATTCCATTCCATTCCATTCCATTGAATTCCGTTGCATTATATTCCATTCCGTTCCGTTCCGTCCCGTTCCGTTCCGTTCCGTTCCGTTGCGTGCCGTTCCGTTCTACTCGGGTTGATTCCATTCCATTCCATTCCATTCCATTCCATTCCATTCCATTCCATTCCATTCCATTCCATTCCATTGAATTCCATTCCATTCCATTCCATTCCATTCCATTCCATTCCATTCCATTCCGTTCTACTCGGGTTGATTCCATTCTATGCCATTCCATTCCATTCGATCTCATTCGATTCCATTCGATTCCATTCGATTCCATTCCATTCCATTCCATTGAATTCCGTTCCATTCCATTCCATTCCATTCCATTGAATTCCATTCCATTCCTTTCCATAGAATTCCGTTCCATTCCATTCCATTCCATTCCATTCCATTCCATTCCATTCCATTCCATTCCATTGAATTCCATTCCATTCCATTCCATTCCTTTCCATTGAATTCCATTCTGTTCCATTCCATTCCTTTGAATTCCGTTCCATTCCATTCCATTCCAATCCTTTCCGTTCCGTTCCGTTCCGTTCCGTTCCGTTGCGTTCCGCTCCGTTCTACTCGGGTTGATTCCATTCTATTCCATTCCATTCCATTCGATCCCATTCGATTCCATTCGATTCCATTCGATTCCATTCGATTCCACTCCATTCCATTCCATAGAATTCCATTCCATTCCATTCCATTTGAATTCCATTCCATTCCATTCCATTCCATTCTATTCCATTCCATCCCATTCCATTCCATTCCATTCCATTCTACTCGGGTTGATTGCATTCTATTCCATTCCATTCCATTCGATTCCATTCGATTCCATTCGATTCCATTCGATTCCATTCGATTCCATTCCATTCCTTTCCATTCCATTCCATTCCATTCCATTCCATTGAATTCCATTCCATTCCATTCCATTCCATTCCATAGAATTCCATTCCATTCCATTCCATTCCATTCCATTCCATTCCATTCCATTCCATTCCATTGAATTCCATTCCATTCCATAGAATTCCATTCCATTCCATTCCATTCCATTGAATTCCGTTCCTTTCCATTCCATTCCATTCCGTTCCGTTCCGTTCCGTTCCGTTGCGTTCCGTTCCGTTCAACTAGGGTTGATTCCATTCTATTCAATTCCATTCCATTCCATTCTACACGGGTTGATCATTCCATTCCGTTCCATTCCGTTCCGTTCCGTACCGTTCTACTCGGGTTGATTCCATTCTATTCCATTCCATTCCATTCGATTCCATTCGACTCCATTCCATTCCATTCCATACCATTCCATTCCATTCCATTCCATTGCATTCCATTCCGCTCCATTCCATTCCATTCCATTCCATTCCATTACATTCCATTCCGTTCCGTTCCGTTCCGTTCCGTTCCGTTGCGTTCCATTCCGTTCTACTCGGGTTGATTCCATTCTATTCCATTCCATTCCATTTGACTCCATTCGATTCCATTCCATTCCACTCCATTGAATTCCACTCCATTCCATTCCATTCCATTCCATTCCATTCCACTCCATTGAATTCCATTCCATTCCATTCCATTCCATTCCATTCCATTCCATTCCACTCCATTCCATTCCACTCCACTGCACTCCACTCCACTCCACTCCACTCCATTCCACTCCCTTCCATTCCATAAAATTGAATTCCATTCCATTCCATTCCATTCCATTCCATTCCATTCCATTCCACTCCATTCCATTCCACTCCACTCCACTCCACTCCACTCCACTCCATTCCATTCCCTTCCATTCCATTCAATTGAATTGCATTGAATTCCATTCCATTCCATTCCATAACATTTCATTCCATTCCATTCCATTCCATTCCATTCCATTCCATTCCATTCCATTCCATTCCATTCCGTTCTACTCGGGTTGATTCCATTCTATTCCATTCCATTCCATTCGATTCCATTCGATTCCATTCGATTCCATTCGATTCCATTCGTTTCCATTCCATTCCATTCCATTCTATTCCATTGAATTCCATTCCATTCCATTCCATTCCATTCCATTCCATTGCATTCCATTCCATTGAATTCCATTGAATTCCATTCCATTGAATTCCATTCCATTCCATTCCATTCCATTCCATTCCATTGAATTCCATTCCATTCCATTCCATTCCATTCCATTCCATTGAATTCCATTCCATTCCATTCCATTCCATGGAATTCCGTTCCATTCCATTCCATTCCGTTCCGTCCCGTTCCGTTCCGTTCCGTTCCGTTGCGTTCCGTTCCGTTCTACTCGGGTTGATTCCATTCTATTCCATTCCATTCCATTCGATTCCATTCGATTCCATTCGATTCCACTCCATTCCATTCCATAGAATTCCATACCATTCCATTCCATTCCATTGAATTCCATTCCATTCCATTCCATTGAATTCCTTTCCATTCCATTCCATTCCATTGAATTCCATTCCATTCCATTCCATTCCATTCCATTCCATTCCATTCCATTCTACTGGTGTCCATTCCATTCCATTCCATTCCATTCCATTCCATTCCATTCCATTCCAATCCATTCCATTCCATTCCATAGAATTCCATTCCATTCCATTCCATTCCATTCCATTCCATTGAATTCCATTCCATTCCATTCCATAGAATTCCATTCCATTCCATTCCATTCCATTGAATTCCATTCCATTCCATTCCATTCCATTCCATTCCATTCCATTCCATTCCATTCCATTCCATTCCATTCTACTGGTGTCCATTCCATTCCATTCCATTCCATTCCATTCCATTCCATTCCATTCCTTTCCATTCCATTGCATTCCACTGCATTCCATTCCATTCCATTCCATTCCATTCCATTCCACTCCACTCCACTCCACTCCATTCCACTCCACTCCACTCCGGTACATTCCATTCCATTCCATTCCATTCCATTCCATTCCATTCCGTGCTTCTCAGGTACATTCCGTTCCGTTCCATTCCATTCCATTCCATTCCATTCCATTCCATTCCGTTCCAGTGCACTCTACTCCACTCCACTCCACTCCACTCCACTCCGGTACATTCCATTCCATTCCATTCCATTCCATTCCATTCCATTTCCATTCCCATTCCATTTCCATTCCCGTTCCATTTCCATTCCCGTTTCTTTTCCATTCCCGTTCCATTTCCATTCCAGTTCCATTACCATTCCCGTTCCATTTCCATTCCCGATCCATTTCCATTCCCGTTCCATTTCCATTCCCGTTCCATTTCCATTCCCGTTCCGTTACCATTCCCGTTCCATTTCCGTTCCCGTTCCGTTTCCGTTCCCGTTCCATTTCCGTTCTCGTTCCGTTTCCGTTCCCGTTCCATTTCCATTCCCGTTCCATTTCCGTTCCCGTTCCATTTCCATTCCCGTTCCATTTCCATTCCCTTTCCATTTCCATTTCATTCCATTCCGTTCTGCTCGGGTACATTCCATTCCATTCCATTGCATTCCATTCCGTTCTGCTCCTGTCCATTCCATTCCATTCCATTCCGTTCCATTCTGTTCTACTCGGGTAGATTCCATTCCATTCCATTCCATTCCATTCCATTCCATTCCATTCCATTCCATTCTACTGGTGTCCATTCCATTCCATTCCATTCCATTCCATTCCATTCCATTCCATTGCATTCCATTCCATTCCATTCCATTCCGTTCCGTTCTACTCGATTACATTCCATTCAATTCCATTCCATTCCGTTCTACTCGGGTAGATTCCATTCCATTCCATTCCATTCCTTTCCATTCCATTGCATTCCATTGCATTGCATTGCACTCAATTCCATTCCATTCCATTCCATTCCATTCCATTCCATTCCATTCCATTCCGTTCCGTTCAACTCGGTTACATTCCATTCAATTACATTCCATTCCGTTCTACTCGGTTACATTCCATTCCATTCCATTCCATTCCATTCCAATCCATTCCATTCCATTCCATTCCGTTCTACTCGTGTACATTCCATTCCATTCCATTCCATTCCATTCCATTCCATTCCATTCCATTCCATTCCGTTCTACTTTGGTACATTCCATTCCATTCCATTCCATTCCATTCCATTCCATTCCATTCCATTCCATTCCGTTCTACTCAGGTTGATTCCATTCTATTCCATTCCATTCCATTTCATTCCATTCCATTCCATTCCATTCCATTCGATTCCATTCCATTCCATTCCATTGAATTCCATTCCATTCCATTCCATTCCATGGAATTCCATTCCATTCCATTCCATTCCATGGAATTCCATTCCATTCCATTCCATTCCATTCCATTCCATTCCATTCCATTCCATTGAATTCCATTCCGTTCCATTACATTCCATTGAATTCCATTCCATTCCATTCCATTCCATTCCATTCCATGCCATTCCATTCCATAGAATTCCGTTCCATTCCATTCCATTCCATTCCATTCCATCCCATTCCATTCCATTCCATTCCGTTCTACTCGGGTTGATTCCATTCTATTCCATTCCATTCCATTCGATCCCATTTGATTCCATTCGATTCCATTCAATTCCATTCCATTCCATTCCATTCCATTCCATTCCATGGAATTCCATTCCATTCCATTCCATTCCATTCCATTCCATTCCATTCCATAGAATTCCATTCCATTCCATTCCATTCCATTGAATTCCGTTCCATTCCATTCCGTTCCGTTCCGTTCCGTTCCGTTCCGTTCCGTTGCGTTCCGTTCCGTTTCGTTGTGTTCCGTTCCGTTCTACTCGGGTTAATTCCATTCTATTCCATTCCATTCCAATCCATTCCATTCCATTCCATCGAATTCCATTCCATTCCATTCCATTCCATTCCATTCCATGGAATTCCGTTCCATTCCATTCCATTCCGTTCCGTTCCGTCCCGTTCCGTTCCGTTCCGTTCCGTTGCGTTCCGCTCCGTTCTACTCGGGTTGATTCCATTCTATTCCATTCCATTCCATTCGATTCCATTCAATTCCATTCGATTCCACTCCATTCCATTCCATAGAATTCCATTCCATTCCATTCCATTCCATTGAATTCCATTCCATTCCATTCCATTCCATTGAATTCCATTCCATTCCATTCCATTCCATTGAATTCCATTCCATTCCATTCCATTCCATTGAATTCCATTCCATTCCATTCCATTCCATTCCATTCTACTGTTGTCCATTCCATTCCATTCCATTCCATTCCATTCCATTCCATTCCATTCCATTCCTTTCCATTCCATTGCATTCCATTCCATTCCATTCCATTCCATTCCATTCCATTCCATTCCATTCCATTCCATTCCATTCCACTCCACACCACTCCAGTCCACTCCATTCCACTCCACTCCACTCCGGTACATTCCATTCCATTCCATTCCATTCCATTCCATTCCATTCCATTCCGTGCTTCTCAGGTACATTCCGTTCCGTTCCATTCCATTCCATTCCATTCCATTCCGTTCCAGTGCACTCTACTCCACTCCACTCCACTCCACTCCGGTACATTCCATTCCATTCCATTCCATTCCATTCCATTCCATTCCATTTCCATTCCCATTCCATTTCCATTCCCGTTCCATTTCCATTCCCGTTTCTTTTCCATTCCCGTTCCATTTCCATTCCCGTTCCATTACCATTCCCGTTCCATTTCCATTCCCGATCCATTTCCATTCCCGTTCCTTTTCCATTCCCGTTCCATTTCCATTCCTGTTCCGTTACCATTCCCGTTCCATTTCCGTTCCCGTTCCGTTTCCGTTCCCGTTCCATTTCCGTTCTCGTTCCGTTTCCGTTCCCGTTCCATTTCCATTCCCGTTTCAATTGCGTTCCCGTTCCATTTCCATTCCCGTTCCATTTCCATTCCCTTTCCATTTCCATTTCATTCCTTTCCGTTCTGCTCGGGTACATTCCATTCCATTCCATTGCATTCCATTCCGTTCTGCTCCTGTACATTCCATTCCATTCCATTCCGTTCCATTCCGTTCTACTCGGGTAGATTCCATTCCATTCCATTCCATTCCATTCCATTCCATTCCATTCCATTCCATTCCATTCTACTGGTGTCCATTCCATTCCATTCCATTCCATTCCATTCCATTCCATTCCATTCCATTCCATTGCATTCCATTCCATTCCATTCCATTCCATTCCGTTCCGTTCTACTCGGTTACATTCCATTCAATTCCATTCCATTCCGTTCTACTCGGGTAGATTCCATTCCATTCCATTCCATTCCTTTCCATTCCATTGCATTCCATTGCATTGCATTGCACTCAATTCCATTCCATTCCATTCCATTCCATTCCATTCCATTCCATTCCGTTCTGTTCAACCCGGTTACATTCCATTCAATTACATTCCATTCGGTTCTACTCGGTTACATTCCATTCCATTCCATTCCATTCCATTCCAATCCATTCCATTCCATTCCATTCCGTTCTACTCGGGTACATTGCATTCCATTCCATTCCATTCCATTCCATTCCATTCCATTCCATTCCATTCCATTCCATTCCATAGAATTCCATTCCATTCCATTCCATTCCATTGAATTCCGTTCCATTCCATTCCGTTCCGTTCCGTTCCGTTCCGTTCCGTTCCATTGCGTTCCGTTCCGTTTCGTTGTGTTCCGTTCCGTTCTACTCGGGTTAATTCCATTCTATTCCATTCCATTCCAATCCATTCCATTCCATTCCATCGAATTCCATTCCATTCCATTCCATTCCATTCCATTCCATGGAATTCCGTTCCATTCCATTCCATTCCGTTCCGTTCCGTCCCGTTCCGTTCCGTTCCGTTCCGTTGCGTTCCGCTCCGTTCTACTCGGGTTGATTCCATTCTATTCCATTCCATTCCATTCGATTCCATTCAATTCCATTCGATTCCACTCCATTCCATTCCATAGAATTCCATTCCATTCCATTCCATTCCATTGAATTCCATTCCATTCCATTCCATTCAATTGAATTCCATTCCATTCCATTCCATTCCATTGAATTCCATTCCATTCCATTCCATTCCATTGAATTCCATTCCATTCCATTCCATTCCATTCCATTCTACTGTTGTCCATTCCATTCCATTCCATTCCATTCCATTCCATTCCATTCCATTCCATTCCTTTCCATTCCATTGCATTCCATTCCATTCCATTCCATTCCATTCCATTCCATTCCATTCCATTCCATTCCATTCCATTCCATTCCACTCCACACCACTCCAGTCCACTCCATTCCACTCCACTCCACTCCGGTACATTCCATTCCATTCCATTCCATTCCATTCCATTCCATTCCATTCCGTGCTTCTCAGGTACATTCCGTTCCGTTCCATTCCATTCCATTCCATTCCATTCCGTTCCAGTGCACTCTACTCCACTCCACTCCACTCCACTCCGGTACATTCCATTCCATTCCATTCCATTCCATTCCATTCCATTCCATTTCCATTCCCATTCCATTTCCATTCCCGTTCCATTTCCATTCCCGTTTCTTTTCCATTCCCGTTCCATTTCCATTCCCGTTCCATTACCATTCCCGTTCCATTTCCATTCCCGATCCATTTCCATTCCCGTTCCTTTTCCATTCCCGTTCCATTTCCATTCCTGTTCCGTTACCATTCCCGTTCCATTTCCGTTCCCGTTCCGTTTCCGTTCCCGTTCCATTTCCGTTCTCGTTCCGTTTCCGTTCCCGTTCCATTTCCATTCCCGTTTCAATTGCGTTCCCGTTCCATTTCCATTCCCGTTCCATTTCCATTCCCTTTCCATTTCCATTTCATTCCTTTCCGTTCTGCTCGGGTACATTCCATTCCATTCCATTGCATTCCATTCCGTTCTGCTCCTGTACATTCCATTCCATTCCATTCCGTTCCATTCCGTTCTACTCGGGTAGATTCCATTCCATTCCATTCCATTCCATTCCATTCCATTCCATTCCATTCTACTGGTGTCCATTCCATTCCATTCCATTCCATTCCATTCCATTCCATTCCATTCCATTCCATTGCATTCCATTCCATTCCATTCCATTCCATTCCGTTCCGTTCTACTCGGTTACATTCCATTCAATTCCATTCCATTCCGTTCTACTCGGGTAGATTCCATTCCATTCCATTCCATTCCTTTCCATTCCATTGCATTCCATTGCATTGCATTGCACTCAATTCCATTCCATTCCATTCCATTCCATTCCATTCCATTCCATTCCGTTCTGTTCAACCCGGTTACATTCCATTCAATTACATTCCATTCGGTTCTACTCGGTTACATTCCATTCCATTCCATTCCATTCCATTCCAATCCATTCCATTCCATTCCATTCCGTTCTACTCGGGTACATTGCATTCCATTCCATTCCATTCCATTCCATTCCATTCCATTCCATTCCATTCCATTCCGTTCTACTTTGGTACATTCCATTCCATTCCATTCCATTCCATTCCATTACATTACATTCCATTCCATTCCATTCCGTTCTACTCGGGTTGATTCCATTCTATTCCATTCCATTCCATTCCATTCCATTCCATTCCATTCGATTCCATTCCATTCCATTCCATGGAATTCCATTCCATTCCATTCCATTCCATTGAATTCCATTCCATTCCGTTGAATTCCATTCCATTCCATTCCATTCCATTGAATTCCGTTCCATTCCATTCCATTCCATTCCATTCCATTCCATAGAATTCCATTCCATTCTATTCCATAGAATTCCGTTCCGTTCCATTCCATTCCATTCCATTCCATTCCATTCCATTCCATTCCATTGAATTCCATTCCATTCCATTCCATTCCATTCCATTGAATTCCATTCTGTTCCATTCCATTCCTTTGAATTCCGTTCCATTCCATTCCATTCCATTCCTTTCCGTTCCGTTCCGTTCCGTTCCGTTCCGTTGCGTTCCGCTCCGTTCTACTCGGGTTGATTCCATTCTATTCCATTCCATTCCATTCGATCCCATTCGATTCCATTCGATTCCATTCGATTCCATTCGATTCCACTCCATTCCATTCCATAGAATTCCATTCCATTCCATTCCATTTGAATTCCATTCCATTCCATTCCATTCCATTCCATTCCATTCCATTCCATTCCATTCTACTCGGGTTTGCATTCTATTCCATTCGATTCCATTCGATTCCATTCGATTCCATTCGATTCCATTCCATTCCATTCCATTCCATTCCATTCCATTCCATTCCATGGAATTCCATTCCATTCCATTCCATTCCATTCCATTCCATTGAATTCCATTCCATTCCATTCCATTCCATTCCAATCCATTCCATTCCATTCCATTCCATTCCATTGAATTCCGTTCCTTTCCATTCCATTCCATTCCGTTACGTTCCGTTTCGTTCCGTTCCGTTGCGTTCCATTCCGTTCCGTTGCGTTCCGTTCCGTTCTACTCGGGTTGATTCCATTCTATTCCATTCCATTCCATTCCATTCCATTCCATTCCATTCCATTCCATTCCATTCCATTCCATTGAATTCCGTTCCATTCCATTCCATTCCCTTCCGTTCCGTCCCGTTCCGTTCCGTTCCGTTCCGTTGCGTGCCGTTCCGTTCTACTGAGGTTGATTCCATTCTATTCCATTCCATTCCATTCGATTCCATTCGATTCCAATCGATTCCATTCGATTGCATTCGATTCCATTCGTTGCCATTCAATTCCATTCCATTCCATTCCATTGAATTCCATTCCATTCCATTCCATTCCATTCCAATCCATTCCATTCCATTCCATTCCATTCCATTGAATTCCATTCCGTTCCATTCCATTCCATTCCATTCCATTGAATTCCATTCCATTCCATTCCATTCCTTTCCATTCCTTTGAATTCCATTCCATTCCATTCCATTCCATTCCATTGAATTCCATTCCATTCCATTCCATTCCATTCCATTGAATTCCATTCCATTCCATTCCATAGAATTCCGTTCAATTCCATTCCATTCCATTCCATTCCATTCCATTCCATAGAATTCCATTCCATTCCATTCCATTCCATTCCATTCCATTGAATTCCATTCCTTTCCATTCCATTCCATTCCATTCCATTCCATTGAATTCCATTCCATTCCATAGAATTCCATTCCATTCCATTCCATTCCATTGAATTCCGTTCCTTTCCATTCCATTCCATTCCGTTCCTTTCCGTTCCGTTCCGTTCCGTTCCGTTGCGTTCCGTTCCGTTCCGTTGTGTTCCGTTCCGTTCTACTCGGGTTGATTCCATTCTATTCCATTCCATTCCATTCCATTCCATTCCTTTCCATTCCATTCCATTGAATTCCGTTCCATTCCATTCCATTCCCTTCCGTTCCGTCCCGTTCCGTTCCGTTCCGTTCCGTTGCGTGCCGTTCCGTTCTACTCAGGTTGATTCCATTCTATTCCATTCCATTCCATTCGATTCCATTCAATTCTAATCGATTCCATTCGATTGCATTCGATTCCATTCGTTGCCATTCCATTCCATTCCATTGAATTCCATTCCGTTCCATTCCATTCCATTCCATTCAATTGAATTCCATTCCATTCCATTCCATTCCTTTCCATTCCATTGAATTCCATTCCATTCCATTCCATTCCATTCCATTCCATTCCATTCCATTCCATCGAATTCCGTTCCATTCCATTCCATTCCATTCCATTCCATTCCATAGAATTCCATTCCATTACGTTCCATTCCATTCCATTCCATAGAATTCCATTCCATTCCATTCCATTCCATTCCATTTCATTGATTTCCATTCCATTCCATTCCATTCCATTCCATTCCATTCCATAGAATTCCATTCCATTCCATTCCATTCCATTGAATTCCGTTCCATTCCATTCCATTCCGTTCCGTTCCATTCCGTTCCGTTCCGTTGCGTTCCGTTCCGTTCCGTTGTGTTCCGTTCCGTTCTACTCGGGTTGATTCCATTCTATTCCATTCCATTCCAATCCATTCCATTCCATTCCATTGAATTCCATTCCATTCCATTCCATTCCATTCCATTCCATTCCATGGAATTCCATTCCATTCCATTCCATGGAATTCCGTTCCATTCCATTCCATTCCGTTCCTTTCCATCCCGTTCCGTTCCGTTCCGTTCCGTTGCGTTCCGTTCCGTTCTACTCGGGTTGATTCCATTCTATTCCATTCGATTCCATTCGATTCCATTCGATTCCATTCGATTCCACTCCATTCCATTCCATAGAATTCCATTCCATTCCATTCCATTCCATTGAATTCCATTCCATTCCATTCCATAGAATTCCATTCCATTCCATTCCATTCCATTGAATTCCATTCCATTCCATTCCATTCCATTCCATTCCATTCCATTCCATTCCATTCCATTCTACTGGTGTCCATTCCATTCCATTCCATTCCATTCCATTCCATTCCATTCCATTCCTTTCCATTCCATTGCATTCCATTGCATTCCATTCCATTCCATTCCATTCCATTCCATTCCACTCCACTCCACTCCACTCCACTCCATTCCACTCCACTCCACTCCGGTACATTCCATTCCATTCCATTCCATTCCATTCCATTCCATTCCATTCCGTGCTTCTCGGGTACATTCCGTTCCGTTCCATTCCATTCCATTCCATTCCATTCCGTTCCAGTGCACTCTACTCCACTCCACTCCACTCCACTCCACTCCGGTACATTCCATTCCATTCAATTCCATTCCATTCCATTCCATTTCCATTCCCATTCCTTTTCCATTCCCGTTCCATTTCCATTCCCGTTTCTTTTCCATTCCCGTTCCATTTCCATTCCAGTTCCATTACCATTCCCATTCCATTTCCATTCCCGATCCATTTCCATTCCCGTTCCTTTTCCATTCCCGTTCCATTTCCATTCCCGTTCCGTTACCATTCCCGTTCCATTTCCGTTCCCGTTCCGTTTCCGTTCCCACTCCATTTCCGTTCTCGTTCCGTTTCCGTTCCCGTTCCATTTCCATTCCCGTTCCATTTCCGTTCCCGTTCCATTTCCATTCCCGTTCCATTTCCGTTCCCGTTCCATTTCCATTCCCGTTCTATTTCCATTCCCTTTCCATTTCCATTTCATTCCATTCCGTTCTGCTCCGGTACATTCCATTCCATTCCATTGCATTCCATTCCGTTCTGCTCCTGTCCATTCCATTCCATTCCATTCCATTCCAGTCCATTCCATTCTACTGGTGTCCATTCCATTCCATTCCATTCCATTCCATTCCATTCCATTCCATTCCATTCCATTGCATTCCATTCCATTCCATTCCATTCCATTCCGTTCCGTTCTACTCGGTTACATTCCATTCAGTTCCATTCCATTCCGTTCTACTCGGGTAGATTCCATTCCATTCCATTCCATTCCATTCCTTTCCATTCCATTGCATTCCATTGCATTGCATTGCACTCAATTCCATTCCATTCCATTCCATTCCATTCCATTCCATTCCGTTCCGTTCAACTCGGTTACATTCCATTCAATTACATTCCATTCCGTTCTACTCGGTTACATTCCATTCCATTCCATTCCATTCCATTCCAATCCATTCCATTCCATTAAATTCCGTTCTACTCGGGTACATTCCATTCCATTCCATTCCATTCCATTCCATTCCATTCCATTCCATTCCATTCCGTTCTACTTTGGTACATTCCATTCCATTCCATTCCATTCCATTCCATTCCATTCCATTACATTCCATTCCATTCCATTCCGTTCTACTCGGGTTGATTCCATTCTATTCCATTCCATTCCATTCCATTCCATTCCATTCCATTCCAATCGATTCCATTCCATTCCATTCCATGGAATTCCATTCCATTCCATTCCATTCCATGGAATTCCATTCCATTCCATTCCATTCCATTCCATTCCATTCCATTCCATTGAATTCCATTCCATTCCATTCCATTGAATTCCATTCCGTTCCATTCCATTCCATTGAATTCCATTCAATTCCATTCCATTCCATTCCATTCCATTCCATTCCATTCCATTCCATTCCATTCCATTCCATTCCATTCCATTCCATTCCATTCCATTCCATTCCGTTCTACTCGGGTTGATTCCATTCTATTCCATTCCATTCCATTCGATCCCATTTGATTCCATTCGATTCCATTCAATTCCATTCGATTCCATTCCATTCCACTCCATTCCATTCCATTGAATTCCATTCCATTCCATTCCATTCCATTCCATTCCATGGAATTCCATTCCATTCCATTCCATTCCATTCCATTCCATAGAATTCCATTCCATTCCATTCCATTCCATTGAATTCCGTTCCATTCCATTCCGTTCCGTTCCGTTCCGTTCCGTTCCGTTCCGTTCCGTTGCGTTCCGTTCCGTTCCGTTGTGTTCCGTTCCGTTCTACTCGGGTTGATTCCATTCTATTCCATTCCATTCCAATCCATTCCATTCCATTCCATCGAATTCCATTCCATTCCATTCCATTCCATTCCATTGAATTCCATTCCATTCCATTCCATTCCATGGAATTCCGTTCCATTCCATTCCATTCCGTTCGGTTCCGTCCCGTTCCGTTCCGTTCCGTTCCGTTGCGTTCCGCTCCGTTCTACTCGGGTTGATTCCATTCTATTCCATTCCATTCCATTCGATTCCATTCGATTCCATTCGATTCCACTCCATTCCATTCCATAGAATTCCATTCCATTCCATTCCATTCCATGGAATTCCATTCCATTCCATTCCATGGAATTCCATTCCATTCCATTCCATTGAATTCCATTCCATTCCATTCCATTCCATTGAATTCCATTCCATTCCATTCCATTCCATTCCATTCCATTCCATTCCATTCCATTCCATTCCATTCCGTTCCATTCCATTCTACTGTTGTCCATTCCATTCCATTCCATTCCATTCCATTCCATTCCATTCCATTCCATTCCATTCCATTCCTTTCCATTCCATTGCATTCCATTGCATTCCATTCCATTCCATTCCATTCCATTCCATTCCACTCCACACCACTCCAGTCCACTCCATTCCACTCCACTCCACTCCGGTACATTCCATTCCATTCCATTCCATTCCATTCCATTCCATTCCATTCCGTGCTTCTCAGGTACATTCCGTTCCGTTCCATTCCATTCCATTCAATTCCGTTCCAGTGCACTCTACTCCACTCCACTCCACTCCACTCCGGTACATTCCATTCCATTCCATTCCATTCCATTCCATTTCCATTCCCATTCCATTTCCATTCCCGTTCCATTTCCATTCCCGTTTCTTTTCCATTCCCGTTCCATTTCCATTCCCGTTCCATTACCATTCCCGTTCCATTTCCATTCCCGATCCATTTCCATTCCCGTTCCTTTTCCATTCCCGTTCCATTTCCATTCCTGTTCCGTTACCATTCCCGTTCCATTTCCGTTCCCGTTCCGTTTCCGTTCCCGTTCCATTTCCGTTCTCGTTCCGTTTCCGTTCCCGTTCCATTTCCATTCCCGTTTCAATTGCGTTCCCGTTCCATTTCCATTCCCGTTCCATTTCCATTCCCTTTCCATTTCCATTTCATTCCTTTCCGTTCTGCTCGGGTACATTCCATTCCATTCCATTGCATTCCATTCCGTTCTGCTCCTGTACATTTCATTCCATTCCATTCCGTTCCATTCCGTTCTACTCGGGTAGATTCCATTCCATTCCATTCCATTCCATTCCATTCCATTCCATTCCATTCCATTCCATTCCATTCTACTGGTGTCCATTCCATTCCATTCCATTCCATTCCATTCCATTCCATTCCATTCTATTGCATTCCATTCCATTCCATTCCATTCCATTCCGTCCCGTTCTACTCGGTTACATTCCATTCAATTCCATTCCATTCCGTTCTACTCGGGTAGGTTCCATTCCATTCCATTCCATTCCTTTCCATTCCATTGCATTCCATTGCATTGCATTGCACTCAATTCCATTCCATTCCATTCCATTCCATTCCATTCCATTCCATTCCATTCCATTCCGTTCCGTTCAACCCGGTTACATTCCATTCAATTACATTCCATTCCGTTCTACTCGGTTACATTCCATTCCATTCCATTCCATTCCATTCCATTCCAATCCATTCCATTCCATTCCATTCCGTTCTACTCGGGTACATTGCATTCCATTCCATTCCATTCCATTCCATTCCATTCCATTCCATTCCATTCCATTCCATTCCGTTCTACTTTGGTACATTCCATTCCATTCCATTCCATTCCATTCCATTACATTCCATTCCATTCCATTCCGTTCTACTCGGGTTGATTCCATTCAATTCCATTCCATTCCATTCCATTCCATTCCATTCCATTCCATTCCATTCCATTCCATTCCATTGAATTCCATTCCATTCCATTCCATTCCATTCCATTCCATTCCATTCCATTCTACTGGTGTCCATTCCATTCCATTCCATTCCATTCCATTCCATTCCATTCCATTCCATTCCTTTCCATTCCATTGCATTCCATTGCATTCCGTTCCATTCCATTCCATTCCATTCCACTCCACTCCACTCCACTCCACTCCATTCCACTCCACTCCACTCCGGTACATTCCATTCCATTCCATTCCATTCCATTCCATTCCGTGCTTCTCAGGTACATTCCGTTCCGTTCCATTCCATTCCATTCCATTCCATTCCATTCCGTTCCAGTGCACTCTACTCCACTCCACTCCACTCCACTCCACTCCGGTACATTCCATTCCATTCCATTCCATTCCATTCCATTCCATTTCCATTCCCATTCCATTTCCATTCCCGTTCCATTTCCATTCCCGTTTCTTTTCCATTCCCGTTCCATTTCCATTCCAGTTCCATTACCATTCCCGTTCCATTTCCATTCCCGATCCATTTCCATTCCCGTTCCATTTCCATTCCCGTTCCATTTCCATTCCCGTTCCGTTACCATTCCCGTTCCATTTCCGTTCCCGTTCCGTTTCCGTTCCCGTTCCATTTCCGTTCTCGTTCCGTTTCCGTTCCCGTTCCATTTCCATTCCCGTTCCATTTCCGTTCCCGTTCCATTTCCATTCCCGTTCCATTTCCATTCCCTTTCCATTTCCATTTCATTCCATTCCGTTCTGCTCGGGTACATTCCATTCCATTCCATTGCATTCCATTCCGTTCTGCTCCTGTCCATTCCATTCCATTCCATTCCGTTCCATTCCGTTCTACTCGGGTAGATTCCATTCCATTCCATTCCATTCCATTCCATTCCATTCCATTCCATTCTACTGGTGTCCATTCCATTCCATTCCATTCCATTCCATTCCATTCCATTCCATTCCATTCCATTCCATTGCATTCCATTCCATTCCATTCCATTCCGTTCCGTTCTACTCGATTACATTCCATTCAATTCCATTCCATTCCGTTCTACTCGGGTAGATTCCATTCCATTCCATTCCATTCCTTTCCATTCCATTGCATTCCATTGCATTGCATTGCACTCAATTCCATTCCATTCCATTCCATTCCATTCCATTCCATTCCATTCCATTCCGTTCCGTTCAACTCGGTTACATTCCATTCAATTACATTCCATTCCGTTCTACTCGGTTACATTCCATTCCATTCCATTCCATTCCATTCCAATCCATTCCATTCCATTACATTCCGTTCTACTCGTGTACATTCCATTCCATTCCATTCCATTCCATTCCATTCCATTCCATTCCATTCCATTCCATTCCATTCCATTCCGTTCTACTTTGGTACATTCCATTCCATTCCATTCCATTCCATTCCATTCCATTCCATTCCATTCCATTCCATTCCATTCCATTCCGTTCTACTCAGGTTGATTCCATTCTATTCCATTCCATTCCATTTCATTCCATTCCATTCCATTCCATTCCATTCCATTCCAATCCATTCCATTCCATTGAATTCCATTCCATTCCATTCCATTCCATGGAATTCCATTCCATTCCATTCCATTCCATGGAATTCCATTCCATTCCATTCCATTCCATGGAATTCCATTCCATTCCATTCCATGGAATTCCATTCCATTCCATTCCATTCCATGGAATTCCATTCCATTCCATTCCATTGAATTCCATTCCGTTCCATTCCATTCCATTGAATTCCATTCCATTCCATTCCATTCCATTCCATTTCATTCCGTTCTACTCGGGTTGATTCCATTCTATTCCATTCCATTCCATTCGATCCCATTTGATTCCATTCGATTCCATTCAATTCCATTCGATTCCATTCCATTCCACTCCATTCCATTCCATTGAATTCCATTCCATTCCATTCCATTCCATTCCATTCCATGGAATTCCATTCCATTCCATTCCATTCCATTCCATTCCATAGAATTCCATTCCATTCCATTCCATTCCATTCCATTCCATTGAATTCCGTTCCATTCCATTCCATTCCGTTCCGTTCCGTTCCGTTCCGTTCCGTTCCGTTGCGTTCCGTTCCGTTCCGTTGTGTTCCGTTCCGTTCTACTCGGGTTGATTCCATTCTATTCCATTCCATTCCAATCCATTCCATTCCATTCCATCGAATTCCATTCCATTCCATTCCATTCCATTCCATTGAATTCCATTCCATTCCATTCCATTCCATGGAATTCCGTTCCATTCCATTCCATTCCGTTCGGTTCCGTCCCGTTCCGTTCCGTTCCGTTCCGTTGCGTTCCGCTCCGTTCTACTCGGGTTGATTCCATTCTATTCCATTCCATTCCATTCGATTCCATTCGATTCCATTCGATTCCACTCCATTCCATTCCATAGAATTCCATTCCATTCCATTCCATTCCATGGAATTCCATTCCATTCCATTCCATGGAATTCCATTCCATTCCATTCCATGGAATTCCATTCCATTCCATTCCATTCCATTGAATTCCATTCCATTCCATTCCATTCCATTCCATTCCATTCCATTCCATTCCATTCCATTCCGTTCCATTCCATTCCTTTCCATTCCATTGCATTCCATTGCATTCCATTCCATTCCATTCCATTCCATTCCATTCCATTCCATTCCATTCCATTCCACTCCACACCACTCCAGTCCACTCCATTCCACTCCACTCCACTCCGGTACATTCCATTCCATTCCATTCCATTCCATTCCATTCCATTCCGTGCTTCTCAGGTACATTCCGTTCCGTTCCATTCCATTCCATTCCATTCCGTTCCAGTGCACTCTACTCCACTCCACTCCACTCCACTCCGGTACATTCCATTCCATTCCATTCCATTCCATTCCATTCCATTTCCATTCCCATTCCATTTCCATTCCCGTTCCATTTCCATTCCCGTTTCTTTTCCATTCCCGTTCCATTTCCATTCCCGTTCCATTACCATTCCCGTTCCATTTCCATTCCCGATCCATTTCCATTCCCGTTCCTTTTCCATTCCCGTTCCATTTCCATTCCTGTTCCGTTACCATTCCCGTTCCATTTCCGTTCCCGTTCCGTTTCCGTTCCCGTTCCATTTCCGTTCTCGTTCCGTTTCCGTTCCCGTTCCATTTCCATTCCCGTTTCAATTGCGTTCCCGTTCCATTTCCATTCCCGTTCCATTTCCATTCCCTTTCCATTTCCATTTCATTCCTTTCCGTTCTGCTCGGGTACATTCCATTCCATTCCATTGCATTCCATTCCGTTCTGCTCCTGTACATTTCATTCCATTCCATTCCGTTCCATTCCGTTCTACTCGGGTAGATTCCATTCCATTCCATTCCATTCCATTCCATTCCATTCCATTCCATTCCATTCCATTCCATTCCATTCTACTGGTGTCCATTCCATTCCATTCCATTCCATTCCATTCCATTCCATTCCATTCCATTCTATTGCATTCCATTCCATTCCATTCCATTCCATTCCGTTCCGTTCTACTCGGTTACATTCCATTCAATTCCATTCCATTCCGTTCTACTCGGGTAGATTCCATTCCATTCCATTCCATTCCTTTCCATTCCATTGCATTCCATTGCATTGCATTGCACTCAATTCCATTCCATTCCATTCCATTCCATTCCATTCCATTCCATTCCGTTCCGTTCAACTCGGTTACATTCCATTCAATTACATTCCATTCCGTTCTACTCGGTTACATTCCATTCCATTCCATTCCATTCCATTCCAATCCATTCCATTCCATTACATTCCGTTCTACTCGTGTACATTCCATTCCATTCCATTCCATTCCATTCCATTCCATTCCATTCCATTCCATTCCATTCCGTTCTACTTTGGTACATTCCATTCCATTCCATTCCATTCCATTCCATTCCATTCCATTCCATTCCATTCCGTTCTACTCAGGTTGATTCCATTCTATTCCATTCCATTCCATTTCATTCCATTCCATTCCATTCCATTCCATTCCATTCCAATCCATTCCATTCCATTGAATTCCATTCCATTCCATTCCATTCCATGGAATTCCATTCCATTCCATTCCATTCCATTCCATTCCATTCCATTCCATTCCGTTCTACTTTGGTACATTCCATTCCATTCCATTCCATTCCATTCCATTCCATTCCATTCCATTCCATTCCGTTCTACACGGGTTGATTCCATTCTATTCCATTCCATTCCATTCCATTCCATTCCATTCCATTCGATTCCATTCCATTCCATTCCATGGAATTCCATTCCATTCCATTCCATTCCATTGAATTCCATTCCATTCCATTCCATTCCATTCCATTCTATTCCATTCCATTCCATTCCATTCCATTGAATTCCATTCCATTCCGTTGAATTCCATTCCATTCCATTCCATTCCATTGAATTCCGTTCCATTCCATTCCATTCCATTCCATTCCATTCCATAGAATTCCATTCCATTCTATTCCATAGAATTCCGTTCCGTTCCATTCCATTCCATTCCATTCCATTCCATTCCATTCCATTCCATTCCATTCCATTGAATTCCATTCCATTCCATTCCATTCCATTCCATTGAATTCCATTCTGTTCCATTCCATTGCTTTGAATTCCGTTCCATTCCATTCCATTCCATTCCTTTCCGTTCCGTTCCGTTACGTTCCGTTCCGTTGCGTTCAGCTCCGTTCTACTCGGGTTGATTCCATTCTATTCCATTCCATTCCATTCGATCCCATTCGATTCCATTCGATTCCATTCGATTCCATTCGATTCCACTCCATTCCATTCCATAGAATTCCATTCCATTCCATTCCATTTGAATTCCATTCCATTCCATTCCATTCCATTCTATTCCATTCCATTCCATTCCATTCCATTCCATTCCATTCCATTCCATTCCATTCCATTCCATTCTACTCGGGTTTGCATTCTATTCCATTCGATTCCATTCGAATCCATTCGATTCCATTCGATTCCATTCCATTCCATTCCATTCCATTCCATTCCATTCCATTCCATTCCATTCCATTGAATTCCATTCCATTCCATTCCATTCCATTCCATTCCATTGAATTCCATTCCATTCCATTCCATTCCATTCCAATCCATTCCATTCCATTCCATTGAATTCCATTCCATTCCATTCCATTCCATTCCATTCCATTGAATTCCATTCCATTCCATTCCATAGAATTCCATTCCATTCCATTCCATTCCATTGAATTCCATTCCATTCCATTCCATTCCATTCCATTCCATTCCATTCCATTCCATTCTACAGGTGTCCATTCCATTCCATTCCATTCCATTCCATTCCATTCCACTCCACACCACTCCAGTCCACTCTATTCCACTCCACTCCACTCCGGTACATTCCATTCCATTCCATTCCATTCCATTCCATTCCATTCCATTCCATTCCGTGCTTCTCAGGTACATTCCGTTCCGTTCCATTCCATTCCATTCCATTCCATTCCGTTCCAGTGCACTCTACTCCACTCCACTCCACTCCACTCCGGTACATTCCATTCCATTCCATTCCATTCCATTCCATTCCATTTCCATTCCCATTCCATTTCCATTCCCGTTCCATTTCCATTCCCGTTTCTTTTCCATTCCCGTTCCATTTCCATTCCCGTTCCATTACCATTCCCGTTCCATTTCCATTCCCGATCCATTTCCATTCCCGTTCCTTTTCCATTCCCGTTCCATTTCCATTCCTGTTCCGTTACCATTCCCGTTCCATTTCCGTTCCCGTTCCGTTTCCGTTCCCGTTCCATTTCCGTTCTCGTTCCGTTTCCGTTCCCGTTCCATTTCCATTCCCGTTTCAATTGCGTTCCCGTTCCATTTCCATTCCCGTTCCATTTCCATTCCCTTTCCATTTCCATTTCATTCCTTTCCGTTCTGCTCGGGTACATTCCATTCCATTCCATTGCATTCCATTCCGTTCTGCTCCTGTACATTCCATTCCATTCCATTCCGTTCCATTCCGTTCAACTCGGGTAGATTCCATTCCATTCCATTCCATTCCATTCCATTCCATTCCATTCCATTCCATTCCATTCCATTCTACTGGTGTCCATTCCATTCCATTCCATTCCATTCCATTCCATTCCATTCCATTCCATTCCATTGCATTCCATTCCATTCCATTCCATTCCATTCCGTTCCGTTCTACTCGGTTACATTCCATTCAATTCCATTCCATTCCGTTCTACTCGGGTAGATTCCATTCCATTCCATTCCATTCCTTTCCATTCCATTGCATTCCATTGCATTGCATTGCACTCAATTCCATTCCATTCCATTCCATTCCATTCCATTCCATTCCATTCCATTCCATTCCATTCCGTTCCGTTCAACCCGGTTACATTCCATTCAATTACATTCCATTCCGTTCTACTCGGTTACATTCCATTCCATTCCATTCCATTCCATTCCAATCCATTCCATTTCATTCCATTCCGTTCTACTCGGGTACATTGCATTCCATTCCATTCCATTCCATTCCATTCCATTCCATTCCATTCCATTCCATTCCATTCCATTCCGTTCTACTTTGGTACATTCCATTCCATTCCATTCCATTCCATTCCATTACATTACATTCCATTCCATTCCATTCCGTTCTACTCGGGTTGATTCCATTCTATTCCATTCCATTCCATTCCATTCCATTCCATTCCATTCGATTCCATTCCATTCCATTCCATGGAATTCCATTCCATTCCATTCCATTCCATGGAATTCCATTCCATTCCATTCCATTCCATTCCATTCCATTCCATTCCATTCCATTCCATTCCATTGAATTCCATTCCATTCCGTTGAATTCCATTCCATTCCATTCCATTCCATTGAATTCCGTTCCATTCCATTCCATTCCATTCCATTCCATTCCATAGAATTCCATTCCATTCTATTCCATAGAATTCCGTTCCGTTCCATTCCATTCCATTCCATTCCATTCCATTCCATTCCATTCCATTGAATTCCATTCCATTCCATTCCATTCCATTCCATTGAATTCCATTCTGTTCCATTCCATTCCTTTGAATTCCGTTCCATTCCATTCCATTCCATTCCTTTCCGTTCCGTTCCGTTCCGTTCCGTTCCGTTGCGTTCCGCTCCGTTCTACTCGGGTTGATTCCATTCTATTCCATTCCATTCCATTCGATCCCATTCGATTCCATTCGATTCCATTCGATTCCATTCGATTCCACTCCATTCCATTCCATAGAATTCCATTCCATTCCATTCCATTTGAATTCCATTCCATTCCATTCCATTCCATTCCATTCCATTCCATTCCATTCCATTCTACTCGGGTTTGCATTCTATTCCATTCGATTCCATTCGATTCCATTCGATTCCATTCGATTCCATTCGATTCCATTCCATTCCATTCCATTCCATTCCATTCCATTCCATGGAATTCCATTCCATTCCATTCCATTCCATGGAATTCCATTCCATTCCATTCCATTCCATTCCATTCCATTGAATTCCATTCCATTCCATTCCATTCCATTCCAATCCATTCCATTCCATTCCATTCCATTCCATTGAATTCCGTTCCTTTCCATTCCATTCCATTCCGTTACGTTCCGTTCCGTTCCGTTCCGTTGCGTTCCATTCCGTTCCGTTGCGTTCCGTTCCGTTCTACTCGGGTTGATTCCATTCTATTCCATTCCATTCCATTCCATTCCATTCCATTCCATTCCATTGAATTCCGTTCCATTCCATTCCATTCCCTTCCGTTCCGTCCCGTTCCGTTCCGTTCCGTTCCGTTGCGTGCCGTTCCGTTCTACTGAGGTTGATTCCATTCTATTCCATTCCATTCCATTCGATTCCATTCGATTCCAATCGATTCCATTCGATTGCATTCGATTCCATTCGTTGCCATTCCATTCCATTCCATTCCATTCCATTGAATTCCATTCCATTCCATTCCATTCCATTCCAATCCATTCCATTCCATTCCATTCCATTCCATTGAATTCCATTCCGTTCCATTCCATTCCATTCCATTCCATTGAATTCCATTCCATTCCATTCCATTCCTTTCCATTCCTTTGAATTCCATTCCATTCCATTCCATTCCATTCCATTGAATTCCATTCCATTCCATTCCATTGAATTCCATTCCATTCCATTCCATAGAATTCCGTTCAATTCCATTCCATTCCATTCCATTCCATTCCATTCCATTCCATTCCATTCCATAGAATTCCATTCCATTCCATTCCATTCCATTCCATTCCATTGAATTCCATTCCATTCCATTCCATTCCATTCCATTCCATTCCATTGAATTCCATTCCATTCCATAGAATTCCATTCCATTCCATTCCATTCCATTGAATTCCGTTCCTTTCCATTCCATTCCATTCCGTTCCTTTCCGTTCCGTTCCGTTCCGTTCCGTTGCGTTCCGTTCCGTTCCGTTGCGTTCCGTTCCGTTCTACTCGGGTTGATTCCATTCTATTCCATTCCATTCCATTCCATTCCATTCCATTCCATTCCATTCCATTCCATTCCATTCCATTCCATTCCATTGAATTCCGTTCCATTCCATTCCATTCCCTTCCGTTCCGTCCCGTTCCGTTCCGTTCCGTTCCGTTGCGTGCCGTTCCGTTCTACTCAGGTTGATTCCATTCTATTCCATTCCATTCCATTCGATTCCATTCAATTCCAATCGATTCCATTCCATTGCATTCGATTCCATTCGTTGCCATTCCATTCCATTCCATTGAATTCCATTCCGTTCCATTCCATTCCATTCCATTCCATTGAATTCCATTCCATTCCATTCCATTCCTTTCCATTCCATTGAATTCCATTCCATTCCATTCCATTCCATTCCATTCCATTCCATCGAATTCCGTTCCATTCCATTCCATTCCATTCCATTCCATTCCATTCCATTCCATAGAATTCCATTCCATTCCGTTCCATTCCATTCCATTCCATAGAATTCCATTCCATTCCATTCCATTCCATTCCATTTCATTGATTTCCATTCCATTCCATTCCATTCCATTCCATTCCATTCCATAGAATTCCATTCCATTCCATTCCATTCCATTGAATTCCGTTCCATTCCATTCCATTCCGTTCCGTTCCATTCCGTTCCGTTCCGTTGCGTTCCGTTCCGTTCCGTTGTGTTCCGTTCCGTTCTACTCGGGTTGATTCCATTCTATTCCATTCCATTCCAATCCATTCCATTCCATTCCATTGAATTCCATTCCATTCCATTCCATTCCATTCCATTCCATTCCATTCCATTCCATGGAATTCCATTCCATTCCATTCCATGGAATTCCGTTCCATTCCATTCCATTCCGTTCCTTTCCATCCCGTTCCGTTCCGTTCCGTTCCGTTGCGTTCCGTTCCGTTCTACTCGGGTTGATTCCATTCTATTCCATTCGATTCCATTCGATTCCATTCGATTCCATTCGATTCCACTCCATTCCATTCCATAGAATTCCATTCCATTCCATTCCATTCCATTGAATTCCATTCCATTCCATTCCATAGAATTCCATTCCATTCCATTCCATTCCATTGAATTCCATTCCATTCCATTCCATTCCATTCCATTCCATTCCATTCCATTCCATTCTACTGGTGTCCATTCCATTCCATTCCATTCCATTCCATTCCATTCCATTCCTTTCCATTCCATTGCATTCCATTGCATTCCATTCCATTCCATTCCATTCCATTCCACTCCACTCCACTCCACTCCACTCCATTCCACTCCACTCCACTCCGGTACATTCCATTCCATTCCATTCCATTCCATTCCATTCCATTCCATTCCATTCCGTGCTTCTCGGGTACATTCCGTTCCGTTCCATTCCATTCCATTCCATTCCATTCCGTTCCAGTGCACTCTACTCCACTCCACTCCACTCAACTCCACTCCGGTACATTCCATTCCATTCCATTCCATTCCATTCCATTCCATTTCCATTCCCATTCCTTTTCCATTCCCGTTCCATTTCCATTCCCGTTTCTTTTCCATTCCCGTTCCATTTCCATTCCAGTTCCATTACCATTCCCGTTCCATTTCCATTCCCGATCCATTTCCATTCCCGTTCCTTTTCCATTCCCGTTCCATTTCCATTCCCGTTCCGTTACCATTCCCGTTCCATTTCCGTTCCCGTTCCGTTTCCGTTCCCACTCCATTTCCGTTCTCGTTCCGTTTCCGTTCCCGTTCCATTTCCATTCCCGTTCCATTTCCGTTCCCGTTCCATTTCCATTCCCGTTCCATTTCCGTTCCCGTTCCATTTCCATTCCCGTTCTATTTCCATTCCCTTTCCATTTCCATTTCATTCCATTCCGTTCTGCTCCGGTACATTCCATTCCATTCCATTGCATTCCATTCCGTTCTGCTCCTGTCCATTCCATTCCATTCCATTCCATTCCAGTCCATTCCATTCTACTGGTGTCCATTCCATTCCATTCCATTCCATTCCATTCCATTCCATTCCATTCCATTGCATTCCATTCCATTCCATTCCATTCCATTCCGTTCCGTTCTACTCGGTTACATTCCATTCAGTTCCATTCCATTCCGTTCTACTCGGGTAGATTCCATTCCATTCCATTCCATTCCATTCCTTTCCATTCCATTGCATTCCATTGCATTGCATTGCACTCAATTCCATTCCATTCCATTCCATTCCATTCCATTCCATTCCGTTCCGTTCAACTCGGTTACATTCCATTCAATTACATTCCATTCCGTTCTACTCGGTTACATTCCATTCCATTCCATTCCATTCCATTCCAATCCATTCCATTCCATTAAATTCCGTTCTACTCGGGTACATTCCATTCCATTCCATTCCATTCCATTCCATTCCATTCCATTCCATTCCGTTCTACTTTGGTACATTCCATTCCATTCCATTCCATTCCATTCCATTCCATTACATTCCATTCCATTCCATTCCGTTCTACTCGGGTTGATTCCATTCTATTCCATTCCATTCCATTCCATTCCATTCCATTCCATTCCAATCGATTCCATTCCATTCCATTCCATTCCATTCCATTCCATTCCATTCCATTGAATTCCATTCCATTCCATTCCATTCCATTCCATTGAATTCCATTCCGTTCCATTCCAATCCATTGAATTCCATTCCATTCCATTCCATTCCATTCCATTCCATTCCATTCCATTCCATTCCATTGAATTCCATTCCATTCCATTCCATTCCATTCCATTCCATTCCATTCCATTCCATTCCATTCCGTTCTACTCGGGTTGATTCCATTCTATTCCATTCCATTCCATTCGATCCCATTTGATTCCATTCGATTCCATTCAATTCCATTCGATTCCATTCCATTCCACTCCATTCCATTCCATTGAATTCCATTCCATTCCATTCCATTCCATTCCATTCCATTCCATTCAATTCCATTCCATTCCATTGAATTCCATTCCATTCCTTTCCATTCCATTCCATTGAATTCCATTCCATTCCATTCCATTCAATTGAATTCCGTTCCATTCCATTCCATTCCGTTCCGTTCCGTCCCGTTCCGTTCCGTTCCGTTCCGTTGCGTTCCGTTCCTCTCTACTCGGGTTGATTAAATTCTATTCCATTCCATTCTATTCGATTCCATTCGATTCCAATCGATTCCATTCGATTCCATTCGATTCCATTGAATTCCATTCCATTCCATTCCATTCCATTGAATTCCGTTGCATTATATTCCATTCCGTTCCGTTCCGTCCCGTTCCGTTCCGTTCCGTTCCGTTGCGTGCCGTTCCGTTCTACTCTGGTTGATTCCATTCCATTCCATTCCATTCCATTCCATTCCATTCCATTCCATTCCATTGAATTCCATTCCATTCCATTCCATTCCATTCCATTCCATTCCATTCCGTTCTACTCGGGTTGATTCCATTCTATGCCATTCCATTCCATTCGATCTCATTCGATTCCATTCGATTCCATTCGATTCCACTCCATTCCATTCCATTGAATTCCATTCCATTCCATTCCATTCCATTGCATTCCTTTGAATTCCATTCCATTCCATTCCATTCCATTCCATTCCATCCCATTCCATTCCATTCCATTCCATTCCATTCCATTCCATTGAATTCCATTCCATTCCATTGAATTCCATTCCATTCCATTCCATTCCATTGAATTCCGTTCCATTCCATTCCATTCCATTCCATTGAATTCCATTCCATTCCTTTCCATAGAATTCCGTTCCATTCCATTCCATTCCATTCCATTCCATTCCATTGAATTCCATTCCATTCCATTCCATTCCTTTCCATTGAATTCCATTCTGTTCCATTCCATTCCTTTGAATTCCGTTCCATTCCATTCCATTCCAATCCTTTCCGTTCCGTTCCGTTCCGTTCCGTTGCGTTCCGCTCCGTTCTACTCGGGTTGATTCCATTCTATTCCATTCCATTCCATTCGATCCCATTCGATTCCATTCGATTCCATTCGATTCCATTCGATTCCACTCCATTCCATTCCATAGAATTCCATTCCATTCCATTCCATTTGAATTCCATTCCATTCCATTCCATTCCATTCTATTCCATTCCATCCCATTCCATTCCATTCCATTCCATTCTACTCGGGTTGATTGCATTCTATTCCATTCCATTCCATTCGATTCCATTCGATTCCATTCGATTCCATTCGATTCCATTCGATTCCATTCCATTCCATTCCATTCCATTCCATTCCATTCCATTCCATTGAATTCCATTCCATTCCATTCCATTCCATTCCATGGAATTCCATTCCATTCCATTCCATTCCATTCCATTCCATTCCATTCCATTCCATTCCATTCCATTCCATTGAATTCCATTCCATTCCATAGAATTCCATTCCATTCCATTCCATTCCAT
The DNA here is from genome assembly GCF_029281585.2 of Gorilla gorilla gorilla. Taxonomy (NCBI): domain Eukaryota; kingdom Metazoa; phylum Chordata; class Mammalia; order Primates; family Hominidae; genus Gorilla; species Gorilla gorilla. The sequence continues at coordinate 53,393,115 of NC_073242.2, forward strand.
TGAATTCCGTTCCTTTCCATTCCATTCCATTCCGTTCCGTTCCGTTCCTTTCCGTTGCGTTCCGTTCCGTTCAACTAGGGTTGATTCCATTCTATTCAATTCCATTCCATTCCATTCTACACGGGTTGATCATTCCATTCCGTTCCGTTCCGTTCCGTTCCGTACCGTTCTACTCGGGTTGATTCCATTCTATTCCATTCCATTCCATTCGATTCCATTCGACTCCATTCCATTCCATTCCATTCCATTCCATTCCATTCCATTCCATTGCATTCCATTCCGCTCCATTCCATTCCATTCCATTCCATTCCATTACATTCCATTCCGTTCCGTTCCGTTCCGTTCCGTTCCGTTGCGTTCCATTCCGTTCTACTCGGGTTGATTCCATTCTATTCCATTCCATTCCATTTGACTCCATTCGATTCCATTCCATTCCATTGCATTGAATTCCATTCCATTCCATTCCATTCCATTCCATTCCATTCCACTCCATTGAATTCCATTCCATTCCATTCCATTCCATTCCATTCCATTCCATTCCATTCCACTCCATTCCATTCCACTCCACTGCACTCCACTCCACTCCACTCCACTCCATTCCACTCCCTTCCATTCCATAAAATTGAATTCCATTCCATTCCATTCCATTCCATTCCATTCCATTCCATTCCATTCCACTCCATTCCACTCCACTCCACTCCACTCCACTCCACTCCACTCCATTCCATTCCCTTCCATTCCATTCAATTGAATTGCATTGAATTCCATTCCATTCCATTCCATAACATTTCATTCCATTCCATTCCATTCCATTCCATTCCATTCCATTCCATTCCATTCCATTCCGTTCTACTCGGGTTGATTCCATTCTATTCCATTCCATTCCATTCGATTCCATTCGATTCCATTCCATTCCATTCGATTCCATTCGTTTCCATTCCATTCCATTCCATTCTATTCCATTGAATTCCATTCCATTCCATTCCATTCCATTCCATTCCATTGCATTCCATTCCATTGAATTCCATTGAATTCCATTCCATTGAATTCCATTCCATTCCATTCCATTCCATTCCATTCCATTGAATTCCATTCCATTCCATTCCATTCCATTCCATTCCATTGAATTCCATTCCATTCCATTCCATTCCATGGAATTCCGTTCCATTCCATTCCATTCCGTTCCGTTCCGTTCCGTTCCGTTCCGTTGCGTTCCGTTCCGTTGCGTTCCGTTCCGTTCTACTCGGGTTGATTCCATTCTATTCCATTCCATTCCATTCGATTCCATTCGATTCCATTCGATTCCACTCCATTCCATTCCATAGAATTCCATACCATTCCATTCCATTCCATTGAATTCCATTCCATTCCATTCCATTGAATTCCTTTCCATTCCATTCCATTCCATTGAATTCCATTCCATTCCATTCCATTCCATTCCATTCCATTCCATTCCATTCTACTGGTGTCCATTCCATTCCATTCCATTCCATTCCATTCCATTCCATTCCATTCCATTCCATTCCATTCCAATCCATTCCATTCCATTCCATAGAATTCCATTCCATTCCATTCCATTCCATTCCATTCCATTGAATTCCATTCCATTCCATTCCATAGAATTCCATTCCATTCCATTCCATTCCATTGAATTCCATTCCATTCCATTCCATTCCATTCCATTCCATTCCATTCCATTCCATTCCATTCTACTGGTGTCCATTCCATTCCATTCCATTCCATTCCATTCCATTCCATTCCATTCCTTTCCATTCCATTGCATTCCACTGCATTCCATTCCATTCCATTCCATTCCATTCCACTCCACTCCACTCCACTCCACTCCATTCCACTCCACTCCACTCCGGTACATTCCATTCCATTCCATTCCATTCCATTCCATTCCATTCCGTGCTTCTCAGGTACATTCCGTTCCGTTCCATTCCATTCCATTCCATTCCGTTCCAGTGCACTCTACTCCACTCCACTCCACTCCACTCCACTCCGGTACATTCCATTCCATTCCATTCCATTCCATTCCATTCCATTTCCATTCCCATTCCATTTCCATTCCCGTTCCATTTCCATTCCCGTTTCTTTTCCATTCCCGTTCCATTTCCATTCCAGTTCCATTACCATTCCCGTTCCATTTCCATTCCCGATCCATTTCCATTCCCGTTCCATTTCCATTCCCGTTCCATTTCCATTCTCGTTCCGTTACCATTCCCGTTCCATTTCCGTTCCCGTTCCGTTTCCGTTCCCGTTCCATTTCCGTTCTCGTTCCGTTTCCGTTCCCGTTCCATTTCCATTCCCGTTCCATTTCCGTTCCCGTACCATTTCCATTCCCGTTCCATTTCCATTCCCTTTCCATTTCCATTTCATTCCATTCCGTTCTGCTCGGGTACATTCCATTCCATTCCATTGCATTCCATTCCGTTCTGCTCCTGTCCATTCCATTCCATTCCATTCCGTTCCATTCCGTTCTACTCGGGTAGATTCCATTCCATTCCATTCCATTCCATTCCATTCCATTCCATTCCATTCTACTGGTGTCCATTCCATTCCATTCCATTCCATTCCATTCCATTCCATTCCATTGCATTCCATTCCATTCCATTCCATTCCGTTCCGTTCTACTCGATTACATTCCATTCAATTCCATTCCATTCCGTTCTACTCGGGTAGATTCCATTCCATTCCATTCCATTCCTTTCCATTCCATTGCATTCCATTGCATTGCATTGCACTCAATTCCATTCCATTCCATTCCATTCCATTCCATTCCATTCCATTCCGTTCCGTTCAACTCGGTTACATTCCATTCAATTACATTCCATTCCGTTCTACTCGGTTACATTCCATTCCATTCCATTCCATTCCATTCCAATCCATTCCATTCCATTCCATTCCGTTCTACTCGTGTACATTCCATTCCATTCCATTCCATTCCATTCCATTCCATTCCATTCCATTCCATTCCATTCCATTCCATTCCGTTCTACTTTGGTACATTCCATTCCATTCCATTCCATTCCATTCCATTCCATTCCATTCCATTCCATTCCGTTCTACTCAGGTTGATTCCATTCTATTCCATTCCATTCCATTTCATTCCATTCCATTCCATTCCATTCCATTCGATTCCATTCCATTCCATTCCATTGAATTCCATTCCATTCCATTCCATTCCATGGAATTCCATTCCATTCCATTCCATTCCATGGAATTCCATTCCATTCCATTCCATTCCATTCCATTCCATTCCATTCCATTCCATTGAATTCCATTCCGTTCCATTCCATTCCATTGAATTCCATTCCATTCCATTCCATTCCATTCCATTCCATTCCATTCCATTCCATTGAATTCCGTTCCATTCCATTCCATTCCATTCCATTCCATCCCATTCCATTCCATTCCATTCCATTCCGTTCTACTCGGGTTGATTCCATTCTATTCCATTCCACTCCATTCGATCCCATTTGATTCCATTCGATTCCATTCAATTCCATTCCATTCCATTCCATTCCATTCCATTCCATGGAATTCCATTCCATTCCATTCCATTCCATTCCATTCCATTCCATTCCATAGAATTCCATTCCATTCCATTCCATTCCATTGAATTCCGTTCCATTCCATTCCGTTCCGTTCCGTTCCGTTCCGTTCCGTTCCGTTGCGTTCCGTTCCGTTTCGTTGTGTTCCGTTCCGTTCTACTCGGGTTAATTCCATTCTATTCCATTCCATTCCAATCCATTCCATTCCATTCCATCGAATTCCATTCCATTCCATTCCATTCCATTCCATTCCATGGAATTCCGTTCCATTCCATTCCATTCCGTTCCGTTCCGTCCCGTTCCGTTCCGTTCCGTTCCGTTGCGTTCCGCTCCGTTCTACTCGGGTTGATTCCATTCTATTCCATTCCATTCCATTCGATTCCATTCAATTCCATTCGATTCCACTCCATTCCATTCCATAGAATTCCATTCCATTCCATTCCATTCCATTGAATTCCATTCCATTCCATTCCATTCCATTGAATTCCATTCCATTCCATTCCATTCCATTGAATTCCATTCCATTCCATTCCATTCCATTGAATTCCATTCCATTCCATTCCATTCCATTCCATTCTACTGTTGTCCATTCCATTCCATTCCATTCCATTCCATTCCATTCCATTCCATTCCATTCCATTCCTTTCCATTCCATTGCATTCCTTTGCATTCCATTCCATTCCATTCCATTCCATTCCATTCCATTCCATTCCATTCCATTCCACTCCACACCACTCCAGTCCACTCCATTCCACTCCACTCCACTCCGGTACATTCCATTCCATTCCATTCCATTCCATTCCATTCCATTCCGTGCTTCTCAGGTACATTCCGTTCCGTTCCATTCCATTCCATTCCATTCCATTCCGTTCCAGTGCACTCTACTCCACTCCACTCCACTCCACTCCGGTACATTCCATTCCATTCCATTCCATTCCATTCCATTCCATTTCCATTCCCATTCCATTTCCATTCCCGTTCCATTTCCATTCCCGTTTCTTTTCCATTCCCGTTCCATTTCCGTTCCCGTTCCGTTTCCGTTCCCGTTCCATTTCCGTTCTCGTTCCGTTTCCGTTCCCGTTCCATTTCCATTCCCGTTTCAATTGCGTTCCCGTTCCATTTCCATTCCCGTTCCATTTCCATTCCCTTTCCATTTCCATTTCATTCCTTTCCGTTCTGCTCGGGTACATTCCATTCCATTCCATTGCATTCCATTCCGTTCTGCTCCTGTACATTCCATTCCATTCCATTCCGTTCCATTCCGTTCTACTCGGGTAGATTCCATTCCATTCCATTCCATTCCATTCCATTCCATTCCATTCCATTCCATTCCATTCCATTCTACTGGTGTCCATTCCATTCCATTCCATTCCATTCCATTCCATTCCATTCCATTCCATTGCATTCCATTCCATTCCATTCCATTCCATTCCGTTCCGTTCTACTCGGTTACATTCCATTCAATTCCATTCCATTCCGTTCTACTCGGGTAGATTCCATTCCATTCCATTCCATTCCTTTCCATTCCATTGCATTCCATTGCATTGCATTGCACTCAATTCCATTCCATTCCATTCCATACCATTCCATTCCATTCCATTCCATTCCGTTCTGTTCAACCCGGTTACATTCCATTCAATTACATTCCATTCGGTTCTACTCGGTTACATTCCATTCCATTCCATTCCATTCCATTCCAATCCATTCCATTCCATTCCATTCCGTTCTACTCGGGTACATTGCATTCCATTCCATTCCATTCCATTCCATTCCATTCCATTCCATTCCATTCCATTCCGTTCTACTTTGGTACATTCCATTCCATTCCATTCCATTCCATTCCATTACATTCCATTCCATTCCATTCCGTTCTACTCGGGTTGATTCCATTCTATTCCATTCCATTCCATTCCATTCCATTCCATTCCATTCGATTCCATTCCATTCCATTCCATGGAATTCCATTCCATTCCATTCCATTCCATTGAATTCCATTCCATTCCATTCCATTCCATTCCATTCCATTCCATTCCATTCCATTGAATTCCATTCCATTCCATTCCATTCCATTCCATTCCATTCCATTCCATTCCATTCTACTGGTGTCCATTCCATTCCATTCCATTCCATTCCATTCCATTCCATTCCTTTCCATTCCATTGCATTCCATTGCATTCCGTTCCATTCCATTCCATTCCATTCCACTCCACTCCACTCCACTCCACTCCATTCCACTCCACTCCACTCCGGTACATTCCATTCCATTCCATTCCATTCCATTCCATTCCGTGCTTCTCAGGTACATTCCGTTCCGTTCCATTCCATTCCATTCCATTCCATTCCATTCCGTTCCAGTGCACTCTACTCCACTCCACTCCACTCCACTCCACTCCGGTACATTCCATTCCATTCCATTCCATTCCATTCCATTCCATTTCCATTCCCATTCCATTTCCATTCCCGTTCCATTTCCATTCCCGTTTCTTTTCCATTCCCGTTCCATTTCCATTCCAGTTCCATTACCATTCCCGTTCCATTTCCATTCCCGATCCATTTCCATTCCCGTTCCATTTCCATTCCCGTTCCATTTCCATTCCCGTTCCGTTACCATTCCCGTTCCATTTCCGTTCCCGTTCCGTTTCCGTTCCCGTTCCATTTCCGTTCTCGTTCCGTTTCCGTTCCCGTTCCATTTCCATTCCCGTTCCATTTCCGTTCCCGTTCCATTTCCATTCCCGTTCCATTTCCATTCCCTTTCCATTTCCATTTCATTCCATTCCGTTCTGCTCGGGTACATTCCATTCCATTCCATTGCATTCCATTCCGTTCTGCTCCTGTCCATTCCATTCCATTCCATTCCGTTCCATTCCGTTCTACTCGGGTAGATTCCATTCCATTCCATTCCATTCCATTCCATTCCATTCCATTCTACTGGTGTCCATTCCATTCCATTCCATTCCATTCCATTCCATTCCATTCCATTGCATTCCATTCCATTCCATTCCATTCCGTTCCGTTCTACTCGATTACATTCCATTCAATTCCATTCCATTCCGTTCTACTCGGGTAGATTCCATTCCATTCCATTCCATTCCTTTCCATTCCATTGCATTCCATTGCATTGCATTGCACTCAATTCCATTCCATTCCATTCCATTCCATTCCATTCCATTCCATTCCATTCCGTTCCGTTCAACTCGGTTACATTCCATTCAATTACATTCCATTCCGTTCTACTCGGTTACATTCCATTCCATTCCATTCCGTTCCATTCCAATCCATTCCATTCCATTACATTCCGTTCTACTCGTGTACATTCCATTCCATTCCACTCCATTCCATTCCATTCCATTCCATTCCATTCCATTCCATTCCATTCCGTTCTACTTTGGTACATTCCATTCCATTCCATTCCATTCCATTCCATTCCATTCCATTCCATTCCATTCCATTCCATTCCATTCCATTCCGTTCTACTCAGGTTGATTCCATTCTATTCCATTCCATTCCATTTCATTCCATTCCATTCCATTCCATTCCAATCCATTCCATTCCATTGAATTCCATTCCATTCCATTCCATTCCATGGAATTCCATTCCATTCCATTCCATTCCATGGAATTCCATTCCATTCCATTCCATTCTACTGTTGTCCATTCCATTCCATTCCATTCCATTCCATTCCATTCCATTCCATTCCATTCCTTTCCATTCCATTGCATTCCATTGCATTCCATTCCATTCCATTCCATTCCATTCCATTCCATTCCATTCCATTCCATTCCATTCCATTCCACTCCACACCACTCCAGTCCACTCCATTCCACTCCACTCCACTCCGGTACATTCCATTCCATTCCATTCCATTCCATTCCATTCCATTCCATTCCATTCCATTCCATTCCGTGCTTCTCGGGTACATTCCGTTCCGTTCCATTCCATTCCATTCCATTCCATTCCGTTCCAGTGCTCTCTACTCCACTCCACTCCACTCCACTCCACTCCGGTACATTCCATTCCATTCCATTCCATTCCATTCCATTCCATTTCCATTCCCATTCCATTTCCATTCCCGTTCCATTTCCATTCCCGTTTCTTTTCCATTCCCGTTCCATTTCCATTCCAGTTCCATTACCATTCCCGTTCCATTTCCATTCCCGATCCATTTCCATTCCCGTTCCATTTCCATTCCCGTTCCATTTCCATTCCCGTTCCATTACCATTCCCGTTCCATTTCCGTTCCCGTTCCGTTTCCGTTCCCGTTCCATTTCCGTTCTCGTTCCGTTTCCGTTCCCGTTCCATTTCCATTCCCGTTCCATTTCCGTTCCCGTTCCATTTCCATTCCCGTTCCATTTCCATTCCCTTTCCATTTCCATTTCATTCCATTCCGTTCTGCTCGGGTACATTCCATTCCATTCCATTGCATTCCATTCCGTTCTGCTCCTGTCCATTCCATTCCATTCCAATCCGTTCCATTCCGTTCTACTCGGGTAGATTCCATTCCATTCCATTCCATTCCATTCCATTCCATTCCATTCCATTCCATTCCATTCCATTCCATTCCATTCCATTCCATTCTACTGGTGTCCATTCCATTCCATTCCATTCCATTCCATTCCATTGCATTCCATTCCATTCCGTTCCGTTCTACTCGGTTACATTCCATTCAATTCCATTCCATTCCGTTCTACTCGGGTAGATTCCATTCCATTCCATTCCATTCCTTTCCATTCCATTGCATTCCATTGCATTGCATTGCACTCAATTCCATTCCATTCCATTCCATTCCATTCCATTCCATTCCATTCCATTCCATTCCGTTCCGTTCAACTCGGTTACATTCCATTCAATTACATTCCATTCCGTTCTACTCGGTTACATTCCATTCCATTCCATTCCATTCCATTCCAATCCATTCCATTCCATTCCATTCCGTTCTACTCGGGTACATTCCGTTCCATTCCATTCCATTCCATTCCATTCCATTCCTTTCCGTTCTACTTTGGTACATTCCATTCCATTGCATTCCATTCCATTCCATTCCATTCCATTCCGTTCCGTTCTACTCGATTACATTCCATTCAATTCCATTCCATTCCGTTCTACTCGGGTAGATTCCATTCCATTCCATTCCATTCCTTTCCATTCCATTGCATTCCATTGCATTGCATTGCACTCAATTCCATTCCATTCCATTCCATTCCATTCCATTGAATTCCATTCCATTCCATTGAATTCCATTCCATTCCATTCCATTCCATTCCATTCCATTCCATTCCATTCCATTGAATTCCATTCCATTCCATTCCATTCCATGGAATTCCATTCCATTCCATTCCATTCCATTCCATTCCATTCCATTCCATTGAATTCCATTCCATTCCATTCCATTCCATTCCATTCCATTCCATTCCATCCCATTCCATTCCATTCCATTCCATTCCGTTCTACTCGGGTTGATTCCATTCTATTCCATTCCATTCCATTCCATTCCATTCCATTCCATTCCATTCCATTCCATTCCATTCCATTCGATTCCATTCCATTCCATTCCATTGAATTCCATTCCATTCCATTCCATTCCATGGAATTCCATTGAATTCCATTCCATTCCATTCCATTCCATTCCATTGAATTCCATTCCATTCCATTCCATTCCATTCCATTGAATTCCATTCCGTTCCATTCCATTCCATTGAATTCCATTCCATTCCATTCCATTCCATTCCATTCCATTCCATCCCATTCCATTCCATTCCATTCCATTCCGTTCTACTCGGGTTGATTCCATTCTATTCCATTCCATTCCATTCGATCCCATTTGATTCCATTCGATTCCATTCAATTCCATTCGATTCCATTCCATTCCACTCCATTCCATTCCATTGAATTCCATTCCATTCCATTCCATTCCATTCCATTCCATTCCATTCCATTGAATTCCATTCCATTCCATTCCATTCCATTCCATTCCATTCCATTCCATTCCATTCCTTTCCATTGAATTCCATTCCATTCCATTCCATTCCATTGAATTCCATTCCATTCCATTCCATTCCATTCCATTCCATTCCATTCCATTCCATTCCATTCCATTCCATTCCATTCCATTCTACTGTTGTCCATTCCATTCCATTCCATTCCATTCCATTCCATTCCTTTCCATTCCATTGCATTCCATTGCATTCCATTCCATTCCATTCCATTCCATTCCATTCCATTCCACTCCACTCCACTCCACTCCACTCCATTCCACTCCACTCCACTCCGGTACATTCCATTCCATTCCATTCCATTCCATTCCATTCCATTCCGTGCTTCTCGGGTACATTCCGTTCCGTTCCATTCCATTCCATTCCATTCCATTCCGTTCCAGTGCACTCTACTCCACTCCACTCCACTCCACTCCACTCCGGTACATTCCATTCCATTCCATTCCATTCCATTCCATTCCATTTCCATTCCCATTCCATTTCCATTCCCGTTCCATTTCCATTCCCGTTTCTTTTCCATTCCCGTTCCATTTCCATTCCAGTTCCATTACCATTCCCGTTCCATTTCCATTCCCGATCCATTTCCATTCCCGTTCCTTTTCCATTCCCGTTCCATTTCCATTCCCGTTCCGTTACCATTCCCGTTCCATTTCCGTTCCCGTTCCGTTTCCGTTCCCGTTCCATTTCCGTTCTCGTTCCGTTTCCGTTCCCGTTCCATTTCCATTCCCGTTCCATTTCCGTTCCCGTTCCATTTCCATTCCCGTTCCATTTCCATTCCCTTTCCATTTCCATTTCATTCCATTCCGTTCTGCTCGGGTACATTCCATTCCATTCCATTGCATTCCATTCCGTTCTGCTCCTGTCCATTCCATTCCATTCCATTCCGTTCCATTCCGTTCTACTCGGGTAGATTCCATTCCATTCCATTCCATTCCATTCCATTCCATTCCATTCCATTCCATTCCATTCTACTGGTGTCCATTCCATTCCATTCCATTCCATTCCATTCCATTCCATTCCATTGCATTCCATTCCATTCCATTCCATTCCATTCCGTTCCGTTCTACTCGGTTACATTCCATTCAATTCCATTCCATTCCGTTCTACTCGGGTAGATTCCATTCCATTCCTTTCCATTCCATTGCATTCCATTGCATTGCATTGCACTCAATTCCATTCCATTCCATTCCATTCCATTCCATTCCATTCCATTCCATTCCGTTCCGTTCAACTCGGTTACATTCCATTCAATTACATTCCATTCCGTTCTACTCGGTTACATTCCATTCCATTCCATTCCATTCCATTCCAATCCATTCCATTCCATTCCATTCCGTTCTACTCGGGTACATTCCATTCCATTCCATTCCATTCCATTCCATTCCATTCCATTCCATTCCGTTCTACTTTGGGACATTCCATTCCATTCCATTCCATTCCATTCCATTCCATTCCATTCCATTCCGTTCTACTCGGATTGATTCCATTCTATTCCATTCCATTCCATTCCATTCCATTCCATTCCATTACATTCCATTCCATTGAATTCCATTCCATTCCATTCCATTCCATGGAATTCCATTCCATTCCATTCCATTCCATTCCATTCCATTCCATGGAATTCCATTCCATTCCATTCCATTCCATGGAATTCCATTCCATTCCATTCCATTCCATTCCATTCCATTCCATTCCATGGAATTCCATTCCATTCCATTCCATTCCATTCCATTCCATTCCATTCCATTCCATTCCATTCCATTGAATTCCATTCCATTCCATTCCATTCCATTCCATTGAATTCCATTCCGTTCCATTCCATTCCATTGAATTCCATTCCATTCCATTCCATTCCATTCCATTCCATGGAATTCCATTCCATTCCATTCCATTCCATTCCATTCCATCCCATTCCATTCCATTCCATTCCATTCCGTTCTACTCGGGTTGATTCCATTCTATTCCATTCCATTCCATTCGATCCCAATTGATTCCTTTCGATTCCATTCAATTCCATTCGATTCCATTCCATTCCACTCCCTTCCATTCCATTGAATTCCATTCCATTCCATTCCATTCCATTCCATGGAATTCCATTCCATTCCATTCCATTCCATTCCATAGAATTCCATTCCATTCCATTCCATTCCACTGAATTCCGTTCCATTCCATTCCATTCCGTTCCGTTCCGTTCCGTTCCGTTCCGTTGCGTTCCGTTCCGTTCCGTTGTGTTCCGTTCCGTTCTACTCGGGTTGATTCCATTCTATTCCATTCCATTCCAATCCATTCCGTTCCATTCCATTGAATTCCATTCCATTCCATTCCATTCCATTCCATTCCATTCCATTCCATTCCATGGAATTCCGTTCCATTCCATTCCATTCCGTTCCGTTCCGTCCCGTTCCGTTCCGTTCCGTTCCGTTGCGTTCCGTTCCGTTCTACTCGGGTTGATTCCATTCTATTCCATTCCATTCCATTCGATTCCATTCGATTCCATTCGATTCCACTCAATTCCATTCCATAGAATTCCATTCCATTCCATTCCATTCCATTCCATTCCATTCCATTCCTTTCCATTGAATTCCATTCCATTCCATTCCATTCCATTGAATTCCATTCCATTCCATTCCATTCCATTCCATTCCATTCCATTCCATTCCATTCTACTGTTGTCCATTCCATTCCATTCCATTCCATTCCATTCCATTCCATTCCTTTCCATTCCATTGCATTCCATTGCATTCCATTCCATTCCATTCCATTCCATTCCATTCCATTCCATTCCACTCCACTCCACTCCACTCCACTCCATTCCACTCCACTCCACTCCGGTACATTCCATTCCATTCCAATCCATTCCATTCCATTCCATTCCGTTCTACTCGGGTACATTCCTTTCCATTCCATTCCATTCCATTCCATTCCATTCCATTCCATTCCGTTCTACTTTGGGACATTCCATTCCATTCCATTCCATTCCATTCCATTCCATTCCATTCCATTCCATTCCATTCCGTTCTACTCGGATTGATTCCATTCTATTCCATTCCATTCCATTCCATTCCATTCCATTCCATTCCATTCCATTCCATTCGATTCCATTCCATTCCATTCCATTGAATTCCATTCCATTCCATTCCATTCCATGGAATTCCATTCCATTCCATTCCATTCCATTCCATTCCATTCCATTGAATTCCATTCCATTCCATTCCATTCCATTCCATTGAATTCCATTCCGTTCCATTCCATTCCATGGAATTCCATTCCATTCCATTCCATTCCATTCCATTCCATTCCATTCCATTCCATTCCATTGAATTCCATTCCATTCCATTCCATTCCATTCTTCCCATTCCATTCCATTCCATTCCATTCCGTTCTACTCGGGTTGATTCCATTCTATTCCATTCCATTCCATTCGATCCCATTTGATTCCATTCGATTCCATTCAATTCCATTCGATTCCATTCAATTCCACTCCATTCCATTCCATTGAATTCCATTCCATTCCATTCCATTCCATTCCATTCCATTCCATTCCATTCCATTCCATTCCATTGAATTCCATTCCATTCCATTCCATTCCATTCCATTGAATTCCATTCCATTCCATTGAATTCCATTCCATTCCATTCCATTCCATTCCATTCCATTCCATTCCATTCCATTCTACTGGTGTCCATTCCATTCCATTCCATTCCATTCCATTCCATTCCATTCCTTTCCATTCCATTGCATTCCATTGCATTCCATTCCATTCCATTCCATTCCACTCCACTCCACTCCACTCCACTCCATTCCACTCCACTCCACTCCGGTACATTCCATTCCATTCCATTCCATTCCATTCCATTCCATTCCATTCCATTCCGTGCTTCTCGGGTACATTCCGTTCCGCTCCATTCCATTCCATTCCATTCCATTCCGTTCCAGTGCACTCTACTCCACTCCACTCCACTCCACTCCACTCCGGTACATTCCATTCCATTCCATTCCATTCCATTCCATTCCATTTCCATTCCCATTCCATTTCCATTCCCGTTCCATTTCCATTCCCGTTTCTTTTCCATTCCCGTTCCATTTCCATTCCAGTTCCATTACCATTCCCGTTCCATTTCCATTCCCGATCCATTTCCATTCCCGTTCCATTTCCATTCCCGTTCCATTTCCATTCCCGTTCCATTACCATTCCCGTTCCATTTCCGTTCCCGTTCCGTTTCCGTTCCCGTTCCATTTCCGTTCTCGTTCCGTTTCCGTTCCCGTTCCATTTCCATTCCCGTTCCATTTCCGTTCCCGTTCCATTTCCATTCCCGTTCCATTTCCATTCCCTTTCCATTTCCATTTCATTCCATTCCGTTCTGCTCGGGTACATTCCATTCCATTCCATTGCATTCCATTCCGTTCTGCTCCTGTCCATTCCATTCCATTCCAATCCGTTCCATTCCGTTCTACTCGGGTAGATTCCATTCCATTCCATTCCATTCCATTCCATTCCATTCCATTCCATTCCATTCCATTCTACTGGTGTCCATTCCATTCCATTCCATTCCATTCCATTCCATTGCATTCCATTCCATTCCGTTCCGTTCTACTCGGTTACATTCCATTCAATTCCATTCCATTCCGTTCTACTCGGGTAGATTCCATTCCATTCCATTCCATTCCTTTCCATTCCATTGCATTCCATTGCATTGCATTGCACTCAATTCCATTCCATTCCATTCCATTCCATTCCATTCCATTCCATTCCGTTCCGTTCAACTCGGTTACATTCCATTCAATTACATTCCATTCCGTTCTACTCGGTTACATTCCATTCCATTCCATTCCATTCCATTCCAATCCATTCCATTCCATTCCATTCCGTTCTAATCGGGTACATTCCGTTCCATTCCATTCCATTCCATTCCATTCCATTCCTTTCCGTTCTACTTTGGTACATTCCATTCCATTGCATTCCATTCCATTCCATTCCATTCCATTCCGTTCCGTTCTACTCGGTTACATTCCATTCAATTCCATTCCATTCCGTTCTACTCGGGTAGATTCCATTCCATTCCATTCCATTCCATTCCATTCCATTCCATTCCATTCCATTCTACTGTTGTCCATTCCATTCCATTCCATTCCATTCCATTCCATTCCATTCCTTTCCATTCCATTGCATTCCATTGCATTCCATTCCATTCCATTCCATTCCATTCCATTCCATTCCACTCCACTTCACTCCACTCCACTCCATTCCACTCCACTCCACTCCGGTACATTCCATTCCATTCCAATCCATTCCATTCCATTCCATTCCGTTCTACTCGGGTACATTCCTTTCCATTCCATTCCATTCCATTCCATTCCATTCCATTCCATTCCGTTCTACTTTGGGACATTCCATTCCATTCCATTCCATTCCATTCCATTCCATTCCATTCCATTCCATTCCGTTCTACTCGGATTGATTCCATTCTATTCCATTCCATTCCATTCCATTCCATTCCATTCCATTCCATTCCATTCCATTCGATTCCATTCCATTCCATTCCATTGAATTCCATTCCATTCCATTCCATTCCATGGAATTCCATTCCATTCCATTCCATTCCATTCCATTCCATTCCATGGAATTCCATTCCATTCCATTCCATTCCATTCCATTGAATTCCATTCCGTTCCATTCCATTCCATGGAATTCCATTCCATTCCATTCCATTCCATTCCATTCCATTCCATTCCATTCCATTCCATTGAATTCCATTCCATTCCATTCCATTCCATTCCATCCCATTCCATTCCATTCCATTCCATTCCGTTCTACTCGGGTTGATTCCATTCTATTCCATTCCATTCCATTCGATCCCATTTGATTCCATTCGATTCCATTCAATTCCATTCGATTCCATTCAATTCCACTCCATTCCATTCCATTGAATTCCATTCCATTCCATTCCATTCCATTCCATTCCATTCCATTCCATTCCATTCCATTCCATTGAATTCCATTCCATTCCATTCCATTCCATTCCATTGAATTCCATTCCATTCCATTGAATTCCATTCCATTCCATTCCATTCCATTCCATTCCATTCCATTCCATTCCATTCTACTGGTGTCCATTCCATTCCATTCCATTCCATTCCATTCCATTCCATTCCATTCCTTTCCATTCCATTGCATTCCATTGCATTCCATTCCATTCCATTCCATTCCACTCCACTCCACTCCACTCCACTCCATTCCACTCCACTCCACTCCGGTACATTCCATTCCATTCCATTCCATTCCATTCCATTCCATTCCATTCCATTCCATTCCGTGCTTCTCGGGTACATTCCGTTCCGCTCCATTCCATTCCATTCCGTTCCAGTGCACTCTACTCCACTCCACTCCACTCCACTCCACTCCGGTACATTCCATTCCATTCCATTCCATTCCATTCCATTCCATTTCCATTCCCATTCCATTTCCATTCCCGTTCCATTTCCATTCCCGTTTCTTTTCCATTCCCGTTCCATTTCCATTCCAGTTCCATTACCATTCCCGTTCCATTTCCATTCCCGATCCATTTCCATTCCCGTTCCATTT
This sequence comes from Gorilla gorilla gorilla, assembly GCF_029281585.2. Taxonomy (NCBI): domain Eukaryota; kingdom Metazoa; phylum Chordata; class Mammalia; order Primates; family Hominidae; genus Gorilla; species Gorilla gorilla. Next base: position 53,409,245 of record NC_073242.2, read on the forward strand.
CCATTCCCGTTCCATTTCCATTCCCGTTCCATTACCATTCCCGTTCCATTTCCGTTCCCGTTCCGTTTCCGTTCCCGTTCCATTTCCGTTCTCGTTCCGTTTCCGTTCCCGTTCCATTTCCATTCCCGTTCCATTTCCGTTCCCGTTCCATTTCCATTCCCGTTCCATTTCCATTCCCTTTCCATTTCCATTTCATTCCATTCCGTTCTGCTCGGGTACATTCCATTCCATTCCATTGCATTCCATTCCGTTCTGCTCCTGTCCATTCCATTCCATTCCAATCCGTTCCATTCCGTTCTACTCGGGTAGATTCCATTCCATTCCATTCCATTCCATTCCATTCCATTCCATTCCATTCCATTCCATTCCATTCCATTCTACTGGTGTCCATTCCATTCCATTCCATTCCATTCCATTCCATTGCATTCCATTCCATTCCGTTCCGTTCTACTCGGTTACATTCCATTCAATTCCATTCCATTCCGTTCTACTCGGGTAGATTCCATTCCATTCCATTCCATTCCTTTCCATTCCATTGCATTCCATTGCATTGCATTGCACTCAATTCCATTCCATTCCATTCCATTCCATTCCATTCCATTCCATTCCGTTCCGTTCAACTCGGTTACATTCCATTCAATTACATTCCATTCCGTTCTACTCGGTTACATTCCATTCCATTCCATTCCATTCCATTCCAATCCATTCCATTCCATTCCATTCCGTTCTAATCGGGTACATTCCGTTCCATTCCATTCCATTCCATTCCATTCCATTCCTTTCCGTTCTACTTTGGTACATTCCATTCCATTGCATTCCATTCCATTCCATTCCATTCCATTCCGTTCCGTTCTACTCGGTTACATTCCATTCAATTCCATTCCATTCCGTTCTACTCGGGTAGATTCCATTCCATTCCATTCCATTCCTTTCCATTCCATTGCATTCCATTGCATTGCATTGCACTCAATTCCATTCCATTCCATTCCATTCCATTCCATTGAATTCCATTCCATTCCATTGAATTCCATTCCATTCCATTCCATTCCATTCCATTCCATTCCATTCCATTCCATTCCATGGAATTCCATTCCATTCCATTCCATTCCATGGAATTCCATTCCATTCCATTCCATTCCATTCCATTCCATTCCATTCCATTCCATCCCATTCCATTCCATTCCATTCCATTCCGTTCTACTCGGGTTGATTCCATTCTATTCCATTCCATTCCATTCGATCCCAATTGATTCCATTCGATTCCATTCAATTCCATTCGATTCCATTCCATTCCACTCCATTCCATTCCATTCCATTCCATTCCATAGAATTCCATTCCATTCCATTCCATTCCACTGAATTCCGTTCCATTCCATTCCATTCCGTTCCGTTCCGTTCCGTTCCGTTCCGTTGCGTTCCGTTCCGTTCCGTTGTGTTCCGTTCCGTTCTACTCGGGTTGATTCCATTCTATTCCATTCCATTCCAATCCATTCCGTTCCATTCCATTGAATTCCATTCCATTCCATTCCATTCCATTCCATTCCATTCCATTCCATTCCATGGAATTCCGTTCCTTTCCATTCCATTCCGTTCCGTTCCGTCCCGTTCCGTTCCGTTCCGTTCCGTTGCGTTCCGTTCCGTTCTACTCGGGTTGATTCCATTCTATTCCATTCCATTCCAGTCGATTCCATTCGATTCCATTCGATTCCACTCCATTCCATTCCATAGAATTCCATTCCATTCCATTCCATTCCATTCCATTCCATTCCATTCCTTTCCATTGAATTCCATTCCATTCCATTCCATTCCATTGAATTCCATTCCATTCCATTCCATTCCATTCCATTCCATTCCATTCCATTCCATTCTACTGGTGTCCATTCCATTCCATTCCATTCCATTCCATTCCATTCCATTCCATTCCTTTCCATTCCATTGCATTCCATTGCATTCCATTCCATTCCATTCCATTCCATTCCATTCCACTCCACTCCACTCCACTCCACTCCATTCCACTCCACTCCACTCCGGTACATTCCATTCCATTCCATTCCATTCCATTCCATTCCATTCCGTGCTTCTCGGGTACATTCCGTTCCGTTCCATTCCATTCCATTCCATTCCATTCCGTTCCAGTGCACTCTACTCCACTCCACTCCACTCCACTCCACTCCGGTACATTCCATTCCATTCCATTCCATTCCATTCCATTCCATTCCATTTCCATTCCCATTCCATTTCCATTCCCGTTCCATTTCCATTCCCGTTTCTTTTCCATTCCCGTTCCATTTCCATTCCAGTTCCATTACCATTCCCGTTCCATTTCCATTCCCGATCCATTTCCATTCCCGTTCCTTTTCCATTCCCGTTCCATTTCCATTCCCGTTCCGTTACCATTCCCGTTCCATTTCCGTTCCCGTTCCGTTTCCGTTCCCGTTCCATTTCCGTTCTCGTTCCGTTTCCGTTCCCGTTCCATTTCCATTCCCGTTCCATTTCCGTTCCCGTTCCATTTCCATTCCCGTTCCATTTCCATTCCCTTTCCATTTCCATTTCATTCCATTCCGTTCTGCTCGGGTACATTCCATTCCATTCCATTGCATTCCATTCCGTTCTGCTCCTGTCCATTCCATTCCATTCCATTCCGTTCCATTCCGTTCTACTCGGGTAGATTCCATTCCATTCCATTCCATTCCATTCCATTCCATTCCATTCCATTCCATTCTACTGGTGTCCATTCCATTCCATTCCATTCCATTCCATTCCATTCCATTCCATTCCATTCCATTGCATTCCATTCCATTCCATTCCATTCCGTTCCGTTCTACTCGGTTACATTCCATTCAATTCCATTCCATTCCGTTCTACTCGGGTAGATTCCATTCCATTCCATTCCATTCCTTTCCATTCCATTGCATTCCATTGCATTGCATTGCACTCAATTCCATTCCATTCCATTCCATTCCATTCCATTCCATTCCATTCCATTCCGTTCCGTTCAACTCGGTTACATTCCATTCAATTACATTCCATTCCGTTCTACTCGGTTACATTCCATTCCATTCCATTCCATTCCATTCCAATCCATTCCATTCCATTCCATTCCGTTCTACTCGGGTACATTCCATTCCATTCCATTCCATTCCATTCCATTCCATTCCATTCCATTCCATTCCGTTCTACTTTGGGACATTCCATTCCATTCCATTCCATTCCATTCCATTCCATTCCATTCCATTCCATTCCATTCCGTTCTACTCGGATTGATTCCATTCTATTCCATTCCATTCCATTCCATTCCATTCCATTGAATTCCATTCCATTCCATTCCATTCCATTGAATTCCATTCCATTCCATTCCATTCCATGGAATTCCATTCCATTCCATTCCATTCCATTCCATTCCATTCCATGGAATTCCATTCCATTCCATTCCATTCCATGGAATTCCATTCCATTCCATTCCATTCCATTCCATTCCATTCCATTCCATTCCATTCCATTCCATTGAATTCCATTCCATTCCATTCCATTCCATTCCATTGAATTCCATTCCGTTCCATTCCATTCCATTGAATTCCATTCCATTCCATTCCATTCCATTCCATTCCATTCCATTCCATGGAATTCCATTCCATTCAATTCCATTCCATTCCATTCCATTCCATCCCATTCCATTCCATTCCATTCCATTCCGTTCTACTCGGGTTGATTCCATTCTATTCCATTCCATTCCATTCGATCCCAATTGATTCCATTCGATTCCATTCAATTCCATTCGATTCCATTCCATTCCACTCCATTCCATTCCATTGAATTCCATTCCATTCCATTCCATTCCATTCCATTCCATTCCATGGAATTCCATTCCATTCCATTCCATTCCATTCCATAGAATTCCATTCCATTCCATTCCATTCCACTGAATTCCGTTCCATTCCATTCCATTCCGTTCCGTTCCGTTCCGTTCCGTTCCGTTGCGTTCCGTTCCGTTCCGTTGTGTTCCGTTCCGTTCTACTCGGGTTGATTCCATTCTATTCCATTCCATTCCAATCCATTCCGTTCCATTCCATTGAATTCCATTCCATTCCATTCCATTCCATTCCATTCCATTCCATTCCATTCCATGGAATTCCATTCCATTCCATTCCATTCCGTTCCGTTCCGTCCCGTTCCGTTCCGTTCCGTTCCGTTGCGTTCCGTTCCGTTCTACTCGGGTTGATTCCATTCTATTCCATTCCATTCCATTCGATTCCATTCGATTCCATTCGATTCCACTCCATTCCATTCCATAGAATTCCATTCCATTCCATTCCATTCCATTCCATTCCATTCCATTCCTTTCCATTGAATTCCATTCCATTCCATTCCATTCCATTGAATTCCATTCCATTCCATTCCATTCCATTCCATTCCATTCCATTCCATTCCATTCCATTCTACTGTTGTCCATTCCATTCCATTCCATTCCATTCCATTCCATTCCATTCCATTCCATTCCATTCCTTTCCATTCCATTGCATTCCATTGCATTCCATTCCATTCCATTCCATTCCATTCCATTCCATTCCATTCCATTCCATTCCATTCCATTCCATTCCATTCCACTCCACACCACTCCAGTCCACTCCATTCCACTCCACTCCACTCCGGTACATTCCATTCCATTCCATTCCATTCCATTCCATTCCATTCCGTGCTTCTCAGGTACATTCCGTTCCGTTCCATTCCATTCCATTCCATTCCATTCCGTTCCAGTGCACTCTACTCCACTCCACTCCACTCCACTCCGGTACATTCCATTCCATTCCATTCCATTCCATTCCATTCCATTTCCATTCCCATTCCATTTCCATTCCCGTTCCATTTCCATTCCCGTTTCTTTTCCATTCCCGTTCCATTTCCATTCCCGTTCCATTACCATTCCCGTTCCATTTCCATTCCCGATCCATTTCCATTCCCGTTCCTTTTCCATTCCCGTTCCATTTCCATTCCTGTTCCGTTACCATTCCCGTTCCATTTCCGTTCCCGTTCCGTTTCCGTTCCCGTTCCATTTCCGTTCTCGTTCCGTTTCCGTTCCCGTTCCATTTCCATTCCCGTTTCAATTGCGTTCCCGTTCCATTTCCATTCCCGTTCCATTTCCATTCCCTTTCCATTTCCATTTCATTCCTTTCCGTTCTGCTCGGGTACATTCCATTCCATTCCATTGCATTCCATTCCGTTCTGCTCCTGTACATTCCATTCCATTCCATTCCGTTCCATTCCGTTCTACTCGGGTAGATTCCATTCCATTCCATTCCATTCCATTCCATTCCATTCCATTCCATTCCATTCCATTCTACTGGTGTCCATTCCATTCCATTCCATTCCATTCCATTCCATTCCATTCCATTCCATTGCATTCCATTCCATTCCATTCCATTCCATTCCGTTCCGTTCTACTCGGTTACATTCCATTCAATTCCATTCCATTCCGTTCTACTCGGGTAGATTCCATTCCATTCCATTCCATTCCTTTCCATTCCATTGCATTCCATTGCATTGCATTGCACTCAATTCCATTCCATTCCATTCCATACCATTCCATTCCATTCCATTCCATTCCGTTCTGTTCAACCCGGTTACATTCCATTCAATTACATTCCATTCGGTTCTACTCGGTTACATTCCATTCCATTCCATTCCATTCCATTCCAATCCATTCCATTCCATTCCATTCCGTTCTACTCGGGTACATTGCATTCCATTCCATTCCATTCCATTCCATTCCATTCCATTCCATTCCATTCCATTCCGTTCTACTTTGGTACATTCCATTCCATTCCATTCCATTCCATTCCATTACATTCCATTCCATTCCATTCCGTTCTACTCGGGTTGATTCCATTCTATTCCATTCCATTCCATTCCATTCCATTCCATTCCATTCGATTCCATTCCATTCAATTCCATGGAATTCCATTCCATTCCATTCCATTCCATTGAATTCCATTCCATTCCATTCCATTCCATTCCATTCCATTCCATTCCATTGAATTCCATTCCATTCCATTCCATTCCATTCCATTCCATTCCATTCCATTCTACTGGTGTCCATTCCATTCCATTCCATTCCATTCCATTCCATTCCATTCCTTTCCATTCCATTGCATTCCATTGCATTCCGTTCCATTCCATTCCATTCCATTCCACTCCACTCCACTCCACTCCACTCCATTCCACTCCACTCCACTCCGGTACATTCCATTCCATTCCATTCCATTCCATTCCATTCCGTGCTTCTCAGGTACATTCCGTTCCGTTCCATTCCATTCCATTCCATTCCATTCCATTCCGTTCCAGTGCACTCTACTCCACTCCACTCCACTCCACTCCACTCCGGTACATTCCATTCCATTCCATTCCATTCCATTCCATTCCATTTCCATTCCCATTCCATTTCCATTCCCGTTCCATTTCCATTCCCGTTTCTTTTCCATTCCCGTTCCATTTCCATTCCAGTTCCATTACCATTCCCGTTCCATTTCCATTCCCGATCCATTTCCATTCCCGTTCCATTTCCATTCCCGTTCCATTTCCATTCCCGTTCCGTTACCATTCCCGTTCCATTTCCGTTCCCGTTCCGTTTCCGTTCCCGTTCCATTTCCGTTCTCGTTCCGTTTCCGTTCCCGTTCCATTTCCATTCCCGTTCCATTTCCGTTCCCGTTCCATTTCCATTCCCGTTCCATTTCCATTCCCTTTCCATTTCCATTTCATTCCATTCCGTTCTGCTCGGGTACATTCCATTCCATTCCATTGCATTCCATTCCGTTCTGCTCCTGTCCATTCCATTCCATTCCATTCCGTTCCATTCCGTTCTACTCGGGTAGATTCCATTCCATTCCATTCCATTCCATTCCATTCCATTCCATTCTACTGGTGTCCATTCCATTCCATTCCATTCCATTCCATTCCATTCCATTCCATTCCATTGCATTCCATTCCATTCCATTCCATTCCGTTCCGTTCTACTCGATTACATTCCATTCAATTCCATTCCATTCCGTTCTACTCGGGTAGATTCCATTCCATTCCATTCCATTCCTTTCCATTCCATTGCATTCCATTGCATTGCATTGCACTCAATTCCATTCCATTCCATTCCATTCCATTCCATTCCATTCCATTCCATTCCATTCCGTTCCGTTCAACTCGGTTACATTCCATTCAATTACATTCCATTCCGTTCTACTCGGTTACATTCCATTCCATTCCATTCCATTCCATTCCAATCCATTCCATTCCATTCCGTTCTACTCGTATACATTCCATTCCATTCCATTCCATTCCATTCCATTCCATTCCATTCCATTCCATTCCATTCCGTTCTACTTTAGTACATTCCATTCCATTCCATTCCATTCCATTCCATTCCATGGAATTCCATTCCATTCCATTCCATTCCATTCCATTCCATGGAATTCCATTCCATGGAATTCCATTCCATTCCATTCCATTCCATTCAATTCCATTCCATAGAATTCCATTCCATTCCATTCCATTCCATTGAATTCCGTTCCATTCCATTCCATTCCGTTCCGTTCCGTTCCGTTCCGTTCCGTTCCGTTGCGTTCCGTTCCGTTCCGTTGTGTTCCGTTCCGTTCTACTCGGGTTGATTCCATTCTATTCCATTCCATTCCAATCCATTCCATTCCATTCCATCGAATTCCATTCCATTCCATTCCATTCCATTCCATTCCATGGAATTCGGTTCCATTCCATTCCATTCCGTTCCGTTCCTTCCCGTTCCTTTCCGTTCCGTTCCGTTGCGTTCCGCTCCGTTCTACTCGGGTTGATTCCATTCTATTCCATTCCATTCCATTCGATTCCATTCGATTCCATTCGATTCCACTCCATTCCATTCCATAGAATTCCATTCCATTCCATTCCATTCCATTGAATTCCATTCCATTCCATTCCATTCCATTGAATTCCATTCCATTCCATTCCATTCCATTGAATTCCATTCCATTCCATTCCATTCCATTCCATTCCATTCCATTCCATTCCATTCGATTCCATTCCATTCCATTCTACTGTTGTCCATTCCATTCCATTCCATTCCATTCCATTCCATTCCATTCCATTCCTTTCCATTCCATTGCATTCCATTGCATTCCATTCCATTCCATTCCATTCCATTCCATTCCATTCCATTCCATGGAATTCCATTCCATTCCATTCCATTCCATGGAATTCCATTCCATTCCATTCCATTCCATTCCATTCCATTCCATTCCATTCCATTCCATTGAATTCCATTCCATTCCATTCCATTCCATTCCATTGAATTCCATTCCGTTCCATTCCATTCCATTGAATTCCATTCCATTCCATTCCATTCCATTCCATTCCATTCCATTCCATGGAATTCCATTCCATTCAATTCCATTCCATTCCATTCCATTCCATCCCATTCCATTCCATTCCATTCCATTCCGTTCTACTCGGGTTGATTCCATTCTATTCCATTCCATTCCATTCGATCCCAATTGATTCCATTCGATTCCATTCAATTCCATTCGATTCCATTCCATTCCACTCCATTCCATTCCATTGAATTCCATTCCATTCCATTCCATTCCATTCCATTCCATTCCATGGAATTCCATTCCATTCCATTCCATTCCATTCCATAGAATTCCATTCCATTCCATTCCATTCCACTGAATTCCGTTCCATTCCATTCCATTCCGTTCCGTTCCGTTCCGTTCCGTTCCGTTGCGTTCCGTTCCGTTCCGTTGTGTTCCGTTCCGTTCTACTCGGGTTCATTCCATTCTATTCCATTCCATTCCAATCCATTCCGTTCCATTCCATTGAATTCCATTCCATTCCATTCCATTCCATTCCATTCCATTCCATTCCATTCCATGGAATTCCATTCCATTCCATTCCATTCCGTTCCGTTCCGTCCCGTTCCGTTCCGTTCCGTTCCGTTGCGTTCCGTTCCGTTCTACTCGGGTTGATTCCATTCTATTCCATTCCATTCCATTCGATTCCATTCGATTCCATTCGATTCCACTCCATTCCATTCCATAGAATTCCATTCCATTCCATTCCATTCCATTCCATTCCATTCCATTCCTTTCCATTGAATTCCATTCCATTCCATTCCATTCCATTGAATTCCATTCCATTCCATTCCATTCCATTCCATTCCATTCCATTCCATTCCATTCCATTCTACTGTTGTCCATTCCATTCCATTCCATTCCATTCCATTCCATTCCATTCCATTCCATTCCTTTCCATTCCATTGCATTCCATTGCATTCCATTCCATTCCATTCCATTCCATTCCATTCCATTCCATTCCATTCCATTCCATTCCATTCCATTCCACTCCACACCACTCCAGTCCACTCCATTCCACTCCACTCCACTCCGGTACATTCCATTCCATTCCATTCCATTCCATTCCATTCCATTCCGTGCTTCTCAGGTACATTCCGTTCCGTTCCATTCCATTCCATTCCATTCCATTCCGTTCCAGTGCACTCTACTCCACTCCACTCCACTCCACTCCGGTACATTCCATTCCATTCCATTCCATTCCATTCCATTCCATTTCCATTCCCATTCCATTTCCATTCCCGTTCCATTTCCATTCCCGTTTCTTTTCCATTCCCGTTCCATTTCCATTCCCGTTCCATTACCATTCCCGTTCCATTTCCATTCCCGATCCATTTCCATTCCCGTTCCTTTTCCATTCCCGTTCCATTTCCATTCCTGTTCCGTTACCATTCCCGTTCCATTTCCGTTCCCGTTCCGTTTCCGTTCCCGTTCCATTTCCGTTCTCGTTCCGTTTCCGTTCCCGTTCCATTTCCATTCCCGTTTCAATTGCGTTCCCGTTCCATTTCCATTCCCGTTCCATTTCCATTCCCTTTCCATTTCCATTTCATTCCTTTCCGTTCTGCTCGGGTACATTCCATTCCATTCCATTGCATTCCATTCCGTTCTGCTCCTGTACATTCCATTCCATTCCATTCCGTTCCATTCCGTTCTACTCGGGTAGATTCCATTCCATTCCATTCCATTCCATTCCATTCCATTCCATTCCATTCCATTCCATTCTACTGGTGTCCATTCCATTCCATTCCATTCCATTCCATTCCATTCCATTCCATTCCATTGCATTCCATTCCATTCCATTCCATTCCATTCCGTTCCGTTCTACTCGGTTACATTCCATTCAATTCCATTCCATTCCGTTCTACTCGGGTAGATTCCATTCCATTCCATTCCATTCCTTTCCATTCCATTGCATTCCATTGCATTGCATTGCACTCAATTCCATTCCATTCCATTCCATACCATTCCATTCCATTCCATTCCATTCCGTTCTGTTCAACCCGGTTACATTCCATTCAATTACATTCCATTCGGTTCTACTCGGTTACATTCCATTCCATTCCATTCCATTCCATTCCAATCCATTCCATTCCATTCCATTCCGTTCTACTCGGGTACATTGCATTCCATTCCATTCCATTCCATTCCATTCCATTCCATTCCATTCCATTCCATTCCGTTCTACTTTGGTACATTCCATTCCATTCCATTCCATTCCATTCCATTACATTCCATTCCATTCCATTCCGTTCTACTCGGGTTGATTCCATTCTATTCCATTCCATTCCATTCCATTCCATTCCATTCCATTCGATTCCATTCCATTCAATTCCATGGAATTCCATTCCATTCCATTCCATTCCATTGAATTCCATTCCATTCCATTCCATTCCATTCCATTCCATTCCATTCCATTGAATTCCATTCCATTCCATTCCATTCCATTCCATTCCATTCCATTCCATTCTACTGGTGTCCATTCCATTCCATTCCATTCCATTCCATTCCATTCCATTCCTTTCCATTCCATTGCATTCCATTGCATTCCGTTCCATTCCATTCCATTCCATTCCACTCCACTCCACTCCACTCCACTCCATTCCACTCCACTCCACTCCGGTACATTCCATTCCATTCCATTCCATTCCATTCCATTCCGTGCTTCTCAGGTACATTCCGTTCCGTTCCATTCCATTCCATTCCATTCCATTCCATTCCGTTCCAGTGCACTCTACTCCACTCCACTCCACTCCACTCCACTCCGGTACATTCCATTCCATTCCATTCCATTCCATTCCATTCCATTTCCATTCCCATTCCATTTCCATTCCCGTTCCATTTCCATTCCCGTTTCTTTTCCATTCCCGTTCCATTTCCATTCCAGTTCCATTACCATTCCCGTTCCATTTCCATTCCCGATCCATTTCCATTCCCGTTCCATTTCCATTCCCGTTCCATTTCCATTCCCGTTCCGTTACCATTCCCGTTCCATTTCCGTTCCCGTTCCGTTTCCGTTCCCGTTCCATTTCCGTTCTCGTTCCGTTTCCGTTCCCGTTCCATTTCCATTCCCGTTCCATTTCCGTTCCCGTTCCATTTCCATTCCCGTTCCATTTCCATTCCCTTTCCATTTCCATTTCATTCCATTCCGTTCTGCTCGGGTACATTCCATTCCATTCCATTGCATTCCATTCCGTTCTGCTCCTGTCCATTCCATTCCATTCCATTCCGTTCCATTCCGTTCTACTCGGGTAGATTCCATTCCATTCCATTCCATTCCATTCCATTCCATTCCATTCTACTGGTGTCCATTCCATTCCATTCCATTCCATTCCATTCCATTCCATTCCATTCCATTGCATTCCATTCCATTCCATTCCATTCCGTTCCGTTCTACTCGATTACATTCCATTCAATTCCATTCCATTCCGTTCTACTCGGGTAGATTCCATTCCATTCCATTCCATTCCTTTCCATTCCATTGCATTCCATTGCATTGCATTGCACTCAATTCCATTCCATTCCATTCCATTCCATTCCATTCCATTCCATTCCATTCCATTCCGTTCCGTTCAACTCGGTTACATTCCATTCAATTACATTCCATTCCGTTCTACTCGGTTACATTCCATTCCATTCCATTCCATTCCATTCCAATCCATTCCATTCCATTCCGTTCTACTCGTATACATTCCATTCCATTCCATTCCATTCCATTCCATTCCATTCCATTCCATTCCATTCCATTCCGTTCTACTTTAGTACATTCCATTCCATTCCATTCCATTCCATTCCATTCCATGGAATTCCATTCCATTCCATTCCATTCCATTCCATTCCATGGAATTCCATTCCATGGAATTCCATTCCATTCCATTCCATTCCATTCCATTCCATTCCATAGAATTCCATTCCATTCCATTCCATTCCATTGAATTCCGTTCCATTCCATTCCATTCCGTTCCGTTCCGTTCCGTTCCGTTCCGTTCCGTTGCGTTCCGTTCCGTTCCGTTGTGTTCCGTTCCGTTCTACTCGGGTTGATTCCATTCTATTCCATTCCATTCCAATCCATTCCATTCCATTCCATCGAATTCCATTCCATTCCATTCCATTCCATTCCATTCCATGGAATTCGGTTCCATTCCATTCCATTCCGTTCCGTTCCTTCCCGTTCCTTTCCGTTCCGTTCCGTTGCGTTCCGCTCCGTTCTACTCGGGTTGATTCGATTCTATTCCATTCCATTCCATTCGATTCCATTCGATTCCATTCGATTCCACTCCATTCCATTCCATAGAATTCCATTCCATTCCATTCCATTCCATTGAATTCCATTCCATTCCATTCCATTCCATTGAATTCCATTCCATTCCATTCCATTCCATTGAATTCCATTCCATTCCATTCCATTCCATTCCATTCCATTCCATTCCATTCCATTCCATTCCATTCCATTCTACTGTTGTCCATTCCATTCCATTCCATTCCATTCCATTCCATTCCATTCCTTTCCATTCCATTGCATTCCATTGCATTCCATTCCATTCCATTCCATTCCATTCCATTCCATTCCATTCCATTCCATTCCATTCCATTCCATTCCATTCCATTCCACTCCACACCACTCCAGTCCACTCCATTCCACTCCACTCCACTCCGGTACATTCCATTCCATTCCATTCCATTCCATTCCATTCCATTCCGTGCTTCTCAGGTACATTCCGTTCCGTTCCATTCCATTCCATTCCATTCCATTCCGTTCCAGTGCACTCTACTCCACTCCACTCCACTCCACTCCGGTACATTCCATTCCATTCCATTCCATTCCATTCCATTCCATTTCCATTCCCATTCCATTTCCATTCCCGTTCCATTTCCATTCCCGTTTCTTTTCCATTCCCGTTCCATTTCCATTCCCGTTCCATTACCATTCCCGTTCCATTTCCATTCCCGATCCATTTCCATTCCCGTTCCTTTTCCATTCCCGTTCCATTTCCATTCCTGTTCCGTTACCATTCCCGTTCCATTTCCGTTCCCGTTCCGTTTCCGTTCCCGTTCCATTTCCGTTCTCGTTCCGTTTCCGTTCCCGTTGCATTTCCATTCCCGTTTCAATTGCGTTCCCGTTCCATTTCCATTCCCGTTCCATTTCCATTCCCTTTCCATTTCCATTTCATTCCTTTCCGTTCTGCTCGGGTACATTCCATTCCATTCCATTGCATTCCATTCCGTTCTGCTCCTGTACATTCCATTCCATTCCATTCCATTCCATTCCGTTCTACTCGGGTAGATTCCATTCCATTCCATTCCATTCCATTCCATTCCATTCCATTCCATTCTACTGGTGTCCATTCCATTCCATTCCATTCCATTCCATTCCATTCCATTCCATTCCATTGCATTCCATTCCATTCCATCCCATTCCATTCCGTTCCGTTCTACTCGGTTACATTCCATTCAATTCCATTCCATTCCGTTCTACTCGGGTAGATTCCATTCCATTCCATTCCATTCCTTTCCATTCCATTGCATTCCATTGCATTGCATTGCACTCAATTCCATTCCATTCCATTCCATTCCATTCCATTCCATTCCATTCCATTCCGTTCCGTTCAACCCGGTTACATTCCATTCAATTACATTCCATTCCGTTCTACTCGGTTACATTCCATTCCATTCCATTCCATTCCATTCCAATCCATTCCATTCCATTCCATTCCGTTCTACTCGGGTACATTGCATTCCATTCCATTCCATTCCATTCCATTCCATTCCATTCCATTCCATTCCATTCCATTCCGTTCTACTTTGGTACATTCCATTCCATTCCATTCCATTCCATTCCATGACATTCCATTCCATTCCATTCCGTTCTACTCGGGTTGATTCCATTCTATTCCATTCCATTCCATTCCATTCCATTCCATTCCATTCCATTCCATTCCATTCCGTTCTACTCGGGTTGATTCCATTCTATTCCATTCCATTCCATTCCATTCCATTCCATTCCATTCGATTCCATTCCATTCCATTCCATGGAATTCCATTCCATTCCATTCCATTCCATTGAATTCCATTCCATTCCATTCCATTCCATTCCATTCCATTCCATTGAATTCCATTCCATTCCATTCCATTCCATTCCATTCCATTCCATTCCATTCCATTCTACTGGTGTCCATTCCATTCCATTCCATTCCATTCCATTCCATTCCATTCCATTCCTTTCCATTCCATTGCATTCCATTGCATTCCGTTCCATTCCATTCCATTCCATTCCACTCCACTCCACTCCACTCCACTCCATTCCACTCCACTCCACTCCGGTACATTCCATTCCATTCCATTCCATTCCATTCCATTCCGTGCTTCGCAGGTACATTCCGTTCCGTTCCATTCCATTCCATTCCATTCCGTTCCAGTGCACTCTACTCCACTCCACTCCACTCCACTCCACTCCGGTACATTCCATTCCATTCCATTCCATTCCATTCCATTCCATTTCCATTCCCATTCCATTTCCATTCCCGTTCCATTTCCATTCCCGTTTCTTTTCCATTCCCGTTCCATTTCCATTCCAGTTCCATTACCATTCCCGTTCCATTTCCATTCCCGATCCATTTCCATTCCCGTTCCATTTCCATTCCCGTTCCATTTCCATTCCCGTTCCGTTACCATTCCCGTTCCATTTCCGTTCCCGTTCCGTTTCCGTTCCCGTTCCATTTCCTTTCTCGTTCCGTTTCCGTTCCCGTTCCATTTCCATTCCCGTTCCATTTCCGTTCCCGTTCCATTTCCATTCCCGTTCCATTTCCATTCCCTTTCCATTTCCATTTCATTCCATTCCGTTCTGCTCGGGTACATTCCATTCCATTCCATTGCATTCCATTCCGTTCTGCTCCTGTCCATTCCATTCCATTCCATTCCGTTCCATTCCGTTCTACTCGGGTAGATTCCATTCCATTCCATTCCATTCCATTCCATTCCATTCTACTGGTGTCCATTCCATTCCATTCCATTCCATTCCATTCCATTCCATTGCATTCCATTCCATTCCATTCCATTCCGTTCCGTTCTACTCGATTACATTCCATTCAATTCCATTCCATTCCGTTCTACTCGGGTAGATTCCATTCCATTCCATTCCATTCCTTTCCATTCCATTGCATTCCATTGCATTGCATTGCACTCAATTCCATTCCATTCCATTCCATTCCATTCCATTCCATTCCATTCCGTTCCGTTCAACTCGGTTACATTCCATTCAATTACATTCCATTCCGTTCTACTCGGTTACATTCCATTCCATTCCATTCCATTCCATTCCATTCCAATCCATTCCATTCCATTACATTCCGTTCTACTCGTGTACATTCCATTCCATTCCATTCCATTCCATTCCATTCCATTCCATTCCATTCCATTCCATTCCATTCCATTCCGTTCTACTTTGGTACATTCCATTCCATTCCATTCCATTCCATTCCATTCCATTCCATTCCATTCCATTCCATTCCGTTCTACTCAGGTTGATTCCATTCTATTCCATTCCATTCCATTTCATTCCATTCCATTCCATTCCATTCCATTCCATTCCATTCCAATCCATTCCATTCCATTGAATTCCATTCCATTCCATTCCATTCCATGGAATTCCATTCCATTCCATTCCATTCCATGGAATTCCATTCCATTCCATTCCATTCCATGGAATTCCATTCCATTCCATTCCATTCCATTCCGTTCCTTTCAACTCGGTTACATTCCATTCAATTACATTCCATTCCGTTCTACTCGGTTACATTCCATTCCATTCCATTCCATTCCATTCCATTCCAATCCATTCCATTCCATTACATTCCGTTCTACTCGTGTACATTCCATTCCATTCCATTCCATTCCATTCCATTCCATTCCATTCCATTCCATTCCGTTCTACTTTGGTACATTCCATTCCATTCCATTCCATTCCATTCCATTCCATTCCATTCCATTCCATTCCATTCCATTCCATTCCGTTCTACTCAGGTTGATTCCATTGAATTCCATTCCATTCCATTCCATTCCATTCCATTCCATTCCATTCCATTGAATTCCGTTCCATTAGATTCCATTCCATTCCATTCCATCCCATTCCATTCCATTCCATTTCATTCCGTTCTACTCGGGTTGATTCCATTCTATTCCATTCCATTCCATTCGATCCCATTTGATTCCATTCGATTCCATTCAATTCCATTCGATTCCATTCCATTCCACTCCATTCCATTCCATTGAATTCCATTCCATTCCATTCCATTCCATTCCATGGAATTCCGTGCTTCTCAGGTACATTCCGTTCCGTTCCATTCCATTCCATTCCATTCCATTCCGTTCCAGTGCACTCTACTCCACTCCACTCCACTCCACTCCGGTACATTCCATTCCATTCCATTCCATTCCATTCCATTCCATTTCCATTCCCATTCCATTTCCATTCCCGTTCCATTTCCATTCCCGTTTCTTTTCCATTCCCGTTCCATTTCCATTCCCGTTCCATTACCATTCCCGTTCCATTTCCATTCCCGATCCATTTCCATTCCCGTTCCTTTTCCATTCCCGTTCCATTTCCATTCCTGTTCCGTTACCATTCCCGTTCCATTTCCGTTCCCGTTCCGTTTCCGTTCCCGTTCCATTTCCGTTCTCGTTCCGTTTCCGTTCCTGTTCCATTTCCATTCCCGTTTCAATTGCGTTCCCGTTCCATTTCCATTCCCGTTCCATTTCCATTCCCTTTCCATTTCCATTTCATTCCTTTCCGTTCTGCTCGGGTACATTCCATTCCATTCCATTGCATTCCATTCCGTTCTGCTCCTGTACATTCCATTCCATTCCATTCCGTTCCATTCCGTTCTACTCGGGTAGATTCCATTCCATTCCATTCCATTCCATTCCATTCCATTCCATTCCATTCCATTCCATTCTACTGGTGTCCATTCCATTCCATTCCATTCCATTCCATTCCATTCCATTCCATTCCATTCCATTGCATTCCATTCCATTCCATTCCATTCCATTCCGTTCCGTTCTACTCGGTTACATTCCATTCAATTCCATTCCATTCCGTTCTACCCGGGTAGATTCCATTCCATTCCATTCCATTCCTTTCCATTCCATTGCATTCCATTGCATTGCATTGCACTCAATTCCATTCCATTCCATTCCATTCCATTCCATTCCATTCCATTCCGTTCCGTTCAACCCGGTTACATTCCATTCAATTACATTCCATTCCGTTCTACTCGGTTACATTCCATTCCATTCCATTCCATTCCATTCCAATCCATTCCATTCCATTCCATTCCGTTCTACTCGGGTACATTGCATTCCATTCCATTCCATTCCATTCCATTCCATTCCATTCCATTCCATTCCATTCCATTCCGTTCTACTTTGGTACATTCCATTCCATTCCATTCCATTCCATTCCATTACATTCCATTCCATTCCATTCCGTTCTACTCGGGTTGATTCCATTCTATTCCATTCCATTCCATTCCATTCCATTCCATTCCATTCCATTCCATTCCATTCCATTCCATTCCGTTCTACTCGGGTTGATTCCATTCTATTCCATTCCATTCCATTCCATTCCATTCCATTCCATTCGATTCCATTCCATTCCGTTCCATGGAATTCCATTCCATTCCATTCCATTCCATTGAATTCCATTCCATTCCATTCCATTCCATTCCATTCCATTCCATTCCATTGAATTCCATTCCATTCCATTCCATTCCATTCCATTCCATTCCATTCCATTCCATTCTACTGGTGTCCATTCCATTCCATTCCATTCCATTCCATTCCATTCCATTCCATTCCATTCCATTCCTTTCCATTCCATTGCATTCCATTGCATTCCGTTCCATTCCATTCCATTCCATTCCACTCCACTCCACTCCACTCCACTCCATTCCACTCCACTCCACTCCGGTACATTCCATTCCATTCCATTCCATTCCATTCCATTCCATTCCGTGCTTCGCAGGTACATTCCGTTCCGTTCCATTCCATTCCATTCCATTCCATTCCATTCCGTTCCAGTGCACTCTACTCCACTCCACTCCACTCCACTCCACTCCGGTACATTCCATTCCATTCCATTCCATTCCATTCCATTCCATTCCATTCCATTTCCATTCCCATTCCATTTCCATTCCCGTTCCATTTCCATTCCCGTTTCTTTTCCATTCCCGTTCCATTTCCATTCCAGTTCCATTACCATTCCCGTTCCATTTCCATTCCCGATCCATTTCCATTCCCGTTCCATTTCCATTCCCGTTCCATTTCCATTCCCGTTCCGTTACCATTCCCGTTCCATTTCCGTTCCCGTTCCGTTTCCGTTCCCGTTCCATTTCCTTTCTCGTTCCTTTTCCGTTCCCGTTCCATTTCCATTCCCGTTCCATTTCCGTTCCCGTTCCATTTCCATTCCCGTTCCATTTCCATTCCCTTTCCATTTCCATTTCATTCCATTCCGTTCTGCTCGGGTACATTCCATTCCATTCCATTGCATTCCATTCCGTTC
This sequence comes from Gorilla gorilla gorilla, assembly GCF_029281585.2. Taxonomy (NCBI): domain Eukaryota; kingdom Metazoa; phylum Chordata; class Mammalia; order Primates; family Hominidae; genus Gorilla; species Gorilla gorilla. The sequence continues at coordinate 53,428,184 of NC_073242.2, forward strand.
TGCTCCTGTCCATTCCATTCCATTCCATTCCGTTCCATTCCGTTCTACTCGGGTAGATTCCATTCCATTCCATTCCATTCCATTCCATTCCATTCTACTGGTGTCCATTCCATTCCATTCCATTCCATTCCATTCCATTGCATTCCATTCCATTCCATTCCATTCCGTTCCGTTCTACTCGATTACATTCCATTCAATTCCATTCCATTCCGTTCTACTCGGGTAGATTCCATTCCATTCCATTCCATTCCTTTCCATTCCATTGCATTCCATTGCATTGCATTGCACTCAATTCCATTCCATTCCATTCCATTCCATTCCATTCCATTCCATTCCATTCCATTCCATTCCGTTCCGTTCAACTCGGTTACATTCCATTCAATTACATTCCATTCCGTTCTACTCGGTTACATTCCATTCCATTCCATTCCATTCCATTCCAATCCATTCCATTCCATTACATTCCGTTCTACTCGTGTACTTTCCATTCCATTCCATTCCATTCCATTCCATTCCATTCCATTCCATTCCATTCCATTCCATTCCATTCCGTTCTACTTTGGTACATTCCATTCCATTCCATTCCATTCCATTCCATTCCATTCCATTCCATTCCATTCCATTCCATTCCGTTCTACTCAGGTTGATTCCATTCTATTCCATTCCATTCCATTTCATTCCATTCCATTCCATTCCATTCCATTCCATTCCATTCCATTCCAATCCATTCCATTCCATTGAATTCCATTCCATTCCATTCCATTCCATGGAATTCCATTCCATTCCATTCCATTCCATTCCATTCCGTTCCTTTCAACTCGGTTACATTCCATTCCGTTCCTTTCAACTCGGTTACATTCCATTCAATTACATTCCATTCCGTTCTACTCGGTTACATTCCATTCCATTCCATTCCATTCCATTCCATTCCAATCCATTCCATTCCATTACATTCCGTTCTACTCGTGTACATTCCATTCCATTCCATTCCATTCCATTCCATTCCATTCCATTCCATTCCATTCCGTTCTACTTTGGTACATTCCATTCCATTCCATTCCATTCCATTCCATTCCATTCCATTCCATTCCATTCCATTCCATTCCGTTCTACTCAGGTTGATTCCATTGAATTCCATTCCATTCCATTCCATTCCATTCCATTCCATTCCTTTCCATTGAATTCCGTTCCATTAGATTCCATTCCATTCCATTCCATCCCATTCCTTTCCATTCCATTTCATTCCGTTCTACTCGGGTTGATTCCATTCTATTCCATTCCATTCCATTCGATCCCATTTGATTCCATTCGATTCCATTCAATTCCATTCGATTCCATTCCATTCCACTCCATTCCATTCCATTGAATTCCATTCCATTCCATTCCATTCCATGGAATTCCATTCCATTCCATTCCATTCCATTGAATTCCATTCCATTCCATTCCATTCCATTGAATTCCATTCCATTCCATTCCATTCCATTCCATTCCATTCCATTCCATTCCGTTCCATTCCATTCTACTGTTGTCCATTCCATTCCATTCCATTCCATTCCATTCCATTCCATTCCATTCCATTCCATTCCATTCCTTTCCATTCCATTGCATTCCATTGCATTCCATTCCATTCCATTCCATTCCATTCCATTCCATTCCATTCCATTCCATTCCACTCCACACCACTCCAGTCCACTCCATTCCACTCCACTCCACTCCGGTACATTCCATTCCATTCCATTCCATTCCATTCCATTCCATTCCATTCCGTTCAACTCGGGTAGATTCCATTCCATTCCATTCCATTCCATTCCATTCCATTCCATTCCATTCCATTCCATTCCATTCCATTCTACTGGTGTCCATTCCATTCCATTCCATTCCATTCCATTCCATTCCATTCCATTCCATTCCATTCCACTCCACACCACTCCAGTACACTCCATTCCACTCCACTCCACTCCGGTACATTCCATTCCATTCCATTCCATTCCATTCCATTCTATTCCATTCCATTCCGTGCTTCTCAGGTACATTCCGTTCCGTTCCATTCCATTCCATTCCATTCCATTCCGTTCCAGTGCACTCTACTCCACTCCACTCCACTCCACTCCGGTACATTCCATTCCATTCCATTCCATTCCATTCCATTCCATTTCCATTCCCATTCCATTTCCATTCCCGTTCCATTTCCATTCCCGTTTCTTTTCCATTCCCGTTCCATTTCCATTCCCGTTCCATTACCATTCCCGTTCCATTTCCATTCCCGATCCATTTCCATTCCCGTTCCTTTTCCATTCCCGTTCCATTTCCATTCCTGTTCCGTTACCATTCCCGTTCCATTTCCGTTCCCGTTCCGTTTCCGTTCCCGTTCCATTTCCGTTCTCGTTCCGTTTCCGTTCCCGTTCCATTTCCATTCCCGTTTCAATTGCGTTCCCGTTCCATTTCCATTCCCGTTCCATTTCCATTCCCTTTCCATTTCCATTTCATTCCTTTCCGTTCTGCTCGGGTACATTCCATTCCATTCCATTGCATTCCATTCCGTTCTTCTCCTGTCCATTCCATTCCATTCCATTCCGTTCCATTCCGTTCAACTCGGGTAGATTCCATTCCATTCCATTCCATTCCATTCCATTCCATTCCATTCCATTCCATTCTACTGGTGTCCATTCCATTCCATTCCATTCCATTCCATTCCATTCCATTGCATTCCATTCCATTCCATTCCATTCCATTCCGTTCCGTTCTACTCGGTTACATTCCATTCAATTCCATTCCATTCCGTTCTACTCGGGTAGATTCCATTCCATTCCATTCCATTCCTTTCCATTCCATTGCATTCCATTGCATTGCATTGCACTCAATTCCATTCCATTCCATTCCATTCCATTCCATTCCATTCCATTCCATTCCGTTCCGTTCAACCCGGTTACATTCCATTCAATTACATTCCATTCCGTTCTACTCGGTTACATTCCATTCCATTCCATTCCATTCCATTCCAATCCATTCCATTCCATTCCATTCCGTTCTACTCGGGTACATTGCATTCCATTCCATTCCATTCCATTCCATTCCATTCCATTCCATTCCATTCCGTTCTACTTTGGTACATTCCATTCCATTCCATTCCATTCCATTCCATTACATTACATTCCATTCCATTCCATTCCGTTCTACTCGGGTTGATTCCATTCTATTCCATTCCATTCCATTCCATTCCATTTCTTTCCATTCGATTCCATTCCATTCCATTCCATGGAATTCCATTCCATTCCATTCCATTCCATTGAATTCCATTCCATTCCATTCCATTCCATTCCATTCCATTCCATTCCATTCCATTCCATTCCATTCCATTGAATTCCATTCCATTCCGTTGAATTCCATTCCATTCCATTCCATTCCATTGAATTCCGTTCCATTCCATTCCATTCCATTCCATTCCATTCCATAGAATTCCATTCCATTCTATTCCATAGAATTCCGTTCCGTTCCATTCCATTCCATTCCATTCCACTCCATTCCATTCCATTCCATTCCATTGAATTCCATTCCATTCCATTCCATTCCATTCCATTGAATTCCATTCTGTTCCATTCCATTCCTTTGAATTAAGTTCCATTCCATTCCATTCCATTCCTTTCCGTTCCGTTCCGTTCCGTTCCGTTCCGTTGTGTTCCGCTCCGTTCTACTCGGGTTGATTCCATTCTATTCCATTCCATTCCATTCGATCCCATTCGATTCCATTCGATTCCATTCGATTCCACTCCATTCCATTCCATAGAATTCCATTCCGTTCCATTCCATTTGAATTCCATTCCATTCCATTCCATTCCATTCTATTCCATTCCATTCCATTCCATTCCATTCCATTCCATTCCATTCCATTCTACTCGGGTTTGCATTCTATTCCATTCGATTCCATTCGATTCCATTCGATTCCATTCGATTCCATTCGATTCCATTCCATTCCATTCCATTCCATTCCATTCCATTCCATTCCATTCCATGGAATTCCATTCCATTCCATTCCATTCCATTCCATTCCATTGAATTCCATTCCATTCCATTCCATTCCATTCCAATCCATTCCATTCCATTCCATTCCATTCCATTGAATTCCATTCCGCTCCATTCCATTCCATTCCATTCCATTGAATTCCATTCCATTCCATTCCATTCCTTTCCATTCCTTTGAATTCCATTCCATTCCATTCCATTCCATTCCATTCCATTCCATTGAATTCCATTCCATTCCATTCCATTCCATTCCATTGAATTCCATTCCATTCCATTCCATAGAATTCCGTTCAATTCCATTCCATTCCATTCCATTCCATTCCATTCCATAGAATTCCATTCCATTCCATTCCATTCCATTCCATTCCATTGAATTCCATTCCATTCCATTCCATTCCATTCCATTCCATTCCATTGAATTCCATTCCATTCCATAGAATTCCATTCCATTCCATTCCATTCCATTGAATTCCGTTCCTTTCCATTCCATTCCATTCCGTTCCTTTCCGTTCCGTTCCGTTCCGTTCCGTTGCGTTCCGTTCCGTTCCGTTGCGTTCCGTTCCGTTCTACTCGGGTTGATTCCATTCTATTCCATTCCATTCCATTCCATTCCATTCCATTCCATTCCATTCCATTCCATTGAATTCCGTTCCATTCCATTCCATTCCCTTCCGTTCCGTCCCGTTCCGTTCCGTTCCGTTCCGTTGCGTGCCGTTCCGTTCTACTCAGGTTGATTCCATTCTATTCCATTCCATTCCATTCGATTCCATTCGATTCCAATCGATTCCATTCGATTGCATTCGATTCCATTCGTTGCCATTCCATTCCATTCCATTGAATTCCATTCCGTTCCATTCCATTCCATTCCATTCCATTGAATTCCATTCCATTCCATTCCATTCCTTTCCATTCCATTGAATTCCATTCCATTCCATTCCATTCCATTCCATTCCATCGAATTCCGTTCCATTCCATTCCATTCCATTCCATTCCATTCCATAGAATTCCATTCCATTCCGTTCCATTCCTTTCCATTCCATAGAATTCCATTCCATTCCATTCCATTCCATTCCATTTCATTGATTTCCATTCCATTCCATTCCATTCCATTCCATTCCATTCCATTCCATAGAATTCCATTCCATTCCATTCCATTCCATTGAATTCCGTTCCATTCCATTCCATTCCGTTCCGTTCCATTCTGTTCCGTTCCGTTGCGTTCCGTTCCGTTCCGTTGTGTTCCGTTCCGTTCTACTCGGGTTGATTCCATTCTATTCCATTCCATTCCAATCCATTCCATTCCATTCCATTGAATTCCATTCCATTCCATTCCATTCCATTCCATTCCATTCCATTCCATGGAATTCCACTCCATTCCATTCCATGGAATTCCGTTCCATTCCATTCCATTCCGTTCCTTTCCATCCCGTTCCGTTCCGTTCCGTTCCGTTGCGTTCCGTTCCGTTCTACTCGGGTTGATTCCATTCTATTCCGTTCCATTCCATTCGATTCCATTCGATTCCATTCGATTCCACTCCATTCCATTCCATAGAATTCCATTCCATTCCATTCCATTCCATTGAATTCCATTCCATTCCATTCCATAGAATTCCATTCCATTCCATTCCATTCCATTGAATTCCATTCCATTCCATTCCATTCCATTCCATTCCATTCCATTCCATTCCATTCTACTGGTGTCCATTCCATTCCATTCCATTCCATTCCATTCCATTCCATTCCATTCCTTTCCATTCCATTGCATTCCATTGCATTCCATTCCATTCCATTCCATTCCATTCCATTCCACTCCACTCCACTCCACTCCACTCCATTCCACTCCACTCCACTCCGGTACATTCCATTCCATTCCATTCCATTCCATTCCATTCCATTCCATTCCATTCCGTGCTTCTCGGGTACATTCCGTTCCGTTCCATTCCATTCCATTCCATTCCATTCCGTTCCAGTGCACTCTACTCCACTCCACTCCACTCCACTCCACTCCGGTACATTCCATTCCATTCCATTCCATTCCATTCCATTCCATTTCCATTCCCATTCCATTTCCATTCCCGTTCCATTTCCATTCCCGTTTCTTTTCCATTCCCGTTCCATTTCCATTCCAGTTCCATTACCATTCCCGTTCCATTTCCATTCCCGATCCATTTCCATTCCCGTTCCTTTTCCATTCCCGTTCCATTTCCATTCCCGTTCCGTTACCATTCCCGTTCCATTTCCGTTCCCGTTCCGTTTCCGTTCCCGTTCCATTTCGGTTCTCGTTCCGTTTCCGTTCCCGTTCCATTTCCATTCCCGTTCCATTTCCGTTCCCGTTCCATTTCCGTTCCCGTTCCATTTCCATTCCCTTTCCATTTCCATTTCATTCCATTCCGTTCTGCTCCGGTACATTCCATTCCATTCCATTGCATTCCATTCCGTTCTGCTCCTGTCCATTCCATTCCATTCCATTCCGTTCCATTCCGTTCTGCTCGGGTAGATTCCATTCCATTCCATTCCATTCCATTCCATTCCATTCCATTCCATTCCATTCTACTGGTGTCCATTCCATTCCATTCCATTCCATTCCATTCCATTCCATTCCATTCCATTCCATTGCATTCCATTCCATTCCATTCCATTCCATTCCATTCCGTTCCGTTCTACTCGGTTACATTCCATTCAATTCCATTCCATTCCGTTCTACTCGGGTAGATTCCATTCCATTCCATTCCATTCCATTCCTTTCCATTCCATTGCATTCCATTGCATTGCATTGCACTCAATTCCATTCCATTCCATTCCATTCCATTCCATTCCATTCCATTCCGTTCCGTTCAACTCGGTTACATTCCATTCAATTACATTCCATTCCGTTCTACTCGGTTACATTCCATTCCATTCCATTCCATTCCATTCCAATCCATTCCATTCAATTAAATTCCGTTCTACTCGGGTACATTCCATTCCATTCCATTCCATTCCATTCCATTCCATTCCATTCCATTCCATTCCATTCCGTTCTACTTTGGTACATTCCATTCCATTCCATTCCATTCCATTCCATTCCATTACATTCCATTCCATTCCATTCCGTTCTACTCGGGTTGATTCCATTCTATTCCATTCCATTCCATTCCATTCCATTCCATTCCATTCCATTCCATTCCATTCCAATCGATTCCATTCCATTCCATTCCATGGAATTCCATTCCATTCCATTCCATTCCATGGAATTCCATTCCATTCCATTCCATTCCATTCCATTCCATTCCATTCCATTGAATTCCATTCCATTCCATTCCATTCCATTCCATTGAATTCCATTCCGTTCCATTCCATTCCATTGAATTCCATTCCATTCCATTCCATTCCATTCCATTCCATTCCATTCCATTGAATTCCATTCCATTCCATTCCATTCCATTCCATCCCATTCCATTCCATTCCATTCCATTCCGTTCTACTCGGGTTGATTCCATTCTATTCCATTCCATTCCATTCGATCCCATTTGATTCCATTCGATTCCATTCAATTCCATTCGATTCCATTCCATTCCACTCCATTCCATTCCATTGAATTCCATTCCATTCCATTCCATTCCATTCCATTCCATTCATTGAATTCCATTCCATTCCATTCCATTCCATTCCATTGAATTCCATTCCATTCCATTCCATTCAATTGAATTCCGTTCCATTCCATTCCATTCCGTTCCGTTCCGTCCCGTTCCGTTCCGTTCCGTTCCGTTGCGTTCCGTTCCTTTCTACTCGGGTTGATTAAATTCTATTCCATTCCATTCTATTCGATTCCATTCGATTCCAATCGATTCCATTCGATTCCATTCGATTCCATTGAATTCCATTCCATTCCATTCCATTCCATTGAATTCCGTTGCATTATATTCCATTCCGTTCCGTTCCGTTGCGTGCCGTTCCGTTCTACTCGGGTTGATTCCATTCCATTCCATTCCATTCCATTCCATTCCATTCCATTCCATTCCATTCCATTGAATTCCATTCCATTCCATTCCATTCCATTCCATTCCATTCCATTCCGTTCTACTCGGGTTGATTCCATTCTATGCCATTCCATTCCATTCGATCTCATTCGATTCCATTCGATTCCATTCGATTCCACTCCATTCCATTCCATTGAATTCCATTCCATTCCATTCCATTCCATTCCATTCCATTCCTTTGAATTCCATTCCATTCCATTCCATTCCATTCCATTCCATCCCATTCCATTCCATTCCATTCCATTCCATTCCATTCCATTGAATTCCATTCCATTCCATTCCATTCCATTGAATTCCGTTCCATTCCATTCCATTCCATTCCATTGAATTCCATTCCATTCCTTTCCATAGAATTCCGTTCCATTCCATTCCATTCCATTCCATTCCATTCCATTCCATTCCATTCCATTCCATTCCATTGAATTCCATTCCATTCCATTCCATTCCTTTCCATTGAATTCCATTCTGTTCCATTCCATTCCTTTGAATTCCGTTCCATTCCATTCCATTCCAATCCTTTCCGTTCCGTTCCGTTCCGTTCCGTTGCGTTCCGCTCCGTTCTACTCGGGTTGATTCCATTCTATTCCATTCCATTCCATTCGATCCCATTCGATTCCATTCGATTCCATTCGATTCCATTCGATTCCACTCCATTCCATTCCATAGAATTCCATTCCATTCCATTCCATTTGAATTCCATTCCATTCCATTCCATTCCATTCTATTCCATTCCATCCCATTCCATTCCATTCCATTCCATTCTACTCGGGTTGATTGCATTCTATTCCATTCCATTCCATTCGATTCCATTCGATTCCATTCGATTCCATTCGATTCCATTCGATTCCATTCCATTCCATTCCATTCCATTCCATTCCATTCCATTGAATTCCATTCCATTCCATTCCATTCCATTCCATTGAATTCCATTCCATTCCATTCCATTCCATTCCATTCCATTCCATTCCATTCCATTGAATTCCATTCCATTCCATAGAATTCCATTCCATTCCATTCCATTCCATTGAATTCCGTTCCTTTCCATTCCATTCCATTCCGTTCCGTTCCGTTCCGTTGCGTTCCGTTCCGTTCAACTAGGGTTGATTCCATTCTATTCAATTCCATTCCATTCCATTCTACACGGGTTGATCATTCCATTCCGTTCCATTCCGTTCCGTTCCGTTCCGTTCCGTACCGTTCTACTCGGGTTGATTCCATTCTATTCCATTCCATTCCATTCGATTCCATTCGACTCCATTCCATTCCATTCCATTCCATTCCATTCCATTCCATTGCATTCCATTCCACTCCATTCCATTCCATTCCATTCCATTCCATTACATTCCATTCCGTTCCGTTCCGTTCCGTTCCGTTCCGTTGCGTTCCATTCCGTTCTACTCGGGTTGATTCCATTCTATTCCATTCCATTCCATTTGACTCCATTCGATTCCATTCCATTCCATTGCATTGAATTCCATTCCATTCCATTCCATTCCATTCCATTCCATTCCACTCCATTGAATTCCATTCCATTCCATTCCATTCCATTCCATTCCATTCCATTCCACTCCATTCCATTCCTCTCCACTGCACTCCACTCCACTCCACTCCACTCCATTCCACTCCCTTCCATTCCATTAAATTGAATTCCATTCCATTCCATTCCATTCCATTCCATTCCATTCCATTCCACTCCATTCCATTCCACTCCACTCCACTCCACTCCACTCCACTCCATTCCATTCCCTTCCATTCCATTCAATTGAATTGCATTGAATTCCATTCCATTCCATTCCATAACATTTCATTCCATTCCATTCCATTCCATTCCATTCCATTCCATTCCATTCCATTCCATTCCGTTCTACTCGGGTTGATTCCATTCTATTCCATTCCATTCCATTCGATTCCATTCGATTCCATTCGATTCCATTCGATTCCATTCGTTTCCATTCCATTCCATTCCATTCTATTCCATTGAATTCCATTCCATTCCATTCCATTCCATTCCATTCCATTGCATTCCATTCCATTGAATTCCATTGAATTCCATTCCATTGAATTCCATTCCATTCCATTCCATTCCATTCCATTCCATTGAATTCCATTCCATTCCATTCCATTCCATTCCATTCCATTCCATTGAATTCCATTCCATTCCATTCCATTCCATGGAATTCCGTTCCATTCCATTCCATTCCGTTCCGTTCCGTCCCGTTCCGTTCCGTTCCGTTCCGTTGCGTTCCTTTCCGTTCTACTCGGGTTGATTCCATTCTATTCCATTCCATTCCATTCGATTCCATTCGATTCAATTCGATTCCACTCCATTCCATTCCATAGAATTCCATTCCATTCCATTCCATTCCATTGAATTCCATTCCATTCCATTCCATTGAATTCCTTTCCATTCCATTCCATTCCATTGAATTCCATTCCATTCCATTCCATTCCATTCCATTCCATTCCATTCCATTCTACTGGTGTCCATTCCATTCCATTCCATTCCATTCCATTCCATTCCATTCCATTCCATTCCATTCCATTCCTTTCCATTCCATTGCATTCCATTGCATTCCATTCCATTCCATTCCATTCCATTCCATTCCATTCCATTCCACTCCACTCCACTCCATTCCACTCCACTCCACTCCGGTACATTCCATTCCATTCCATTCCATTCCATTCCATTCCATTCCGTGCTTCTCGGGTACATTCCGTTCCGTTCCATTCCTTTCCATTCCATTCCATTCCGTTCCAGTGCACTCTACTCCACTCCACTCCACTCCACTCCACTCCACTCCGGTACATTCCATTCCATTCCATTCTATTCCATTCCATTCCATTTCCATTCCCATTCCATTTCCATTCCCGTTCCATTTCCATTCCCGTTTCTTTTCCATTCCCGTTCCATTTCCATTCCAGTTCCATTACCATTCCCGTTCCATTTCCATTCCCGATCCATTTCCATTCCCGTTCCATTTCCATTCCCGTTCCATTTCCATTCCCGTTCCGTTACCATTCCCGTTCCATTTCCGTTCCCGTTCCGTTTCCGTTCCCGTTCCATTTCCGTTCTCGTTCCGTTTCCGTTCCCGTTCCATTTCCATTCCCGTTCCATTTCCGTTCCCGGTCCATTTCCATTCCCGTTCCATTTCCATTCCCTTTCCATTTCCATTTCATTCCATTCCGTTCTGCTCGGGTACATTCCATTCCATTCCATTGCATTCCATTCCGTTCTGCTCCTGTCCATTCCATTCCATTCCATTCCGTTCCATTCCGTTCTACTCGGGTAGATTCCATTCCATTCCATTCCATTCCATTCCATTCCATTCCATTCTACTGGTGTCCATTCCATTCCATTCCATTCCATTCCATTCCATTCCATTGCATTCCATTCCATTCCATTCCATTCCGTTCCGTTCTACTCGATTACATTCCATTCAATTCCATTCCATTCCGTTCTACTCGGGTAGATTCCATTCCATTCCATTCCATTCCTTTCCATTCCATTGCATTCCATTGCATTGCATTGCACTCAGTTCCATTCCATTCCATTCCATTCCATTCCATTCCATTCCATTCCATTCCGTTCCGTTCAACTCGGTTACATTCCATTCAATTACATTCCATTCCGTTCTACTCGATTACATTCCATTCCATTCCATTCCATTCCATTCCAATCCATTCCATTCCATTACATTCCGTTCTACTCGTGTACATTCCATTCCATTCCATTCCTTTCCATTCCATTCCATTCCATTCCATTCCATTCCATTCCATTCCATTCCATTCCATTCCATTCCATTCCGTTCTACTTTGGTACATTCCATTCCATTCCATTCCATTCCATTCCATTCCATTCCATTCCATTCCGTTCTACTCAGGTTGATTCCATTCTATTCCATTCCATTCCATTTCATTCCATTCCATTCCATTCCATTCCATTCCATTCCAATCCATTCCATTCCATTGAATTCCATTCCATTCCATTCCATTCCATGGAATTCCATTCCATTCCATTCCATTCCATGGAATTCCATTCCATTCCATTCCATGGAATTCCATTCCATTCCATTCCATTCCATGGAATTCCATTCCATTCCATTCCATTCCATGGAATTCCATTCCGTTCCATTCCATTCCATTGAATTCCATTCCGTTCCATTCCATTCCATTCCATTCCATTCCATTCCATTCCATTCCATTGAATTCCGTTCCATTCCATTCCATTCCATTCCATTCCATCCCATTCCATTCCATTCCATTTCATTCCGTTCTACTCGGGTTGATTCCATTCTATTCCATTCCATTCCATTCGATCCCATTTGATTCCATTCGATTCCATTCAATTCCATTCGATTCCATTCCATTCCACTCCATTCCATTCCATTGAATTCCATTCCATTCCATTCCATTCCATTCCATGGAATTCCATTCCATTCCATTCCATTCCATTCCATTCCATAGAATTCCATTCCATTCCATTCCATTCCATTGAATTCCGTTCCATTCCATTCCATTCCGTTCCGTTCCGTTCCGTTCCGTTCCGTTCCGTTGCGTTCCGTTCCGTTCCGTTGTGTTCCGTTCCGTTCTACTCGGGTTGATTCCATTCTATTCCATTCCATTCCAATCCATTCCATTCCATTCCATCGAATTCCATTCCATTCCATTCCATTCCATTCCATTCCATTCCATTCCATTCCATTGAATTCCATTCCATTCCATTCCATTCCATGGAATTCCGTTCCATTCCATTCCATTCCGTTCCGTTCCGTCCCGTTCCGTTCCGTTCCGTTCCGTTGCGTTCCGCTCCGTTCTACTCGGGTTGATTCCATTCTATTCCATTCCATTCCATTCGATTCCATTCGATTCCATTCGATTCCACTCCATTCCATTCCATGGAATTCCATTCCATTCCATTCCATTCCATGGAATTCCATTCCATTCCATTCCATTGCATTGAATTCCATTCCATTCCATTCCATTCCATTGAATTCCATTCCATTCCATTCCATTCCATTCCATTCCATTCCATTCCATTCCATTCCATTCCATTCCGTTCCATTCCATTCTACTGTTGTCCATTCCATTCCATTCCATTCCATTCCATTCCATTCCATTCCATTCCATTCCTTTCCATTCCATTGCATTCCATTGCATTCCATTCCATTCCATTCCATTCCATTCCATTCCATTCCACTCCACACCACTCCAGTCCACTCCATTCCACTCCACTCCATTCCGGTACATTCCATTCCATTCCATTCCATTCCATTCCATTCCATTCCGTGCTTCTCAGGTACATTCCGTTCCGTTCCATTCCATTCCATTCCATTCCATTCCGTTCCAGTGCACTCTACTCCACTCCACTCCACTCCACTCCGGTACATTCCATTCCATTCCATTCCATTCCATTCCATTCCATTTCCATTCCCATTCCATTTCCATTCCCGTTCCATTTCCATTCCCGTTTCTTTTCCATTCCCGTTCCATTTCCATTCCCGTTCCATTACCATTCCCGTTCCATTTCCATTCCCGATCCATTTCCATTCCCGTTCCTTTTCCATTCCCGTTCCATTTCCATTCCTGTTCCGTTACCATTCCCGTTCCATTTCCGTTCCCGTTCCGTTTCCGTTCCCGTTCCATTTCCGTTCTCGTTCCGTTTCCGTTCCCGTTCCATTTCCATTCCCGTTTCAATTGCGTTCCCGTTCCATTTCCATTCCCGTTCCATTTCCATTCCCTTTCCATTTCCATTTCATTCCTTTCCGTTCTGCTCGGGTACATTCCATTCCATTCCATTGCATTCCATTCCGTTCTGCTCCTGTACATTTCATTCCATTCCATTCCGTTCCATTCCGTTCTACTCGGGTAGATTCCATTCCATTCCATTCCATTCCATTCCATTCCATTCCATTCCATTCCATTCTACTGGTGTCCATTCCATTCAATTCCATTCCATTGCATTCCATTCCATTCCATTCTATTGCATTCCATTCCATTCCATTCCATTCCATTCTATTGCATTCCATTCCATTCCATTCCATTCCATTCCGTTCCGTTCTACTCGGTTACATTCCATTCAATTCCATTCCATTCCGTTCTACTCGGGTAGATTCCATTCCATTCCATTCCATTCCTTTCCATTCCATTGCATTCCATTGCATTGCATTGCACTCAATTCCATTCCATTCCATTCCATTCCATTCCATTCCATTCCATTCCATTCCATTCCATTCCATTCCATTCCGTTCCGTTCAACTCGGTTACATTCCATTCAATTACATTCCATTCCGTTCTACTCGGTTACATTCCATTCCATTGAATTCCATTCCATTCCATTCCATTCCATTACATTCCGTTCTACTCGTGTACATTCCATTCCATTCCATTCCATTCCATTCCATTCCATTCCATTCCATTCCATTCCATTCCATTCCGTTCTACTTTGGTACATTCCATTCCATTCCATTCCATTCCATTCCATTCCATTCCATTCCATTCCATTCCATTCCATTCCATTCCGTTCTACTCAGGTTGATTCCATTCTATTCCATTCCATTCCATTTCATTCCATTCCATTCCATTCCATTCCATTCCAATCCATTCCATTCCATTGAATTCCATTCCATTCCATTCCATTCCATGGAATTCCATTCCATTCCATTCCATTCCATTCCATTCCATTCCATTCCATTCCATTCCATTCCGTTCTACTTTGGTACATTCCATTCCATTCCATTCCATTCCATTACATTACATTCCATTCCATTCCATTCCGTTCTACTCGGGTTGATTCCATTCTATTCCATTCCATTCCATTCCATTCCATTCCATTCCATTCCATTCCATTCCATTCCATTCCATTCCATTCCGTGGAATTCCATTCCATTCCATTCCATTCCATTGAATTCCATTCCATTCCATTCCATTCCATTCCATTCCATTCCATTCCATTGAATTCCATTCCATTCCATTCCATTCCATTCCATTCCATTCCATTCTACTGGTGTCCATTCCATTCCATTCCATTCCATTCCATTCCATTCCTTTCCATTCCATTGCATTCCATTGCATTCCGTTCCATTCCATTCCATTCCATTCCACTCCACTCCACTCCACTCCACTCCATTCCACTCCACTCCACTCCGGTACATTCCATTCCATTCCATTCCATTCCATTCCATTCCGTGCTTCTCAGGTACATTCCGTTCCGTTCCATTCCATTCCATTCCATTCCATTCCATTCCATTCCGTTCCAGTGCACTCTACTCCACTCCACTCCACTCCACTCCACTCCGGTACATTCCATTCCATTCCATTCCATTCCATTCCATTCCATTTCCATTCCCATTCCATTTCCATTCCCGTTCCATTTCCATTCCCGTTTCTTTTCCATTCCCGTTCCATTAACATTCCAGTTCCATTACCATTCCCGTTCCATTTCCATTCCCGATCCATTTCCATTCCCGTTCCATTTCCATTCCCGTTCCATTTCCATTCCCGTTCCTTTACCATTCCCGTTCCATTTCCGTTCCCGTTCCGTTTCCGTTCCCGTTCCATTTCCGTTCTCGTTCCGTTTCCGTTCCCGTTCCATTTCCATTCCCGTTCCATTTCCGTTCCCGTTCCATTTCCATTCCCGTTCCATTTCCATTCCCTTTCCATTTCCATTTCATTCCATTCCGTTCTGCTCGGGTACATTCCATTCCATTCCATTGCATTCCATTCCGTTCTGCTCCTGTCCATTCCATTCCATTCCATTCCGTTCCATTCCGTTCTACTCGGGTAGATTCCATTCCATTCCATTCCATTCCATTCCATTCCATTCCATTCTACTGGTGTCCATTCCATTCCATTCCATTCCATTCCATTGCATTCCATTCCATTCCATTCCATTCCGTTCCGTTCTACTCGATTACATTCCATTCAATTCCATTCCATTCCGTTCTACTCGGGTAGATTCCATTCCATTCCATTCCATTCCTTTCCATTCCATTGCATTCCATTGCATTGCATTGCACTCAATTCCATTCCATTCCATTCCATTCCATTCCATTCCATTCCATTCCATTCCATTCCATTCCGTTCCGTTCAACTCGGTTACATTCCATTCAATTACATTCCATTCCGTTCTACTCGGTTACATTCCATTCCATTCCATTCCATTCCATTCCATTCCATTCCATTCCATTCCATTCCATTGAATTCCGTTCCATTCCATTCCATTCCATTCCATTCCATCCCATTCCATTCCATTCCATTTCATTCCGTTCTACTCGGGTTGATTCCATTCTATTCCATTCCATTCCATTCGATCCCATTTGATTCCATTCGATTCCATTCAATTCCATTCGATTCCATTCCATTCCACTCCATTCCATTCCATTGAATTCCATTCCATTCCATTCCATTCCATTCCATTCCATTCCATTCCATTCCATAGAATTCCATTCCATTCCATTCCATTCCATTGAATTCCGTTCCATTCCATTCCATTCCGTTCCGTTCCGTTCCGTTCCGTTCCGTTGCGTTCCGTTCCGTTCCGTTGTGTTCCGTTCCGTTCTACTCGGGTTGATTCCATTCTATTCCATTCCATTCCAATCCATTCCATTCCATTCCATCGAATTCCATTCCATTCCATTCCATTCCATTCCATTCCATTCCATTCCATTGAATTCCATTCCATTCCATTCCATTCCATGGAATTCCGTTCCATTCCATTCCATTCCGTTCCGTTCCGTCCCGTTCCGTTCCGTTCCGTTCCGTTGCGTTCCGCTCCGTTCTACTCGGGTTGATTCCATTCTATTCCATTCCATTCCATTCGATTCCATTCGATTCCATTCGATTCCACTCCATTCCATTCCATACAATTCCACTCCATTCCATTCCATTCCATGGAATTCCATTCCATTCCATTCCATTCCATTGAATTCCATTCCATTCCATTCCATTCCATTGAATTCCATTCCATTCCATTCCATTCCATTCCATTCCATTCCATTCCATTCCATTCCATTCCATTCCATTCCGTTCCATTCCATTCTACTGTTGTCCATTCCATTCCATTCCATTCCATTCCATTCCATTCCATTCCATTCCTTTCCATTCCATTGCATTCCATTGCATTCCATTCCATTCCATTCCATTCCATTCCATTCCATTCCATTCCACTCCACACCACTCCAGTCCACTCCATTCCACTCCACTCCATTCCGGTACATTCCATTCCATTCCATTCCATTCCATTCCATTACGTGCTTCTCAGGTACATTCCGTTCCGTTCCATTCCATTCCATTCCATTCCATTCCATTCCGTTCCAGTGCACTCTACTCCACTCCACTCCACTCCACTCCGGTACATTCCATTCCATTCCATTCCATTCCATTCCATTCCATTCCATTTCCATTCCCATTCCATTTCCATTCCCGTTCCATTTCCATTCCCGTTTCTTTTCCATTCCCGTTCCATTTCCATTCCCGTTCCATTACCATTCCCGTTCCATTTCCATTCCCGATCCATTTCCATTCCCGTTCCTTTTCCATTCCCGTTCCATTTCCATTCCTGTTCCGTTACCATTCCCGTTCCATTTCCGTTCCCGTTCCGTTTCCGTTCCCGTTCCATTTCCGTTCTCGTTCCGTTTCCGTTCCCGTTCCATTTCCATTCCCGTTTCAATTGCGTTCCCGTTCCATTTCCATTCCCGTTCCATTTCCATTCCCTTTCCATTTCCATTTCATTCCTTTCCGTTCTGCTCGGGTACATTCCATTCCATTCCATTGCATTCCATTCCGTTCTGCTCCTGTCCATTCCATTCCATTCCATTCCGTTCCATTCCGTTCTACTCGGGTAGATTCCATTCCATTCCATTCCATTCCATTCCATTCCATTCCATTCCATTCCATTCCATTCCATTCTACTGGTGTCCATTCCATTCCATTCCCTTCCATTCCATTCCATTCCATTGCATTCCATTCCATTCCATTCCATTCCATTCCGTTCCGTTCTACTCGGTTACATTCCATTCAATTCCATTCCATTCCGTTCTACTCGGGTAGATTCCATTCCATTCCATTCCATTCCTTTCCATTCCATTGCATTCCATTGCATTGCATTGCACTCAATTCCATTCCATTCCATTCCATTCCATTCCATTCCATTCCATTCCGTTCCGTTCAACTCGGTTACATTCCATTCAATTACATTCCATTCCGTTCTACTCGGTTACATTCCATTCCATTCCATTCCAATCCATTCCATTCCATTACATTCCGTTCTACTCGTGTACATTCCATTCCATTCCATTCCATTCCATTCCATTCCATTCCATTCCATTCCATTCCATTCCATTCCATTCCGTTCTACTTTGGTACATTCCATTCCATTCCATTCCATTCCATTCCATTCCATTCCATTCCATTCCATTCCATTCCATTCCGTTGAATTCCATTCCATTCCGTTGAATTCCATTCCATTCCATTCCATTCCATTGAATTCCGTTACATTCCATTCCATTCCATTCCATTCCATTCCATAGAATTCCATTCCATTCTATTCCATAGAATTCCGTTCCGTTCCATTCCATTCCATTCCATTCCATTCCATTCCATTCCATTGAATTCCATTCCATTCCATTCCATTCCATTCCATTGAATTCCATTCTGTTCCATTCCATTCCTTTGAATTCCGTTCCATTCCATTCCATTCCATTCCTTTCCGTTCCGCTCCATTCCGTTCCGTTCCGTTGCGTTCCGCTCCGTTCTACTCGGGTTGATTCCATTCTATTCCATTCCATTCCATTCGATCCCATTCGATTCCATTCGATTCCATTCGATTCCATTCGATTCCACTCCATTCCATTCCATAGAATTCCATTCCATTCCATTCCATTTGAATTCCATTCCATTCCATTCCATTCCATTCTATTCCATTCCATTCCATTCCATTCCATTCCATTCCATTCCATTCCATTCCATTCCATTCTACTCGGGTTTGCATTCTATTCCATTCCATTCCATTCGATTCCATTCGATTCCATTCGATTCCATTCCATTCCATTCCATTCCATTCCATTCCATTCCATTGAATTCCGTTCCATTCCATTCCATTCCATTCCATTCCATCCCATTCCATTCCATTCCATTTCATTCCGTTCTACTCGGGTTGATTCCATTCTATTCCATTCCATTCCATTCTATCCCATTTGATTCCATTCGATTCCATTCAATTCCATTCGATTCCATTCCATTCCACTCCATTCCATTCCATTGAATTCCATTCCATTCCATTCCATTCCATTCCATGGAATTCCATTCCATTCCATTCCATTCCATTCCATTCCATAGAATTCCATTCCATTCCATTCCATTCCATTGAATTCCGTTCCATTCCATTCCATTCCGTTCCGTTCCGTTCCGTTCCGTTCCGTTCCGTTGCGTTCCGTTCCGTTCCGTTGTGTTCCGTTCCGTTCTACTCGGGTTGATTCCATTCTATTCCATTCCATTCCAATCCATTCCATTCCATTCCATCGAATTCCATTCCATTCCATTCCATTCCATTCCACTCCATTCCATTCCATTGAATTCCATTCCATTCCATTCCATTCCATGGAATTCCGTTCCATTCCATTCCATTCCGTTCCGTTCCGTCCCGTTCCGTTCCGTTCCGTTCCGTTGCGTTCCGCTCCGTTCTACTCGGGTTGATTCCATTCTATTCCATTCCATTCCATTCGATTCCATTCGATTCCATTCGATTCCACTCCATTCCATTCCATAGAATTCCATTCCATTCCATTCCATTCCATTCCATTCCATTCCATTCCATTCCATTCCATTCCATTCCGTTCCATTCCATTCTACTGTTGTCCATTCCATTCCATTCCATTCCATTCCATTCCATTCCATTCCATTCCTTTCCATTCTATTGCATTCCATTGCATTCCATTCCATTCCATTCCATTCCATTCCATTCCATTCCATTCCACTCCACACCACTCCAGTCCACTCCATTCCACTCCACTCCATTCCGGTACATTCCATTCCATTCCATTCCATTCCATTCCATTCCATTCCGTGCTTCTCAGGTACATTCCGTTCCGTTCCATTCCATTCCATTCCATTCCATTCCGTTCCAGTGCACTCTACTCCACTCCACTCCACTCCACTCCGGTACATTCCATTCCATTCCATTCCATTCCATTCCATTCCATTTCCATTCCCATTCCATTTCCATTCCCGTTCCATTTCCATTCCCGTTTCTTTTCCATTCCCGTTCCATTTCCATTCCCGTTCCATTACCATTCCCGTTCCATTTCCATTCCCGATCCATTTCCATTCCCGTTCCTTTTCCATTCCCGTTCCATTTCCATTCCTGTTCCGTTACCATTCCCGTTCCATTTCCGTTCCCGTTCCGTTTCCGTTCCCGTTCCATTTCCGTTCTCGTTCCGTTTCCGTTCCCGTTCCATTTCCATTCCCGTTTCAATTGCGTTCCCGTTCCATTTCCATTCCCGTTCCATTTCCATTCCCTTTCCATTTCCATTTCATTCCTTTCCGTTCTGCTCGGGTACATTCCATTCCATTCAATTGCATTCCATTCCGTTCTGCTCCTGTACATTTCATTCCATTCCATTCCGTTCCATTCCGTTCTACTCGGGTAGATTCCATTCCATTCCATTCCATTCCATTCCATTCCATTCCATTCCATTCCATTCCATTCCATTCCATTCTACTGGTGTCCATTCCATTCCATTCCATTCCATTCTATTGCATTCCATTCCATTCCATTCCATTCCATTCCGTTCCGTTCTACTCGGTTACATTCCATTCAATTCCATTCCATTCCGTTCTACTCGGGTAGATTCCATTCCATTCCATTCCATTCCTTTCCATTCCATTGCATTCCATTGCATTGCATTGCACTCAATTCCATTCCATTCCATTCCATTCCATTCCATTCCATTCCGTTCCGTTCAACCCGGTTACATTCCATTCAATTACATTCCATTCCGTTCTACTCGGTTACATTCCATTCCATTCCATTCCATTCCATTCCAATCCATTCCATTCCATTCCATTCCGTTCTACTCGGGTACATTGCATTCCATTCCATTCCATTCCATTCCATTCCATTCCATTCCATTCCATTCCATTCCATTCCGTTCTACTTTGGTACATTCCATTCCATTCCATTCCATTCCATTACATTACATTCCATTACATTCCATTCCGTTCTACTCGGGTTGATTCCATTCTATTCCATTCCATTCCATTGAATTCCGTTCCATTCCATTCGATTCCATTCCATTCCATTCCATTCCATTCCATTCCATTCCATTCCATTCCATTGAATTCCATTCCATTCCATTCCATTCCATTCCATTCCATTCCATTCCATTCTACTGGTGTCCATTCCATTCCATTCCATTCCATTCCATTCCATTCCATTCCATTCCTTTCCATTCCATTGCATTCCATTGCATTCCGTTCCATTCCATTCCATTCCATTCCACTCCACTCCACTCCACTCCACTCCATTCCACTCCACTCCACTCCGGTACATTCCATTCCATTCCATTCCATTCCATTCCATTCCGTGCTTCTCAGGTACATTCCGTTCCGTTCCATTCCATTCCATTCCATTCCATTCCATTCCGTTCCAGTGCACTCTACTCCACTCCACTCCACTCCACTCCACTCCGGTACATTCCATTCCATTCCATTCCATTCCATTCCATTCCATTTCCATTCCCATTCCATTTCCATTCCCGTTCCATTTCCATTCCCGTTTCTTTTCCATTCCCGTTCCATTTCCATTCCAGTTCCATTACCATTCCCGTTCCATTTCCATTCCCGATCCATTTCCATTCCCGTTCCATTTCCATTCCCGTTCCATTTCCATTCCCGTTCCGTTACCATTCCCGTTCCATTTCCGTTCCCGTTCCGTTTCCGTTCCCGTTCCATTTCCGTTCTCGTTCCGTTTCCGTTCCCGTTCCATTTCCATTCCCGTTCCATTTCCGTTCCCGTTCCATTTCCATTCCCGTTCCATTTCCATTCCCTTTCCATTTCCATTTCATTCCATTCCGTTCTGCTCGGGTACATTCCATTCCATTCCATTGCATTCCATTCCGTTCTGCTCCTGTCCATTCCATTCCATTCCATTCCGTTCCATTCCGTTCTACTCGGGTAGATTCCATTCCATTCCATTCCATTCCATTCCATTCCATTCCATTCTACTGGTGTCCATTCCATTCCATTCCATTCCATTCCATTGCATTCCATTCCATTCCATTCCATTCCGTTCCGTTCTACTCGATTACATTCCATTCAATTCCATTCCATTCCGTTCTACTCGGGTAGATTCCATTCCATTCCATTCCATTCCTTTCCATTCCATTGCATTCCATTGCATTGCATTGCACTCAATTCCATTCCATTCCATTCCATTCCATTCCATTCCATTCCATTCCATTCCATTCCGTTCCGTTCAACTCGGTTACATTCCATTCAATTACATTCCATTCCGTTCTACTCGGTTACATTCCATTCCATTCCATTCCATTCCATTCCAATCCATTCCATTCCATTACATTCCGTTCTACTCGTGTACATTCCATTCCATTCCATTCCATTCCATTCCATTCCATTCCATTCCATTCCATTCCATTCCATTCCGTTCTACTTTGGTACATTCCATTCCATTCCATTCCATTCCATTCCATTCCATTCCATTCCATTCCATTCCGTTCTACTCAGGTTGATTCCATTCTATTCCATTCCATTCCATTTCATTCCATTCCATTCCATTCCATTCCATTCCATTCCAATCCATTCCATTCCATTGAATTCCATTCCATTCCATTCCATTCCATGGAATTCCATTCCATTCCATTCCATTCCATTGAATTCAATTCCGTTCCATTCCATTCCATGGAATTCCATTCCATTCCATTCCATTCCATTCCATTCCATTCCATTCCATTGAATTCCGTTCCATTCCATTCCATTCCATTCCATTCCATCCCATTCCATTCCATTCCATTTCATTCCGTTCTACTCGGGTTGATTCCATTCTATTCCATTCCATTCCATTCGATCCCATTTGATTCCATTCGATTCCATTCAATTCCATTCGATTCCATTCCATTCCACTCCATTCCATTCCATTGAATTCCATTCCATTCCATTCCATTCCATTCCATGGAATTCCATTCCATTCCATTCCATTCCATTCCATTCCATAGAATTCCATTCCATTCCATTCCATTCCATTGAATTCCGTTCCATTCCATTCCATTTCGTTCCGTTCCGTTCCGTTCCGTTCCGTTCCGTTGCGTTCCGTTCCGTTCCGTTGTGTTCCGTTCCGTTCTACTCGGGTTGATTCCATTCTATTCCATTCCATTCCAATCCATTCCATTCCATTCCATCGAATTCCATTCCATTCCATTCCATTCCATTCCATTCCATTCCATTGAATTCCATTCCATTCCATTCCATTCCATGGAATTCCGTTCCATTCCATTCCATTCCGTTCCGTTCCGTCCCGTTCCGTTCCGTTCCGTTCCGTTGCGTTCCGCTCCGTTCTACTCGGGTTGATTCCATTCTATTCCATTCCATTCCATTCGATTCCATTCGATTCCATTCGATTCCACTCCATTCCATTCCATAGAATTCCATTCCATTCCATTCCATTCCATGGAATTCCATTCCTTTCCATTCCATTGCATTGAATTCCATTCCATTCCATTCCATTCCATTGAATTCCATTCCATTCCATTCCATTCCATTCCATTCCATTCCATTCCATTCCATTCCATTCCGTTCCATTCCATTCTACTGTTGTCCATTCCATTCCATTCCATTCCATTCCATTCCATTCCATTCCATTCCATTCCATTCCATTCCATTCCTTTCCATTCCATTGCATTCCATTGCATTCCATTCCATTCCATTCCATTCCATTCCATTCCATTCCATTCCACTCCACACCACTCCAGTCCACTCCATTCCACTCCACTCCATTCCGGTACATTCCATTCCATTCCATTCCATTCCATTCCATTCCATTCCGTGCTTCTCAGGTACATTCCGTTCCGTTCCATTCCATTCCATTCCATTCCATTCCGTTCCAGTGCACTCTACTCCACTCCACTCCACTCCACTCCGGTACATTCCATTCCATTCCATTCCATTCCATTCCATTCCATTCCATTTCCATTCCCATTCCATTTCCATTCCCGTTCCATTTCCATTCCCGTTTCTTTTCCATTCCCGTTCCATTTCCATTCCCGTTCCATTACCATTCCCGTTCCATTTCCATTCCCGATCCATTTCCATTCCCGTTCCTTTTCCATTCCCGTTCCATTTCCATTCCTGTTCCGTTACCATTCCCGTTCCATTTCCGTTCCCGTTCCGTTTCCGTTCCCGTTCCATTTCCGTTCTCGTTCCGTTTCCGTTCCCGTTCCATTTCCATTCCCGTTTCAATTGCGTTCCCGTTCCATTTCCATTCCCGTTCCATTTCCATTCCCTTTCCATTTCCATTTCATTCCTTTCCGTTCTGCTCGGGTACATTCCATTCCATTCCATTGCATTCCATTCCGTTCTGCTCCTGTACATTCCATTCCATTCCATTCCGTTCCATTCCGTTCTACTCGGGTAGATTCCATTCCATTCCATTCCATTCCATTCCATTCCATTCCATTCCATTCCATTCCATTCCATTCTACTGGTGTCCATTCCATTCCATTCCATTCCATTCCATTCCATTCCATTGCATTCCATTCCATTCCATTCCATTCCATTCCGTTCCGTTCTACTCGGTTACATTCCATTCAATTCCATTCCATTCCGTTCTACTCGGG
Source organism: Gorilla gorilla gorilla (assembly GCF_029281585.2). Taxonomy (NCBI): domain Eukaryota; kingdom Metazoa; phylum Chordata; class Mammalia; order Primates; family Hominidae; genus Gorilla; species Gorilla gorilla. The sequence goes on from NC_073242.2 coordinate 53,453,067, forward strand.
TAGATTCCATTCCATTCCATTCCATTCCTTTCCATTCCATTGCATTGCATTGCACTCAATTCCATTCCATTCCATTCCATTCCATTCCATTCCATTCCATTCCATTCCATTCCATTCCATTCCGTTCCGTTCAACCCGGTTACATTCCATTCAATTACATTCCATTCCGTTCTACTCGGTTACATTCCATTCCATTCCATTCCATTCCATTCCAATCCATTCCATTCCATTCCATTCCGTTCTACTCGGGTACATTGCATTCCATTCCATTCCATTCCATTCCATTCCATTCCATTCCATTCCATTCCATTCCATTCCATTCCGTTCTACTTTGGTACATTCCATTCCATTCCATTCCATTCCATTCCATTACATTCCATTCCATTCCATTCCGTTCTACTCGGGTTGATTCCATTCTATTCCATTCCATTCCATTCCATTCCATTCCATTCCATTCCATTCGATTCCATTCCATTCCATTCCGTGGAATTCCATTCCATTCCATTCCATTCCATTGAATTCCATTCCATTCCATTCCATTCCATTCCATTCCATTCCATTCCATTCCATTGAATTCCATTCCATTCCATTCCATTCCATTCCATTCCATTCCATTCCATTCCATTCCATTCTAATGGTGTCCATTCCATTCCATTCCATTCCATTCCATTCCATTCCATTCCATTCCTTTCCATTCCATTGCATTCCATTGCATTCCGTTCCATTCCATTCCATTCCATTCCACTCCACTCCACTCCACTCCACTCCATTCCACTACACTCCACTCCGGTACATTCCATTCCATTCCATTCCATTCCATTCCATTCCGTGCTTCTCAGGTACATTCCGTTCCGTTCCATTCCATTCCATTCCATTCCATTCCATTCCGTTCCAGTGCACTCTACTCCACTCCACTCCACTCCACTCCACTCCGGTACATTCCATTCCATTCCATTCCATTCCATTCCATTCCATTTCCATTCCCATTCCATTTCCATTCCCGTTCCATTTCCATTCCCGTTTCTTTTCCATTCCCGTTCCATTTCCATTCCAGTTCCATTACCATTCCCGTTCCATTTCCATTCCCGATCCATTTCCATTCCCGTTCCATTTCCATTCCCGTTCCATTTCCATTCCCGTTCCGTTACCATTCCCGTTCCATTTCCGTTCCCGTTCCGTTTCCGTTCCCGTTCCATTTCCGTTCTCGTTCCGTTTCCGTTCCCGTTCCATTTCCATTCCCGTTCCATTTCCGTTCCCGTTCCATTTCCATTCCCGTTCCATTTCCATTCCCTTTCCATTTCCATTTCATTCCATTCCGTTCTGCTCGGGTACATTCCATTCCATTCCATTGCATTCCATTCCGTTCTGCTCCTGTCCATTCCATTCCATTCCGTTCCGTTCCATTCCGTTCTACTCGGGTAGATTCCATTCCATTCCATTCCATTCCATTCCATTCCATTCCATTCTACTGGCGTCCATTCCATTCCATTCCATTCCATTCCATTGCATTCCATTCCATTCCATTCCATTCCGTTCCGTTCTACTCGATTAAATTCCATTCAATTCCATTCCATTCCGTTCTACTCGGGTAGATTCCATTCCATTCCATTCCATTCCTTTCCATTCCATTGCATTCCATTGCATTGCATTGCACTCAATTCCATTCCATTCCATTCCATTCCATTCCATTCCATTCCATTCCATTCCGTTCCGTTCAACTCGGTTACATTCCATTCAATTACATTCCATTCCGTTCTACTCGGTTACATTCCATTCCATTCCATTCCATTCCATTCCAATCCATTCCATTCCATTACATTCCGTTCTACTCGTGTACATTCCATTCCATTCCATTCCATTCCATTCCATTCCATTCCATTCCATTCCATTCCATTCCATTCCGTTCTACTTTGGTACATTCCATTCCATTCCATTCCATTCCATTCCATTCCATTCCATTCCATTCCATTCCATTCCGTTCTACTCAGGTTGATTCCATTCTATTCCATTCCATTCCATTTCATTCCATTCCATTCCATTCCATTCCATTCCATTCCAATCCATTCCATTCCATTGAATTCCATTCCATTCCATTCCATTCCATGGAATTCCATTCCATTCCATTCCATTCCATGGAATTCCATTCCATTCCATTCCATTCCATGGAATTCCATTCCATTCCATTCCATTCCATGGAATTCCATTCCATTCCATTCCATGGAATTCCATTCCATTCCATTCCATTCCATGGAATTCCATTCCATTCCATTCCATTCCATGGAATTCCATTCCATTCCATTCCATTCCATTCCATGGAATTCCATTCCATTCCATTCCATGGAATTCCATTCCATTCCATTCCATTCCATTCCATGGAATTCCATTCCATTCCATTCCATTCCATTGAATTCCATTCCGTTCCATTCCATTCCATTGAATTCCATTCCATTCCATTCCATTCCATTCCATTCCATTCCATTCCATTGAATTCCGTTCCATTCCATTCCATTCCATTCCATTCCATCCCATTCCATTCCATTCCATTTCATTCCGTTCTACTCGGGTTGATTCCATTCTATTCCATTCCATTCCATTCGATCCCATTTGATTCCATTCGATTCCATTCAATTCCATTCGATTCCATTCCATTCCACTCCATTCCATTCCATTGAATTCCATTCCATTCCATTCCATTCCATTCCATGGAATTCCATTCCATTCCATTCCATTCCATTCCATTCCATAGAATTCCATTCCATTCCATTCCATTCTATTGAATTCCGTTCCATTCCATTCCATTCCGTTCCGTTCCGTTCCGTTCCGTTCCGTTGCGTTCCGTTCCGTTCCGTTGTGTTCCGTTCCGTTCTACTCGGGTTGATTCCATTCTATTCCATTCCATTCCAATCCATTCCATTCCATTCCATCGAATTCCATTCCATTCCATTCCATTCCATTCCATTCCATTCCATTCCATTGAATTCCATTCCATTCCATTCCATTCCATGGAATTCCGTTCCATTCCATTCCATTCCGTTCCGTTCCGTCCCGTTCCGTTCCGTTCCGTTCCGTTGCGTTCCGCTCCGTTCTACTCGGGTTGATTCCATTCTATTCCATTCCATTCCATTCGATTCCATTCGATTCCATTCGATTCCACTCCATTCCATTCCATAGAATTCCATTCCATTCCATTCCATTCCATGGAATTCCATTCCATTCCATTCCATTCCATTGAATTCCATTCCATTCCATTCCATTCCATTGAATTCCATTCCATTCCATTCCATAACATTCCATTCCATTCCATTCCATTCCATTCCATTCCGTTCCATTCCATTCTACTGTTGTCCATTCCATTCCATTCCATTCCATTCCATTCCATTCCATTCCATTCCATTCCATTCCTTTCCATTCCATTGCATTCCATTGCATTCCATTCCATTCCATTCCATTCCTTTCCATTCCATTCCATTCCATTCCATTCCATTCCATTCCATTGAATTCCATTCCATTCCGTTGAATTCCATTCCATTCCATTCCATTCCATTGAATTCCGTTCCATTCCATTCCATTCCATTCCATTCCATTCCATAGAATTCCATTCCATTCTATTCCATAGAATTCCGTTCCGTTCCATTCCATTCCATTCCATTCCATTCCATTCCATTCCATTCCATTGAATTCCATTCCATTCCATTCCATTCCATTCCATTGAATTCCATTCCATTGAATTCCATTCCATTCCATTCCATTCCATTCCATTCCATTCCATTCCATTCTACTGGTGTCCATTCCATTCCATTCCATTCCATTCCATTCCATTCCATTCCATTCCTTTCCATTCCATTGCATTCCATTGCATTCCGTTCCATTCCATTCCATTCCATTCCTTTCCGTTCCGCTCCGTTCCGTTCCGTTCCGTTGCGTTCCGCTCCGTTCTACTCGGGTTGATTCCATTCTATTCCATTCCATTCCATTCGATCCCATTCGATTCCATTCGATTCCATTCGATTCCATTCGATTCCACTCCATTCCATTCCATAGAATTCCATTCCATTCCATTCCATTTGAATTCCATTCCATTCCATTCCATTCCATTCTATTCCATTCCATTCCATTCCATTCCATTCCATTCCATTCCATTCCATTCCATTCTACTCGGGTTTGCATTCTATTCCATTCGATTCCATTCGATTCCATTCGATTCCATTCCATTCCATTCCATTCCATTCCATTCCATTCCATTCCATTCCATTGAATTCCATTCCATTCCATTCCATTCCATTCCGTTGAATTCCATTCCATTCCATTCCATTCCATTCCAATCCATTCCATTCCATTCCATAGAATTCCATTCCATTCCATTCCATTCCATTCCATTCCATTGAATTCCATTCCATTCCATTCCATAGAATTCCATTCCATTCCATTCCATTCCATTGAATTCCATTCCATTCCATTCCATTCCATTCCATTCCATTCCATTCCATTCTACTGGTGTCCATTCCATTCCATTCCATTCCATTCCATTCCATTCCATTCCTTTCCATTCCATTGCATTCCACTGCATTCCATTCCATTCCATTCCATTCCATTCCATTCCACTCCACTCCACTCCACTCCACTCCATTCCACTCCACTCCACTCCGGTACATTCCATTCCATTCCATTCCATTCCATTCCATTCCGTGCTTCTCAGGTACATTCCGTTCCGTTCCATTCCATTCCATTCCATTCCATTCCATTCCGTTCCAGTGCACTCTACTCCACTCCATTCCACTCCACTCCACTCCGGTACATTCCATTCCATTCCATTCCATTCCATTCCATTCCATTTCCATTCCCGTTCCATTTCCATTCCCGTTCCATTTCCATTCCCGTTCCGTTACCATTCCCGTTCCATTTCCGTTCCCGTTCCGTTTCCGTTCCCGTTCCATTTCCGTTCTCGTTCCGTTTCCGTTCCCGTTCCATTTCCATTCCCGTTCCATTTCCGTTCCCGTTCCATTTCCATTCCCGTTCCATTTCCATTCCCTTTCCATTTCCATTTCATTCCATTCCGTTCTGCTCGGGTACATTCCATTCCATTCCATTGCATTCCATTCCGTTCTGCTCCTGTCCATTCCATTCCATTCCATTCCGTTCCATTCCGTTCTACTCGGGTAGATTCCATTCCATTCCATTCCATTCCATTCCATTCCATTCCATTCCATTCCATTCCATTCCATTCCATTCTACTGGTGTCCATTCCATTCCATTCCATTCCATTCCATTCCATTCCATTCCATTCCATTCCATTCCATTACATTCCATTCCATTCCGTTCCGTTCCGTTCTACTCGGTTACATTCCATTCAATTCCATTCCATTCCGTTCTACTCGGGTAGATTCCATTCCATTCCATTCCATTCCTTTCCATTCCATTGCATTCCATTGCATTGCATTGCACTCAATTCCATTCCATTCCATTCCATTCCATTCCATGGAATTCCATTCCATTCCATTCCATTCCATTGAATTCCATTCCATTCCATTCCATTCCATTGAATTCCATTCCATTCCATTCCATAACATTCCATTCCATTCCATTCCATTCCATTCCATTCCGTTCCATTCCATTCTACTGTTGTCCATTCCATTCCATTCCATTCCATTCCATTCCATTCCATTCCATTCCATTCCATTCCTTTCCAATCCATTGCATTCCATTGCATTCCATTCCATTCCATTCCATTCCTTTCCATTCCATTCCATTCCATTCCATTCCATTCCATTCCATTCCATTGAATTCCATTCCATTCCGTTGAATTCCATTCCATTCCATTCCATTCCATTGAATTCCGTTCCATTCCATTCCATTCCATTCCATTCCATTCCATAGAATTCCATTCCATTCTATTCCATAGAATTCCGTTCCGTTCCATTCCATTCCATTCCATTCCATTCCATTCCATTCCATTCCATTGAATTCCATTCCATTCCATTCCATTCCATTCCATTGAATTCCATTCCATTGAATTCCATTCCATTCCATTCCATTCCATTCCATTCCATTCCATTCCATTCTACTGGTGTCCATTCCATTCCATTCCATTCCATTCCATTCCATTCCATTCCATTCCTTTCCATTCCATTGCATTCCATTGCATTCCGTTCCATTCCATTCCATTCCATTCCTTTCCGTTCCGCTCCGTTCCGTTCCGTTCCGTTGCGTTCCGCTCCGTTCTACTCGGGTTGATTCCATTCTATTCCATTCCATTCCATTCGATCCCATTCGATTCCATTCGATTCCATTCGATTCCATTCGATTCCACTCCATTCCATTCCATAGAATTCCATTCCATTCCATTCCATTTGAATTCCATTCCATTCCATTCCATTCCATTCTATTCCATTCCATTCCATTCCATTCCATTCCATTCCATTCCATTCCATTCCATTCTACTCGGGTTTGCATTCTATTCCATTCGATTCCATTCGATTCCATTCGATTCCATTCCATTCCATTCCATTCCATTCCATTCCATTCCATTCCATTCCATTGAATTCCATTCCATTCCATTCCATTCCATTCCGTTGAATTCCATTCCATTCCATTCCATTCCATTCCAATCCATTCCATTCCATTCCATAGAATTCCATTCCATTCCATTCCATTCCATTCCATTCCATTGAATTCCATTCCATTCCATTCCATAGAATTCCATTCCATTCCATTCCATTCCATTGAATTCCATTCCATTCCATTCCATTCCATTCCATTCCATTCCATTCCATTCTACTGGTGTCCATTCCATTCCATTCCATTCCATTCCATTCCATTCCATTCCATTCCTTTCCATTCCATTGCATTCCACTGCATTCCATTCCATTCCATTCCATTCCATTCCATTCCACTCCACTCCACTCCACTCCACTCCATTCCACTCCACTCCACTCCGGTACATTCCATTCCATTCCATTCCATTCCATTCCATTCCGTGCTTCTCAGGTACATTCCGTTCCGTTCCATTCCATTCCATTCCATTCCATTCCATTCCGTTCCAGTGCACTCTACTCCACTCCACTCCACTCCACTCCACTCCGGTACATTCCATTCCATTCCATTCCATTCCATTCCATTCCATTTCCATTCCCGTTCCATTTCCATTCCCGTTCCATTTCCATTCCCGTTCCGTTACCATTCCCGTTCCATTTCCGTTCCCGTTCCGTTTCCGTTCCCGTTCCATTTCCGTTCTCGTTCCGTTTCCGTTCCCGTTCCATTTCCGTTCTCGTTCCGTTTCCGTTCCCGTTCCATTTCCATTCCCGTTCCATTTCCGTTCCCGTTCCATTTCCATTCCCGTTCCATTTCCATTCCCTTTCCATTTCCATTTCATTCCATTCCGTTCTGCTCGGGTACATTCCATTCCATTCCATTGCATTCCATTCCGTTCTGCTCCTGTCCATTCCATTCCATTCCATTCCGTTCCATTCCGTTCTACTCGGGTAGATTCCATTCCATTCCATTCCATTCCATTCCATTCCATTCCATTCCATTCCATTCCATTCCATTCCATTCTACTGGTGTCCATTCCATTCCATTCCATTCCATTCCATTCCATTCCATTCCATTCCATTACATTCCATTCCATTCCGTTCCGTTCCGTTCTACTCGGTTACATTCCATTCAATTCCATTCCATTCCGTTCTACTCGGGTAGATTCCATTCCATTCCATTCCATTCCTTTCCATTCCATTGCATTCCATTGCATTGCATTGCACTCAATTCCATTCCATTCCATTCCATTCCATTCCATTCCATTCCATTCCATTCCGTTCCGTTCAACCCGGTTACATTCCATTCAATTACATTCCATTCCGTTCTACTCGGTTACATTCCATTCCATTCCATTCCATTCCATTCCAATCCATTCCATTCCATTCCATTCCGTTCTACTCGGGTACATTGCATTCCATTCCATTCCATTCCATTCCATTCCATTCCATTCCATTCCATTCCATTCCATTCCGTTCTACTTTGGTACATTCCATTCCATTCCATTCCATTCCATTCCATTCCATTCCATTCCATTCCATTCCATTCCATTCCATTGAATTCCATTCCATTCCATTCCATTCCATTCCATTCCATTCCATTCCATTCTACTGGTGTCCATTCCATTCCATTCCATTCCTTTCCATTCCATTCCATTCCTTTCCATTCCATTGCATTCCATTGCATTCCGTTCCATTCCATTCCATTCCATTCCACTCCACTCCACTCCACTCCACTCCATTCCACTCCACTCCACTCCGGTACATTCCATTCCATTCCATTCCATTCCATTCCATTCCGTGCTTCTCAGGTACATTCCGTTCCGTTCCATTCCATTCCATTCCATTCCATTCCATTCCGTTCCAGTGCACTCTACTCCACTCCACTCCACTCCACTCCACTCCGGTACATTCCATTCCATTCCATTCCGTTCCATTCCATTCCATTGAATTCCATTCCATTCCATTCCATTCCATTCCATTCCATTGAATTCCGTTCCATTCCATTCCATTCCATTCCATTCCATCCCATTCCATTCCATTCCATTTCATTCCGTTCTACTCGGGTTGATTCCATTCTATTCCATTCCATTCCATTCGATCCCATTTGATTCCATTCGATTCCATTCAATTCCATTTGATTCCATTCCATTCCACTCCTTTCCATTCCATTGAATTCCATTCCATTCCATTCCATAGAATTCCATTCCATTCCATTCCATTCCATTGAATTCCGTTCCATTCCATTCCATTCAGTTCCGTTCCATTCCGTTCCGTTCCGTTCCGTTGCGTTCCGTTCCGTTCCGTTGTGTTCCGTTCCGTTCTACTCGGGTTGATTCCATTCTATTCCATTCCATTCCAATCCATTCCATTCCATTCCATCGAATTCCATTCCATTCCATTCCATTCCATTCCATTGAATTCCATTCCATTCCATTCCATTCCATGGAATTCCGTTCCATTCCATTCCATTCCGTTCGGTTCCGTCCCGTTCCGTTCCGTTCCGTTCCGTTGCGTTCCGCTCCGTTCTACTCGGGTTGATTCCATTCTATTCCATTCCATTCCATTCGATTCCATTCGATTCCATTCGATTCCACTCCATTCCATTCCATAGAATTCCATTCCATTCCATTCCATTCCATGGAATTCCATTCCATTCCATTCCATGGAATTCCATTCCATGGAATTCCATTCCATTCCATTCCATGGAATTCCATTCCATTCCATTCCATTGAATTCCATTCCATTCCATTCCATTCCATTCCATTCCATTCCATTACGTTCCATTCCATTCTACTGTTGTCCATTCCATTCCATTCCATTCCATTCCATTCCATTCCATTCCATTCCATTCCTTTCCATTCCATTGCATTCCATTGCATTCCATTCCATTCCATTCCATTCCATTCCATTCCATTCCATTCCATTCCATTCCACTCCACACCACTCCAGTCCACTCCATTCCACTCCACTCCACTCCGGTACATTCCATTCCATTCCATTCCATTCCATTCCATTCCATTCCGTGCTTCTCAGGTACATTCCGTTCCGTTCCATTCCATTCCATTCCACTCCGTTCCAGTGCACTCTACTCCACTCCACTCCACTCCGGTACATTCCATTCCATTCCATTCCATTCCATTCCATTCCATTTCCATTCCCATTCCATTTCCATTCCCGTTCCATTTCCATTCCCGTTTCTTTTCCATTCCCGTTCCATTTCCATTCCCGTTCCATTACCATTCCCGTTCCATTTCCATTCCCGATCCATTTCCATTCCCGTTCCTTTTCCATTCCCGTTCCATTTCCATTCCTGTTCCGTTACCATTCCCGTTCCATTTCCGTCCCCGTTCCATTTCCATTCCCGTTCCATTTCCGTTCTCGTTCCGTTTCCATTCCCGTTCCATTTCCATTCCCGTTTCAATTGCGTTCCCGTTCCATTTCCATTCCCGTTCCATTTCCATTCCCTTTCCATTTCCATTTCATTCCTTTCCGTTCTGCTCGGGTACATTCCATTCCATTCCATTGCATTCCATTCCGTTCTGCTCCTGTCCATTCCATTCCATTCCATTCCGTTCCATTCCGTTCTACTCGGGTAGATTCCATTCCATTCCATTCCATTCCATTCCATTCCATTCCATTCCATTCCATTCCATTCCATTCTACTGGTGTCCATTCCATTCCATTCCCTTCCATTCCATTCCATTCCATTGCATTCCATTCCATTCCATTCCGTTCCGTTCTACTCGGTTACATTCCATTCAATTCCATTCCATTCCGTTCTACTCGGGTAGATTCCATTCCATTCCATTCCATTCCTTTCCATTCCATTGCATTCCATTGCATTGCATTGCACTCAATTCCATTCCATTCCATTCCATTCCATTCCATTCCATTCCATTCCATTCCGTTCCGTTCAACTCGGTTACATTCCATTCAATTACATTCCATTCCGTTCTACTCGGTTACATTCCATTCCATTCCATTCCAATCCATTCCATTCCATTACATTCCGTTCTACTCGTGTACATTCCATTCCATTCCATTCCATTCCATTCCATTCCATTCCATTCCATTCCATTCCATTCCGTTCTACTTTGGTACATTCCATTCCATTCCATTCCATTACATTACATTACATTCCATTCCATTCCATTCCGTCCTACTCGGGTTGATTCCATTCTATTCCATTCCATTCCATTCCATTCCATTCCATTCCATTCGATTCCATTCCATTCCATTCCATGGAATTCCATTCCATTCCATTCCATTCCATTGAATTCCATTCCATTCCATTCCATTCCATTCCATTCCATTCCATTCCATTCCATTCCATTCCATTCCATTCCGTTGAATTCCATTCCATTCCGTTGAATTCCATTCCATTCCATTCCATTCCATTGAATTCCGTTACATTCCATTCCATTCCATTCCATTCCATTCCATAGAATTCCATTCCATTCTATTCCATAGAATTCCGTTCCGTTCCATTCCATTCCATTCCATTCCATTCCATTCCATTCCATTGAATTCCATTCCATTCCATTCCATTCCATTCCATTGAATTCCATTCTGTTCCATTCCATTCCTTTGAATTCCGTTCCATTCCATTCCATTCCATTCCTTTCCGTTCCGCTCCATTCCGTTCCGTTCCGTTGCGTTCCGCTCCGTTCTACTCGGGTTGATTCCATTCTATTCCATTCCATTCCATTCGATCCCATTCGATTCCATTCGATTCCATTCGATTCCATTCGATTCCACTCCATTCCATTCCATAGAATTCCATTCCATTCCATTCCATTTGAATTCCATTCCATTCCATTCCATTCCATTCTATTCCATTCCATTCCATTCCATTCCATTCCATTCCATTCCATTCCATTCTACTCGGGTTTGCATTCTATTCCATTCGATTCCATTCGATTCCATTCGATTCCATTCGATTCCATTCCATTCCATTCCATTCCATTCCATTCCATTCCATTGAATTCCGTTCCATTCCATTCCATTCCATTCCATTCCATCCCATTCCATTCCATTCCATTTCATTCCGTTCTACTCGGGTTGATTCCATTCTATTCCATTCCATTCCATTCTATCCCATTTGATTCCATTCGATTCCATTCAATTCCATTCGATTCCATTCCATTCCACTCCATTCCATTCCATTGAATTCCATTCCATTCCATTCCATTCCATTCCATGGAATTCCATTCCATTCCATTCCATTCCATTCCATTCCATAGAATTCCATTCCATTCCATTCCATTCCATTGAATTCCGTTCCATTCCATTCCATTCCGTTCCGTTCCGTTCCGTTCCGTTCCGTTCCGTTGCGTTCCGTTCCGTTCCGTTGTGTTCCGTTCCGTTCTACTCGGGTTGATTCCATTCTATTCCATTCCATTCCAATCCATTCCATTCCATTCCATCGAATTCCATTCCATTCCATTCCATTCCATTCCACTCCATTCCATTCCATTGAATTCCATTCCATTCCATTCCATTCCATGGAATTCCGTTCCATTCCATTCCATTCCGTTCCGTTCCGTCCCGTTCCGTTCCGTTCCGTTCCGTTGCGTTCCGCTCCGTTCTACTCGGGTTGATTCCATTCTATTCCATTCCATTCCATTCGATTCCATTCGATTCCATTCGATTCCACTCCATTCCATTCCATAGAATTCCATTCCATTCCATTCCATTCCATGGAATTCCATTCCATTCCATTCCATTCCATTGAATTCCATTCCATTCCATTCCATTCCATTGAATTCCATTCCATTCCATTCCATTCCATTCCATTCCATTCCATTCCATTCCATTCCATTCCGTTCCATTCCATTCTACTGTTGTCCATTCCATTCCATTCCATTCCATTCCATTCCATTCCATTCCATTCCTTTCCATTCTATTGCATTCCATTGCATTCCATTCCATTCCATTCCATTCCATTCCATTCCATTCCATTCCACTCCACACCACTCCAGTCCACTCCATTCCACTCCACTCCATTCCGGTACATTCCATTCCATTCCATTCCATTCCATTCCATTCCATTCCGTGCTTCTCAGGTACATTCCGTTCCGTTCCATTCCATTCCATTCCATTCCATTCCATTCCGTTCCAGTGCACTCTACTCCACTCCACTCCACTCCACTCCGGTACATTCCATTCCATTCCATTCCATTCCATTCCATTCCATTTCCATTCCCATTCCATTTCCATTCCCGTTCCATTTCCATTCCCGTTTCTTTTCCATTCCCGTTCCATTTCCATTCCCGTTCCATTACCATTCCCGTTCCATTTCCATTCCCGATCCATTTCCATTCCCGTTCCTTTTCCATTCCCGTTCCATTTCCATTCCTGTTCCGTTACCATTCCCGTTCCATTTCCGTTCCCGTTCCGTTTCCGTTCCCGTTCCATTTCCGTTCTCGTTCCGTTTCCGTTCCCGTTCCATTTCCATTCCCGTTTCAATTGCGTTCCCGTTCCATTTCCATTCCCGTTCCATTTCCATTCCCTTTCCATTTCCATTTCATTCCTTTCCGTTCTGCTCGGGTACATTCCATTCCATTCCATTGCATTCCATTCCGTTCTGCTCCTGTACATTTCATTCCATTCCATTCCGTTCCATTCCGTTCTACTCGGGTAGATTCCATTCCATTCCATTCCATTCCATTCCATTCCATTCCATTCCATTCCATTCCATTCCATTCCATTCCATTCTACTGGTGTCCATTCCATTCCATTCCATTCCATTCTATTGCATTCCATTCCATTCCATTCCATTCCATTCCGTTCCGTTCTACTCGGTTACATTCCATTCAATTCCATTCCATTCCGTTCTACTCGGGTAGATTCCATTCCATTCCATTCCATTCCTTTCCATTCCATTGCATTCCATTGCATTGCATTGCACTCAATTCCATTCCATTCCATTCCATTCCATTCCATTCCATTCCGTTCCGTTCAACCCGGTTACATTCCATTCAATTACATTCCATTCCGTTCTACTCGGTTACATTCCATTCCATTCCATTCCATTCCATTCCAATCCATTCCATTCCATTCCATTCCGTTCTACTCGGGTACATTGCATTCCATTCCATTCCATTCCATTCCATTCCAATCCATTCCATTCCATTCCATTCCGTTCTACTTTGGTACATTCCATTCCATTCCATTCCATTCCATTACATTACATTCCATTCCATTCCATTCCGTTCTACTCGGGTTGATTCCATTCTATTCCATTCCATTCCATTGAATTCCGTTCCATTCCATTCGATTCCATTCCATTCCATTCCATTCCATTCCATTCCATTCCATTCCATTCCATTCCATTCCATTCCATTCTACTGGTGTCCATTCCATTCCATTCCATTCCATTCCATTCCATTCCATTCCTTTCCATTCCATTGCATTCCATTGCATTCCGTTCCATTCCATTCCATTCCATTCCACTCCACTCCACTCCACTCCACTCCATTCCACTCCACTCCACTCCGGTACATTCCATTCCATTCCATTCCATTCCATTCCATTCCGTGCTTCTCAGGTACATTCCGTTCCGTTCCATTCCATTCCATTCCATTCCATTCCATTCCGTTCCAGTGCACTCTACTCCACTCCACTCCACTCCACTCCACTCCGGTACATTCCATTCCATTCCATTCCATTCCATTCCATTCCATTTCCATTCCCATTCCATTTCCATTCCCGTTCCATTTCCATTCCCGTTTCTTTTCCATTCCCGTTCCATTTCCATTCCAGTTCCATTACCATTCCCGTTCCATTTCCATTCCCGATCCATTTCCATTCCCGTTCCATTTCCATTCCCGTTCCATTTCCATTCCCGTTCCGTTACCATTCCCGTTCCATTTCCGTTCCCGTTCCGTTTCCGTTCCCGTTCCATTTCCGTTCTCGTTCCGTTTCCGTTCCCGTTCCATTTCCATTCCCGTTCCATTTCCGTTCCCGTTCCATTTCCATTCCCGTTCCATTTCCATTCCCTTTCCATTTCCATTTCATTCCATTCCGTTCTGCTCGGGTACATTCCATTCCATTCCATTGCATTCCATTCCGTTCTGCTCCTGTCCATTCCATTCCATTCCATTCCGTTCCATTCCGTTCTACTCGGGTAGATTCCATTCCATTCCATTCCATTCCATTCCATTCCATTCCATTCTACTGGTGTCCATTCCATTCCATTCCATTCCATTCCATTGCATTCCATTCCATTCCATTCCATTCCGTTCCGTTCTACTCGATTACATTCCATTCAATTCCATTCCATTCCGTTCTACTCGGGTAGATTCCATTCCATTCCATTCCATTCCTTTCCATTCCATTGCATTCCATTGCATTGCATTGCACTCAATTCCATTCCATTCCATTCCATTCCATTCCATTCCATTCCATTCCATTCCATTCCGTTCCGTTCAACTCGGTTACATTCCATTCAATTACATTCCATTCCGTTCTACTCGGTTACATTCCATTCCATTCCATTCCATTCCATTCCAATCCATTCCATTCCATTACATTCCGTTCTACTCGTGTACATTCCATTCCATTCCATTCCATTCCATTCCATTCCATTCCATTCCATTCCATTCCATTCCATTCCGTTCTACTTTGGTACATTCCATTCCATTCCATTCCATTCCATTCCATTCCATTCCATTCCGTTCTACTCAGGTTGATTCCATTCTATTCCATTCCATTCCATTTCATTCCATTCCATTCCATTCCATTCCATTCCATTCCAATCCATTCCATTCCATTGAATTCCATTCCATTCCATTCCATTCCATGGAATTCCATTCCATTCCATTCCATTCCATTGAATTCCATTCCGTTCCATTCCATTCCATTGAATTCCATTCCATTCCATTCCATTCCATTCCATTCCATTCCATTCCATTGAATTCCGTTCCATTCCATTCCATTCCATTCCATTCCATCCCATTCCATTCCATTCCATTTCATTCCGTTCTACTCGGGTTGATTCCATTCTATTCCATTCCATTCCATTCGATCCCATTTGATTCCATTCGATTCCATTCAATTCCATTCGATTCCATTCCATTCCACTCCATTCCATTCCATTGAATTCCATTCCATTCCATTCCATTCCATTCCATGGAATTCCATTCCATTCCATGGAATTCCATTCCATTCCATTCCATTCCATTCCATTCCATAGAATTCCATTCCATTCCATTCCATTCCATTGAATTCCGTTCCATTCCATTCCATTCCATGGAATTCCATTCCTTTCCATTCCATTGCATTGAATTCCATTCCATTCCATTCCATTCCATTGAATTCCATTCCATTCCATTCCATTCCATTCCATTCCATTCCATTCCATTCCATTCCGTTCCATTCCATTCTACTGTTGTCCATTCCATTCCATTCCATTCCATTCCATTCCATTCCATTCCATTCCATTCCATTCCATTCCTTTCCATTCCATTGCATTCCATTGCATTCCATTCCATTCCATTCCATTCCATTCCATTCCATTCCATTCCACTCCACACCACTCCAGTCCACTCCATTCCACTCCACTCCATTCCGGTACATTCCATTCCATTCCATTCCATTCCATTCCATTCCATTCCGTGCTTCTCAGGTACATTCCGTTCCGTTCCATTCCATTCCATTCCATTCCATTCCGTTCCAGTGCACTCTACTCCACTCCACTCCACTCCACTCCGGTACATTCCATTCCATTCCATTCCATTCCATTCCATTCCATTCCATTTCCATTCCCATTCCATTTCCATTCCCGTTCCATTTCCATTCCCGTTTCTTTTCCATTCCCGTTCCATTTCCATTCCCGTTCCATTACCATTCCCGTTCCATTTCCATTCCCGATCCATTTCCATTCCCGTTCCTTTTCCATTCCCGTTCCATTTCCATTCCTGTTCCGTTACCATTCCCGTTCCATTTCCGTTCCCGTTCCGTTTCCGTTCCCGTTCCATTTCCGTTCTCGTTCCGTTTCCGTTCCCGTTCCATTTCCATTCCCGTTTCAATTGCGTTCCCGTTCCATTTCCATTCCCGTTCCATTTCCATTCCCTTTCCATTTCCATTTCATTCCTTTCCGTTCTGCTCGGGTACATTCCATTCCATTCCATTGCATTCCATTCCGTTCTGCTCCTGTACATTCCATTCCATTCCATTCCGTTCCATTCCGTTCTACTCGGGTAGATTCCATTCCATTCCATTCCATTCCATTCCATTCCATTCCATTCCATTCCATTCCATTCCATTCCATTCTACTGGTGTCCATTCCATTCCATTCCATTCCATTCCATTCCATTCCATTGCATTCCATTCCATTCCATTCCATTCCATTCCGTTCCGTTCTACTCGGTTACATTCCATTCAATTCCATTCCATTCCGTTCTACTCGGGTAGATTCCATTCCATTCCATTCCATTCCTTTCCATTCCATTGCATTGCATTGCACTCAATTCCATTCCATTCCATTCCATTCCATTCCATTCCATTCCATTCCATTCCATTCCATTCCGTTCCGTTCAACCCGGTTACATTCCATTCAATTACATTCCATTCCGTTCTACTCGGTTACATTCCATTCCATTCCATTCCATTCCATTCCAATCCATTCCATTCCATTCCATTCCGTTCTACTCGGGTACATTGCATTCCATTCCATTCCATTCCATTCCATTCCATTCCATTCCATTCCATTCCATTCCATTCCATTCCGTTCTACTTTGGTACATTCCATTCCATTCCATTCCATTCCATTCCATTACATTCCATTCCATTCCATTCCGTTCTACTCGGGTTGATTCCATTCTATTCCATTCCATTCCATTCCATTCCATTCCATTCCATTCCATTCGATTCCATTCCATTCCATTCCGTGGAATTCCATTCCATTCCATTCCATTCCATTGAATTCCATTCCATTCCATTCCATTCCATTCCATTCCATTCCATTCCATTGAATTCCATTCCATTCCATTCCATTCCATTCCATTCCATTCCATTCCATTCCATTCTAATGGTGTCCATTCCATTCCATTCCATTCCATTCCATTCCATTCCATTCCATTCCTTTCCATTCCATTGCATTCCATTGCATTCCGTTCCATTCCATTCCATTCCATTCCACTCCACTCCACTCCACTCCACTCCATTCCACTACACTCCACTCCGGTACATTCCATTCCATTCCATTCCATTCCATTCCATTCCGTGCTTCTCAGGTACATTCCGTTCCGTTCCATTCCATTCCATTCCATTCCATTCCATTCCGTTCCAGTGCACTCTACTCCACTCCACTCCACTCCACTCCACTCCGGTACATTCCATTCCATTCCATTCCATTCCATTCCATTCCATTTCCATTCCCATTCCATTTCCATTCCCGTTCCATTTCCATTCCCGTTTCTTTTCCATTCCCGTTCCATTTCCATTCCAGTTCCATTACCATTCCCGTTCCATTTCCATTCCCGATCCATTTCCATTCCCGTTCCATTTCCATTCCCGTTCCATTTCCATTCCCGTTCCGTTACCATTCCCGTTCCATTTCCGTTCCCGTTCCGTTTCCGTTCCCGTTCCATTTCCGTTCTCGTTCCGTTTCCGTTCCCGTTCCATTTCCATTCCCGTTCCATTTCCGTTCCCGTTCCATTTCCATTCCCGTTCCATTTCCATTCCCTTTCCATTTCCATTTCATTCCATTCCGTTCTGCTCGGGTACATTCCATTCCATTCCATTGCATTCCATTCCGTTCTGCTCCTGTCCATTCCATTCCATTCCATTCCGTTCCATTCCGTTCTACTCGGGTAGATTCCATTCCATTCCATTCCATTCCATTCCATTCCATTCCATTCTACTGGCGTCCATTCCATTCCATTCCATTCCATTCCATTGCATTCCATTCCATTCCATTCCATTCCGTTCCGTTCTACTCGATTAAATTCCATTCAATTCCATTCCATTCCGTTCTACTCGGGTAGATTCCATTCCATTCCATTCCATTCCTTTCCATTCCATTGCATTCCATTGCATTGCATTGCACTCAATTCCATTCCATTCCATTCCATTCCATTCCATTCCATTCCATTCCATTCCGTTCCGTTCAACTCGGTTACATTCCATTCAATTACATTCCATTCCGTTCTACTCGGTTACATTCCATTCCATTCCATTCCATTCCATTCCAATCCATTCCATTCCATTACATTCCGTTCTACTCGTGTACATTCCATTCCATTCCATTCCATTCCATTCCATTCCATTCCATTCCATTCCATTCCATTCCATTCCGTTCTACTTTGGTACATTCCATTCCATTCCATTCCATTCCATTCCATTCCATTCCATTCCATTCCATTCCGTTCTACTCAGGTTGATTCCATTCTATTCCATTCCATTCCATTTCATTCCATTCCATTCCATTCCATTCCATTCCATTCCAATCCATTCCATTCCATTGAATTCCATTCCATTCCATTCCATTCCATGGAATTCCATTCCATTCCATTCCATTCCATGGAATTCCATTCCATTCCATTCCATTCCATGGAATTCCATTCCATTCCATTCCATTCCATGGAATTCCATTCCATTCCATTCCATGGAATTCCATTCCATTCCATTCCATTCCATTCCATGGAATTCCATTCCATTCCATTCCATGGAATTCCATTCCATTCCATTCCATTCCATTCCATGGAATTCCATTCCATTCCATTCCATTCCATTGAATTCCATTCCGTTCCATTCCATTCCATTGAATTCCATTCCATTCCATTCCATTCCATTCCATTCCATTCCATTCCATTGAATTCCGTTCCATTCCATTCCATTCCATTCCATTCCATCCCATTCCATTCCATTCCATTTCATTCCGTTCTACTCGGGTTGATTCCATTCTATTCCATTCCATTCCATTCGATCCCATTTGATTCCATTCGATTCCATTCAATTCCATTCGATTCCATTCCATTCCACTCCATTCCATTCCATTGAATTCCATTCCATTCCATTCCATTCCATTCCATGGAATTCCATTCCATTCCATTCCATTCCATTCCATTCCATAGAATTCCATTCCATTCCATTCCATTCCATTCCATTCCATTCCATTCCATTCCATGGAATTCCATTCCATTCCATTCCATTCCATTCCATTCCATAGAATTCCATTCCATTCCATTCCATTCCATTGAATTCCGTTCCATTCCATTCCATTCCGTTCCGTTCCGTTCCGTTCCGTTCCGTTGCGTTCCGTTCCGTTCCGTTGTGTTCCGTTCCGTTCTACTCGGGTTGATTCCATTCTATTCCATTCCATTCCAATCCATTCCATTCCATTCCATCGAATTCCATTCCATTCCATTCCATTCCATTCCATTCCATTCCATTCCATTGAATTCCATTCCATTCCATTCCATTCCATGGAATTCCGTTCCATTCCATTCCATTCCGTTCCGTTCCGTCCCGTTCCGTTCCGTTCCGTTCCGTTGCGTTCCGCTCCGTTCTACTCAGGTTGATTCCATTCTATTCCATTCCATTCCATTCGATTCCATTCGATTCCATTCGATTCCACTCCATTCCATTCCATAGAATTCCATTCCATTCCATTCCATTCCATGGAATTCCATTCCATTCCATTCCATTCCATTGAATTCCATTCCATTCCATTCCATTCCATTGAATTCCATTCCATTCCATTCCATAACATTCCATTCCATTCCATTCCATTCCATTCCATTCCGTTCCATTCCATTCTACTGTTGTCCATTCCATTCCATTCCATTCCATTCCATTCCATTCCATTCCATTCCATTCCTTTCCATTCCATTGCATTCCATTGCATTCCATTCCATTCCATTCCATTCCTTTCCATTCCATTCCATTCCATTCCATTCCATTCCATTCCATTCCATTGAATTCCATTCCATTCCGTTGAATTCCATTCCATTCCATTCCATTCCATTGAATTCCGTTCCATTCCATTCCATTCCATTCCATTCCATTCCATAGAATTCCATTCCATTCTATTCCATAGAATTCCGTTCCGTTCCATTCCATTCCATTCCATTCCATTCCATTCCATTCCATTCCATTGAATTCCATTCCATTCCATTCCATTCCATTCCATTGAATTCCATTCCATTGAATTCCATTCCATTCCATTCCATTCCATTCCATTCCATTCCATTCCATTCTACTGGTGTCCATTCCATTCCATTCCATTCCATTCCATTCCATTCCATTCCATTCCATTCCTTTCCATTCCATTGCATTCCATTGCATTCCGTTCCATTCCATTCCATTCCATTCCTTTCCGTTCCGCTCCGTTCCGTTCCGTTCCGTTGCGTTCCGCTCCGTTCTACTCGGGTTGATTCCATTCTATTCCATTCCATTCCATTCGATCCCATTCGATTCCATTCGATTCCATTCGATTCCATTCGATTCCACTCCATTCCATTCCATAGAATTCCATTCCATTCCATTCCATTTGAATTCCATTCCATTCCATTCCATTCCATTCTATTCCATTCCATTCCATTCCATTCCATTCCATTCCATTCCATTCCATTCCATTCTACTCGGGTTTGCATTCTATTCCATTCGATTCCATTCGATTCCATTCGATTCCATTCCATTCCATTCCATTCCATTCCATTCCATTCCATTCCATTCCATTGAATTCCATTCCATTCCATTCCATTCCATTCCGTTGAATTCCATTCCATTCCATTCCATTCCATTCCATTCCAATCCATTCCATTCCATTCCATAGAATTCCATTCCATTCCATTCCATTCCATTCCATTCCATTGAATTCCATTCCATTCCATTCCATAGAATTCCATTCCATTCCATTCCATTCCATTGAATTCCATTCCATTCCATTCCATTCCATTCCATTCCATTCCATTCCATTCTACTGGTGTCCATTCCATTCCATTCCATTCCATTCCATTCCATTCCATTCCATTCCATTCCTTTCCATTCCATTGCATTCCACTGCATTCCATTCCATTCCATTCCATTCCATTCCATTCCACTCCACTCCACTCCACTCCACTCCATTCCACTCCACTCCACTCCGGTACATTCCATTCCATTCCATTCCATTCCATTCCATTCCGTGCTTCTCAGGTACATTCCGTTCCGTTCCATTCCATTCCATTCCATTCCATTCCATTCCGTTCCAGTGCACTCTACTCCACTCCACTCCACTCCACTCCACTCCGGTACATTCCATTCCATTCCATTCCATTCCATTCCATTCCATTTCCATTCCCGTTCCATTTCCATTCCCGTTCCATTTCCATTCCCGTTCCGTTACCATTCCCGTTCCATTTCCGTTCCCGTTCCGTTTCCGTTCCCGTTCCATTTCCGTTCTCGTTCCGTTTCCGTTCCCGTTCCATTTCCATTCCCGTTCCATTTCCGTTCCCGTTCCATTTCCATTCCCGCTCCATTTCCATTCCCTTTCCATTTCCATTTCATTCCATTCCGTTCTGCTCGGGTACATTCCATTCCATTCCATTGCATTCCATTCCGTTCTGCTCCTGTCCATTCCATTCCATTCCATTCCGTTCCATTCCGTTCTACTCGGGTAGATTCCATTCCATTCCATTCCATTCCATTCCATTCCATTCCATTCCATTCCATTCCATTCCATTCCATTCTACTGGTGTCCATTCCATTCCATTCCATTCCATTCCATTCCATTCCATTCCATTCCATTCCATTACATTCCATTCCATTCCGTTCCGTTCCGTTCTACTCGGTTACATTCCATTCAATTCCATTCCATTCCGTTCTACTCGGGTAGATTCCATTCCATTCCATTCCATTCCTTTCCATTCCATTGCATTCCATTGCATTGCATTGCACTCAATTCCATTCCATTCCATTCCATTCCATTCCATTCCATTCCATTCCATTCCGTTCCGTTCAACCCGGTTACATTCCATTCAATTACATTCCATTCCGTTCTACTCGGTTACATTCCATTCCATTCCATTCCATTCCATTCCAATCCATTCCATTCCATTCCATTCCGTTCTACTCGTGTACATTGCATTCCATTCCATTCCATTCCATTCCATTCCATTCCATTCCATTCCATTCCATTCCATTCCGTTCTACTTTGGTACATTCCATTCCATTCCATTCCATTCCATTCCATTCCATTCCATTCCATTCCATTCCATTCCATTGAATTCCATTCCATTCCATTCCATTCCATTCCATTCCATTCCATTCCATTCTACTGGTGTCCATTCCATTCCATTCCATTCCTTTCCATTCCATTCCATTCCTTTCCATTCCATTGCATTCCATTGCATTCCGTTCCATTCCATTCCATTCCGTTCCGTTCCGTTCCGTTCCGTTCCGTTGCGTTCCGTTCCGTTCCGTTGTGTTCCGTTCCGTTCTACTCGGGTTGATTCCATTCTATTCCATTCCATTCCAATCCATTCCATTCCATTCCATCGAATTCCATTCCATTCCATTCCATTCCATTCCATTCCATTCCATTCCATTGAATTCCATTCCATTCCATTCCATTCCATGGAATTCCGTTCCATTCCATTCCATTCCGTTCCGTTCCGTCCCGTTCCGTTCCGTTCCGTTCCGTTGCGTTCCGCTCCGTTCTACTCGGGTTGATTCCATTCTATTCCATTCCATTCCATTCGATTCCATTCGATTCCATTCGATTCCACTCCATTCCATTCCATAGAATTCCATTCCATTCCATTCCATTCCATGGAATTCCATTCCATTCCATTCCATTCCATTGAATTCCATTCCATTCCATTCCATTCCATTGAATTCCATTCCATTCCATTCCATAACATTCCATTCCATTCCATTCCATTCCATTCCATTCCGTTCCATTCCATTCTACTGTTGTCCATTCCATTCCATTCCATTCCATTCCATTCCATTCCATTCCATTCCATTCCATTCCTTTCCATTCCATTGCATTCCATTGCATTCCATTCCATTCCATTCCATTCCTTTCCATTCCATTCCATTCCATTCCATTCCATTCCATTCCATTCCATTGAATTCCATTCCATTCCGTTGAATTCCATTCCATTCCATTCCATTCCATTGAATTCCGTTCCATTCCATTCCATTCCATTCCATTCCATTCCATAGAATTCCATTCCATTCTATTCCATAGAATTCCGTTCCGTTCCATTCCATTCCATTCCATTCCATTCCATTCCATTCCATTCCATTGAATTCCATTCCATTCCATTCCATTCCATTCCATTGAATTCCATTCCATTGAATTCCATTCCATTCCATTCCATTCCATTCCATTCCATTCCATTCCATTCTACTGGTGTCCATTCCATTCCATTCCATTCCATTCCATTCCATTCCATTCCATTCCTTTCCATTCCATTGCATTCCATTGCATTCCGTTCCATTCCATTCCATTCCATTCCTTTCCGTTCCGCTCCGTTCCGTTCCGTTCCGTTGCGTTCCGCTCCGTTCTACTCGGGTTGATTCCATTCTATTCCATTCCATTCCATTCGATCCCATTCGATTCCATTCGATTCCATTCGATTCCATTCGATTCCACTCCATTCCATTCCATAGAATTCCATTCCATTCCATTCCATTTGAATTCCATTCCATTCCATTCCATTCCATTCTATTCCATTCCATTCCATTCCATTCCATTCCATTCCATTCCATTCCATTCTACTCGGGTTTGCATTCTATTCCATTCGATTCCATTCGATTCCATTCGATTCCATTCCATTCCATTCCATTCCATTCCATTCCATTCCATTCCATTCCATTGAATTCCATTCCATTCCATTCCATTCCATTCCGTTGAATTCCATTCCATTCCATTCCATTCCATTCCAATCCATTCCATTCCATTCCATAGAATTCCATTCCATTCCATTCCATTCCATTCCATTCCATTGAATTCCATTCCATTCCATTCCATAGAATTCCATTCCATTCCATTCCATTCCATTGAATTCCATTCCATTCCATTCCATTCCATTCCATTCCATTCCATTCCATTCTACTGGTGTCCATTCCATTCCATTCCATTCCATTCCATTCCATTCCATTCCATTCCATTCCTTTCCATTCCATTGCATTCCACTGCATTCCATTCCATTCCATTCCATTCCATTCCATTCCACTCCACTCCACTCCACTCCACTCCATTCCACTCCACTCCACTCCGGTACATTCCATTCCATTCCATTCCATTCCATTCCATTCCGTGCTTCTCAGGTACATTCCGTTCCGTTCCATTCCATTCCATTCCATTCCATTCCATTCCGTTCCAGTGCACTCTACTCCACTCCACTCCACTCCACTCCACTCCGGTACATTCCATTCCATTCCATTCCATTCCATTCCATTCCATTTCCATTCCCGTTCCATTTCCATTCCCGTTCCATTTCCATTCCCGTTCCGTTACCATTCCCGTTCCATTTCCGTTCCCGTTCCGTTTCCGTTCCCGTTCCATTTCCGTTCTCGTTCCGTTTCCGTTCCCGTTCCATTTCCGTTCTCGTTCCGTTTCCGTTCCCGTTCCATTTCCATTCCCGTTCCATTTCCGTTCCCGTTCCATTTCCATTCCCGTTCCATTTCCATTCCCTTTCCATTTCCATTTCATTCCATTCCGTTCTGCTCGGGTACATTCCATTCCATTCCATTGCATTCCATTCCGTTCTGCTCCTGTCCATTCCATTCCATTCCATTCCGTTCCATTCCGTTCTACTCGGGTAGATTCCATTCCATTCCATTCCATTCCATTCCATTCCATTCCATTCCATTCCATTCCATTCCATTCCATTCTACTGGTGTCCATTCCATTCCATTCCATTCCATTCCATTCCATTCCATTCCATTCCATTCCATTACATTCCATTCCATTCCGTTCCGTTCCGTTCTACTCGGTTACATTCCATTCAATTCCATTCCATTCCGTTCTACTCGGGTAGATTCCATTCCATTCCATTCCATTCCTTTCCATTCCATTGCATTCCATTGCATTGCATTGCACTCAATTCCATTCCATTCCATTCCATTCCATTCCATTCCATTCCATTCCATTCCGTTCCGTTCAACCCGGTTACATTCCATTCAATTACATTCCATTCCGTTCTACTCGGTTACATTCCATTCCATTCCATTCCATTCCATTCCAATCCATTCCATTCCATTCCATTCCGTTCTACTCGGGTACATTGCATTCCATTCCATTCCATTCCATTCCATTCCATTCCATTCCATTCCATTCCATTCCATTCCATTCCGTTCTACTTTGGTACATTCCATTCCATTCCATTCCATTCCATTCCATTCCATTCCATTCCATTCCATTCCATTCCATTGAATTCCATTCCATTCCATTCCATTCCATTCCATTCCATTCCATTCCATTCTACTGGTGTCCATTCCATTCCATTCCATTCCTTTCCATTCCATTCCATTCCTTTCCATTCCATTGCATTCCATTGCATTCCGTTCCATTCCATTCCATTCCATTCCACTCCACTCCACTCCACTCCACTCCATTCCACTCCACTCCACTCCGGTACATTCCATTCCATTCCATTCCATTCCATTCCATTCCGTGCTTCTCAGGTACATTCCGTTCCGTTCCATTCCATTCCATTCCATTCCATTCCATTCCGTTCCAGTGCACTCTACTCCACTCCACTCCACTCCACTCCACTCCGGTACATTCCATTCCATTCCATTCCGTTCCATTCCATTCCATTGAATTCCATTCCATTCCATTCCATTCCATTCCATTCCATTGAATTCCGTTCCATTCCATTCCATTCCATTCCATTCCATCCCATTCCATTCCATTCCATTTCATTCCGTTCTACTCGGGTTGATTCCATTCTATTCCATTCCATTCCATTCGATCCCATTTGATTCCATTCGATTCCATTCAATTCCATTTGATTCCATTCCATTCCACTCCTTTCCATTCCATTGAATTCCATTCCATTCCATTCCATAGAATTCCATTCCATTCCATTCCATTCCATTGAATTCCGTTCCATTCCATTCCATTCAGTTCCGTTCCATTCCGTTCCGTTCCGTTCCGTTGCGTTCCGTTCCGTTCCGTTGTGTTCCGTTCCGTTCTACTCGGGTTGATTCCATTCTATTCCATTCCATTCCAATCCATTCCATTCCATTCCATCGAATTCCATTCCATTCCATTCCATTCCATTCCATTGAATTCCATTCCATTCCATTCCATTCCATGGAATTCCGTTCCATTCCATTCCATTCCGTTCGGTTCCGTCCCGTTCCGTTCCGTTCCGTTCCGTTGCGTTCCGCTCCGTTCTACTCGGGTTGATTCCATTCTATTCCATTCCATTCCATTCGATTCCATTCGATTCCATTCGATTCCACTCCATTCCATTCCATAGAATTCCATTCCATTCCATTCCATTCCATGGAATTCCATTCCATGGAATTCCATTCCATTCCATTCCATTGAATTCCATTCCATTCCATTCCATTCCATTCCATTCCATTCCATTCCATTCCGTTCCATTCCATTCTACTGTTGTCCATTCCATTCCATTCCATTCCATTCCATTCCATTCCATTCCATTCCATTCCTTTCCATTCCATTGCATTCCATTGCATTCCATTCCATTCCATTCCATTCCATTCCATTCCATTCCATTCCATTCCATTCCACTCCACACCACTCCAGTCCACTCCATTCCACTCCACTCCACTCCGGTACATTCCATTCCATTCCATTCCATTCCATTCCATTCCATTCCGTGCTTCTCAGGTACATTCCGTTCCGTTCCATTCCATTCCATTCCACTCCGTTCCAGTGCACTCTACTCCACTCCACTCCACTCCACTCCGGTACATTCCATTCCATTCCATTCCATTCCATTCCATTCCATTTCCATTCCCATTCCATTTCCATTCCCGTTCCATTTCCATTCCCGTTTCTTTTCCATTCCCGTTCCATTTCCATTCCCGTTCCATTACCATTCCCGTTCCATTTCCATTCCCGATCCATTTCCATTCCCGTTCCTTTTCCATTCCCGTTCCATTTCCATTCCCGTTCCATTTCCGTTCTCGTTCCGTTTCCATTCCCGTTCCATTTCCATTCCCGTTTCAATTGCGTTCCCGTTCCATTTCCATTCCCGTTCCATTTCCATTCCCTTTCCATTTCCATTTCATTCCTTTCCGTTCTGCTCGGGTACATTCCATTCCATTCCATTGCATTCCATTCCGTTCTGCTCCTGTACATTTCATTCCATTCCATTCCGTTCCATTCCGTTCTACTCGGGTAGATTCCATTCCATTCCATTCCATTCCATTCCATTCCATTCCATTCCATTCCATTCCATTCCATTCCATTCTACTGGTGTCCATTCCATTCCATTCCATTCCATTCTATTGCATTCCATTCCATTCCATTCCATTCCATTCCGTTCCGTTCTACTCGGTTACATTCCATTCAATTCCATTCCATTCCGTTCTACTCGGGTAGATTCCATTCCATTCCATTCCATTCCTTTCCATTCCATTGCATTCCATTGCATTGCATTGCACTCAATTCCATTCCATTCCATTCCATTCCATTCCATTCCATTCCATTCCATTCCGTTCCGTTCAACCCGGTTACATTCCATTCAATTACATTCCATTCTGTTCTACTCGGTTACATTCCATTCCATTCCATTCCATTCCATTCCAATCCATTCCATTCCATTCCATTCCGTTCTACTCGGGTACATTGCATTCCATTCCATTCCATTCCATTCCATTCCATTCCATTCCATTCCATTCCATTCCATTCCGTTCTACTTTGGTACATTCCATTCCATTCCATTCCATTCCATTCCATTACATTCCATTCCATTCCATTCCGTTCTACTCGGGTTGATTCCATTCTATTCCATTCCATTCCATTCCATTCCATTCCATTCCATTCGATTCCATTCCATTCCATTCCATGGAATTCCATTCCATTCCATTCCATTCCATTGAATTCCATTCCATTCCATTCCATTCCATTCCATTCCATTCCATTCCATTCCATTGAATTCCATTACATTCCATTCCATTCCATTCCATTCCATTCCATTCCATTCTACTGGTGTCCATTCCATTCCATTCCATTCCATTCCATTCCATTCCATTCCATTCCTTTCCATTCCATTGCATTCCATTGCATTCCGTTCCATTCCATTCCATTCCATTCCACTCCACTCCACTCCACTCCACTCCATTCCACTCCACTCCACTCCGGTACATTTCATTCCATTCCATTCCATTCCATTCCATTCCGTGCTTCTCAGGTACATTCCGTTCCGTTCCATTCCATTCCATTCCATTCCATTCCATTCCGTTCCAGTGCACTCTACTCCACTCCACTCCACTCCACTCCGGTACATTCCATTCCATTCCATTCCATTCCATTCCATTCCATTCCATTTCCATTCCCATTCCATTTCCATTCCCGTTCCATTTCCATTCCCGTTTCTTTTCCATTCCCGTTCCATTTCCATTCCAGTTCCATTACCATTCCCGTTCCATTTCCATTCCCGATCCATTTCCATTCCCGTTCCATTTCCATTCCCGTTCCATTTCCATTCCCGTTCCGTTACCATTCCCGTTCCATTTCCGTTCCCGTTCCGTTTCCGTTCCCGTTCCATTTCCGTTCTCGTTCTGTTTCCGTTCCCGTTCCATTTCCATTCCCGTTCCATTTCCGTTCCCGTTCCATTTCCATTCCCGTTCCATTTCCATTCCCTTTCCATTTCCATTTCATTCCATTCCGTTCTGCTCGGGTACATTCCATTCCATTCCATTGCATTCCATTCCGTTCTGCTCCTGTCCATTCCATTCCATTCCATTCCGTTCCATTCCGTTCTACTCGGGTAGATTCCATTCCATTCCATTCCATTCCATTCCATTCCATTCCATTCCATTCTACTGGTGTCCATTCCATTCCATTCCATTCCATTCCATTCCATTCCATTCCATTGCATTCCATTCCATTCCGTTCCGTTCTACTCGATTACATTCCATTCAATTCCATTCCATTCCGTTCTACTCGGGTAGATTCCATTCCATTCCATTCCATTCCTTTCCATTCCATTGCATTCCATTGCATTGCATTGCACTCAATTCCATTCCATTCCATTCCATTCCATTCCATTCCATTCCAATCCGTTCCGTTCAACTCGGTTACATTCCATTCAATTACATTCCATTCCGTTCTACTCGGTTACATTCCATTCCATTCCATTCCATTCCATTCCAATCCATTCCATTCCATTACATTCCGTTCTACTCGTGTACATTCCATTCCATTCCATTCCATTCCATTCCATTCCATTCCATTCCATTCCATTCCATTCCATTCCATTCCATTCCGTTCTACTTTGGTACATTCCATTCCATTCCATTCCATTCCATTCCATTCCATTCCATTCCATTCCATTCCATTCCATTCCGTTCTACTCAGGTTGATTCCATTCTATTCCATTCCATTCCATTTCATTCCATTCCATTCCATTCCATTCCATTCCATTCCAATCCATTCCATTCCATTGAATTCCATTCCATTCCATTCCATTCCATGGAATTCCATTCCATTCCATTCCATTCCATTGAATTCCATTCCGTTCCATTCCATTCCATTGAATTCCATTCCATTCCATTCCATTCCATTCCATTCCATTTCATTCCGTTCTACTCGGGTTGATTCCATTCTATTCCATTCCATTCCATTCGATCCCATTTGATTCCATTCGATTCCATTCAATTCCATTCGATTCCATTCCATTCCACTCCATTCCATTCCATTGAATTCCATTCCATTCCATTCCATTCCATTCCATTCCATGGAATTCCATTCCATTCCATTCCATTCCATTCCATTCCATAGAATTCCATTCCATTCCATTCCATTCCATTGAATTCCGTTCCATTCCATTCCATTCCGTTCCGTTCCGTTCCGTTCCGTTCCGTTCCGTTGCGTTCCGTTCCGTTCCGTTGTGTTCCGTTCCGTTCTACTCGGGTTGATTCCATTCTATTCCATTCCATTCCAATCCATTCCATTCCATTCCATCGAATTCCATTCCATTCCATTCCATTCCATTCCATTGAATTCCATTCCATTCCATTCCATTCCATGGAATTCCGTTCCATTCCATTCCATTCCGTTCGGTTCCGTCCCGTTCCGTTCCGTTCCGTTCCGTTGCGTTCCGCTCCGTTCTACTCGGGTTGATTCCATTCTATTCCATTCCATTCCATTCCATTCCATTCGATTCCATTCGATTCCACTCCATTCCATTCCATAGAATTCCATTCCATTCCATTCCATTCCATGGAATTCCATTCCATTCCATTCCATTCCATGGAATTCCATTCCATTCCATTCCATGGAATTCCATTCCATTCCATTCCATTCCATTCCATTCCATTCCATTCCATTCCATTGAATTCCATTCCATTCCATTCCATTCCATTCCATTCCATTCCATTCCATTCCATTCCGTTCCATTCCATTCTACTGTTGTCCATTCCATTCCATTCCATTCCATTCCATTCCATTCCATTCCATTCCATTCCTTTCCATTCCATTGCATTCCATTGCATTCCATTCCATTCCATTCCATTCCATTCCATTCCATTCCATTCCATTCCACTCCACACCACTCCAGTCCACTCCATTCCACTCCACTCCACTCCGGTACATTCCATTCCATTCCATTCCATTCCATTCCATTCCATTCCGTGCTTCTCAGGTACATTCCGTTCCGTTCCATTCCATTCCATTCCATTCCGTTCCAGTGCACTCTACTCCACTCCACTCCACTCCACTCCGGTACATTCCATTCCATTCCATTCCATTCCATTCCATTCCATTTCTATTCCCATTCCATTTCCATTCCCGTTCCATTTCCATTCCCGTTTCTTTTCCATTCCCGTTCCATTTCCATTCCCGTTCCATTACCATTCCCGTTCCATTTCCATTCCCGATCCATTTCCATTCCCGTTCTTTTTCCATTCCCGTTCCATTTCCATTCCTGTTCCGTTACCATTCCCGTTCCATTTCCGTTCCCGTTCCGTTTCCGTTCCCGTTCCATTTCCGTTCTCGTTCCGTTTCCGTTCCCGTTCCATTTCCATTCCCGTTTCAATTGCGTTCCCGTTCCATTTCCATTCCCGTTCCATTTCCATTCCCTTTCCATTTCCATTTCATTCCTTTCCGTTCTGCTCGGGTACATTCCATTCCATTCCATTGCATTCCATTCCGTTCTGCTCCTGTACATTCCATTCCATTCCATTCCGTTCCATTCCGTTCTACTCGGGTAGATTCCATTCCATTCCATTCCATTCCATTCCATTCCATTCCATTCCATTCCATTCCATTCTACTGGTGTCCATTCCATTCCATTCCATTCCATTCCATTCCATTCCATTGCATTCCATTCCATTCCATTCCATTCCATTCCGTTCCGTGCTACTCGGTTACATTCCATTCAATTCCATTCCATTCCGTTCTACTCGGGTAGATTCCATTCCATTCCATTCCATTCCTTTCCATTCCATTGCATTCCATTGCATTGCATTGCACTCAATTCCATTCCATTCCATTCCATTCCATTCCATTCCATTCCATTCCATTCCATTACATTCCGTTCCGTTCAACCCGGTTACATTACATTCAATTACATTCCATTCCGTTCTACTCGGTTACATTCCATTCCATTCCATTCCATTCCATTCCAATCCATTCCATTCCATTCCATTCCGTTCTACTCGGGTACATTGCATTCCATTCCATTCCATTCCATTCCATTCCATTCCATTCCATTCCATTCCATTCCATTCCATTCCGTTCTACTTTGGTACATTCCATTCCATTCCATTCCATTCCATTCCATTCCATTCCATTCCATTCCATTCCATTCCGTTCTACTCGGGTTGATTCCATTCTATTCCATTCCATTCCATTCCATTCCATTCCATTCCATTCGATTCCATTCCATTCCATTCCATGGAATTCCATTCCATTCCATTCCATTCCATTGAATTCTATTCCATTCCATTCCATTCCATTCCATTCCATTCCATTCCATTCCATTCCATTCCATTCCATTCCATTCCATTCTACTGGTGTCCATTCCATTCCATTCCATTCCATTCCATTCCATTCCTTTCCATTCCATTGCATTCCATTGCATTCCGTTCCATTCCATTCCATTCCATTCCACTCCACTCCACTCCACTCCACTCCATTCCACTCCACTCCACTCCGGTACATTCCATTCCATTCCATTCCATTCCATTCCATTCCGTGCTTCTCAGGTACATTCCGTTCCGTTCCATTCCATTCCATTCCATTCCATTCCATTCCGTTCCAGTGCACTCTACTCCACTCCACTCCACTCCACTCCACTCCGGTACATTCCATTCCATTCCATTCCATTCCATTCCATTCCATTTCCATTCCCATTCCATTTCCATTCCCGTTCCATTTCCATTCCCGTTTCTTTTCCATTCCCGTTCCATTTCCATTCCAGTTCCATTACCATTCCCGTTCCATTTCCATTCCCGATCCATTTCCATTCCCGTTCCATTTCCATTCCCGTTCCATTTCCATTCCCGTTCCGTTACCATTCCCGTTCCATTTCCGTTCCCGTTCCGTTTCCGTTCCCGTTCCATTTCCGTTCTCGTTCCGTTTCCGTTCCCGTTCCATTTCCATTCCCGTTCCATTTCCATTCCCGTTCCATTTCCATTCCCGTTCCATTTCCATTCCCTTTCCATTTCCATTTCATTCCATTCCGTTCTGCTCGGGTACATTCCATTCCATTCCATTGCATTCCATTCCGTTCTGCTCCTGTCCATTCCATTCCATTCCATTCCGTTCCATTCCGTTCTACTCGGGTAGATTCCATTCCATTCCATTCCATTCCATTCCATTCCATTCCATTCCATTCCATTCTACTGGTGTCCATTCCATTCCATTCCATTCCATTCCATTCCATTCCATTCCATTCCATTCCATTGCATTCCATTCCATTCCATTCCATTCCGTTCCGTTCTACTCGATTACATTCCATTCAATTCCATTCCATTCCGTTCTACTCGGGTAGATTCCATTCCATTCCATTCCATTCCTTTCCATTCCATTGCATTCCATTGCATTGCATTGCACTCAATACCATTCCATTCCATTCCATTCCATTCCATTCCATTCCATTCCATTCCGTTCCGTTCAACTCGGTTACATTCCATTCAATTACATTCCATTCCGTTCTACTCGGTTACATTCCATTCCATTCCATTCCATTCCATTCCAATCCATTCCATTCCATTACATTCCGTTCTACTCGTGTACATTCCATTCCATTCCATTCCATTCCATTCCATTCCATTCCATTCCATTCCATTCCATTCCATTCCATTCCATTCCGTTCTACTTTGGTACATTCCATTCCATTCCATTCCATTCCATTCCATTCCATTCCATTCCATTCCATTCCATTCCATTCCGTTCTACTCAGGTTGATTCCATTCTATTCCATTCCATTCCATTTCATTCCATTCCATTCCATTCCATTCCATTCCATTCCAATCCATTCCATTCCATTGAATTCCATTCCATTCCATTCCATTCCATGGAATTCCATTCCATTCCATTCCATTCCATGGAATTCCATTCCATTCCATTCCATTCCATTCCATTCCATTCCATTCCATTCCATTGAATTCCATTCCGTTCCATTCCATTCCATTGAATTCCATTCCATTCCATTCCATTCCATTCCATTTCATTCCGTTCTACTCGGGTTGATTCCATTCTATTCCATTCCATTCCATTCGATCTCATTTGATTCCATTCGATTCCATTCAATTCCATTCGATTCCATTCCATTCCACTCCATTCCATTCCATTGAATTCCATTCCATTCCATTCCATTCCATTCCATTCCATTCCATGGAATTCCATTCCATTCCATTCCATTCCATTCCATTCCATAGAATTCCATTCCATTCCATTCCATTCCATTGAATTCCGTTCCATTCCATTCCATTCCGTTCCGTTCCGTTCCGTTCCGTTCCGTTGCGTTCCGTTCCGTTCCGTTGTGTTCCGTTCCGTTCTACTCGGGTTGATTCCATTCTATTCCATTCCATTCCAATCCATTCCATTCCATTCCATCGAATTCCATTCCATTCCATTCCATTCCATTCCATTGAATTCCATTCCATTCCATTCCATTCCATGGAATTCCGTTCCATTCCATTCCATTCCGTTCGGTTCCGTCCCGTTCCGTTCCGTTCCGTTCCGTTGCGTTCCGCTCCGTTCTACTCGGGTTGATTCCATTCTATTCCATTCCATTCCATTCGATTCCATTCGATTCCATTCGATTCCACTCCATTCCATTCCATAGAATTCCATTCCATTCCATTCCATTCCATGGAATTCCATTCCATTCCATTCCATGGAATTCCATTCCATTCCATTCCATTGAATTCCATTCCATTCCATTCCATTCCATTGAATTCCATTCCATTCCATTCCATTCCATTCCATTCCATTCCATTCCATTCCATTCCATTCCGTTCCATTCCATTCTACTGTTGTCCATTCCATTCCATTCCATTCCATTCCATTCCATTCCACTCCACACCACTCCAGTCCACTCCATTCCACTCCACTCCACTCCGGTACATTCCATTCCATTCCATTCCATTCCATTCCATTCCATTCCGTGCTTCTCAGGTACATTCCGTTCCGTTCCATTCCATTCCATTCCATTCCGTTCCAGTGCACTCTACTCCACTCCACTCCACTCCACTCCGGTACATTCCATTCCATTCCATTCCATTCCATTCCATTCCATTTCCATTCCCATTCCATTTCCATTCCCGTTCCATTTCCATTCCCGTTTCTTTTCCATTCCCGTTCCATTTCCATTCCCGTTCCATTACCATTCCCGTTCCATTTCCATTCCCGATCCATTTCCATTCCCGTTCCTTTTCCATTCCCGTTCCATTTCCATTCCTGTTCCGTTACCATTCCCGTTCCATTTCCGTTCCCGTTCCGTTTCCGTTCCCGTTCCATTTCCGTTCTCGTTCCGTTTCCGTTCCCGTTCCATTTCCATTCCCGTTTCAATTGCGTTCCCGTTCCATTTCCATTCCCGTTCCATTTCCATTCCCTTTCCATTTCCATTTCATTCCTTTCCGTTCTGCTCGGGTACATTCCATTCCATTCCATTGCATTCCATTCCGTTCTGCTCCTGTACATTTCATTCCATTCCATTCCGTTCCATTCCGTTCTACTCGGGTAGATTCCATTCCATTCCATTCCTTTCCATTCCATTCCATTCCATTCCATTCCATTCTACTGGTGTCCATTCCATTCAATTCCATTCCATTGCATTCCATTCCATTCCATTCTATTGCATTCCATTCCATTCCATTCCATTCCATTCTATTGCATTCCATTCCATTCCATTCCATTCCATTCCGTTCCGTTCTACTCGGTTACATTCCATTCAATTCCATTCCATTCCGTTCTACTCGGGTAGATTCCATTCCATTCCATTCCATTCCTTTCCATTCCATTGCATTCCATTGCATTGCATTGCACTCAATTCCATTCCATTCCATTCCATTCCATTCCATTCCATTCCATTCCATTCCATTCCATTCCATTCCGTTCCGTTCAACTCGGTTACATTCCATTCAATTACATTCCATTCCGTTCTACTCGGTTACATTCCATTCCATTGAATTCCATTCCATTCCATTCCATTCCATTACATTCCGTTCTACTCGTGTACATTCCATTCCATTCCATTCCATTCCATTCCATTCCATTCCATTCCATTCCATTCCATTCCATTCCGTTCTACTTTGGTACATTCCATTCCATTCCATTCCATTCCATTCCATTCCATTCCATTCCATTCCATTCCATTCCATTCCATTCCGTTCTACTCAGGTTGATTCCATTCTATTCCATTCCATTCCATTTCATTCCATTCCATTCCATTCCATTCCATTCCAATCCATTCCATTCCATTGAATTCCATTCCATTCCATTCCATTCCATGGAATTCCATTCCATTCCATTCCATTCCATTCCATTCCATTCCATTCCATTCCATTCCATTCCGTTCTACTTTGGTACATTCCATTCCATTCCATTCCATTCCATTCCATTACATTCCATTCCATTCCATTCCGTTCTACTCGGGTTGATTCCATTCTATTCCATTCCATTCCATTCCATTCCATTCCATTCCATTCGATTCCATTCCATTCCATTCCATGGAATTCCATTCCATTCCCTTCCATTCCATTGAATTCCATTCCATTCCATTCCATTCCATTCCATTCCATTCCATTCCATTGAATTCCATTCCATTCCGTTGAATTCCATTCCATTCCATTCCATTCCATTGAATTCCGTTCCATTCCATTCCATTCCATTCCATTCCATTCCATTCCATAGAATTCCATTCCATTCTATTCC
The DNA here is from genome assembly GCF_029281585.2 of Gorilla gorilla gorilla. Taxonomy (NCBI): domain Eukaryota; kingdom Metazoa; phylum Chordata; class Mammalia; order Primates; family Hominidae; genus Gorilla; species Gorilla gorilla. The sequence goes on from NC_073242.2 coordinate 53,490,126, forward strand.
ATAGAATTCCGTTCCGTTCCATTCCATTCCATTCCATTCCATTCCATTCCATTCCATTCCATTCCATTGAATTCCATTCCATTCCATTCCATTCCATTCCATTCCATTGAATTCCATTCTGTTCCATTCCATTCCTTTGAATTCCGTTCCATTCCATTCCATTCCATTCCTTTCCGTTCCGTTCCGTTCTGTTCCGTTCCGTTGCGTTCCGCTCCGTTCTACTCGGGTTGATTCCATTCTATTCCATTCCATTCCATTCGATCCCATTCGATTCCATTCGATTCCATTCGATTCCATTCGATTCCACTCCATTCCATTCCATAGAATTCCATTCCATTCCATTCCATTTGAATTCCATTCCATTCCATTCCATTCCATTCTATTCCATTCCATTCCATTCCATTCCATTCCATTCCATTCCATTCCATTCCATTCTACTCGGGTTTGCATTCTATTCCATTCGATTCCATTCGATTCCATTCGATTCCATTCGATTCCATTCCATTCCATTCCATTCCATTCCATTCCATTCCATTCCATTCCATTGAATTCCATTCCATTCCATTCCATTCCATTCCATTCCATTGAATTCCATTCCATTCCATTCCATTCCATTCCAATCCATTCCATTCCATTCCATTGAATTCCATTCCATTCCATTCCATTCCATTCCATTCCATTGAATTCCATTCCATTCCATTCCATAGAATTCCATTCCATTCCATTCCATTCCATTGAATTCCATTCCATTCCATTCCATTCCATTCCATTCCATTCCATTCCATTCTACTGGTGTCCATTCCATTCCATTCCATTCCATTCCATTCCATTCCATTCCATTCCACTCCACACCACTCCAGTCCACTCCATTCCACTCCACTCCACTCCGGTACATTCCATTCCATTCCATTCCATTCCATTCCATTCCATTCCGTGCTTCTCAGGTACATTCCGTTCCGTTCCATTCCATTCCATTCCATTCCATTCCAATCCATTCCATTCCATTCCATAGAATTCCATTCCATTCCATTCCATTCCATTCCATTCCATTGAATTCCATTCCATTCCATTCCATAGAATTCCATTCCATTCCATTCCATTCCATTGAATTCCATTCCATTCCATTCCATTCCATTCCATTCCATTCCATTCCATTCCATTCCATTCCATTCTACTGGTGTCCATTCCATTCCATTCCATTCCATTCCATTCCATTCCATTCCATTCCATTCCATTCCACTCCACTCCACTCCACTCCACTCCATTCCACTCCACTTCACTCCGGTACATTCCATTCCATTCCATTCCATTCCATTCCATTCCATTCCGTGCTTCTCAGGTACATTCCGTTCCGTTCCATTCCATTCCATTCCATTCCATTCCATTCCGTTCCAGTGCACTCTACTCCACTCCACTCCACTCCACTCCACTCCGGTACATTCCATTCCATTCCATTCCATTCCATTCCATTCCATTTCCATTCCCATTCCATTTCCATTCCCGTTCCATTTCCATTCCCGTTTCTTTTCCATTCCCGTTCCATTTCCATTCCAGTTCCATTACCATTCCCGTTCCATTTCCATTCCCGATCCATTTCCATTCCCGTTCCATTTCCATTCCCGTTCCATTTCCATTCCCGTTCCGTTACCATTCCCGTTCCATTTCCGTTCCCGTTCCGTTTCCGTTCCCGTTCCATTTCCGTTCTCGTTCCGTTTCCGTTCCCGTTCCATTTCCATTCCCGTTCCATTTCCGTTCCCGTTCCATTTCCATTCCCGTTCCATTTCCATTCCCTTTCCATTTCCATTTCATTCCATTCCGTTCTGCTCGGGTACATTCCATTCCATTCCATTGCATTCCATTCCGTTCTGCTCCTGTCCATTCCATTCCATTCCATTCCGTTCCATTCCGTTCTACTCGGGTAGATTCCATTCCATTCCATTCCATTCCATTCCATTCCATTCTACTGGTGTCCATTCCATTCCATTCCATTCCATTCCATTCCATTCCATTCCATTGCATTCCATTCCATTCCGTTCCGTTCTACTCGATTACATTCCATTCAATTCCATTCCATTCCGTTCTACTCGGGTAGATTCCATTCCATTCCATTCCATTCCTTTCCATTCCATTGCATTCCATTGCATTGCATTGCACTCAATTCCATTCCATTCCATTCCATTCCATTCCATTCCGTTCCGTTCAACTCGGTTACATTCCATTCAATTACATTCCATTCCGTTCTACTCGGTTACATTCCATTCCATTCCATTCCATTCCATTCCAATCCATTCCATTCCATTACATTCCGTTCTACTCGTGTACATTCCATTCCATTCCATTCCATTCCATTCCATTCCATTCCATTCCATTCCATTCCATTCCATTCCATTCCATTCCGTTCTACTTTGGTACATTCCATTCCATTCCATTCCATTCCATTCCATTCCATTCCATTCCATTCCATTCCATTCCATTCCGTTCTACTCAGGTTGATTCCATTCTATTCCATTCCATTCCATTTCATTCCATTCCATTCCATTCCATTCCATTCCATTCCAATCCATTCCATTCCATTGAATTCCATTCCATTCCATTCCATTCCATGGAATTCCATTCCATTCCATTCCATTCCATTGAATTCCATTCCGTTCCATTCCATTCCATTGAATTCCATTCCATTCCATTCCATTCCATTCCATTCCATTTCATTCCGTTCTACTCGGGTTGATTCCATTCTATTCCATTCCATTCCATTCGATCCCATTTGATTCCATTCGATTCCATTCAATTCCATTCGATTCCATTCCATTCCACTCCATTCCATTCCATTGAATTCCATTCCATTCCATTCCATTCCATTCCATTCCATGGAATTCCATTCCATTCCATTCCATTCCATTCCATTCCATAGAATTCCATTCCATTCCATTCCATTCCATTGAATTCCGTTCCATTCCATTCCGTTCCGTTCCGTTCCGTTCCGTTCCGTTCCGTTCCGTTGCGTTCCGTTCCGTTCCGTTGTGTTCCGTTCCGTTCTACTCGGGTTGATTCCATTCTATTCCATTCCATTCCAATCCATTCCATTCCATTCCATCGAATTCCATTCCATTCCATTCCATTCCATTCCATTGAATTCCATTCCATTCCATTCCATTCCATGGAATTCCGTTCCATTCCATTCCATTCCGTTCGGTTCCGTCCCGTTCCGTTCCGTTCCGTTCCGTTGCGTTCCGCTCCGTTCTACTCGGGTTGATTCCATTCTATTCCATTCCATTCCATTCCATTCCATTCGATTCCATTCGATTCCACTCCATTCCATTCCATAGAATTCCATTCCATTCCATTCCATTCCATGGAATTCCATTCCATTCCATTCCATTCCATGGAATTCCATTCCATTCCATTCCATGGAATTCCATTCCATTCCATTCCATTCCATTCCATTCCATTCCATTCCATTCCATTGAATTCCATTCCATTCCATTCCATTCCATTCCATTCCATTCCATTCCATTCCATTCCGTTCCATTCCATTCTACTGTTGTCCATTCCATTCCATTCCATTCCATTCCATTCCATTCCATTCCATTCCATTCCTTTCCATTCCATTGCATTCCATTGCATTCCATTCCATTCCATTCCATTCCATTCCATTCCATTCCATTCCATTCCACTCCACACCACTCCAGTCCACTCCATTCCACTCCACTCCACTCCGGTACATTCCATTCCATTCCATTCCATTCCATTCCATTCCATTCCGTGCTTCTCAGGTACATTCCGTTCCGTTCCATTCCATTCCATTCCATTCCGTTCCAGTGCACTCTACTCCACTCCACTCCACTCCACTCCGGTACATTCCATTCCATTCCATTCCATTCCATTCCATTCCATTTCTATTCCCATTCCATTTCCATTCCCGTTCCATTTCCATTCCCGTTTCTTTTCCATTCCCGTTCCATTTCCATTCCCGTTCCATTACCATTCCCGTTCCATTTCCATTCCCGATCCATTTCCATTCCCGTTCCATTTCCATTCCTGTTCCGTTACCATTCCCGTTCCATTTCCGTTCCCGTTCCGTTTCCGTTCCCGTTCCATTTCCGTTCTCGTTCCGTTTCCGTTCCCGTTCCATTTCCATTCCCGTTTCAATTGCGTTCCCGTTCCATTTCCATTCCCGTTCCATTTCCATTCCCTTTCCATTTCCATTTCATTCCTTTCCGTTCTGCTCGGGTACATTCCATTCCATTCCATTGCATTCCATTCCGTTCTGCTCCTGTACATTCCATTCCATTCCATTCCGTTCCATTCCGTTCTACTCGGGTAGATTCCATTCCATTCCATTCCATTCCATTCCATTCCATTCCATTCCATTCCATTCCATTCTACTGGTGTCCATTCCATTCCATTCCATTCCATTCCATTCCATTCCATTGCATTCCATTCCATTCCATTCCATTCCATTCCGTTCCGTTCTACTCGGTTACATTCCATTCAATTCCATTCCATTCCGTTCTACTCGGGTAGATTCCATTCCATTCCATTCCATTCCTTTCCATTCCATTGCATTCCATTGCATTGCATTGCACTCAATTCCATTCCATTCCATTCCATTCCATTCCATTCCATTCCATTCCATTCCATTACATTCCGTTCCGTTCAACCCGGTTACATTACATTCAATTACATTCCATTCCGTTCTACTCGGTTACATTCCATTCCATTCCATTCCATTCCATTCCAATCCATTCCATTCCATTCCATTCCGTTCTACTCGGGTACATTGCATTCCATTCCATTCCATTCCATTCCATTCCATTCCATTCCATTCCATTCCATTCCATTCCATTCCATTCCGTTCTACTTTGGTACATTCCATTCCATTCCATTCCATTCCATTCCATTCCATTCCATTCCATTCCATTCCATTCCGTTCTACTCGGGTTGATTCCATTCTATTCCATTCCATTCCATTCCATTCCATTCCATTCCATTCGATTCCATTCCATTCCATTCCATGGAATTCCATTCCATTCCATTCCATTCCATTGAATTCTATTCCATTCCATTCCATTCCATTCCATTCCATTCCATTCCATTCCATTCCATTCCATTCTACTGGTGTCCATTCCATTCCATTCCATTCCATTCCATTCCATTCCTTTCCATTCCATTGCATTCCATTGCATTCCGTTCCATTCCATTCCATTCCATTCCACTCCACTCCACTCCACTCCACTCCATTCCACTCCACTCCACTCCGGTACATTCCATTCCATTCCATTCCATTCCATTCCATTCCGTTCTACTTTGGTACATTCCATTCCATTCCATTGCATTCCATTCCATTCCATTCCATTCCATTCCATTCCATTCCATTCCGTTCTACTCAGGTTGATTCCATTCTATTCCATTCCATTCCATTTCATTCCATTCCATTCCATTCCATTCCATTCCATTCCAATCCATTCCATTCCATTGAATTCCATTCCATTCCATTCCATTCCATGGAATTCCATTCCATTCCATTCCATTCCATTGAATTCCATTCCGTTCCATTCCATTCCATTGAATTCCATTCCATTCCATTCCATTCCATTCCATTCCATTTCATTCCGTTCTACTCGGGTTGATTCCATTCTATTCCATTCCATTCCATTCGATCCCATTTGATTCCATTCGATTCCATTCAATTCCATTCGATTCCATTCCATTCCACTCCATTCCATTCCATGGAATTCCATTCCATTCCATTCCATTCCATTCCATTCCATGGAATTCCATTCCATTCCATTCCATTCCATTCCATTCCATAGAATTCCATTCCATTCCATTCCATTCCATTGAATTCCGTTCCATTCCATTCCATTCCGTTCCGTTCCGTTCCGTTCCGTTCCGTTCCGTTGCGTTCCGTTCCGTTCCGTTGTGTTCCGTTCCGTTCTACTCGGGTTGATTCCATTCTATTCCATTCCATTCCAATCCATTCCATTCCATTCCATCGAATTCCATTCCATTCCATTCCATTCCATTCCATTGAATTCCATTCCATTCCATTCCATTCCATGGAATTCCGTTCCATTCCATTCCATTCCGTTCGGTTCCGTCCCGTTCCGTTCCGTTCCGTTCCGTTGCGTTCCGCTCCGTTCTACTCGGGTTGATTCCATTCTATTCCATTCCATTCCATTCCATTCCATTCGATTCCATTCGATTCCACTCCATTCCATTCCATAGAATTCCATTCCATTCCATTCCATTCCATGGAATTCCATTCCATTCCATTCCATTCCATGGAATTCCATTCCATTCCATTCCATGGAATTCCATTCCATTCCATTCCATTCCATTCCATTCCATTCCATTCCATTCCATTGAATTCCATTCCATTCCATTCCATTCCATTCCATTCCATTCCATTCCATTCCATTCCGTTCCATTCCATTCTACTGTTGTCCATTCCATTCCATTCCATTCCATTCCATTCCATTCCATTCCATTCCATTCCTTTCCATTCCATTGCATTCCATTGCATTCCATTCCATTCCATTCCATTCCATTCCATTCCATTCCATTCCATTCCACTCCACACCACTCCAGTCCACTCCATTCCACTCCACTCCACTCCGGTACATTCCATTCCATTCCATTCCATTCCATTCCATTCCATTCCGTGCTTCTCAGGTACATTCCGTTCCGTTCCATTCCATTCCATTCCATTCCGTTCCAGTGCACTCTACTCCACTCCACTCCACTCCACTCCGGTACATTCCATTCCATTCCATTCCATTCCATTCCATTCCATTTCTATTCCCATTCCATTTCCATTCCCGTTCCATTTCCATTCCCGTTTCTTTTCCATTCCCGTTCCATTTCCATTCCCGTTCCATTACCATTCCCGTTCCATTTCCATTCCCGATCCATTTCCATTCCCGTTCTTTTTCCATTCCCGTTCCATTTCCATTCCTGTTCCGTTACCATTCCCGTTCCATTTCCGTTCCCGTTCCGTTTCCGTTCCCGTTCCATTTCCGTTCTCGTTCCGTTTCCGTTCCCGTTCCATTTCCATTCCCGTTTCAATTGCGTTCCCGTTCCATTTCCATTCCCGTTCCATTTCCATTCCCTTTCCATTTCCATTTCATTCCTTTCCGTTCTGCTCGGGTACATTCCATTCCATTCCATTGCATTCCATTCCGTTCTGCTCCTGTACATTCCATTCCATTCCATTCCGTTCCATTCCGTTCTACTCGGGTAGATTCCATTCCATTCCATTCCATTCCATTCCATTCCATTCCATTCCATTCCATTCCATTCTACTGGTGTCCATTCCATTCCATTCCATTCCATTCCATTCCATTCCATTCCATTGCATTCCATTCCATTCCATTCCATTCCATTCCGTTCCGTTCTACTCGGTTACATTCCATTCAATTCCATTCCATTCCGTTCTACTGGGGTAGATTCCATTCCATTCCATTCCATTCCTTTCCATTCCATTGCATTCCATTGCATTGCATTGCACTCAATTCCATTCCATTCCATTCCATTCCATTCCATTCCATTCCATTCCATTACATTACATTCCGTTCCGTTCAACCCGGTTACATTACATTCAATTACATTCCATTCCGTTCTACTCGGTTACATTCCATTCCATTCCATTCCATTCCATTCCAATCCATTCCATTCCATTCCATTCCGTTCTACTCGGGTACATTGCATTCCATTCCATTCCATTCCATTCCATTCCATTCCATTCCATTCCATTCCATTCCATTCCATTCCGTTCTACTTTGGTACATTCCATTCCATTCCATTCCATTCCATTCCATTCCATTCCATTCCATTCCATTCCATTCCGTTCTACTCGGGTTGATTCCATTCTATTCCATTCCATTCCATTCCATTCCATTCCATTCCATTCGATTCCATTCCATTCCATTCCATGGAATTCCATTCCATTCCATTCCATTCCATTGAATTCTATTCCATTCCATTCCATTCCATTCCATTCCATTCCATTCCATTCCATTCCATTCCATTCCATTCTACTGGTGTCCATTCCATTCCATTCCATTCCATTCCATTCCATTCCTTTCCATTCCATTGCATTCCATTGCATTCCGTTCCATTCCATTCCATTCCATTCCACTCCACTCCACTCCACTCCACTCCATTCCACTCCACTCCACTCCGGTACATTCCATTCCATTCCATTCCATTCCATTCCATTCCGTGCTTCTCAGGTACATTCCGTTCCGTTCCATTCCATTCCATTCCATTCCATTCCATTCCGTTCCAGTGCACTCTACTCCACTCCACTCCACTCCACTCCACTCCGGTACATTCCATTCCATTCCATTCCATTCCATTCCATTCCATTTCCATTCCCATTCCATTTCCATTCCCGTTCCATTTCCATTCCCGTTTCTTTTCCATTCCCGTTCCATTTCCATTCCAGTTCCATTACCATTCCCGTTCCATTTCCATTCCCGATCCATTTCCATTCCCGTTCCATTTCCATTCCCGTTCCATTTCCATTCCCGTTCCGTTACCATTCCCGTTCCATTTCCGTTCCCGTTCCGTTTCCGTTCCCGTTCCATTTCCGTTCTCGTTCCGTTTCCGTTCCCGTTCCATTTCCATTCCCGTTCCATTTCCATTCCCGTTCCATTTCCATTCCCGTTCCATTTCCATTCCCTTTCCATTTCCATTTCATTCCATTCCGTTCTGCTCGGGTACATTCCATTCCATTCCATTGCATTCCATTCCGTTCTGCTCCTGTCCATTCCATTCCATTCCATTCCGTTCCATTCCGTTCTACTCGGGTAGATTCCATTCCATTCCATTCCATTCCATTCCATTCCATTCCATTCCATTCCATTCTACTGGTGTCCATTCCATTCCATTCCATTCCATTCCATTCCATTCCATTCCATTCCATTCCATTGCATTCCATTCCATTCCATTCCATTCCGTTCCGTTCTACTCGATTACATTCCATTCAATTCCATTCCATTCCGTTCTACTCGGGTAGATTCCATTCCATTCCATTCCATTCCTTTCCATTCCATTGCATTCCATTGCATTGCATTGCACTCAATTCCATTCCATTCCATTCCATTCCATTCCATTCCATTCCATTCCATTCCGTTCCGTTCAACTCGGTTACATTCCATTCAATTACATTCCATTCCGTTCTACTCGGTTACATTCCATTCCATTCCATTCCATTCCATTCCAATCCATTCCATTCCATTACATTCCGTTCTACTCGTGTACATTCCATTCCATTCCATTCCATTCCATTCCATTCCATTCCATTCCATTCCATTCCATTCCATTCCATTCCGTTCTACTTTGGTACATTCCATTCCATTCCATTCCATTCCATTCCATTCCATTCCGTTCCGTTCCGTTCCGTTCCGTTCCGTTCCGTTGCGTTCCGTTCCGTTCCGTTGTGTTCCGTTCCGTTCTACTCGGGTTGATTCCATTCTATTCCATTCCATTCCAATCCATTCCATTCCATTCCATCGAATTCCATTCCATTCCATTCCATTCCATTCCATTGAATTCCATTCCATTCCATTCCATTCCATGGAATTCCGTTCCATTCCATTCCATTCCGTTCGGTTCCGTCCCGTTCCGTTCCGTTCCGTTCCGTTGCGTTCCGCTCCGTTCTACTCGGGTTGATTCCATTCTATTCCATTCCATTCCATTCGATTCCATTCGATTCCATTCGATTCCACTCCATTCCATTCCATAGAATTCCATTCCATTCCATTCCATTCCATGGAATTCCATTCCATTCCATTCCATGGAATTCCATTCCATTCCATTCCATTGAATTCCATTCCATTCCATTCCATTCCATTGAATTCCATTCCATTCCATTCCATTCCATTCCATTCCATTCCATTCCATTCCATTCCATTCCGTTCCATTCCATTCTACTGTTGTCCATTCCATTCCATTCCATTCCATTCCATTCCATTCCACTCCACACCACTCCAGTCCACTCCATTCCACTCCACTCCACTCCGGTACATTCCATTCCATTCCATTCCATTCCATTCCATTCCATTCCGTGCTTCTCAGGTACATTCCGTTCCGTTCCATTCCATTCCATTCCATTCCGTTCCAGTGCACTCTACTCCACTCCACTCCACTCCACTCCGGTACATTCCATTCCATTCCATTCCATTCCATTCCATTCCATTTCCATTCCCATTCCATTTCCATTCCCGTTCCATTTCCATTCCCGTTTCTTTTCCATTCCCGTTCCATTTCCATTCCCGTTCCATTACCATTCCCGTTCCATTTCCATTCCCGATCCATTTCCATTCCCGTTCCTTTTCCATTCCCGTTCCATTTCCATTCCTGTTCCGTTACCATTCCCGTTCCATTTCCGTTCCCGTTCCGTTTCCGTTCCCGTTCCATTTCCGTTCTCGTTCCGTTTCCGTTCCCGTTCCATTTCCATTCCCGTTTCAATTGCGTTCCCGTTCCATTTCCATTCCCGTTCCATTTCCATTCCCTTTCCATTTCCATTTCATTCCTTTCCGTTCTGCTCGGGTACATTCCATTCCATTCCATTGCATTCCATTCCGTTCTGCTCCTGTACATTTCATTCCATTCCATTCCGTTCCATTCCGTTCTACTCGGGTAGATTCCATTCCATTCCATTCCATTCCATTCCATTCCATTCCATTCCATTCCATTCTACTGGTGTCCATTCCATTCAATTCCATTCCATTGCATTCCATTCCATTCCATTCTATTGCATTCCATTCCATTCCATTCCATTCCATTCTATTGCATTCCATTCCATTCCATTCCATTCCATTCCGTTCCGTTCTACTCGGTTACATTCCATTCAATTCCATTCCATTCCGTTCTACTCGGGTAGATTCCATTCCATTCCATTCCATTCCTTTCCATTCCATTGCATTCCATTGCATTGCATTGCACTCAATTCCATTCCATTCCATTCCATTCCATTCCATTCCATTCCATTCCATTCCATTCCATTCCATTCCATTCCGTTCCGTTCAACTCGGTTACATTCCATTCAATTACATTCCATTCCGTTCTACTCGGTTACATTCCATTCCATTGAATTCCATTCCATTCCATTCCATTCCATTACATTCCGTTCTACTCGTGTACATTCCATTCCATTCCATTCCATTCCATTCCATTCCATTCCATTCCATTCCATTCCATTCCATTCCGTTCTACTTTGGTACATTCCATTCCATTCCATTCCATTCCATTCCATTCCATTCCATTCCATTCCATTCCATTCCATTCCATTCCGTTCTACTCAGGTTGATTCCATTCTATTCCATTCCATTCCATTTCATTCCATTCCATTCCATTCCATTCCATTCCAATCCATTCCATTCCATTGAATTCCATTCCATTCCATTCCATTCCATGGAATTCCATTCCATTCCATTCCATTCCATTCCATTCCATTCCATTCCATTCCATTCCATTCCGTTCTACTTTGGTACATTCCATTCCATTCCATTCCATTCCATTCCATTACATTCCATTCCATTCCATTCCGTTCTACTCGGGTTGATTCCATTCTATTCCATTCCATTCCATTCCATTCCATTCCATTCCATTCGATTCCATTCCATTCCATTCCATGGAATTCCATTCCATTCCCTTCCATTCCATTGAATTCCATTCCATTCCATTCCATTCCATTCCATTGAATTCCATTCCATTCCGTTGAATTCCATTCCATTCCATTCCATTCCATTGAATTCCGTTCCATTCCATTCCATTCCATTCCATTCCATTCCATTCCATAGAATTCCATTCCATTCTATTCCATAGAATTCCGTTCCGTTCCATTCCATTCCATTCCATTCCATTCCATTCCATTCCATTCCATTCCATTCCATTCCATTCCATTCCATTCCATTCCATTCCATTGAATTCCATTCTGTTCCATTCCATTCCTTTGAATTCCGTTCCATTCCATTCCATTCCATTCCTTTCCGTTCCGTTCCGTTCTGTTCCGTTCCGTTGCGTTCCGCTCCGTTCTACTCGGGTTGATTCCATTCTATTCCATTCCATTCCATTCGATCCCATTCGATTCCATTCGATTCCATTCGATTCCATTCGATTCCACTCCATTCCATTCCATAGAATTCCATTCCATTCCATTCCATTTGAATTCCATTCCATTCCATTCCATTCCATTCTATTCCATTCCATTCCATTCCATTCCATTCCATTCCATTCCATTCCATTCTACTCGGGTTTGCATTCTATTCCATTCGATTCCATTCGATTCCATTCGATTCCATTCGATTCCATTCCATTCCATTCCATTCCATTCCATTCCATTCCATTCCATTCCATTGAATTCCATTCCATTCCATTCCATTCCATTCCATTCCATTGAATTCCATTCCATTCCATTCCATTCCATTCCAATCCATTCCATTCCATTCCATTGAATTCCATTCCATTCCATTCCATTCCATTCCATTCCATTGAATTCCATTCCATTCCATTCCATAGAATTCCATTCCATTCCATTCCATTCCATTGAATTCCATTCCATTCCATTCCATTCCATTCCATTCCATTCCATTCCATTCTACTGGTGTCCATTCCATTCCATTCCATTCCATTCCATTCCATTCCATTCCATTCCACTCCACACCACTCCAGTCCACTCCATTCCACTCCACTCCACTCCGGTACATTCCATTCCATTCCATTCCATTCCATTCCATTCCATTCCGTGCTTCTCAGGTACATTCCGTTCCGTTCCATTCCATTCCATTCCATTCCATTCCAATCCATTCCATTCCATTCCATAGAATTCCATTCCATTCCATTCCATTCCATTCCATTCCATTGAATTCCATTCCATTCCATTCCATAGAATTCCATTCCATTCCATTCCATTCCATTGAATTCCATTCCATTCCATTCCATTCCATTCCATTCCATTCCATTCCATTCCATTCCATTCTACTGGTGTCCATTCCATTCCATTCCATTCCATTCCATTCCATTCCATTCCATTCCATTCCATTCCACTCCACTCCACTCCACTCCACTCCATTCCACTCCACTTCACTCCGGTACATTCCATTCCATTCCATTCCATTCCATTCCATTCCATTCCGTGCTTCTCAGGTACATTCCGTTCCGTTCCATTCCATTCCATTCCATTCCATTCCATTCCGTTCCAGTGCACTCTACTCCACTCCACTCCACTCCACTCCACTCCGGTACATTCCATTCCATTCCATTCCATTCCATTCCATTCCATTTCCATTCCCATTCCATTTCCATTCCCGTTCCATTTCCATTCCCGTTTCTTTTCCATTCCCGTTCCATTTCCATTCCAGTTCCATTACCATTCCCGTTCCATTTCCATTCCCGATCCATTTCCATTCCCGTTCCATTTCCATTCCCGTTCCATTTCCATTCCCGTTCCGTTACCATTCCCGTTCCATTTCCGTTCCCGTTCCGTTTCCGTTCCCGTTCCATTTCCGTTCTTGTTCCGTTTCCGTTCCCGTTCCATTTCCATTCCCGTTCCATTTCCGTTCCCGTTCCATTTCCATTCCCGTTCCATTTCCATTCCCTTTCCATTTCCATTTCATTCCATTCCGTTCTGCTCGGGTACATTCCATTCCATTCCATTGCATTCCATTCCGTTCTGCTCCTGTCCATTCCATTCCATTCCATTCCGTTCCATTCCGTTCTACTCGGGTAGATTCCATTCCATTCCATTCCATTCCATTCCATTCCATTCCATTCCATTCTACTGGTGTCCATTCCATTCCATTCCATTCCATTCCATTCCATTCCATTCCATTCCATTGCATTCCATTCCATTCCATTCCATTCCGTTCCGTTCTACTCGATTACATTCCATTCAATTCCATTCCATTCCGTTCTACTCGGGTAGATTCCATTCCATTCCATTCCATTCCTTTCCATTCCATTGCATTCCATTGCATTGCTTTGCACTCAATTCCATTCCATTCCATTCCATTCCATTCCATTCCATTCCATTCCATTCCGTTCCGTTCAACTCGGTTACATTCCATTCAATTACATTCCATTCCGTTCTACTCGGTTACATTCCATTCCATTCCATTCCATTCCATTCCAATCCATTCCATTCCATTCCATTCCGTTCTACTCGTGTACATTCCATTCCATTCCATTCCATTCCATTCCATTCCATTCCATTCCATTCCATTCCATTCCATTCCGTTCTACTTTGGTACATTCCATTCCATTCCATTCCATTCCATTCCATTCCATTCCATTCCATTCCATTCCATTCCGTTCTACTCAGGTTGATTCCATTCTATTCCATTCCATTCCATTCCATTCCATTCCATTCCATTCCATTCCATTCCATTCCATTCGATTCCATTCCATTCCATTCCATTGAATTCCATTCCATTCCATTCCATTCCATGGAATTCCATTCCATTCCATTCCATTCCAAGGAATTCCATTCCATTCCATTCCATTCCATTCCATTCCATTCCATTCCATTGAATTCCATTCCGTTCCATTCCATTCCATTGAATTCCATTCCATTCCATTCCATTCCATTCCATTCCATTCCATTCCATTCCATTGAATTCCGTTCCATTCCATTCCATTCCATTCCATTCCATCCCATTCCATTCCATTCCATTCCATTCCGTTCTACTCGGGTTGATTCCATTCTATTCCATTCCATTCCATTCGATCCCATTTGATTCCATTCGATTCCATTCAATTCCATTCCATTCCATTCCATTCCATTCCATTCCATTCCATGGAATTCCATTCCATTCCATTCCATTCCATTCCATTCCATTCCATAGAATTCCATTCCATTCCATTCCATTCCATTGAATTCCGTTCCATTCCATTCCGTTCCGTTCCGTTCCGTTCCGTTCCGTTCCGTTGCGTTCCGTTCCGTTTCGTTGTGTTCCGTTCCGTTCTACTCGGGTTGATTCCATTCTATTCCATTCCATTCCAATCCATTCCATTCCATTCCATCGAATTCCATTCCATTCCATTCCATTCCATTCCATTCCATGGAATTCCGTTCCATTCCATTCCATTCCGTTCCGTTCCGTCCCGTTCCGTTCCGTTCCGTTCCGTTGCGTTCCGCTCCGTTCTACTCGGGTTGATTCCATTCTATTCCATTCCAATCCATTCGATTCCATTCGATTCCATTCGATTCCACTCCATTCCATTCCATAGAATTCCATTCCATTCCATTCCATTCCATTGAATTCCATTCCATTCCATTCCATTCCATTGAATTCCATTCCATTCCATTCCATTCCATTGAATTCCATTCCATTCCATTCCATTCCATTCCATTCCATTCCATTCCATTCCATTCCATTCTACTGTTGTCCATTCCATTCCATTCCATTCCATTCCATTCCATTCCATTCCATTCCATTCCTTTCCATTCCATTGCATTCCATTGCATTCCATTCCATTCCATTCCATTCCATTCCATTCCATTCCATTCCATTCCATTCCATTCCACTCCACACCACTCCAGTCCACTCCATTCCACTCCACTCCACTCCGGTACATTCCATTCCATTCCATTCCATTCCATTCCATTCCATTCCGTGCTTCTCAGGTACATTCCGTTCCGTTCCATTCCATTCCATTCCATTCCATTCCGTTCCAGTGCACTCTACTCCACTCCACTCCACTCCACTCCGGTACATTCCATTCCATTCCATTCCATTCCATTCCATTCCATTCCATTTCCATTCCCATTCCATTTCCATTCCCGTTCCATTTCCATTCCCGTTTCTTTTCCATTCCCGTTCCATTTCCATTCCCGTTCCATTACCATTCCCGTTCCATTTCCATTCCCGATCCATTTCCATTCCCGTTCCTTTTCCATTCCCGTTCCATTTCCATTCCTGTTCCGTTACCATTCCCGTTCCATTTCCGTTCCCGTTCCGTTTCCGTTCCCGTTCCATTTCCGTTCTCGTTCCGTTTCCGTTCCCGTTCCATTTCCATTCCCGTTTCAATTGCGTTCCCGTTCCATTTCCATTCCCGTTCCATTTCCATTCCCTTTCCATTTCCATTTCATTCCTTTCCGTTCTGCTCGGGTACATTCCATTCCATTCCATTGCATTCCATTCCGTTCTGCTCCTGTACATTCCATTCCATTCCATTCCGTTCCATTCCGTTCTACTCGGGTAGATTCCATTCCATTCCATTCCATTCCATTCCATTCCATTCCATTCCATTCCATTCCATTCCATTCCATTCCATTCCATTCCATTCTACTGGTGTCCATTCCATTCCATTCCATTCCATTCCATTCCATTCCATTCCATTGCATTCCATTCCATTCCATTCCATTCCATTCCGTTCCGTTCTACTCGGTTACATTCCATTCAATTCCATTCCATTCCGTTCTACTCGGGTAGATTCCATTCCATTCCATTCCATTCCTTTCCATTCCATTGCATTCCATTGCATTGCATTGCACTCAATTCCATTCCATTCCATTCCATTCCATTCCATTCCATTCCATTCCATTCCGTTCCGTTCAACCCGGTTACATTCCATTCAATTACATTCCATTCCGTTCTACTCGGTTACATTCCATTCCATTCCATTCCATTCCATTCCAATCCATTCCATTCCATTCCATTCCGTTCTACTCGGGTACATTGCATTCCATTCCATTCCATTCCATTCCATTCCATTCCATTCCGTTCTACTTTGGTACATTCCATTCCATTCCATTCCATTCCATTACATTACATTCCATTCCATTCCATTCCGTTCTACTCGGGTTGATTCCATTCTATTCCATTCCATTCCATTCCATTCCATTCCATTCCATTCCATTCCATTCCATTCCATGGAATTCCATTCCATTCCATTCCATTCCATTGAATTCCATTCCATTCCATTCCATTCCATTCCATTCCATTCCATTCCATTCCATTCCATTCCATTCTACTGGTGTCCATTCCATTCCATTCTATTCCATTCCATTCCATTCCATTCCTTTCCATTCCATTGCATTCCATTGCATTCCGTTCCATTCCATTCCATTCCATTCCACTCCACTCCACTCCACTCCACTCCATTCCACTCCACTCCACTCCGGTACATTCCATTCCTTTCCATTCCATTCCATTCCATTCCATTCCGTGCTTCTCAGGTACATTCCGTTCCGTTCCATTCCATTCCATTCCATTCCATTCCATTCCGTTCCAGTGCACTCTACTCCACTCCACTCCACTCCACTCCACTCCGGTACATTCCATTCCATTCCATTCCATTCCATTCCATTCCATTCCATTCCATTCCATTCCATTCCATTCCATTTCCATTCCCATTCCATTTCCATTCCCGTTCCATTTCCATTCCCGTTTCTTTTCCATTCCCGTTCCATTTCCATTCCAGTTCCATTAGCATTCCCGTTCCATTTCCATTCCCGATCCATTTCCATTCCCGTTCCATTTCCATTCCCGTTCCATTTCCATTCCCGTTCCGTTACCATTCCCGTTCCATTTCCGTTCCCGTTCCGTTTCCGTTCCCGTTCCATTTCCGTTCTCGTTCCGTTTCCGTTCCCGTTCCATTTCCATTCCCGTTCCATTTCCGTTCCCGTTCCATTTCCATTCCCGTTCCATTTCCATTCCCTTTCCATTTCCATTTCATTCCATTCCGTTCTGCTCGGGTACATTCCATTCCATTCCATTGCATTCCATTCCGTTCTGCTCCTGTCCATTCCATTCCATTCCATTCCGTTCCATTCCGTTCTACTCGGGTAGATTCCATTCCATTCCATTCCATTCCATTCCATTCCATTCCATTCTACTGGTGTCCATTCCATTCCATTCCATTCCATTCCATTCCATTCCATTGCATTCCATTCCATTCCATACCATTCCGTTCCGTTCTACTCGATTACATTCCATTCAATTCCATTCCATTCCGTTCTACTCGGGTAGATTCCATTCCATTCCATTCCATTCCTTTCCATTCCATTGCATTCCATTGCATTGCATTGCACTCAATTCCATTCCATTCCATTCCATTCCATTCCATTCCATTCCATTCCATTCCATTCCGTTCCGTTCAACTCGGTTACATTCCATTCAATTACATTCCATTCCGTTCTACTCGGTTACATTCCATTCCATTCCATTCCATTCCATTCCAATCCATTCCATTCCATTACATTCCGTTCTACTCGTGTACATTCCATTCCATTCCATTCCATTCCATTCCATTCCATTCCATTCCATTCCATTCCATTCCATTCCATTCCGTTCTACTTTGGTACATTCCATTCCATTCCATTCCATTCCATTCCATTCCATTCCATTCCATTCCATTCCATTCCATTCCGTTCTACTCAGGTTGATTCCATTCTATTCCATTCCATTCCATTTCGTTCCATTCCATTCCATTCCATTCCATTCCATTCCATTCCAATCCATTCCATTCCATGGAATTCCATTCCATTCCATTCCATTCCATGGAATTCCATTCCATTCCATTCCATTCCATGGAATTCCATTCCATTCCATTCCATTCCATTCCATTCCATTCCATTCCATTGAATTCCATTCCGTTCCATTCCATTCCATTGAATTCCATTCCATTCCATTCCATTCCATTCCATTCCATTCCATTCCATTGAATTCCGTTCCATTCCATTCCATTCCATTCCATTCCATCCCATTCCATTCCATTCCATTTCATTCCGTTCTACTCGGGTTGATTCCATTCTATTCCATTCCATTCCATTCGATCCCATTTGATTCCATTCGATTCCATTCAATTCCATTCGATTCCATTCCATTCCACTCCATTCCATTCCATTGAATTCCATTCCATTCCATTCCATTCCATTCCATTCCATGGAATTCCATTCCATTCCATTCCATTCCATTCCATTCCATAGAATTCCATTCCATTCCATTCCATTCCATTGAATTCCGTTCCATTCCATTCCATTCCGTTCCGTTCCGTTCCGTTCCGTTCCGTTCCGTTCCGTTCAGTTCCGTTGTGTTCCGTTCCGTTCTACTCGGGTTGATTCCATTCTATTCCATTCCATTCCAATCCATTCCATTCCATTCCATCGAATTCCATTCCATTCCATTCCATTCCATTCCATTGAATTCCATTCCATTCCATTCCATTCCATGGAATTCCGTTCCATTCCATTCCATTCCGTTCGGTTCCGTCCCGTTCCGTTCCGTTCCGTTCCGTTGCGTTCCGCTCCGTTCTACTCGGGTTGATTCCATTCTATTCCATTCCATTCCATTCGATTCCATTCGATTCCATTCGATTCCACTCCATTCCATTCCATAGAATTCCATTCCATTCCATTCCATTCCATTGAATTCCATTCCATTCCATTCCATTCCATTGAATTCCATTCCATTCCATTCCATTCCATTCCATTCCATTCCATTCCATTCCATTCCATTCCGTTCCATTCCATTCTACTGTTGTCCATTCCATTCCATTCCATTCCATTCCATTCCATTCCATTCCATTCCATTCCATTCCTTTCCATTCCATTGCATTCCATTGCATTCCATTCCATTCCATTCCATTCCATTCCATTCCATTCCATTCCATTCCATTCCATTCCATTCCATTCCACTCCACACCACTCCAGTCCACTCCATTCCACTCCACTCCACTCCGGTACATTCCATTCCATTCCATTCCATTCCATTCCATTCCATTCCGTGCTTCTCAGGTACATTCCATTCCGATCCATTCCATTCCATTCCATTCCGTTCCAGTGCACTCTACTCCACTCCACTCCACTCCACTCCGGTACATTCCATTCCATTCCATTCCATTCCATTCCATTCCATTTCCATTCCCATTCCATTTCCATTCCCGTTCCATTTCCATTCCCGTTTCTTTTCCATTCCCGTTCCATTTCCATTCCCGTTCCATTACCATTCCCGTTCCATTTCCATTCCCGATCCATTTCCATTCCCGTTCCTTTTCCATTCCCGTTCCATTTCCATTCCTGTTCCGTTACCATTCCCGTTCCATTTCCGTTCCCGTTCCGTTTCCGTTCCCGTTCCATTTCCGTTCTCGTTCCGTTTCCGTTCCCGTTCCATTTCCATTCCCGTTTCAATTGCGTTCCCGTTCCATTTCCATTCCCGTTCCATTTCCATTCCCTTTCCACTTCCATTTCATTCCTTTCCGTTCTGCTCGGGTACATTCCATTCCATTCCATTGCATTCCATTCCGTTCTGCTCCTGTACATTTCATTCCATTCCATTCCGTTCCATTCCATTCTACTCGGGTAGATTCCGTTCCATTCCATTCCATTCCATTCCATTCCATTCCATTCCATTCCATTCCATTCCATTCCATTCTACTGGTGTCCATTCCATTCCATTCCATTCCATTCCATTCCATTCCATTCCATTCCATTCTATTGCATTCCATTCCATTCCATTCCATTCCATTCCGTTCCGTTCTACTCGGTTACATTCCATTCAATTCCATTCCATTCCGTTCTACTCGGGTAGATTCCATTCCATTCCATTCCATTCCTTTCCATTCCATTGCATTCCATTGCATTGCATTGCACTCAATTCCATTCCATTCCATTCCATTCCATTCCATTCCATTCCATTCCATTCCATTCCGTTCCGTTCAACCCGGTTACATTCCATTCAATTACATTCCAATCCGTTCTACTCGGTTACATTCCATTCCATTCCATTCCATTCCATTCCAATCCATTCCATTCCATTCCATTCCGTTCTACTCGGGTACATTGCATTCCATTCCATTCCATTCCATTCCATTCCATTCCATTCCATTCCATTCCATTCCATTCCGTTGTACTCGGGTTGATTCCATTCTATTCCATTCCATTCCATTCCATTCCATTCCATTCCATTCGATTCCATTCCATTCCATTCCATGGAATTCCATTCCATTCCATTCCATTCCATTGAATTCCATTCCATTCCATTCCATTCCATTCCATTCCATTCCATTCCATTGAATTCCATTCCATTCCATTCCATTCCATTCCATTCCATTCTACTGGTGTCCATTCCATTCCATTCCATTCCATTCCATTCCATTCCATTCCATTCCTTTCCATTCCATTGCATTCCATTGCATTCCGTTCCATTCCATTCCATTCCATTCCACTCCACTCCACTCCACTCCACTCCATTCCACTCCACTCCACTCCGGTACATTCCATTCCATTCCATTCCATTCCATTCCATTCCGTGCTTCTCAGGTACATTCCGTTCCGTTCCATTCCATTCCATTCCATTCCATTCCATTCCGTTCCAGTGCACTCTACTCCACTCCACTCCACTCCACTCCACTCCGGTACATTCCATTCCATTCCATTCCATTCCATTCCATTCCATTCCATTCCATTCCGTTCTACTCAGGTTGATTCCATTGAATTCCATTCCATTCCATTCCATTCCATTCCATTCCATTCCATTCCATTCTACTGGTGTCCATTCCATTCCATTCCATTCCATTCCATTCCATTCCATTGCATTCCATTCCATTCCATTCCATTCCGTTCCGTTCTACTCGATTACATTCCATTCAATTCCATTCCATTCCGTTCTACTCGGGTAGATTCCATTCCATTCCATTCCATTCCTTTCCATTCCATTGCATTCCATTGCATTGCATTGCACTCAATTCCATTCCATTCCATTCCATTCCATTCCATTCCATTCCATTCCATTCCGTTCCGTTCAACTCGGTTACATTCCATTCAATTACATTCCATTCCGTTCTACTCGGTTACATTCCATTCCATTCCATTCCATTCCATTCCAATCCATTCCATTCCATTACATTCCGTTCTACTCGTGTACATTCCATTCCATTCCATTCCATTCCATTCCATTCCATTCCATTCCATTCCATTCCATTCCATTCCGTTCTACTTTGGTACATTCCATTCCATTCCATTCCATTCCATTCCATTCCATTCCATTCCATTCCATTCCGTTCTACTCAGGTTGATGCCATTCTATTCCATTCCATTCCATTTCATTCCATTCCATTCCATTCCATTCCATTCCATTCCAATCCATTCCATTCCATTGAATTCCATTCTATTCCATTCCATTCCATTTCATTCCATTCCATTCCATTCCATTCCATTCCATTCCATTCCATTCCATGGAATTCCATTCCATTCCATTCCATTCCATTCCATTCCATTCCATTCCATTCCATTCCATTCCATTCCGTTCTACTCAGGTTGATTCCATTGAATTCCATTCCATTCCATTCCATTCCATTCCATTCCATTCCATTCCATTGAATTCCGTTCCATTAGATTCCATTCCATTCCATTCCATCCCATTCCATTCCATTCCATTTCATTCCGTTCTACTCGGGTTGATTCCATTCTATTCCATTCCATTCCATTCGATCCCATTTGATTCCATTCGATTCCATTCAATTCCATTCGATTCCATTCCATTCCACTCCATTCCATTCCATTGAATTCCATTCCATTCCATTCCATTCCATTCCATGGAATTCCATTCCATTCCATTCCATTCCATTCCATTCCATAGAATTCCATTCCATTCCATTCCATTCCATTGAATTCCGTTCCATTCCATTCCATTCCGTTCCGTTCCGTTCCGTTCCGTTCCGTTCCGTTGCGTTCCGTTCCGTTCCGTTGTGTTCCGTTCCGTTCTACTCGGGTTGATTCCATTCTATTCCATTCCATTCCAATCCATTCCATTCCATTCCATCGAATTCCTTTCCATTCCATTCCATTCCATTCCATTCCATTGAATTCCATTCCATTCCATTCCATTCCATGGAATTCCGTTCCATTCCATTCCATTCCGTTCCGTTCCGTCCCGTTCCGTTCCGTTCCGTTCCGTTGCGTTCCGCTCCGTTCTACTCGGATTGATTCCATTCTATTCCATTCCATTCCATTCGATTCCATTCGATTCCATTCGATTCCACTCCATTCCATTCCATAGAATTCCATTCCATTCCATTCCATTCCATGGAATTCCATTCCATTCCATTCCATTCCATTGAATTCCATTCCATTCCATTCCATTCCATTGAATTCCATTCCATTCCATTCCATTCCATTCCATTCCATTCCATTCCATTCCATTCCGTTCCATTCCATTCTACTGTTGTCCATTCCATTCCATTCCATTCCATTCCATTCCATTCCTTTCCATTCCATTGCATTCCATTGCATTCCATTCCATTCCATTCCATTCCATTCCATTCCATTCCATTCCATTCCACTCCACACCACTCCAGTCCACTCCATTCCACTCCACTCCACTCCGGTACATTCCATTCCATTCCATTCCATTCCATTCCATTCCATTCCGTGCTTCTCAGGTACATTCCGTTCCGTTCCATTCCATTCCATTCCATTCCATTCCGTTCCAGTGCACTCTACTCCACTCCACTCCACTCCACTCCGGTACATTCCATTCCATTCCATTCCATTCCATTCCATTCCATTTCCATTCCCATTCCATTTCCATTCCCGTTCCATTTCCATTCCCGTTTCTTTTCCATTCCCGTTCCATTTCCATTCCCGTTCCATTACCATTCCCGTTCCATTTCCATTCCCGATCCATTTCCATTCCCGTTCCTTTTCCATTCCCGTTCCATTTCCATTCCTGTTCCGTTACCATTCCCGTTCCATTTCCGTTCCCGTTCCGTTTCCGTTCCCGTTCCATTTCCGTTCTCGTTCCTTTTCCGTTCCCGTTCCATTTCCATTCCCGTTTCAATTGCGTTCCCGTTCCATTTCCATTCCCGTTCCATTTCCATTCCCTTTCCATTTCCATTTCATTCCTTTCCGTTCTGCTCGGGTACATTCCATTCCATTCCATTGCATTCCATTCCGTTCTGCTCCTGTCCATTCCATTCCATTCCATTCCGTTCCATTCCGTTCTACTCGGGTAGATTCCATTCCATTCCATTCCATTCCATTCCATTCCATTCCATTCCATTCCATTCTACTGGTGTCCATTCCATTCCATTCCATTCCATTCCATTCCATTCCATTCCATTGCATTCCATTCCATTCCATTCCATTCCATTCCGTTCCGTTCTACTCGGTTACATTCCATTCAATTCCATTCCATTCCGTTCTACTCGGGTAGATTCCATTCCATTCCATTCCATTCCTTTCCATTCCATTGCATTCCATTGCATTGCATTGCACTCAATTCCATTCCATTCCATTCCATTCCATTCCATTCCATTCCATTCCATTCCATTCCGTTCCGTTCAACTCGGTTACATTCCATTCAATTACATTCCATTCCGTTCTACTCGGTTACATTCCATTCCATTCCATTCCATTCCATTCCAATCCATTCCATTCCATTAAATTCCGTTCTACTCGGTTCCATTCCATTCCATTCCATTCCATTCCATTCCATTCCATTCCATTCCATTCCATTCCATTCCATTCCATTCCGTTCTACTTTGGTACATTCCATTCCATTCCATTCCATGCCATTCCATTCCATTCCATTCCATTCCATTCCATTCCATTCCGTTCTACTCAGGTTGATTCCATTCTATTCCATTCCATTCCATTTCATTCCATTCCATTCCATTCCATTCCATTCCATTCCAATCCATTCCATTCCATTGAATTCCATTCCATTCCATTCCATTCCATTCCATTCCATTCCATTCCATTCCATTCCATTCCATTCCATTGAATTCCATTCCATTCCATTGAATTCCATTCCATTCCATTCCATTCCATTCCATTGAATTCCGTTCCATTCCATTCCATTCCATTCCATTCCATTCCATAGAATTCCATTCCATTCTATTCCATAGAATTCCGTTCCGTTCCATTCCATCCCATTCCATTCCATTCCATTCCATTCCATTCCATTCCATTGAATTCCATTCCATTCCATTCCATTCCATTCCATTGAATTCCATTCTGTTCCATTCCATTCCTTTGAATTCCGTTCCATTCCATTCCATTCCATTCCTTTCCGTTCCGTTCCGTTCCGTTCCGTTCCGTTGCGTTCCGCTCCGTTCTACTCGGGTTGATTCCATTCTATTCCATTCCATTCCATTCGATCCCATTCGATTCCATTCGATTCCATTCGATTCCATTCGATTCCACTCCATTCTATTCCATAGAATTCCATTCCATTCCATTCCATTTGAATTCCATTCCATTCCATTCCATTCCATTCCATTCCATTCCATTCCATTCCATTCCATTCCATTCCATTCCATTCCATTCTACTGGTGTCCATTCCATTCCATTCCATTCCATTCCATTCCATTCCATTCCTTTCCATTCCATTGCATTCCACTGCATTCCATTCCATTCCATTCCATTCCATTCCACTCCACTCCACTCCACTCCATTCCACTCCACTCCACTCCGGTACATTCCATTCCATTCCATTCCATTCCATTCCATTCCTTTCCATTCCGTGCTTCTCAGGTACATTCCGTTCCGTTCCATTCCATTCCATTCCATTCCATTCCATTCCGTTCCAGTGCACTCTACTCCACTCCACTCCACTCCACTCCACTCCGGTACATTCCATTCCATTCCATTCCATTCCATTCCATTCCATTTCCATTCCCATTCCATTTCCATTCCCGTTCCATTTCCATTCCCGTTTCTTTTCCATTCCCGTTCCATTTCCATTCCAGTTCCATTACCAATCCCGTTCCATTTCCATTCCCGATCCATTTCCATTCCCGTTCCATTTCCATTCCCGTTCCATTTCCATTCCCGTTCCGTTACCATTCCCGTTCCATTTCCGTTCCCGTTCCGTTTCCGTTCCCGTTCCATTTCCGTTCTCGTTCCGTTTCCGTTCCCGTTCCATTTCCATTCCCGTTCCATTTCCGTTCCCGTTCCATTTCCATTCCCGTTCCATTTCCATTCCCTTTCCATTTCCATTTCATTCCATTCCGTTCTGCTCGGGTACATTCCATTCCATTCCATTGCATTCCATTCCGTTCTGCTCCTGTCCATTCCATTCCATTCCATTCCGTTCCATTCCGTTCTACTCGGGTAGATTCCATTCCATTCCATTCCATTCCATTCCATTCCATTCCATTCCATTCCATTCTACTGGTGTCCATTCCATTCCATTCCATTCCATTCCATTCCATTCCATTCCATTGCATTCCATTCCATTCCATTCCATTCCGTTCCGTTCTACTCGATTACATTCCATTCAATTCCATTCCATTCCGTTCTACTCGGGTAGATTCCATTCCATTCCATTCCATTCCTTTCCATTCCATTGCATTCCATTGCATTGCATTGCACTCAATTCCATTCCATTCCATTCCATTCCATTCCATTCCATTCCATTCCATTCCATTCCGTTCCGTTCAACTCGGTTACATTCCATTCAATTACATTCCATTCCGTTCTACTCGGTTACATTCCATTCCATTCCATTCCATTCCATTCCAATCCATTCCATTCCATTCCATTCCGTTCTACTCGTGTACATTCCATTCCATTCCATTCCATTCCATTCCATTCCATTCCATTCCATTCCATTCCGTTCTACTTTGGTACATTCCATTCCATTCCATTCCATTCCATTCCATTCCATAGAATTCCATTCCATTCCATTCCATTCCATTGAATTCCGTTCCATTCCATTCCATTCCGTTCCGTTCCGTTCTGTTCCGTTCCGTTCCGTTGCGTTCCGTTCCGTTCCGTTGTGTTCCGTTCCGTTCTACTCGGGTTGATTCCATTCTATTCCATTCCATTCCAATCCATTCCATTCCATTCCATCGAATTCCATTCCATTCCATTCCATTCCATTCCATTCCATTCCATGGAATTCCGTTCCATTCCATTCCATTCCGTTCCGTTCCTTCCCGTTCCTTTCCGTTCCGTTCCGTTGCGTTCCGCTCCGTTCTACTCGGGTTGATTCCATTCTATTCCATTCCATTCCATTCGATTCCATTCGATTCCATTCGATTCCACTCCATTCCATTCCATAGAATTCCATTCCATTCCATTCCATTCCATTGAATTCCATTCCATTCCATTCCATTCCATTGAATTCCATTCCATTCCATTCCATTCCATTGAATTCCATTCCATTCCATTCCATTCCATTCCATTCCATTCCATTCTACTGTTGTCCATTCCATTCCATTCCATTCCATTCCATTCCATTCCATTCCATTCCATTCCTTTCCATTCCATTGCATTCCATTGCATTCCATTCCATTCCATTCCATTCCATTCCATTCCATTCCATTCCATTCCATTCCATTCCACTCCACACCACTCCAGTCCACTCCATTCCACTCCACTCCACTCCGGTACATTCCATTCCATTCCATTCCATTCCATTCCATTCCATTCCGTGCTTCTCAGGTACATTCCGTTCCGTTCCATTCCATTCCATTCCATTCCATTCCGTTCCAGTGCACTCTACTCCACTCCACTCCACTCCACTCCGGTACATTCCATTCCATTCCATTCCATTCCATTCCATTCCATTTCCATTCCCATTCCATTTCCATTCCCGTTCCATTTCGATTCCCGTTTCTTTTCCATTCCCGTTCCATTTCCATTCCCGTTCCATTACCATTCCCGTTCCATTTCCATTCCCGATCCATTTCCATTCCCGTTCCTTTTCCATTCCCGTTCCATTTCCATTCCTGTTCCGTTACCATTCCCGTTCCATTTCCGTTCCCGTTCCGTTTCCGTTCCCGTTCCATTTCCGTTCTCGTTCCGTTTCCGTTCCCGTTCCATTTCCATTCCCGTTTCAATTGCGTTCCCGTTCCATTTCCATTCCCGTTCCATTTCCATTCCCTTTCCATTTCCATTTCATTCCTTTCCGTTCTGCTCGGGTACATTCCATTCCATTCCATTGCATTCCATTCCGTTCTGCTCCTGTACATTCCATTCCATTCCATTCCGTTCCATTCCGTTCTACTCGGGTAGATTCCATTCCATTCCATTCCATTCCATTCCATTCCATTCCATTCCATTCCATTCCATTCCATTCCATTCTACTGGTGTCCATTCCATTCCATTCCATTCCATTCCATTCCATTCCATTCCATTCCATTCCATTCCATTGCATTCCATTCCATTCCATTCCATTCCATTCCGTTCCGTTCTACTCGGTTACATTCCATTCAATTCCATTCCATTCCGTTCTACTCGGGTAGATTCCATTCCATTCCATTCCATTCCTTTCCATTCCATTGCATTCCATTGCATTGCATTGCACTCAATTCCATTCCATTCCATTCCATTCCATTCCATTCCGTTCCGTTCAACCCGGTTACATTCCATTCAATTACATTCCATTCCTTTCTACTCGGTTACATTCCATTCCATTCCATTCCATTCCATTCCATTCCAATCCATTCCATTCCATTCCATTCCGTTCTACTCGGGTACATTGCATTCCATTCCATTCCATTCCATTCCATTCCATTCCATTCCATTCCATTCCATTCCATTCCATTCCATTCCATTCCGTTCTACTTTGGTACATTCCATTCCATTCCATTCCATTCCATTCCATTACATTCCATTCCATTCCATTCCGTTCTACTCGGGTTGATTCCATTCTATTCCATTCCATTCCATTCCATTCCATTCCATTACATTCCATTCCATTCCATTCCGTTCTACTCGGGTTGATTCCATTCTATTCCATTCCATTCCATTCCATTCCATTCCATTCCATTCCATTCGATTCCATTCCATTCCATTCCATGGAATTCCATTCCATTCCATTCCATTCCATTGAATTCCATTCCATTCCATTCCATTCCATTCCATTCCATTCCATTCCATTCCGTTCTACTTTGGTACATTCCATTCCATTCCATTCCATTCCATTCCATTCCATTCCATTCCATTCCATTCCATTCCATTCCATTCCGTTCTACTCAGGTTGATTCCATTCTATTCCATTCCATTCCATTTAATTCCATTCCATTCCATTCCATTCCAATCCATTCCATTCCATTGAATTCCATTCCATTCCATTCCATTCCATGGAATTCCATTCCATTCCATTCCATTCCATTCCATGGAATTCCATTCCATTCCATTCCATTCCATTCCGTTCCATTCCATTCCATTGAATTCCATTCCGTTCCATTCCATTCCATTGAATTCCATTCCATTCCATTCCATTCCATTCCATTCCATTCCATTCCATTCCATTGAATTCCGTTCCATTCCATTCCATTCCATTCCATTCCATCCCATTCCATTCCATTCCATTTCATTCCGTTCTACTCGGGTTGATTCCATTCTATTCCATTCCATTCCATTCGATCCCATTTGATTCCATTCGATTCCATTCAATTCCATTCGATTCCATTCCATTCCACTCCATTCCATTCCATTGAATTCCATTCCATTCCATTCCATTCCATTCCATTCCATGGAATTCCATTCCATTCCATTCCATTCCATTCCATTCCATAGAATTCCATTCCATTCCATTCCATTCCATTGAATTCCGTTCCATTCCATTCCATTCCGTTCCGTTCCGTTCCGTTCCGTTCCGTTCCGTTGCGTTCCGTTCCGTTCCGTTGTGTTCCGTTCCGTTCTACTCGGGTTGATTCCATTCTATTCCATTCCATTCCAATCCATTCCATTCCATTCCATCGAATTCCATTCCATTCCATTCCATTCCATTCCATTGAATTCCATTCCATTCCATTCCATTCCATGGAATTCCGTTCCATTCCATTCCATTCCGTTCGGTTCCGTCCCGTTCTGTTCCGTTCCATTCCGTTGCGTTCCGCTCCGTTCTACTCGGGTTGATTCCATTCTATTCCATTCCATTCCATTCGATTCCATTCGATTCCATTCGATTCCACTCCATTCCATTCCATAGAATTCCATTCCATTCCATTCCATTCCATGGAATTCCATTCCATTCCATTCCATGGAATTCCATTCCATTCCATTCCATTGAATTCCATTCCATTCCATTCCATTCCATTGAATTCCATTCCATTCCATTCCATTCCATTCCATTCCATTCCATTCCATTCCATTCCGTTCC
This sequence comes from Gorilla gorilla gorilla, assembly GCF_029281585.2. Taxonomy (NCBI): domain Eukaryota; kingdom Metazoa; phylum Chordata; class Mammalia; order Primates; family Hominidae; genus Gorilla; species Gorilla gorilla. The sequence goes on from NC_073242.2 coordinate 53,520,194, forward strand.
ATTCCATTCTACTGTTGTCCATTCCATTCCATTCCATTCCATTCCATTCCATTCCATTCCATTCCATTCCTTTCCATTCCATTGCATTCCATTGCATTCCATTCCATTCCATTCCATTCCATTCCATTCCATTCCATTCCATTCCATTCCACTCCACACCACTCCAGTCCACTCCATTCCACTCCACTCCACTCCGGTACATTCCATTCCATTCCATTCCATTCCATTCCATTCCATTCCGTGCTTCTCAGGTACATTCCGTTCCGTTCCATTCCATTCCATTCCATTCCGTTCCAGTGCACTCTACTCCACTCCACTCCACTCCACTCCGGTACATTCCATTCCATTCCATTCCATTCCATTCCATTCCATTTCCATTCCCATTCCATTTCCATTCCCGTTCCATTTCCATTCCCGTTTCTTTTCCATTCCCGTTCCATTTCCATTCCCGTTCCATTACCATTCCCGTTCCATTTCCATTCCCGATCCATTTCCATTCCCGTTCCTTTTCCATTCCCGTTCCATTTCCATTCCTGTTCCGTTACCATTCCCGTTCCATTTCCGTTCCCGTTCCGTTTCCGTTCCCGTTCCATTTCCGTTCTCGTTCCGTTTCCGTTCCCGTTCCATTTCCATTCCCGTTTCAATTGCGTTCCCGTTCCATTTCCATTCCCGTTCCATTTCCATTCCCTTTCCATTTCCATTTCATTCCTTTCCGTTCTGCTCGGGTACATTCCATTCCATTCCATTGCATTCCATTCCGTTCTGCTCCTGTACATTTCATTCCATTCCATTCCGTTCCATTCCGTTCTACTCGGGTAGATTCCATTCCATTCCATTCCATTCCATTCCATTCCATTCCATTCCATTCCATTCCATTCTACTGGTGTCCATTCCATTCCATTCCATTCCATTCCATTCCATTCCATTCCATTCTATTGCATTCCATTCCATTCCATTCCATTCCATTCCGTTCCGTTCTACTCGGTTACATTCCATTCAATTCCATTCCATTCCGTTCTACTCGGGTAGATTCCATTCCATTCCATTCCATTCCTTTCCATTCCATTGCATTCCATTGCATTGCATTGCACTCAATTCCATTCCATTCCATTCCATTCCATTCCATTCCATTCCATTCCATTCCGTTCCGTTCAACCCGGTTACATTCCATTCAATTACATTCCATTCCGTTCTACTCGGTTACATTCCATTCCATTCCATTCCATTCCATTCCATTCCATTCCAATCCATTCCATTCCATTCCATTCCGTTCTACTCGGGTACATTGCATTCCATTCCATTCCATTCCATTCCATTCCATTCCATTCCATTCCATTCCATTCCATTCCGTTCTACTTTGGTACATTCCATTCCATTCCATTCCATTCCATTCCATTCCATTCCATTCCATTCCATTCCATTCCGTTCTACTCGGGTTGATTCCATTCAATTCCATTCCATTCCATTCCATTCCATTCCATTCCATTCCATTCCATTCCATTCCATTGAATTCCATTCCATTCCATTCCATTCCATTCCATTCCATTCCATTCCATTCTACTGGTGTCCATTCCATTCCATTCCATTCCATTCCATTCCATTCCATTCCATTCCTTTCCATTCCATTGCATTCCATTGCATTCCGTTCCATTCCATTCCATTCCATTCCACTCCACTCCACTCCACTCCACTCCATTCCACTCCACTCCACTCCGGTACATTCCATTCCATTCCATTCCATTCCATTCCATTCCATTCCGTGCTTCTCAGGTAAATTCCGTTCCGTTCCATTCCATTCCATTCCATTCCATTCCATTCCGTTCCAGTGCACTCTACTCCACTCCACTCCACTCCACTCCACTCCGGTACATTCCATTCCATTCCATTCCATTCCATTCCATTCCATTCCATTTCCATTCCCATTCCATTTCCATTCCCGTTCCATTTCCATTCCCGTTTCTTTTCCATTCCCGTTCCATTTCCATTCCAGTTCCATTACCATTCCCGTTCCATTTCCATTCCCGATCCATTTCCATTCCCGTTCCATTTCCATTCCCGTTCCATTTCCATTCCCGTTCCGTTACCATTCCCGTTCCATTTCCGTTCCCGTTCCGTTTCCGTTCCCGTTCCATTTCCGTTCTCGTTCCGTTTCCGTTCCCGTTCCATTTCCATTCCCGTTCCATTTCCGTTCCCGTTCCATTTCCATTCCCGTTCCATTTCCATTCCCTTTCCATTTCCATTTCATTCCATTCCGTTCTGCTCGGGTACATTCCATTCCATTCCATTGCATTCCATTCCGTTCTGCTCCTGTCCATTCCATTCCATTCCATTCCGTTCCATTCCGTTCTACTCGGGTAGATTCCATTCCATTCCATTCCATTCCATTCCATTCCATTCCATTCCATTCTACTGGTGTCCATTCCATTCCATTCCATTCCATTCCATTCCATTCCATTCCATTCCATTCCACTGCATTCCATTCCATTCCATTCCATTCCGTTCCGTTCTACTCGATTACATTCCATTCAATTCCATTCCATTCCGTTCTACTCGGGTAGATTCCATTCCATTCCATTCCATTCCTTTCCATTCCATTGCATTCCATTGCATTGCATTGCACTCAATTCCATTCCATTCCATTCCATTCCATTCCATTCCATTCCATTCCATTCCATTCCGTTCCGTTCAACTCGGTTACATTCCATTCAATTACATTCCATTCCGTTCTACTCGGTTACATTCCATTCCATTCCATTCCATTCCATTCCAATCCATTCCATTCCATTACATTCCGTTCTACTCGTGTACATTCCATTCCATTCCATTCCATTCCATTCCATTCCATTCCATTCCATTCCATTCCATTCCATTCCATTCCATTCCATTCCATTCCGTTCTACTTTGGTACATTCCATTCCATTCCATTCCATTCCATTCCATTCCATTCCATTCCATTCCATTCCGTTCTACTCAGGTTGATTCCATTCTATTCCATTCCATTCCATTTCATTCCATTCCATTCCATTCCATTCCATTCCATTCCAATCCATTCCATTCCATTGAATTCCATTCCATTCCATTCCATTCCATGGAATTCCATTCCATTCCATTCCATTCCATTCCATTCCATAGAATTCCATTCCATTCCATTCCATTCCATTGAATTCCGTTCCATTCCATTCCATTCCGTTCCGTTCCGTTCCGTTCCGTTCCGTTCCGTTGCGTTCCGTTCCGTTCCGTTGTGTTCCGTTCCGTTCTACTCGGGTTGATTCCATTCTATTCCATTCCATTCCAATCCATTCCATTCCATTCCATCGAATTCCATTCCATTCCATTCCATTCCATTCCATTGAATTCCATTCCATTCCATTCCATTCCATGGAATTCCGTTCCATTCCATTCCATTCCGTTCGGTTCCGTCCCGTTCCGTTCCGTTCCGTTCCGTTGCGTTCCGCTCCGTTCTACTCGGGTTGATTCCATTCTATTCCATTCCATTCCATTCGATTCCATTCGATTCCATTCGATTCCACTCCATTCCATTCCATAGAATTCCATTCCATTCCATTCCATTCCATGGAATTCCATTCCATTCCATTCCATGGAATTCCATTCCATTCCATTCCATTGAATTCCATTCCATTCCATTCCATTCCATTGAATTCCATTCCATTCCATTCCATTCCATTCCATTCCATTCCATTCCATTCCATTCCGTTCCATTCCATTCTACTGTTGTCCATTCCATTCCATTCCATTCCATTCCATTCCATTCCATTCCATTCCTTTCCATTCCATTGCATTCCATTGCATTCCATTCCATTCCATTCCATTCCATTCCATTCCATTCCATTCCATTCCACTCCACACCACTCCAGTCCACTCCATTCCACTCCACTCCACTCCGGTACATTCCATTCCATTCCATTCCATTCCATTCCATTCCATTCCATTCCGTGCTTCTCAGGTACATTCCGTTCCGTTCCATTCCATTCCATTCCATTCCGTTCCAGTGCACTCTACTCCACTCCACTCCACTCCACTCCGGTACATTCCATTCCATTCCATTCCATTCCATTCCATTCCATTCCATTTCCATTCCCATTCCATTTCCATTCCCGTTCCATTTCCATTCCCGTTTCTTTTCCATTCCCGTTCCATTTCCATTCCCGTTCCATTACCATTCCCGTTCCATTTCCATTCCCGATCCATTTCCATTCCCGTTCCTTTTCCATTCCCGTTCCATTTCCATTCCTGTTCCGTTACCATTTCCGTTCCCGTTCCGTTTCCGTTCCCGTTCCGTTTCCGTTCCCGTTCCATTTCCGTTCTCGTTCCGTTTCCGTTCCCGTTCCATTTCCATTCCCGTTTCAATTGCGTTCCCGTTCCATTTCCATTCCCGTTCCATTTCCATTCCCTTTCCATTTCCATTTCATTCCTTTCCGTTCTGCTCGGGTACATTCCATTCCATTCCATTGCATTCCATTCCGTTCTGCTCCTGTACATTTCATTCCATTCCATTCCGTTCCATTCCGTTCTACTCGGGTAGATTCCATTCCATTCCATTCCATTCCATTCCATTCCATTCCATTCCATTCCATTCCATTCCATTCCATTCTACTGGTGTCCATTCCATTCCATTCCATTCCATTCCATTCCATTCCATTCCATTCCATTCTATTGCATTCCATTCCATTCCATTCCATTCCATTCCGTTCCGTTCTACTCGGTTACATTCCATTCAATTCCATTCCATTCCGTTCTACTCGGGTAGATTCCATTCCATTCCATTCCATTCCTTTCCATTCCATTGCATTCCATTGCATTGCATTGCACTCAATTCCATTCCATTCCATTCCATTCCATTCCATTCCATTCCATTCCATTCCGTTCCGTTCAACCCGGTTACATTCCATTCAATTACATTCCATTCCGTTCTACTCGGTTACATTCCATTCCATTCCATTCCATTCCATTCCATTCCAATCCATTCCATTCCATTCCATTCCGTTCTACTCGGGTACATTGCATTCCATTCCATTCCATTCCATTCCATTCCATTCCATTCCGTTCTACTTTGGTACATTCCATTCCATTCCATTCCATTCCAATCCATTACATTCCATTCCATTCCATTCCGTTCTACTCGGGTTGATTCCATTCAATTCCATTCCATTCCATTCCATTCCATTCCATTCCATTCCATTCCATTCCATTCCATTCCATTGAATTCCATTCCATTCCATTCCATTCCATTCCATTCCATTCCATTCCATTCCATTCTACTGGTGTCCATTCCATTCCATTCCATTCCATTCCATTCCATTCCATTCCATTCCTTTCCATTCCATTGCATTCCATTGCATTCCGTTCCATTCCATTCCATTCCATTCCACTCCACTCCACTCCACTCCACTCCATTCCACTCCACTCCACTCCGGTACATTCCATTCCATTCCATTCCATTCCATTCCATTCCGTGCTTCTCAGGTACATTCCGTTCCGTTCCATTCCATTCCATTCCATTCCATTCCATTCCATTCCGTTCCAGTGCACTCTACTCCACTCCACTCCACTCCACTCCACTCCGGTACATTCCATTCCATTCCATTCCATTCCATTCCATTCCATTTCCATTCCCATTCCATTTCCATTCCCGTTCCATTTCCATTCCCGTTTCTTTTCCATTCCCGTTCCATTTCCATTCCAGTTCCATTACCATTCCCGTTCCATTTCCATTCCCGATCCATTTCCATTCCCGTTCCATTTCCATTCCCGTTCCATTTCCATTCCCGTTCCGTTACCATTCCCGTTCCATTTCCGTTCCCGTTCCGTTTCCGTTCCCGTTCCATTTCCGTTCTCGTTCCGTTTCCGTTCCCGTTCCATTTCCATTCCCGTTCCATTTCCGTTCCCGTTCCATTTCCATTCCCGTTCCATTTCCATTCCCTTTCCATTTCCATTTCATTCCATTCCGTTCTGCTCGGGTACATTCCATTCCATTCCATTGCATTCCATTCCGTTCTGCTCCTGTCCATTCCATTCCATTCCATTCCGTTCCATTCCGTTCTACTCGGGTAGATTCCATTCCATTCCATTCCATTCCATTCCATTCCATTCCATTCCATTCCATTCTACTGGTGTCCATTCCATTCCATTCCATTCCATTCCATTCCATTCCATTCCATTCCATTGCATTCCATTCCATTCCATTCCATTCCGTTCCGTTCTACTCGATTACATTCCATTCAATTCCATTCCATTCCGTTCTACTCGGGTAGATTCCATTCCATTCCATTCCATTCCTTTCCATTCCATTGCATTCCATTGCATTGCATTGCACTCAATTCCATTCCATTCCATTCCATTCCATTCCATTCCATTCCATTCCATTCCGTTCCGTTCAACTCGGTTACATTCCATTCAATTACATTCCATTCCGTTCTACTCGGTTACATTCCATTCCATTCCATTCCATTCCATTCCAATCCATTCCATTCCATTACATTCCGTTCTACTCGTGTACATTCCATTCCATTCCATTCCATTCCATTCCATTCCATTCCATTCCATTCCATTCCATTCCATTCCATTCCATTCCATTCCGTTCTACTTTGGTACATTCCATTCCATTCCATTCCATTCCATTCCATTCCATTCCATTCCATTCCATTCCATTCCGTTCTACTCAGGTTGATTCCATTCTATTCCATTCCATTCCATTTCATTCCATTCCATTCCATTCCATTCCATTCCATTCCAATCCATTCCATTCCATTGAATTCCATTCCATTCCATTCCATTCCATGGAATTCCATTCCATTCCATTCCATTCCATGGAATTCCATTCCATTCCATTCCATGGAATTCCATTCCATTCCCTTCCATGGAATTCCATTCCATTCCATTCCATTCCATGGAATTCCATTCCATTCCATTCCATTCCATTCCATTCCATTCCCTTCCATTCCATTGAATTCCATTCCGTTCCGTTCCATTCCATTGAATTCCATTCCATTCCATTCCATTCCATTCCATTTCATTCCGTTCTACTCGGGTTGATTCCATTCTATTCCATTCCATTCCATTCGATCCCATTTGATTCCATTCGATTCCATTCAATTCCATTCGATTCCATTCCATTCCACTCCATTCCATTCCATTGAATTCCATTCCATTCCATTCCATTCCATTCCATTCCATGGAATTCCATTCCATTCCATTCCATTCCATTCCATTCCATTCCAAAGAATTCCATTCCATTCCATTCCATTCCATTCCATTGAATTCCGTTCCATTCCATTCCATTCCGTTCCGTTCCGTTCCGTTCCGTTCCGTTGCGTTCCGTTCCGTTCCGTTGTGTTCCGTTCCGTTCTACTCGGGTTGATTCCATTCTATTCCATTCCATTCCAATCCATTCCATTCCATTCCATCGAATTCCATTCCATTCCATTCCATTCCATTCCATTGAATTCCATTCCATTCCATTCCATTCCATGGAATTCCGTTCCATTCCATTCCATTCCGTTCGGTTCCGTCCCGTTCCGTTCCGTTCCGTTCCGTTGCGTTCCGCTCCGTTCTACTCGGGTTGATTCCATTCTATTCCATTCCATTCCATTCGATTCCATTCGATTCCATTCGATTCCACTCCATTCCATTCCATAGAATTCCATTCCATTCCATTCCATTCCATGGAATTCCATTCCATTCCATTCCATGGAATTCCATTCCATTCCATTCCATTGAATTCCATTCCATTCCATTCCATTCCATTGAATTCCATTCCATTCCATTCCATTCCATTCCATTCCATTCCATTCCATTCCATTCCGTTCCATTCCATTCTACTGTTGTCCATTCCATTCCATTCCATTCCATTCCATTCCATTCCATTCCATTCCATTCCATTCCTTTCTATTCCATTGCATTCCATTGCATTCCATTCCATTCCATTCCATTCCATTCCATTCCATTCCATTCCATTCCATTCCACTCCACACCACTCCAGTCCACTCCATTCCACTCCACTCCACTCCGGTACATTCCATTCCATTCCATTCCATTCCATTCCATTCCATTCCGTGCTTCTCAGGTACATTCCGTTCCGTTCCATTCCATTCCATTCCATTCCGTTCCAGTGCACTCTACTCCACTCCACTCCACTCCACTCCGGTACATTCCATTCCATTCCATTCCATTCCATTCCATTCCATTTCCATTCCCATTCCATTTCCATTCCCGTTCCATTTCCATTCCCGTTTCTTTTCCATTCCCGTTCCATTTCCATTCCCGTTCCATTACCATTCCCGTTCCATTTCCATTCCCGATCCATTTCCATTCCCGTTCCTTTTCCATTCCCGTTCCATTTCCATTCCTGTTCCGTTACCATTCCCGTTCCATTTCCGTTCCCGTTCCGTTTCCGTTCCCGTTCCATTTCCGTTCTCGTTCCGTTTCCGTTCCCGTTCCATTTCCATTCCCGTTTCAATTGCGTTCCCGTTCCATTTCCATTCCCGTTCCATTTCCATTCCCTTTCCATTTCCATTTCATTCCTTTCCGTTCTGCTCGGGTACATTCCATTCCATTCCATTGCATTCCATTCCGTTCTGCTCCTGTACATTTCATTCCATTCCATTCCGTTCCATTCCGTTCTACTCGGGTAGATTCCATTCCATTCCATTCCATTCCATTCCATTCCATTCCATTCCATTCCATTCCATTCTACTGGTGTCCATTCCATTCCATTCCATTCCATTCCATTCCATTCCATTCCATTCCATTCTATTGCATTCCATTCCATTCCATTCCATTCCATTCCGTTCCGTTCTACTCGGTTACATTCCATTCAATTCCATTCCATTCCGTTCTACTCGGGTAGATTCCATTCCATTCCATTCCATTCCTTTCCATTCCATTGCATTCCATTGCATTGCATTGCACTCAATTCCATTCCATTCCATTCCATTCCATTCCATTCCATTCCATTCCATTCCGTTCCGTTCAACTCGGTTACATTCCATTCAATTACATTCCATTCCGTTCTACTCGGTTACATTCCATTCCATTCCATTCCATTCCATTCCAATCCATTCCATTCCATTACATTCCGTTCTACTCGTGTACATTCCATTCCATTCCATTCCATTCCATTCCATTCCATTCCATTCCATTCCGTTCTACTTTGGTACATTCCATTCCATTCCATTCCATTCCATTCCATTCCATTCCATTCCATTCCATTCCATTCCGTTCTACTCAGGTTGATTCCATTCTATTCCATTCCATTCCATTTCATTCCATTCCATTCCATTCCATTCCATTCCATTCCAATCCATTCCATTCCATTGAATTCCATTCCATTCCATTCCATTCCATGGAATTCCATTCCATTCCATTCCATTCCATTCCATTCCATTCCATTCCATTCCGTTCTACTTTGGTACATTCCATTCCATTCCATTCCATTCCATTCCATTACATTCCATTCCATTCCATTCCGTTCTACTCGGGTTGATTCCATTCTATTCCATTCCATTCCATTCCCTTCCATTCCATTCCATTCGATTCCATTCCATTCCATTCCATGGAATTCCATTCCATTCCATTCCATTCCATTGAATTCCATTCCATTCCATTCCATTCCATTCCATTCCATTCCATTCCATTCCATTCCATTCCATTGAATTCCATTCCATTCCGTTGAATTCCATTCCATTCCATTCCATTCCATTGAATTCCGTTCCATTCCATTCCATTCCATTCCATTCCATTCCATAGAATTCCATTCCATTCTATTCCATAGAATTCCGTTCCGTTCCATTCCATTCCATTCCATTCCATTCCATTCCATTCCATTCCATTCCATTCCATTCCATTCCATTCCATTCCATTGAATTCCATTCCATTCCATTCCATTCCATTCCATTGAATTCCATTCTGTTCCATTCCATTCCTTTGAATTCCGTTCCATTCCATTCCATTCCATTCCTTTCCGTTCCGTTCCGTTACGTTCCTTTCCGTTGCGTTCAGCTCCGTTCTACTCGGTTTGATTCCATTCTATTCCATTCCATTCCATTCGATCCCATTCGATTCCATTCGATTCCATTCGATTCCATTCGATTCCACTCCATTCCATTCCATAGAATTCCATTCCATTCCATTCCATTTGAATTCCATTCCATTCCATTCCATTCCATTCTATTCCATTCCATTCCATTCCATTCCATTCCATTCCATTCCATTCCATTCCATTCCATTCCATTCCATTCCATTCTACTCGGGTTTGCATTCTATTCCATTCGATTCCATTCGATTCCATTCGATTCCATTCGATTCCATTCCATTCCATTCCATTCCATTCCATTCCATTCCATTCCATTCCATTGAATTCCATTCCATTCCATTCCATTCCATTCCATTCCATTGAATTCCATTCCATTCCATTCCATTCCATTCCAATCCATTCCATTCCATTCCATTGAATTCCATTCCATTCCATTCCATTCCATTCCATTCCATTGAATTCCATTCCATTCCATTCCATAGAATTCCATTCCATTCCATTCCATTCCATTGAATTCCATTCCATTCCATTCCATTCCATTCCATTCCATTCCATTCCATTCCATTCCATTCTACTGGTGTCCATTCCATTCCATTCCATTCCATTCCATTCCATTCCATTCCACTCCACACCACTCCAGTCCACTCTATTCCACTCCACTCCACTCCGGTACATTCCATTCCATTCCATTCCATTCCATTCCATTCCATTCCATTCCGTGCTTCTCAGGTACATTCCGTTCCGTTCCATTCCATTCCATTCCATTCCATTCCGTTCCAGTGCACTCTACTCCACTCCACTCCACTCCACTCCGGTACATTCCATTCCATTCCATTCCATTCCATTCCATTCCATTTCCATTCCCATTCCATTTCCATTCCCGTTCCATTTCCATTCCCGTTTCTTTTCCATTCCCGTTCCATTTCCATTCCCGTTCCATTACCATTCCCGTTCCATTTCCATTCCCGATCCATTTCCATTCCCGTTCCTTTTCCATTCCCGTTCCATTTCCATTCCTGTTCCGTTACCATTCCCGTTCCATTTCCGTTCCCGTTCCGTTTCCGTTCCCGTTCCATTTCCGTTCTCGTTCCGTTTCCGTTCCCGTTCCATTTCCATTCCCGTTTCAATTGCGTTCCCGTTCCATTTCCATTCCCGTTCCATTTCCATTCCCTTTCCATTTACATTTCATTCCTTTCCGTTCTGCTCGGGTACATTCCATTCCATTCCATTGCATTCCATTCCGTTCTGCTCCTGTACATTCCATTCCATTCCATTCCGTTCCATTCCGTTCAACTCGGGTAGATTCCATTCCATTCCATTCCATTCCATTCCATTCCATTCCATTCCATTCCATTCCATTCCATTCTACTGGTGTCCATTCCATTCCATTCCATTCCATTCCATTCCATTCCATTCCATTCCATTGCATTCCATTCCATTCCATTCAATTCCATTCCGTTCCGTTCTACTCGGTTACATTCCATTCAATTCCATTCCATTCCGTTCTACTCGGGTAGATTCCATTCCATTCCATTCCATTCCTTTCCATTCCATTGCATTCCATTGCATTGCATTGCACTCAATTCCATTCCATTCCATTCCATTCCATTCCATTCCATTCCATTCCATTCCATTCCATTCCGTTCCGTTCAACCCGGTTACATTCCATTCAATTACATTCCATTCCGTTCTACTCGGTTACATTCCATTCCATTCCATTCCATTCCATTCCAATCCATTCCATTTCATTCCATTCCGTTCTACTCGGGTACATTGCATTCCATTCCATTCCATTCCATTCCATTCCATTCCATTCCATTCCATTCCATTCCATTCCGTTCTACTTTGGTACATTCCATTCCATTCCATTCCATTCCATTCCATTACATTACATTCCATTCCATTCCATTCCGTTCTACTCGGGTTGATTCCATTCTATTCCATTCCATTCCATTCCATTCCATTCCATTCCATTCGATTCCATTCCATTCCATTCCATGGAATTCCATTCCATTCCATTCCATTCCATGGAATTCCATTCCATTCCATTCCATTCCATGGAATTCCATTCCATTCCATTCCATTCCATTCCATTCCATACCATTCCATTCCATTCCATTCCATTGAATTCCATTCCATTCCGTTGAATTCCATTCCATTCCATTCCATTCCATTGAATTCCGTTCCATTCCATTCCATTCCATTCCATTCCATTCCATAGAATTCCATTCCATTCTATTCCATAGAATTCCGTTCCGTTCCATTCCATTCCATTCCATTCCATTCCATTCCATTCCATTGAATTCCATTCCATTCCATTCCATTCCATTCCATTGAATTCCATTCTGTTCCATTCCATTCCTTTGAATTCCGTTCCATTCCATTCCATTCCATTCCTTTCCGTTCCGTTCCGTTCCGTTCCGTTCCGTTGCGTTCCGCTCCGTTCTACTCGGGTTGATTCCATTCTATTCCATTCCATTCCATTCGATCCCATTCGATTCCATTCGATTCCATTCGATTCCATTCGATTCCACTCCATTCCATTCCATAGAATTCCATTCCATTCCATTCCATTTGAATTCCATTCCATTCCATTCCATTCCATTCCATTCCATTCCATTCCATTCCATTCCATTCTACTCGGGTTTGCATTCTATTCCATTCGATTCCATTCGATTCCATTCGATTCCATTCGATTCCATTCGATTCCATTCCATTCCATTCCATTCCATTCCATTCCATTCCATGGAATTCCATTCCATTCCATTCCATTCCATGGAATTCCATTCCATTCCATTCCATTCCATTCCATTCCATTGAATTCCATTCCATTCCATTCCATTCCATTCCAATCCATTCCATTCCATTCCATTCCATTCCATTGAATTCCGTTCCTTTCCATTCCATTCCATTCCGTTACGTTCCGTTCCGTTTAGTTCCGTTGCGTTCCATTCCGTTCCGTTGCGTTCCGTTCCGTTCTACTCGGGTTGATTCCATTCTATTCCATTCCATTCCATTCCATTCCATTCCATTCCATTCCATTCCATTCCATTCCATTGAATTCCGTTCCATTCCATTCCATTCCCTTCCGTTTCGTCCCGTTCCGTTCCGTTCCGTTCCGTTGCGTGCCGTTCCGTTCTACTGAGGTTGATTCCATTCTATTCCATTCCATTCCATTCGATTCCATTCGATTCCAATCGATTCCATTCGATTGCATTCGATTCCATTCGTTGCCATTCCATTCCATTCCATTCCATTCCATTGAATTCCATTCCATTCCATTCCATTCCATTCCAATCCATTCCATTCCATTCCATTCCATTCCATTGAATTCCATTCCGTTCCATTCCATTCCATTCCATTCCATTGAATTCCATTCCATTCCATTCCATTCCTTTCCATTCCTTTGAATTCCATTCCATTCCATTCCATTCCATTCCATTGAATTCCATTCCATTCCATTCCATTCCATTCCATTGAATTCCATTCCATTCCATTCCATAGAATTCCGTTCAATTCCATTCCATTCCATTCCATTCCATTCCATTCCATTCCATAGAATTCCATTCCATTCCATTCCATTCCATTCCATTCCATTGAATTCCATTCCATTCCATTCCATTCCATTCCATTCCATTCCATTCCATTGAATTCCATTCCATTCCATAGAATTCCATTCCATTCCATTCCATTCCATTGAATTCCGTTCCTTTCCATTCCATTCCATTCCGTTCCTTTCCGTTCCGTTCCGTTCCGTTCCGTTGCGTTCCGTTCCGTTCCGTTGCGTTCCGTTCCGTTCTACTCGGGTTGATTCCATTCTATTCCATTCCATTCCATTCCATTCCATTCCATTCCATTCCATTCCATTCCATTCCATTCCATTCCATTGAATTCCGCTCCATTCCATTCCATTCCCTTCCGTTCCGTCCCGTTCCGTTCCGTTCCGTTCCGTTGCGTGCCGTTCCGTTCTACTCAGGTTGATTCCATTCTATTCCATTCCATTCCATTCGATTCCATTCAATTCCAATCGATTCCATTCGATTGCATTCGATTCCATTCGTTGCCATTCCATTCCATTCCATTGAATTCCATTCCGTTCCATTCCATTCCATTCCATTCCATTGAATTCCATTCCATTCCATTCCATTCCTTTCCATTCCATTGAATTCCATTCCATTCCGTTCCATTCCATTCCATTCCATTCCATCGAATTCCGTTCCATTCCATTCCATTCCATTCCATTCCATTCCATTCCATAGAATTCCATTCCATTCCGTTCCATTCCATTCCATTCCATAGAATTCCATTCCATTCCATTCCATTCCATTCCATTTCATTGATTTCCATTCCATTCCATTCCATTCCATTCCATTCCATTCCATAGAATTCCATTCCATTCCATTCCATTCCATTGAATTCCGTTCCATTCCATTCCATTCCGTTCCGTTCCATTCCGTTCCGTTCCGTTGCGTTCCGTTCCGTTCCGTTGTGTTCCGTTCCGTTCTACTCGGGTTGATTCCATTCTATTCCATTCCATTCCAATCCATTCCATTCCATTCCATTGAATTCCATTCCATTCCATTCCATTCCATTCCATTCCATTCCATTCCATGGAATTCCATTCCATTCCATTCCATGGAATTCCGTTCCATTCCATTCCATTCCGTTCCTTTCCATCCCGTTCCGTTCCGTTCCGTTCCGTTGCGTTCCGTTCCGTTCTACTCGGGTTGATTCCATTCTATTCCATTCGATTCCATTCGATTCCATTCGATTCCATTCGATTCCACTCCATTCCATTCCATAGAATTCCATTCCATTCCATTCCATTCCATTGAATTCCATTCCATTCCATTCCATAGAATTCCATTCCATTCCATTCCATTCCATTGAATTCCATTCCATTCCATTCCATTCCATTCCATTCCATTCCATTCCATTCTACTGGTGTCCATTCCATTCCATTCCATTCCATTCCATTCCATTCCATTCCATTCCTTTCCATTCCATTGCATTCCATTGCATTCCATTCCATTCCATTCCATTCCATTCCATTCCACTCCACTCCACTCCACTCCACTCCATTCCACTCCACTCCACTCCGGTACATTCCATTCCATTCCATTCCATTCCATTCCATTCCATTCCATTCCGTGCTTCTCGGGTACATTCCGTTCCGTTCCATTCCATTCCATTCCATTCCATTCCGTTCCAGTGCACTCTACTCCACTCCACTCCACTCCACTCCACTCCGGTACATTCCATTCCATTCCATTCCATTCCATTCCATTCCATTTCCATTCCCATTCCTTTTCCATTCCCGTTCCATTTCCATTCCCGTTTCTTTTCCATTCCCGTTCCATTTCCATTCCAGTTCCATTACCATTCCCGTTCCATTTCCATTCCCGATCCATTTCCATTCCCGTTCCTTTTCCATTCCCGGTCCATTTCCATTCCCGTTCCGTTACCATTCCCGTTCCATTTCCGTTCCCGTTCCGTTTCCGTTCCCACTCCATTTCCGTTCTCGTTCCGTTTCCGTTCCCGTTCCATTTCCATTCCCGTTCCATTTCCGTTCCCGTTCCATTTCCGTTCCCGTTCCATTTCCGTTCCCGTTCCATTTCCATTCCCGTTCTATTTCCATTCCCTTTCCATTTCCATTTCATTCCATTCCGTTCTGCTCCGGTACATTCCATTCCATTCCATTGCATTCCATTCCGTTCTGCTCCTGTCCATTCCATTCCATTCCATTCCATTCCAGTCCATTCCATTCTACTGGTGTCCATTCCATTCCATTCCATTCCATTCCATTCCATTCCATTCCATTGCATTCCATTCCATTCCATTCCATTCCGTTCTACTTTGGTACATTCCATTCCATTCCATTCCATTCCATTCCATTCCATTCCATTCCATTGAATTCCATTCCATTCCATTCCATTCCATTCCATTGAATTCCATTCCATTCCATTCCATTCAATTGAATTCCGTTCCATTCCATTCCATTCCGTTCCGTTCCGTCCCGTTCCGTTCCGTTCCGTTCCGTTGCGTTCCGTTCCTCTCTACTCGGGTTGATTCAATTCTATTCCATTCCATTCTATTCGATTCCATTCGATTCCAATCGATTCCATTCGATTCCATTCGATTCCATTGAATTCCATTCCATTCCATTCCATTCCATTGAATTCCGTTGCATTATATTCCATTCCGTTCCGTTCCGTCCCGTTCCGTTCCGTTCCGTTCCGTTGCGTGCCGTTCCGTTCTACTCGGGTTGATTCCATTCCATTCCATTCCATTCCATTCCATTCCATTCCATTCCATTCCATTCCATTCCATTCCTTTGAATTCCATTCCATTCCATTCCATTCCATTCCATTCCATCCCATTCCATTCCATTCCATTCCATTCCATTCCATTCCATTGAATTCCATTCCATTCCATTGAATTCCATTCCATTCCATTCCATTCCATTGAATTCCGTTCCATTCCATTCCATTCCATTCCATTGAATTCCATTCCATTCCTTTCCATAGAATTCCGTTCCATTCCATTCCATTCCATTCCATTCCATTCCATTCCATTCCATTCCATTGAATTCCATTCCATTCCATTCCATTCCTTTCCATTGAATTCCATTCTGTTCCATTCCATTCCTTTGAATTCCGTTCCATTCCATTCCATTCCAATCCTTTCCGTTCCGTTCCGTTCCGTTCCGTTCCGTTGCGTTCCGCTCCGTTCTACTCGGGTTGATTCCATTCTATTCCATTCCATTCCATTCGATCCCATTCGATTCCATTCGATTCCATTCGATTCCATTCGATTCCACTCCATTCCATTCCATAGAATTCCATTCCATTCCATTCCATTTGAATTCCATTCCATTCCATTCCATTCCATTCTATTCCATTCCATCCCATTCCATTCCATTCCATTCCATTCTACTCGGGTTGATTGCATTCTATTCCATTCCATTCCATTCGATTCCATTCGATTCCATTCGATTCCATTCGATTCCATTCGATTCCATTCCATTCCATTCCATTCCATTCCATTCCATTCCATTCCATTCCATTGAATTCCATTCCATTCCATTCCATTCCATTCCATTGAATTCCATTCCATTCCATTCCATTCCATTCCATTCCATTCCATTCCATTCCATTCCATTGAATTCCATTCCATTCCATAGAATTCCATTCCATTCCATTCCATTCCATTGAATTCCGTTCCTTTCCATTCCATTCCATTCCGTTCCGTTCCGTTCCGTTCCGTTGCGTTCCGTTCCGTTCAACTAGGGTTGATTCCATTCTATTCAATTCCATTCCATTCCATTCTACACGGGTTGATCATTCCATTCCGTTCCGTTCCGTTCCGTTCCGTTCCGTACCGTTCTACTCGGGTTGATTCCATTCTATTCCATTCCATTCCATTCGATTCCATTCGACTCCATTCCATTCCATTCCATTCCATTCCATTCCATTCCATTCCATTCCATTGCATTCCATTCCGCTCCATTCCATTCCATTCCATTCCATTCCATTCCATTCCATTCCGTTCCGTTCCGTTCCGTTCCGTTCCGTTCCGTTGCGTTCCATTCCGTTCTACTCGGGTTGATTCCATTCTATTCCATTCCATTCCATTTGACTCCATTCGATTCCATTCCATTCCATTGCATTGAATTCCATTCCATTCCATTCCATTCCATTCCATTCCATTCCACTCCATTGAATTCCATTCCATTCCATTCCATTCCATTCCATTCCATTCCATTCCATTCCACTCCATTCCATTCCACTCCACTGCACTCCACTCCACTCCACTCCACTCCATTCCACTCCCTTCCATTCCATAAAATTGAATTCCATTCCATTCCATTCCATTCCATTCCATTCCATTCCATTCCATTCCATTCCACTCCATTCCACTCCACTCCACTCCACTCCACTCCACTCCACTCCATTCCATTCCCTTCCATTCCATTCAATTGAATTGCATTGAATTCCATTCCATTCCATTCCATAACATTTCATTCCATTCCATTCCATTCCATTCCATTCCATTCCATTCCATTCCATTCCATTCCGTTCTACTCGGGTTGATTCCATTCTATTCCATTCCATTCCATTCGATTCCATTCGATTCCATTCGATTCCATTCGATTCCATTCGTTTCCATTCCATTCCATTCCATTCTATTCCATTGAATTCCATTCCATTCCATTCCATTCCATTCCATTCCATTGCATTCCATTCCATTGAATTCCATTGAATTCCATTCCATTGAATTCCATTCCATTCCATTCCATTCCATTCCATTCCATTGAATTCCATTCCATTCCATTCCATTCCATTCCATTCCATTGAATTCCATTCCATTCCATTCCATTCCATGGAATTCCGTTCCATTCCATTCCATTCCGTTCCGTTCCGTCCCGTTCCGTTCCGTTCCGTTCCGTTGCGTTCCGTTCCGTTCTACTCGGGTTGATTCCATTCTATTCCATTCCATTCCATTCGATTCCATTCGATTCCATTCGATTCCACTCCATTCCATTCCATAGAATTCCATACCATTCCATTCCATTCCATTGAATTCCATTCCATTCCATTCCATTGAATTCCTTTCCATTCCATTCCATTCCATTGAATTCCATTCCATTCCATTCCATTCCATTCCATTCCATTCCATTCCATTCTACTGGTGTCCATTCCATTCCATTCCATTCCATTCCATTCCATTCCATTCCAATCCATTCCATTCCATTCCATAGAATTCCATTCCATTCCATTCCATTCCATTGAATTCCATTCCATTCCATTCCATAGAATTCCATTCCATTCCATTCCATTCCATTGAATTCCATTCCATTCCTTTCCATTCCATTGCATTCCATTGCATTGCATTGCACTCAATTCCATTCCATTCCATTCCATTCCATTCCATTCCATTCCGTTCCGTTCAACTCGGTTACATTCCATTCAATTACATTCCATTCCGTTCTACTCGGTTACATTCCATTCCATTCCATTCCATTCCATTCCAATCCATTCCATTCCATTAAATTCCGTTCTACTCGGGTACATTCCATTCCATTCCATTCCATTCCATTCCATTCCATTCCATTCCGTTCTACTTTGGTACATTCCATTCCATTCCATTCCATTCCATTCCATTCCATTACATTCCATTCCATTCCATTCCGTTCTACTCGGGTTGATTCCATTCTATTCCATTCCATTCCATTCCATTCCATTCCATTCCATTCCATTCCAATCGATTCCATTCCATTCCATTCCATGGAATTCCATTCCATTCCATTCCATTCCATTCCATTCCATTCCATTCCATTCCATTCCATTCCATTCCATTCCATTCCATGGAATTCCATTCCATTCCATTCCATTCCATTCCATTCCATTCCATTCCATTGAATTCCATTCCATTCCATTCCATTCCATTCCATTCCATTGAATTCCATTCCGTTCCATAACATTCCATTGAATTCCGTTCCATTCCATTCCATTCCATTCCATTGAATTCCATTCCATTCCATTCCATTCCATTCCATTGAATTCCATTCCGTTCCATAACATTCCATTGAATTCCGTTCCATTCCATTCCATTCCATTCCATTCCGTTCTACTCGGGTTGATTCCATTCTATTCCATTCCATTCCATTCGATCCCATTTGATTCCATTCGATTCCATTCAATTCCATTCGATTCCATTCCATTCCACTCCATTCCATTCCATTGAATTCCATTCCATTCCATTCCATTCCATTCCATTCCATTCCATTCCATTCCATTCCATTCCATTGAATTCCATTCCATTCCATTCCATTCCATTCCATTGAATTCCATTCCATTCCATTCCATTCAATTGAATTCCGTTCCATTCCATTCCATTCCGTTCCGTTCCGTCCCGTTCCGTTCCGTTCCGTTCCGTTGCGTTCCGTTCCTCTCTACTCGGGTTGATTAAATTCTATTCCATTCCATTCTATTCGATTCCATTCGATTCCAATCGATTCCATTCGATTCCATTCGATTCCATTGAATTCCATTCCATTCCATTCCATTCCATTGAATTCCGTTGCATTATATTCCATTCCGTTCCGTTCCGTCCCGTTCCGTTCCGTTCCGTTCCGTTGCGTGCCATTCCGTTCTACTCGGGTTGATTCCATTCCATTCCATTCCATTCCATTCCATTCCATTCCATTCCATTCCATTGAATTCCATTCCATTCCATTCCATTCCATTCCATTCCATTCCATTCCGTTCTACTCGGGTTGATTCCATTCTATGCCATTCCATTCCATTCGATCTCATTCGATTCCATTCGATTCCATTCGATTCCACTCCATTCCATTCCATTGAATTCCATTCCATTCCATTCCATTCCATTCCATTCCTTTGAATTCCATTCCATTCCATTCCATTCCATTCCATTCCATTCCATCCCATTCCATTCCATTCCATTCCATTCCATTCCATTCCATTGAATTCCATTCCATTCCATTGAATTCCATTCCATTCCATTCCATTCCATTGAATTCCGTTCCATTCCATTCCATTCCATTCCATTGAATTCCATTCCATTCCTTTCCATAGAATTCCGTTCCATTCCATTCCATTCCATTCCATTCCATTCCATTCCATTCCATTCCATTCCATTGAATTCCATTCCATTCCATTCCATTCCTTTCCATTGAATTCCATTCTGTTCCATTCCATTCCTTTGAATTCCATTCCATTCCATTCCATTCCATTCCATTCCATTCCATCCCATTCCATTCCATTCCATTCCATTCCATTCCATTCCATTGAATTCCATTCCATTCCATTCCATTCCATTCCATTCCATTCCATTCCATTCCATTCCATTCCATTCCATTCCATTCCATTCCATTGAATTCCATTCCATTCCATAGAATTCCATTCCATTCCATTCCATTCCATTGAATTCCGTTCCTTTCCATTCCATTCCATTCCGTTCCGTTCCGTTCCGTTCCGTTGCGTTCCGTTCCGTTCAACTAGGGTTGATTCCATTCTATTCAATTCCATTCCATTCCATTCTACACGGGTTGATCATTCCATTCCGTTCCGTTCCGTTCCGTTCCGTTCCGTACCGTTCTACTCGGGTTGATTCCATTCTATTCCATTCCATTCCATTCGATTCCATTCGACTCCATTCCATTGCATTCCATTCCATTCCATTCCATTCCATTCCATTGCATTCCATTCCGCTCCATTCCATTCCATTCCATTCCATTCCATTACATTCCATTCCGTTCCGTTCCGTTCCGTTCCGTTCCGTTGCGTTCCATTCCGTTCTACTCGGGTTGATTCCATTCTATTCCATTCCATTCCATTTGACTCCATTCGATTCCATTCCATTCCATTGCATTGAATTCCATTCCATTCCATTCCATTCCATTCCATTCCATTCCACTCCATTGAATTCCATTCCATTCCATTCCATTCCATTCCATTCCATTCCATTCCACTCCATTCCATTCCACTCCACTGCACTCCACTCCACTCCACTCCACTCCATTCCACTCCCTTCCATTCCATAAAATTGAATTCCATTCCATTCCATTCCATTCCATTCCATTCCATTCCATTCCACTCCATTCCATTCCACTCCACTCCACTCCACTCCACTCCACTCCATTCCATTCCCTTCCATTCCATTCAATTGAATTGCATTGAATTCCATTCCATTCCATTCCATAACATTTCATTCCATTCCATTCCATTCCATTCCATTCCATTCCATTCCATTCCATTCCATTCCGTTCTACTCGGGTTGATTCCATTCTATTCCATTCCATTCCATTCGATTCCATTCGATTCCATTCGATTCCATTCGATTCCATTCGTTTCCATTCCATTCCATTCCATTCTATTCCATTGAATTCCATTCCATTCCATTCCATTCCATTCCATTCCATTGCATTCCATTCCATTGAATTCCATTGAATTCCATTCCATTGAATTCCATTCCATTCCATTCCATTCCATTCCATTCCATTGAATTCCATTCCATTCCATTCCATTCCATGGAATTCCGTTCCATTCCATTCCATTCCGTTCCGTTCCGTCCCGTTCCGTTCCGTTCCGTTCCGTTGCGTTCCGTTCCGTTCTACTCGGGTTGATTCCATTCTATTCCATTCCATTCCATTCGATTCCATTCGATTCCATTCGATTCCACTCCATTCCATTCCATAGAATTCCATTCCATTCCATTCCATTCCATAGAATTCCATTCCATTCCATTCCATTGAATTCCTTTCCATTCCATTCCATTCCATTGAATTCCATTCCATTCCATTCCATTCCATTCCATTCGATTCCATTCCATTCCATTCCATTCTACTGGTGTCCATTCCATTCCATTCCATTCCATTCCATTCCATTCCATTCCATTCCATTCCATTCCATTCCATAGAATTCCATTCCATTCCATTCCATTCCATTCCATTCCATTGAATTCCATTCCATTCCATTCCATAGAATTCCATTCCATTCCATTCCATTCCATTGAATTCCATTCCATTCCATTCCATTCCATTCCATTCCATTCCATTCCATTCCATTCCATTCTACTGGTGTCCATTCCATTCCATTCCATTCCATTCCATTCCATTCCATTCCATTCCTTTCCATTCCATTGCATTCCACTGCATTCCATTCCATTCCATTCCATTCCATTCCACTCCACTCCACTCCACTCCACTCCATTCCACTCCACTCCACTCCGGTACATTCCATTCCATTCCATTCCATTCCATTCCATTCCATTCCGTGCTTCTCAGGTACATTCCGTTCCGTTCCATTCCATTCCATTCCATTCCATTCCATTCCATTCCGTTCCAGTGCACTCTACTCCACTCCACTCCACTCCACTCCACTCCGGTACATTCCATTCCATTCCATTCCATTCCATTCCATTCCATTTCCATTACCATTCCATTTCCATTCCCGTTCCATTTCCATTCCCGTTTCTTTTCCATTCCCGTTCCATTTCCATTCCAGTTCCATTACCATTCCCGTTCCATTTCCATTCCCGATCCATTTCCATTCCCGTTCCATTTCCATTCCCGTTCCATTTCCATTCCCGTTCCGTTACCATTCCCGTTCCATTTCCGTTCCCGTTCCGTTTCCGTTCCCGTTCCATTTCCGTTCTCGTTCCGTTTCCGTTCCCGTTCCATTTCCATTCCCGTTCCATTTCCATTCCCTTTCCATTTCCATTTCATTCCATTCCGTTCTGCTCGGGTACATTCCATTCCATTCCATTGCATTCCATTCCGTTCTGCTCCTGTCCATTCCATTCCATTCCATTCCGTTCCATTCCGTTCTACTCGGGTAGATTCCATTCCATTCCATTCCATTCCATTCCATTCCATTCCATTCCATTCCATTCTACTGGTGTCCATTCCATTCCATTCCATTCCATTGCATTCCATTCCATTCCATTGCATTCCATTCCATTCCATTCCATTCCGTTCCGTTCTACTCGATTACATTCCATTCAATTCCATTCCATTCCGTTCTACTCGGGTAGATTCCATTCCATTCCATTCCATTCCTTTCCATTCCATTGCATTCCATTGCATTGCATTGCACTCAATTCCATTCCATTCCATTCCATTCCATTCCATTCCATTCCATTCCATTCCGTTCCGTTCAACTCGGTTACATTCCATTCAATTACATTCCATTCCGTTCTACTCGGTTACATTCCATTCCATTCCATTCTATTCCATTCCAATCCATTCCATTCCATTCCATTCCGTTCTACTCGTGTACATTCCATTCCATTCCATTCCATTCCATTCCATTCCATTCCATTCCATTCCATTCCATTCCATTCCGTTCTACTTTGGTACATTCCATTCCATTCCATTCCATTCCATTCCATTCCATTCCATTCCATTCCATTCCATTCCCTTCCGTTCTACTCAGGTTGATTCCATTCTATTCCATTCCATTCCATTTCATTCCATTCCATTCCATTCCATTCCATTCGATTCCATTCCATTCCATTCCATAGAATTCCATTCCATTCCATTCCATTCCATGGAATTCCATTCCATTCCATTCCATTCCATAGAATTCCATTCCATTCCATTCCATTCCATGGAATTCCATTCCATTCCATTCCATTCCATTCCATTCCATTCCATTCCATTCCATTGAATTCCATTCCGTTCCATTCCATTCCATTGAATTCCATTCCATTCCATTCCATTCCATTCCATTCCATGCCATTCCATTCCATTGAATTCCGTTCCATTCCATTCCATTCCATTCCATTCCATCCCATTCCATTCCATTCCATTCCATTCCGTTCTACTCGGGTTGATTCCATTCTATTCCATTCCATTCCATTCGATCCCATTTGATTCCATTCGATTCCATTCAATTCCATTCCATTCCATTCCATTCCATTCCATTCCATGGAATTCCATTCCATTCCATTCCATTCCATTCCATTCCATTCCATTCCATAGAATTCCATTCCATTCCATTCCATTCCATTGAATTCCGTTCCATTCCATTCCGTTCCGTTCCGTTCCGTTCCGTTCCGTTCCGTTGCGTTCCGTTCCGTTTCGTTGTGTTCCGTTCCGTTCTACTCGGGTTAATTCCATTCTATTCCATTCCATTCCAATCCATTCCATTCCATTCCATCGAATTCCATTCCATTCCATTCCATTCCATGGAATTCCATGGAATTCCGTTCCATTCCATTCCATTCCGTTCCGTTCCGTCCCGTTCCGTTCCGTTCCGTTCCGTTGCGTTCCGCTCCGTTCTACTCGGGTTGATTCCATTCTATTCCATTCCATTCCATTCGATTCCATTCGATTCCATTCGATTCCACTCCATTCCATTCCATAGAATTCCATTCCATTCCATTCCATTCCATTGAATTCCATTCCATTCCATTCCATTCCATTGAATTCCATTCCATTCCATTCCATTCCATTCCATTCCATTCCATTCCATTCTACTGTTGTCCATTCCATTCCATTCCATTCCATTCCATTCCATTCCATTCCATTCCATTCCATTCCTTTCCATTCCATTGCATTCCATTGCATTCCATTGCATTCCATTCCATTCCATTCCATTCCATTCCATTCCATTCCATTCCATTCCATTCCACTCCACACCACTCCAGTCCACTCCATTCCACTCCACTCCACTCCGGTACATTCCATTCCATTCCATTCCATTCCATTCCATTCCATTCCGTGCTTCTCAGGTACATTCCGTTCCGTTCCATTCCATTCCATTCCATTCCATTCCGTTCCAGTGCACTCTACTCCACTCCACTCCACTCCACTCCGGTACATTCCATTCCATTCCATTCCATTCCATTCCATTCCATTCCATTCCATTTCCATTCCCATTCCATTTCCATTCCCGTTCCATTTCCATTCCCGTTTCTTTTCCATTCCCGTTCCATTTCCATTCCCGTTCCATTACCATTCCCGTTCCATTTCCATTCCCGATCCATTTCCATTCCCGTTCCTTTTCCATTCCCGTTCCATTTCCATTCCTGTTCCGTTACCATTCCCGTTCCATTTCCGTTCCCGTTCCGTTTCCGTTCCCGTTCCATTTCCGTTCTCGTTCCGTTTCCGTTCCCGTTCCATTTCCATTCCCGTTTCAATTGCGTTCCCGTTCCATTTCCATTCCCGTTCCATTTCCATTCCCTTTCCATTTCCATTTCATTCCTTTCCGTTCTGCTCGGGTACATTCCATTCCATTCCATTGCATTCCATTCCGTTCTGCTCCTGTACATTCCATTCCATTCCATTCCGTTCCATTCCGTTCTACTCGGGTAGATTCCATTCCATTCCATTCCATTCCATTCCATTCCATTCCATTCCATTCCATTCTACTGGTGTCCATTCCATTCCATTCCATTCCATTCCATTCCATTCCATTCCATTCCATTGCATTCCATTCCATTCCATTCCGTTCCGTTCTACTCGGTTACATTCCATTCAATTCCATTCCATTCCGTTCTACTCGGGTAGATTCCATTCCATTCCATTCCATTCCTTTCCATTCCATTGCATTCCATTGCATTGCATTGCACTCAATTCCATTCCATTCCATTCCATTCCATTCCATTCCATTCCATTCCATTCCGTTCTGTTCAACCCGGTTACATTCCATTCAATTACATTCCATTCCGTTCTACTCGGTTACATTCCATTCCATTCCATTCCATTCCATTCCAATCCACTCCATTCCATTCCATTCCGTTCTACTCGGGTACATTGCATTCCATTCCATTCCATTCCATTCCATTCCATTCCATTCCATTCCATTCCATTCCATTCCATTCCATTCCGTTCTACTTTTGTACATTCCATTCCATTCCATTCCATTCCATTCCATTCCATTCCATTCCATTCCGTTCTACTCGGGTTGATTCCATTCTATTCCATTCCATTCCATTCCATTCCATTCCATTCGATTCCATTCCATTCCATTCCATTCCATTCGATTCCATTCCATTCCATTCCATGGAATTCCATTCAATTCCATTCCATTCCATTGAATTCCATTCCATTCCATTCCATTCCATTCCATTCCATTCCATTCCATTCCATTCCATTCCATTCCATTCCGTTCTACTTTGGTACATTCCATTCCATTCCATTCCATTCCATTCCATTACATTACATTCCATTCCATTCCATTCCGTTCTACTCGGGTTGATTCCATTCTATTCCATTCCATTCCATTCCATTCCATTCCATTCCATTCGATTCCATTCCATTCCATTCCATGGAATTCCATTCCATTCCATTCCATTCCATGGAATTCCATTCCATTCCATTCCATTCCATGGAATTCCATTCCATTCCATTCCATTCCATTCCATTCCATACCATTCCATTCCATTCCATTCCATTGAATTCCATTCCATTCCGTTGAATTCCATTCCATTCCATTCCATTCCATTGAATTCCGTTCCATTCCATTCCATTCCATTCCATTCCATTCCATAGAATTCCATTCCATTCTATTCCATAGAATTCCGTTCCGTTCCATTCCATTCCATTCCATTCCATTCCATTCCATTCCATTCCATTGAATTCCATTCCATTCCATTCCATTCCATTCCATTGAATTCCATTCTGTTCCATTCCATTCCTTTGAATTCCGTTCCATTCCATTCCATTCCATTCCTTTCCGTTCCGTTCCGTTCCGTTCCGTTCCGTTGCGTTCCGCTCCGTTCTACTCGGGTTGATTCCATTCTATTCCATTCCATTCCATTCGATCCCATTCGATTCCATTCGATTCCATTCGATTCCACTCCATTCCATTCCATAGAATTCCATTCCATTCCATTCCATTTGAATTCCATTCCATTCCATTCCATTCCATTCCATTCCATTCCATTCCATTCCATTCCATTCTACTCGGGTTTGCATTCTATTCCATTCGATTCCATTCGATTCCATTCGATTCCATTCGATTCCATTCGATTCCATTCCATTCCATTCCATTCCATTCCATTCCATTCCATGGAATTCCATTCCATTCCATTCCATTCCATGGAATTCCATTCCATTCCATTCCATTCCATTCCATTCCATTGAATTCCATTCCATTCCATTCCATTCCATTCCAATCCATTCCATTCCATTCCATTCCATTCCATTGAATTCCGTTCCTTTCCATTCAATTCCATTCCGTTACGTTCCGTTCCGTTTAGTTCCGTTGCGTTCCATTCCGTTCCGTTGCGTTCCGTTCCGTTCTACTCGGGTTGATTCCATTCTATTCCATTCCATTCCATTCCATTCCATTCCATTCCATTCCATTCCATTCCATTCCATTGAATTCCGTTCCATTCCATTCCATTCCCTTCCGTTTCGTCCCGTTCCGTTCCGTTCCGTTCCGTTGCGTGCCGTTCCGTTCTACTGAGGTTGATTCCATTCTATTCCATTCCATTCCATTCGATTCCATTCGATTCCAATCGATTCCATTCGATTGCATTCGATTCCATTCGTTGCCATTCCATTCCATTCCATTCCATTCCATTGAATTCCATTCCATTCCATTCCATTCCATTCCAATCCATTCCATTCCATTCCATTCCATTCCATTGAATTCCATTCCGTTCCATTCCATTCCATTCCATTCCATTGAATTCCATTCCATTCCATTCCATTCCTTTCCATTCCTTTGAATTCCATTCCATTCCATTCCATTCCATTCCATTGAATTCCATTCCATTCCATTCCATTCCATTCCATTGAATTCCATTCCATTCCATTCCATAGAATTCCGTTCAATTCCATTCCATTCCATTCCATTCCATTCCATTCCATTCCATAGAATTCCATTCCATTCCATTCCATTCCATTCCATTCCATTGAATTCCATTCCATTCCATTCCATTCCATTCCATTCCATTCCATTCCATTGAATTCCATTCCATTCCATAGAATTCCATTCCATTCCATTCCATTCCATTGAATTCCGTTCCTTTCCATTCCATTCCATTCCGTTCCTTTCCGTTCCGTTCCGTTCCGTTCCGTTGCGTTCCGTTCCGTTCCGTTGCGTTCCGTTCCGTTCTACTCGGGTTGATTCCATTCTATTCCATTCCATTCCATTCCATTCCATTCCATTCCATTCCATTCCATTCCATTCCATTCCATTCCATTGAATTCCGTTCCATTCCATTCCATTCCCTTCCGTTCCGTCCCGTTCCGTTCCGTTCCGTTCCGTTGCGTGCCGTTCCGTTCTACTCAGGTTGATTCCATTCTATTCCATTCCATTCCATTCGATTCCATTCAATTCCAATCGATTCCATTCGATTGCATTCGATTCCATTCGTTGCCATTCCATTCCATTCCATTGAATTCCATTCCGTTCCATTCCATTCCATTCCATTCCATTGAATTCCATTCCATTCCATTCCATTCCTTTCCATTCCATTGAATTCCATTCCATTCCGTTCCATTCCATTCCATTCCATTCCATCGAATTCCGTTCCATTCCATTCCATTCCATTCCATTCCATTCCATTCCATAGAATTCCATTCCATTCCGTTCCATTCCATTCCATTCCATAGAATTCCATTCCATTCCATTCCATTCCATTCCATTTCATTGATTTCCATTCCATTCCATTCCATTCCATTCCATTCCATTCCATAGAATTCCATTCCATTCCATTCCATTCCATTGAATTCCGTTCCATTCCATTCCATTCCGTTCCGTTCCATTCCGTTCCGTTCCGTTGCGTTCCGTTCCGTTCCGTTGTGTTCCGTTCCGTTCTACTCGGGTTGATTCCATTCTATTCCATTCCATTCCAATCCATTCCATTCCATTCCATTGAATTCCATTCCATTCCATTCCATTCCATTCCATTCCATTCCATTCCATGGAATTCCATTCCATTCCATTCCATGGAATTCCGTTCCATTCCATTCCATTCCGTTCCTTTCCATCCCGTTCCGTTCCGTTCCGT
Organism: Gorilla gorilla gorilla; assembly: GCF_029281585.2. Taxonomy (NCBI): domain Eukaryota; kingdom Metazoa; phylum Chordata; class Mammalia; order Primates; family Hominidae; genus Gorilla; species Gorilla gorilla. The sequence continues at coordinate 53,549,739 of NC_073242.2, forward strand.
TCCGTTGCGTTCCGTTCCGTTCTACTCGGGTTGATTCCATTCTATTCCATTCGATTCCATTCGATTCCATTCGATTCCATTCGATTCCACTCCATTCCATTCCATAGAATTCCATTCCATTCCATTCCATTCCATTGAATTCCATTCCATTCCATTCCATAGAATTCCATTCCATTCCATTCCATTCCATTGAATTCCATTCCATTCCATTCCATTCCATTCCATTCCATTCCATTCCATTCTACTGGTGTCCATTCCATTCCATTCCATTCCATTCCATTCCATTCCATTCCATTCCTTTCCATTCCATTGCATTCCATTGCATTCCATTCCATTCCATTCCATTCCATTCCATTCCACTCCACTCCACTCCACTCCACTCCATTCCACTCCACTCCACTCCGGTACATTCCATTCCATTCCATTCCATTCCATTCCATTCCATTCCATTCCGTGCTTCTCGGGTACATTCCGTTCCGTTCCATTCCATTCCATTCCATTCCATTCCGTTCCAGTGCACTCTACTCCACTCCACTCCACTCCACTCCACTCCGGTACATTCCATTCCATTCCATTCCATTCCATTCCATTCCATTTCCATTCCCATTCCTTTTCCATTCCCGTTCCATTTCCATTCCCGTTTCTTTTCCATTCCCGTTCCATTTCCATTCCAGTTCCATTACCATTCCCGTTCCATTTCCATTCCCGATCCATTTCCATTCCCGTTCCTTTTCCATTCCCGGTCCATTTCCATTCCCGTTCCGTTACCATTCCCGTTCCATTTCCGTTCCCGTTCCGTTTCCGTTCCCACTCCATTTCCGTTCTCGTTCCGTTTCCGTTCCCGTTCCATTTCCATTCCCGTTCCATTTCCGTTCCCGTTCCATTTCCGTTCCCGTTCCATTTCCGTTCCCGTTCCATTTCCATTCCCGTTCTATTTCCATTCCCTTTCCATTTCCATTTCATTCCATTCCGTTCTGCTCCGGTACATTCCATTCCATTCCATTGCATTCCATTCCGTTCTGCTCCTGTCCATTCCATTCCATTCCATTCCATTCCAGTCCATTCCATTCTACTGGTGTCCATTCCATTCCATTCCATTCCATTCCATTCCATTCCATTCCATTGCATTCCATTCCATTCCATTCCATTCCGTTCTACTTTGGTACATTCCATTCCATTCCATTCCATTCCATTCCATTCCATTCCATTCCATTGAATTCCATTCCATTCCATTCCATTCCATTCCATTGAATTCCATTCCATTCCATTCCATTCAATTGAATTCCGTTCCATTCCATTCCATTCCGTTCCGTTCCGTCCCGTTCCGTTCCGTTCCGTTCCGTTGCGTTCCGTTCCTCTCTACTCGGGTTGATTCAATTCTATTCCATTCCATTCTATTCGATTCCATTCGATTCCAATCGATTCCATTCGATTCCATTCGATTCCATTGAATTCCATTCCATTCCATTCCATTCCATTGAATTCCGTTGCATTATATTCCATTCCGTTCCGTTCCGTCCCGTTCCGTTCCGTTCCGTTCCGTTGCGTGCCGTTCCGTTCTACTCGGGTTGATTCCATTCCATTCCATTCCATTCCATTCCATTCCATTCCATTCCATTCCATTCCATTCCATTCCATTCCATTCCTTTGAATTCCATTCCATTCCATTCCATTCCATTCCATTCCATCCCATTCCATTCCATTCCATTCCATTCCATTCCATTCCATTGAATTCCATTCCATTCCATTGAATTCCATTCCATTCCATTCCATTCCATTGAATTCCGTTCCATTCCATTCCATTCCATTCCATTGAATTCCATTCCATTCCTTTCCATAGAATTCCGTTCCATTCCATTCCATTCCATTCCATTCCATTCCATTCCATTCCATTCCATTGAATTCCATTCCATTCCATTCCATTCCTTTCCATTGAATTCCATTCTGTTCCATTCCATTCCTTTGAATTCCGTTCCATTCCATTCCATTCCAATCCTTTCCGTTCCGTTCCGTTCCGTTCCGTTCCGTTGCGTTCCGCTCCGTTCTACTCGGGTTGATTCCATTCTATTCCATTCCATTCCATTCGATCCCATTCGATTCCATTCGATTCCATTCGATTCCATTCGATTCCACTCCATTCCATTCCATAGAATTCCATTCCATTCCATTCCATTTGAATTCCATTCCATTCCATTCCATTCCATTCTATTCCATTCCATCCCATTCCATTCCATTCCATTCCATTCTACTCGGGTTGATTGCATTCTATTCCATTCCATTCCATTCGATTCCATTCGATTCCATTCGATTCCATTCGATTCCATTCGATTCCATTCCATTCCATTCCATTCCATTCCATTCCATTCCATTCCATTCCATTGAATTCCATTCCATTCCATTCCATTCCATTCCATTGAATTCCATTCCATTCCATTCCATTCCATTCCATTCCATTCCATTCCATTCCATTCCATTGAATTCCATTCCATTCCATAGAATTCCATTCCATTCCATTCCATTCCATTGAATTCCGTTCCTTTCCATTCCATTCCATTCCGTTCCGTTCCGTTCCGTTCCGTTGCGTTCCGTTCCGTTCAACTAGGGTTGATTCCATTCTATTCAATTCCATTCCATTCCATTCTACACGGGTTGATCATTCCATTCCGTTCCGTTCCGTTCCGTTCCGTTCCGTACCGTTCTACTCGGGTTGATTCCATTCTATTCCATTCCATTCCATTCGATTCCATTCGACTCCATTCCATTCCATTCCATTCCATTCCATTCCATTCCATTCCATTCCATTGCATTCCATTCCGCTCCATTCCATTCCATTCCATTCCATTCCATTCCATTCCATTCCGTTCCGTTCCGTTCCGTTCCGTTCCGTTGCGTTCCATTCCGTTCTACTCGGGTTGATTCCATTCTATTCCATTCCATTCCATTTGACTCCATTCGATTCCATTCCATTCCATTGCATTGAATTCCATTCCATTCCATTCCATTCCATTCCATTCCATTCCACTCCATTGAATTCCATTCCATTCCATTCCATTCCATTCCATTCCATTCCATTCCATTCCACTCCATTCCATTCCACTCCACTGCACTCCACTCCACTCCACTCCACTCCATTCCACTCCCTTCCATTCCATAAAATTGAATTCCATTCCATTCCATTCCATTCCATTCCATTCCATTCCATTCCATTCCACTCCATTCCACTCCACTCCACTCCACTCCACTCCACTCCACTCCATTCCATTCCCTTCCATTCCATTCAATTGAATTGCATTGAATTCCATTCCATTCCATTCCATAACATTTCATTCCATTCCATTCCATTCCATTCCATTCCATTCCATTCCATTCCATTCCATTCCGTTCTACTCGGGTTGATTCCATTCTATTCCATTCCATTCCATTCGATTCCATTCGATTCCATTCGATTCCATTCGATTCCATTCGTTTCCATTCCATTCCATTCCATTCTATTCCATTGAATTCCATTCCATTCCATTCCATTCCATTCCATTCCATTGCATTCCATTCCATTGAATTCCATTGAATTCCATTCCATTGAATTCCATTCCATTCCATTCCATTCCATTCCATTCCATTGAATTCCATTCCATTCCATTCCATTCCATTCCATTCCATTGAATTCCATTCCATTCCATTCCATTCCATGGAATTCCGTTCCATTCCATTCCATTCCGTTCCGTTCCGTCCCGTTCCGTTCCGTTCCGTTCCGTTGCGTTCCGTTCCGTTCTACTCGGGTTGATTCCATTCTATTCCATTCCATTCCATTCGATTCCATTCGATTCCATTCGATTCCACTCCATTCCATTCCATAGAATTCCATACCATTCCATTCCATTCCATTGAATTCCATTCCATTCCATTCCATTGAATTCCTTTCCATTCCATTCCATTCCATTGAATTCCATTCCATTCCATTCCATTCCATTCCATTCCATTCCATTCCATTCCATTCTACTGGTGTCCATTCCATTCCATTCCATTCCATTCCATTCCATTCCATTCCATTCCAATCCATTCCATTCCATTCCATAGAATTCCATTCCATTCCATTCCATTCCATTGAATTCCATTCCATTCCATTCCATAGAATTCCATTCCATTCCATTCCATTCCATTGAATTCCATTCCATTCCTTTCCATTCCATTGCATTCCATTGCATTGCATTGCACTCAATTCCATTCCATTCCATTCCATTCCATTCCATTCCATTCCGTTCCGTTCAACTCGGTTACATTCCATTCAATTACATTCCATTCCGTTCTACTCGGTTACATTCCATTCCATTCCATTCCATTCCATTCCAATCCATTCCATTCCATTAAATTCCGTTCTACTCGGGTACATTCCATTCCATTCCATTCCATTCCATTCCATTCCATTCCATTCCGTTCTACTTTGGTACATTCCATTCCATTCCATTCCATTCCATTCCATTCCATTACATTCCATTCCATTCCATTCCGTTCTACTCGGGTTGATTCCATTCTATTCCATTCCATTCCATTCCATTCCATTCCATTCCATTCCATTCCAATCGATTCCATTCCATTCCATTCCATGGAATTCCATTCCATTCCATTCCATTCCATTCCATTCCATTCCATTCCATTCCATTCCATTCCATTCCATTCCATTCCATGGAATTCCATTCCATTCCATTCCATTCCATTCCATTCCATTCCATTCCATTGAATTCCATTCCATTCCATTCCATTCCATTCCATTGAATTCCATTCCGTTCCATAACATTCCATTGAATTCCGTTCCATTCCATTCCATTCCATTCCATTGAATTCCATTCCATTCCATTCCATTCCATTCCATTGAATTCCATTCCGTTCCATAACATTCCATTGAATTCCGTTCCATTCCATTCCATTCCATTCCATTCCGTTCTACTCGGGTTGATTCCATTCTATTCCATTCCATTCCATTCGATCCCATTTGATTCCATTCGATTCCATTCAATTCCATTCGATTCCATTCCATTCCACTCCATTCCATTCCATTGAATTCCATTCCATTCCATTCCATTCCATTCCATTCCATTCCATTCCATTCCATTCCATTCCATTGAATTCCATTCCATTCCATTCCATTCCATTCCATTGAATTCCATTCCATTCCATTCCATTCAATTGAATTCCGTTCCATTCCATTCCATTCCGTTCCGTTCCGTCCCGTTCCGTTCCGTTCCGTTCCGTTGCGTTCCGTTCCTCTCTACTCGGGTTGATTAAATTCTATTCCATTCCATTCTATTCGATTCCATTCGATTCCAATCGATTCCATTCGATTCCATTCGATTCCATTGAATTCCATTCCATTCCATTCCATTCCATTGAATTCCGTTGCATTATATTCCATTCCGTTCCGTTCCGTCCCGTTCCGTTCCGTTCCGTTCCGTTGCGTGCCATTCCGTTCTACTCGGGTTGATTCCATTCCATTCCATTCCATTCCATTCCATTCCATTCCATTCCATTCCATTGAATTCCATTCCATTCCATTCCATTCCATTCCATTCCATTCCATTCCGTTCTACTCGGGTTGATTCCATTCTATGCCATTCCATTCCATTCGATCTCATTCGATTCCATTCGATTCCATTCGATTCCACTCCATTCCATTCCATTGAATTCCATTCCATTCCATTCCATTCCATTCCATTCCTTTGAATTCCATTCCATTCCATTCCATTCCATTCCATTCCATTCCATCCCATTCCATTCCATTCCATTCCATTCCATTCCATTCCATTGAATTCCATTCCATTCCATTGAATTCCATTCCATTCCATTCCATTCCATTGAATTCCGTTCCATTCCATTCCATTCCATTCCATTGAATTCCATTCCATTCCTTTCCATAGAATTCCGTTCCATTCCATTCCATTCCATTCCATTCCATTCCATTCCATTCCATTCCATTCCATTGAATTCCATTCCATTCCATTCCATTCCTTTCCATTGAATTCCATTCTGTTCCATTCCATTCCTTTGAATTCCGTTCCATTCCATTCCATTCCAATCCTTTCCGTTCCGTTCCGTTCCGTTCCGTTCCGTTGCGTTCCGCTCCGTTCTACTCGGGTTGATTCCATTCTATTCCATTCCATTCCATTCGATCCCATTCGATTCCATTCGATTCCATTCGATTCCATTCGATTCCACTCCATTCCATTCCATAGAATTCCATTCCATTCCATTCCATTTGAATTCCATTCCATTCCATTCCATTCCATTCTATTCCATTCCATCCCATTCCATTCCATTCCATTCCATTCTACTCGGGTTGATTGCATTCTATTCCATTCCATTCCATTCGATTCCATTCGATTCCATTCGATTCCATTCGATTCCATTCGATTCCATTCCATTCCATTCCATTCCATTCCATTCCATTCCATTCCATTGAATTCCATTCCATTCCATTCCATTCCATTCCATTGAATTCCATTCCATTCCATTCCATTCCATTCCATTCCATTCCATTCCATTCCATTCCATTCCATTCCATTCCATTCCATTCCATTCCATTGAATTCCATTCCATTCCATAGAATTCCATTCCATTCCATTCCATTCCATTGAATTCCGTTCCTTTCCATTCCATTCCATTCCGTTCCGTTCCGTTCCGTTCCGTTGCGTTCCGTTCCGTTCAACTAGGGTTGATTCCATTCTATTCAATTCCATTCCATTCCATTCTACACGGGTTGATCATTCCATTCCGTTCCGTTCCGTTCCGTTCCGTTCCGTACCGTTCTACTCGGGTTGATTCCATTCTATTCCATTCCATTCCATTCGATTCCATTCGACTCCATTCCATTGCATTCCATTCCATTCCATTCCATTCCATTCCATTGCATTCCATTCCGCTCCATTCCATTCCATTCCATTCCATTCCATTACATTCCATTCCGTTCCGTTCCGTTCCGTTCCGTTCCGTTGCGTTCCATTCCGTTCTACTCGGGTTGATTCCATTCTATTCCATTCCATTCCATTTGACTCCATTCGATTCCATTCCATTCCATTGCATTGAATTCCATTCCATTCCATTCCATTCCATTCCATTCCATTCCACTCCATTGAATTCCATTCCATTCCATTCCATTCCATTCCATTCCATTCCACTCCATTCCATTCCACTCCACTGCACTCCACTCCACTCCACTCCACTCCATTCCACTCCCTTCCATTCCATAAAATTGAATTCCATTCCATTCCATTCCATTCCATTCCATTCCATTCCATTCCACTCCATTCCATTCCACTCCACTCCACTCCACTCCACTCCACTCCATTCCATTCCCTTCCATTCCATTCAATTGAATTGCATTGAATTCCATTCCATTCCATTCCATAACATTTCATTCCATTCCATTCCATTCCATTCCATTCCATTCCATTCCATTCCATTCCATTCCATTCCGTTCTACTCGGGTTGATTCCATTCTATTCCATTCCATTCCATTCGATTCCATTCGATTCCATTCGATTCCATTCGATTCCATTCGTTTCCATTCCATTCCATTCCATTCTATTCCATTGAATTCCATTCCATTCCATTCCATTCCATTCCATTCCATTGCATTCCATTCCATTGAATTCCATTGAATTCCATTCCATTGAATTCCATTCCATTCCATTCCATTCCATTCCATTCCATTGAATTCCATTCCATTCCATTCCATTCCATGGAATTCCGTTCCATTCCATTCCATTCCGTTCCGTTCCGTCCCGTTCCGTTCCGTTCCGTTCCGTTGCGTTCCGTTCCGTTCTACTCGGGTTGATTCCATTCTATTCCATTCCATTCCATTCGATTCCATTCGATTCCATTCGATTCCACTCCATTCCATTCCATAGAATTCCATTCCATTCCATTCCATTCCATAGAATTCCATTCCATTCCATTCCATTGAATTCCTTTCCATTCCATTCCATTCCATTGAATTCCATTCCATTCCATTCCATTCCATTCCATTCGATTCCATTCCATTCCATTCCATTCTACTGGTGTCCATTCCATTCCATTCCATTCCATTCCATTCCATTCCATTCCATTCCATTCCATTCCATTCCATTCCATAGAATTCCATTCCATTCCATTCCATTCCATTCCATTCCATTGAATTCCATTCCATTCCATTCCATAGAATTCCATTCCATTCCATTCCATTCCATTGAATTCCATTCCATTCCATTCCATTCCATTCCATTCCATTCCATTCCATTCCATTCCATTCTACTGGTGTCCATTCCATTCCATTCCATTCCATTCCATTCCATTCCATTCCATTCCTTTCCATTCCATTGCATTCCACTGCATTCCATTCCATTCCATTCCATTCCATTCCACTCCACTCCACTCCACTCCACTCCATTCCACTCCACTCCACTCCGGTACATTCCATTCCATTCCATTCCATTCCATTCCATTCCATTCCGTGCTTCTCAGGTACATTCCGTTCCGTTCCATTCCATTCCATTCCATTCCATTCCATTCCATTCCGTTCCAGTGCACTCTACTCCACTCCACTCCACTCCACTCCACTCCGGTACATTCCATTCCATTCCATTCCATTCCATTCCATTCCATTTCCATTACCATTCCATTTCCATTCCCGTTCCATTTCCATTCCCGTTTCTTTTCCATTCCCGTTCCATTTCCATTCCAGTTCCATTACCATTCCCGTTCCATTTCCATTCCCGATCCATTTCCATTCCCGTTCCATTTCCATTCCCGTTCCATTTCCATTCCCGTTCCGTTACCATTCCCGTTCCATTTCCGTTCCCGTTCCGTTTCCGTTCCCGTTCCATTTCCGTTCTCGTTCCGTTTCCGTTCCCGTTCCATTTCCATTCCCGTTCCATTTCCATTCCCTTTCCATTTCCATTTCATTCCATTCCGTTCTGCTCGGGTACATTCCATTCCATTCCATTGCATTCCATTCCGTTCTGCTCCTGTCCATTCCATTCCATTCCATTCCGTTCCATTCCGTTCTACTCGGGTAGATTCCATTCCATTCCATTCCATTCCATTCCATTCCATTCCATTCCATTCCATTCTACTGGTGTCCATTCCATTCCATTCCATTCCATTGCATTCCATTCCATTCCATTGCATTCCATTCCATTCCATTCCATTCCGTTCCGTTCTACTCGATTACATTCCATTCAATTCCATTCCATTCCGTTCTACTCGGGTAGATTCCATTCCATTCCATTCCATTCCTTTCCATTCCATTGCATTCCATTGCATTGCATTGCACTCAATTCCATTCCATTCCATTCCATTCCATTCCATTCCATTCCATTCCATTCCGTTCCGTTCAACTCGGTTACATTCCATTCAATTACATTCCATTCCGTTCTACTCGGTTACATTCCATTCCATTCCATTCTATTCCATTCCAATCCATTCCATTCCATTCCATTCCGTTCTACTCGTGTACATTCCATTCCATTCCATTCCATTCCATTCCATTCCATTCCATTCCATTCCATTCCATTCCATTCCGTTCTACTTTGGTACATTCCATTCCATTCCATTCCATTCCATTCCATTCCATTCCATTCCATTCCATTCCATTCCCTTCCGTTCTACTCAGGTTGATTCCATTCTATTCCATTCCATTCCATTTCATTCCATTCCATTCCATTCCATTCCATTCGATTCCATTCCATTCCATTCCATTGAATTCCATTCCATTCCATTCCATTCCATGGAATTCCATTCCATTCCATTCCATTCCATAGAATTCCATTCCATTCCATTCCATTCCATGGAATTCCATTCCATTCCATTCCATTCCATTCCATTCCATTCCATTCCATTCCATTGAATTCCATTCCGTTCCATTCCATTCCATTGAATTCCATTCCATTCCATTCCATTCCATTCCATTCCATGCCATTCCATTCCATTGAATTCCGTTCCATTCCATTCCATTCCATTCCATTCCATCCCATTCCATTCCATTCCATTCCATTCCGTTCTACTCGGGTTGATTCCATTCTATTCCATTCCATTCCATTCGATCCCATTTGATTCCATTCGATTCCATTCAATTCCATTCCATTCCATTCCATTCCATTCCATTCCATGGAATTCCATTCCATTCCATTCCATTCCATTCCATTCCATTCCATTCCATAGAATTCCATTCCATTCCATTCCATTCCATTGAATTCCGTTCCATTCCATTCCGTTCCGTTCCGTTCCGTTCCGTTCCGTTCCGTTGCGTTCCGTTCCGTTTCGTTGTGTTCCGTTCCGTTCTACTCGGGTTAATTCCATTCTATTCCATTCCATTCCAATCCATTCCATTCCATTCCATCGAATTCCATTCCATTCCATTCCATTCCATGGAATTCCATGGAATTCCGTTCCATTCCATTCCATTCCGTTCCGTTCCGTCCCGTTCCGTTCCGTTCCGTTCCGTTGCGTTCCGCTCCGTTCTACTCGGGTTGATTCCATTCTATTCCATTCCATTCCATTCGATTCCATTCGATTCCATTCGATTCCACTCCATTCCATTCCATAGAATTCCATTCCATTCCATTCCATTCCATTGAATTCCATTCCATTCCATTCCATTCCATTGAATTCCATTCCATTCCATTCCATTCCATTCCATTCCATTCCATTCCATTCTACTGTTGTCCATTCCATTCCATTCCATTCCATTCCATTCCATTCCATTCCATTCCATTCCTTTCCATTCCATTGCATTCCATTGCATTCCATTGCATTCCATTCCATTCCATTCCATTCCATTCCATTCCATTCCATTCCATTCCATTCCACTCCACACCACTCCAGTCCACTCCATTCCACTCCACTCCACTCCGGTACATTCCATTCCATTCCATTCCATTCCATTCCATTCCATTCCGTGCTTCTCAGGTACATTCCGTTCCGTTCCATTCCATTCCATTCCATTCCATTCCGTTCCAGTGCACTCTACTCCACTCCACTCCACTCCACTCCGGTACATTCCATTCCATTCCATTCCATTCCATTCCATTCCATTCCATTCCATTCCATTTCCATTCCCATTCCATTTCCATTCCCGTTCCATTTCCATTCCCGTTTCTTTTCCATTCCCGTTCCATTTCCATTCCCGTTCCATTACCATTCCCGTTCCATTTCCATTCCCGATCCATTTCCATTCCCGTTCCTTTTCCATTCCCGTTCCATTTCCATTCCTGTTCCGTTACCATTCCCGTTCCATTTCCGTTCCCGTTCCGTTTCCGTTCCCGTTCCATTTCCGTTCTCGTTCCGTTTCCGTTCCCGTTCCATTTCCATTCCCGTTTCAATTGCGTTCCCGTTCCATTTCCATTCCCGTTCCATTTCCATTCCCTTTCCATTTCCATTTCATTCCTTTCCGTTCTGCTCGGGTACATTCCATTCCATTCCATTGCATTCCATTCCGTTCTGCTCCTGTACATTCCATTCCATTCCATTCCGTTCCATTCCGTTCTACTCGGGTAGATTCCATTCCATTCCATTCCATTCCATTCCATTCCATTCCATTCCATTCCATTCCATTCCATTCTACTGGTGTCCATTCCATTCCATTCCATTCCATTCCATTCCATTCCATTCCATTCCATTGCATTCCATTCCATTCCATTCCGTTCCGTTCTACTCGGTTACATTCCATTCAATTCCATTCCATTCCGTTCTACTCGGGTAGATTCCATTCCATTCCATTCCATTCCTTTCCATTCCATTGCATTCCATTGCATTGCATTGCACTCAATTCCATTCCATTCCATTCCATTCCATTCCATTCCATTCCATTCCATTCCGTTCTGTTCAACCCGGTTACATTCCATTCAATTACATTCCATTCCGTTCTACTCGGTTACATTCCATTCCATTCCATTCCATTCCATTCCAATCCACTCCATTCCATTCCATTCCGTTCTACTCGGGTACATTGCATTCCATTCCATTCCATTCCATTCCATTCCATTCCATTCCATTCCATTCCATTCCATTCCATTCCATTCCGTTCTACTTTTGTACATTCCATTCCATTCCATTCCATTCCATTCCATTCCATTCCATTCCATTCCGTTCTACTCGGGTTGATTCCATTCTATTCCATTCCATTCCATTCCATTCCATTCCATTCGATTCCATTCCATTCCATTCCATTCCATTCGATTCCATTCCATTCCATTCCATGGAATTCCATTCAATTCCATTCCATTCCATTGAATTCCATTCCATTCCATTCCATTCCATTCCATTCCATTCCATTCCATTCCATTCCATTCCATTCCATTCCATTCCATTCTACTGGTGTCCATTCCATTCCATTCCCTTCCATTCCATTCCATTCCATTCCTTTCCTTTCCATTGCATTCCATTGCATTCCGTTCCATTCCATTCCATTCCATTCCACTCCACTCCACTCCACTCCACTCCATTCCACTCCACTCCACTCCGGTACATTCCATTCCATTCCATTCCATTCCATTCCATTCCGTGCTTCTCAGGTACATTCCGTCCCGTTCCATTCCATTCCATTCCATTCCATTCCATTCCGTTCCAGTGCACTCTACTCCACTCCACTCCACTCCACTCCACTCCGGTACATTCCATTCCATTCCATTCCATTCCATTCCATTCCATTCCATTTCCATTCCCATTCCATTTCCATTCCCGTTCCATTTCCATTCCCGTTTCTTTTCCATTCCCGTTCCATTTCCATTCCAGTTCCATTACCATTCCCGTTCCATTTCCATTCCCGATCCATTTCCATTCCCGTTCCATTTCCATTCCCTTTCCATTTCCATTCCCGTTCCGTTACCATTCCCGTTCCATTTCCGTTCCCGTTCCGTTTCCGTTCCCGTTCCATTTCCGTTCTCGTTCCGTTTCCGTTCCCGTTCCATTTCCATTCCCGTTCCATTTCCGTTCCCGTTCCATTTCCATTCCCGTTCCATTTCCATTCCCTTTCCATTTCCATTTCATTCCATTCCGTTCTGCTCGGGTACATTCCATTCCATTCCATTGCATTCCATTCCGTTCTGCTCCTGTCCATTCCATTCCATTCCATTCCGTTCCATTCCGTTCTACTCGGGTAGATTCCATTCCATTCCATTCCATTCCATTCCATTCCATTCCATTCTACTGGTGTCCATTCCATTCCATTCCATTCCATTCCATTCCATTCCATTCCATTGCATTCCATTCCATTCCATTCCATTCCGTTCCGTTCTACTCGATTACATTCCATTCAATTCCATTCCATTCCGTTCTACTCGGGTAGATTCCATTCCATTCCATTCCATTCCTTTCCATTCCATTGCATTCCATTGCATTGCATTGCACTCAATTCCATTCCATTCCATTCCATTCCATTCCATTCCATTCCATTCCATTCCGTTCCGTTCAACTCGGTTACATTCCATTCAATTACATTCCATTCCGTTCTACTCGGTTACATTCCATTCCATTCCATTCCATTCCATTCCAATCCATTCCATTCCATTACATTCCGTTCTACTCGTGTACATTCCATTCCATTCCATTCCATTCCATTCCATTCCATTCCATTCCATTCCATTCCATTCCATTCCGTTCTACTTTGGTACATTCCATTCCATTCCATTCCATTCCATTCCATTCCATTCCATTCCATTCCATTCCATTCCGTTCTACTCAGGTTGATTCCATTCTATTCCATTCCATTCCATTTCATTCCATTCCATTCCATTCCATTCCATTCCATTCCAATCCATTCCATTCCATTGAATTCCATTCCATTCCATTCCATTCCATGGAATTCCATTCCATTCCATTCCATTCCATGGAATTCCATTCCATTCCATTCCATTCCATTCCATTCCATTCCATTCCATTGAATTCCATTCCGTTCCATTCCATTCCATTCCATTCCATTCCATTCCATTCCATTGAATTCCGTTCCATTCCATTCCATTCCATTCCATTCCATCCCATTCCATTCCATTCCATTTCATTCCGTTCTACTCGGGTTGATTCCATTCTATTCCATTCCATTCCATTCGATCCCATTTGATTCCATTCGATTCCATTCAATTCCATTCGATTCCATTCCATTCCACTCCATTCCATTCCATTGAATTCCATTCCATTCCATTCCATTCCATTCCATTCCATGGAATTCCATTCCATTCCATTCCATTCCATTCCATTCCATAGAATTCCATTCCATTCCATTCCATTCCATTGAATTCCGTTCCATTCCATTCCATTCCGTTCCGTTCCGTTCCGTTCCGTTCCGTTCCGTTGCGTTCCGTTCCGTTCCGTTGTGTTCCGTTCCGTTCTACTCGGGTTGATTCCATTCTATTCCATTCCATTCCAATCCATTCCATTCCATTCCATCGAATTCCATTCCATTCCATTCCATTCCATTCCATTGAATTCCATTCCATTCCATTCCATTCCATGGAATTCCGTTCCATTCCATTCCATTCCGTTCGGTTCCGTCCCGTTCCGTTCCGTTCCGTTCCGTTGCGTTCCGCTCCGTTCTACTCGGGTTGATTCCATTCTATTCCATTCCATTCCATTCGATTCCATTCGATTCCATTCGATTCCACTCCATTCCATTCCATTGAATTCCATTCCAGTCCATTCCATTCCATTGAATTCCATTCCATTCCATTCCATTCCATTCCATTCCATTCCATTCCATTCCATTCCATTCCGTTCCATTCCATTCTACTGTTGTCCATTCCATTCCATTCCATTCCATTCCATTCCATTCCATTCCATTCCATTCCTTTCCATTCCATTGCATTCCATTGCATTCCATTCCATTCCATTCCATTCCATTCCATTCCATTCCATTCCATTCCACTCCACACCACTCCAGTCCACTCCATTCCACTCCACTCCACTCCGGTACATTCCATTCCATTCCATTCCATTCCATTCCATTCCATTCCATTCCATTCCGTGCATCTCAGGTACATTCCGTTCCGTTCCATTCCATTCCATTCCATTCCGTTCCAGTGCACTCTACTCCACTCCACTCCACTCCACTCCGGTACATTCCATTCCATTCCATTCCATTCCATTCCATTCCATTTCCATTCCCATTCCATTTCCATTCCCGTTCCATTTCCATTCCCGTTTCTTTTCCATTCCCGTTCCATTTCCATTCCCGTTCCATTACCATTCCCGTTCCATTTCCATTCCCGATCCATTTCCATTCCCGTTCCTTTTCCATTCCCGTTCCATTTCCATTCCTGTTCCGTTACCATTCCCGTTCCATTTCCGTTCCCGTTCCGTTTCCGTTCCCGTTCCATTTCCGTTCTCGTTCCGTTTCCGTTCCCGTTCCATTTCCATTCCCGTTTCAATTGCGTTCCCGTTCCATTTCCATTCCCGTTCCATTTCCATTCCCTTTCCATTTCCATTTCATTCCTTTCCGTTCTGCTCGGGTACATTCCATTCCATTCCATTGCATTCCATTCCGTTCTGCTCCTGTACATTTCATTCCATTCCATTCCGTTCCATTCCGTTCTACTCGGGTAGATTCCATTCCATTCCATTCCATTCCATTCCATTCCATTCCATTCCATTCCATTCCATTCCATTCCATTCTACTGGTGTCCATTCCATTCCATTCCATTCCATTCCATTCCATTCCATTCCATTCCATTCTATTGCATTCCATTCCATTCCATTCCATTCCATTCCGTTCCGTTCTACTCGGTTACATTCCATTCAATTCCATTCCATTCCGTTCTACTCGGGTAGATTCCATTCCATTCCATTCCATTCCTTTCCATTCCATTGCATTCCATTGCATTGCATTGCACTCAATTCCATTCCATTCCATTCCATTCCATTCCATTCCATTCCATTCCATTCCGTTCCGTTCAACCCGGTTACATTCCATTCAATTACATTCCATTCCGTTCTACTCGGTTACATTCCATTCCATTCCATTCCATTCCATTCCATTCCAATCCATTCCATTCCATTCCATTCCGTTCTACTCGGGTACATTGCATTCCATTCCATTCCATTCCATTCCATTCCATTCCATTCCATTCCATTCCATTCCATTCCATTCCATTCCGTTCTACTTTGGTACATTCCATTCCATTCCATTCCATTCCATTCCATTACATTCCATTCCATTCCATTCCGTTCTACTCGGGTTGATTCCATTCAATTCCATTCCATTCCATTCCATTCCATTCCATTCCATTCCATTCCATTCCATTCCATTGAATTCCATTCCATTCCATTCCATTCCATTCCATTCCATTCCATTCCATTCCATTCTACTGGTGTCCATTCCATTCCATTCCATTCCATTCCATTCCATTCCATTCCATTCCATTCCTTTCCATTCCATTGCATTCCATTGCATTCCGTTCCATTCCATTCCATTCCATTCCACTCCACTCCACTCCACTCCACTCCATTCCACTCCACTCCACTCCGGTACATTCCATTCCATTCCATTCCATTCCATTCCATTCCGTGCTTCTCAGGTACATTCCGTTCCGTTCCATTCCATTCCATTCCATTCCATTCCATTCCGTTCCAGTGCACTCTACTCCACTCCACTCCACTCCACTCCACTCCGGTACATTCCATTCCATTCCATTCCATTCCATTCCATTTCCATTCCCATTCCATTTCCATTCCCGTTCCATTTCCATTCCCGTTTCTTTTCCATTCCCGTTCCATTTCCATTCCAGTTCCATTACCATTCCCGTTCCATTTCCATTCCCGATCCATTTCCATTCCCGTTCCATTTCCATTCCCGTTCCATTTCCATTCCCGTTCCGTTACCGTTCCCGTTCCATTTCCGTTCCCGTTCCGTTTCCGTTCCCGTTCCATTTCCGTTCTCGTTCCGTTTCCGTTCCCGTTCCATTTCCATTCCCGTTCCATTTCCGTTCCCGTTCCATTTCCATTCCCGTTCCATTTCCATTCCCTTTCCATTTCCATTTCATTCCATTCCGTTCTGCTCGGGTACATTCCATTCCATTCCATTCCATTCCGTTCCATTCCGTTCTACTCGGGTAGATTCCATTCCATTCCATTCCATTCCATTCCATTCCATTCCATTCCATTCCATTCTACTGGTGTCCATTCCATTCCATTCCATTCCATTCCATTCCATTCCATTCCATTGCATTCCATTCCATTCCATTCCATTCCGTTCCGTTCTACTCGATTACATTCCATTCAATTCCATTCCATTCCGTTCTACTCGGGTAGATTCCATTCCATTCCATTCCATTCCTTTCCATTCCATTGCATTCCATTGCATTGCATTGCACTCAATTCCATTCCATTCCATTCCATTCCATTCCATTCCATTCCATTCCATTCCATTCCGTTCCGTTCAACTCGGTTACATTCCATTCAATTACATTCCATTCCGTTCTACTCGGTTACATTCCATTCCATTCCATTCCATTCCATTCCAATCCATTCCATTCCATTACATTCCGTTCTACTCGTGTACATTCCATTCCATTCCATTCCATTCCATTCCATTCCATTCCATTCCATTCCATTCCATTCCATTCCATTCCGTTCTACTTTGGTACATTCCATTCCATTCCATTCCATTCCATTCCATTCCATTCCATTCCATTCCATTCCATTCCATTCCATTCCATTCCATTCCATTCGGTTCTACTCAGGTTGATTCCATTCTATTCCATTCCATTCCATTTCATTCCATTCCTTTCCATTCCATTCCATTCCATTCCAATCCATTCCATTCCATTGAATTCCATTCCATTCCATTCCATTCCATGGAATTCCATTCCATTCCATTCCATTCCATGGAATTCCATT
Organism: Gorilla gorilla gorilla; assembly: GCF_029281585.2. Classification (NCBI taxonomy): domain Eukaryota; kingdom Metazoa; phylum Chordata; class Mammalia; order Primates; family Hominidae; genus Gorilla; species Gorilla gorilla. Next base: position 53,567,592 of record NC_073242.2, read on the forward strand.
CCATTCCATTCCATTCCATGGAATTCCATTCCATTCCATTCCATTCCATTCCATTCCATTCCATTCCATTCCATTCCATTGAATTCCATTCCGTTCCATTCCATTCCATTGAATTCCATTCCATTCCATTCCATTCCATTCCATTTCATTCCGTTCTACTCGGGTTGATTCCATTCTATTCCATTCCATTCCATTCGATCCCATTTGATTCCATTCGATTCCATTCAATTCCATTCGATTCCATTCCATTCCACTCCATTCCATTCCATTGAATTCCATTCCATTCCATTCCATTCCATTCCATTCCATGGAATTCCATTCCATTCCATTCCATTCCATTCCATTCCATAGAATTCCATTCCATTCCATTCCATTCCATTCCATTGAATTCCATTCCATTCCATTCCTTTCCGTTCCGTTCCGTTCCGTTCCGTTCCGTTGCGTTCCGCTCCGTTCTACTCGGGTTGATTCCATTCTATTCCATTCCATTCCATTCGATCCCATTCGATTCCATTCGATTCCATTCGATTCCATTCGATTCCACTCCATTCCATTCCATAGAATTCCATTCCATTCCATTCCATTTGAATTCCATTCCATTCCATTCCATTCCATTCCATTCCATTCCATTCCATTCCATTCTACTCGGGTTTGCATTCTATTCCATTCGATTCCATTCGATTCCATTCGATTCCATTCGATTCCATTCGATTCCATTCCATTCCATTCCATTCCATTCCATTCCATTCCATGGAATTCCATTCCATTCCATTCCATTCCATTCCATTCCATTGAATTCCATTCCATTCCATTCCATTCCATTCCAATCCATTCCATTCCATTCCATTCCATTCCATTGAATTCCGTTCCTTTCCATTCCATTCCATTCCGTTACGTTCCGTTCCGTTCCGTTCCGTTGCGTTCCATTCCGTTCCGTTGCGTTCCGTTCCGTTCTACTCGGGTTGATTCCATTCTATTCCATTCCATTCCATTCCATTCCATTCCATTCCATTCCATTCCATTCCATTGAATTCCGTTCCATTCCATTCCATTCCCTTCCGTTCCGTCCCGTTCCGTTCCGTTCCGTTCCGTTGCGTGCCGTTCCGTTCTACTGAGGTTGATTCCATTCTATTCCATTCCATTCCATTCGATTCCATTCGATTCCAATCGATTCCATTCGATTGCATTCGATTCCATTCGTTGCCATTCCATTCCATTCCATTCCATTCCATTGAATTCCATTCCATTCCATTCCATTCCATTCCAATCCATTCCATTCCATTCCATTCCATTCCATTGAATTCCATTCCGTTCCATTCCATTCCATTCCATTCCATTGAATTCCATTCCATTCCATTCCATTCCTTTCCATTCCTTTGAATTCCATTCCATTCCATTCCATTCCATTCCATTGAATTCCATTCCATTCCATTCCATTCCATTCCATTGAATTCCATTCCATTCCATTCCATAGAATTCCGTTCAATTCCATTCCATTCCATTCCATTCCATTCCATTCCATAGAATTCCATTCCATTCCATTCCATTCCATTCCATTCCATTGAATTCCATTCCATTCCATTCCATTCCATTCCATTCCATTCCATTGAATTCCATTCCATTCCATAGAATTCCATTCCATTCCATTCCATTCCATTGAATTCCGTTCCTTTCCATTCCATTCCATTCCGTTCCTTTCCGTTCCGTTCCGTTCCGTTCCGTTGCGTTCCGTTCCGTTCCGTTGCGTTCCGTTCCGTTCTACTCGGGTTGATTCCATTCTATTCCATTCCATTCCATTCCATTCCATTCCATTCCATTCCATTCCATTCCATTCCATTCCATTCCATTCCATTGAATTCCGTTCCATTCCATTCCATTCCCTTCCGTTCCGTCCCGTTCCGTTCCGTTCCGTTCCGTTGCGTGCCGTTCCGTTCTACTCAGGTTGATTCCATTCTATTCCATTCCATTCCATTCGATTCCATTCAATTCCAATCGATTCCATTCGATTGCATTCGATTCCATTCGTTGCCATTCCATTCCATTCCATTGAATTCCATTCCGTTCCATTCCATTCCATTCCATTCCATTGAATTCCATTCCATTCCATTCCATTCCTTTCCATTCCATTGAATTCCATTCCATTCCATTCCATTCCATTCCATTCCATTCCATTCCATCGAATTCCGTTCCATTCCATTCCATTCCATTCCATTCCATTCCATAGAATTCCATTCCATTCCGTTCCATTCCATTCCATTCCATAGAATTCCATTCCATTCCATTCCATTCCATTCCATTTCATTGATTTCCATTCCATTCCATTCCATTCCATTCCATTCCATTCCATTGAATTCCATTCCATTCCATTCCATTCCATTGAATTCCGTTCCATTCCATTCCATTCCGTTCCGTTCCATTCCGTTCCGTTCCGGTGCGTTCCGTTCCGTTCCGTTGTGTTCCGTTCCGTTCTACTCGGGTTGATTCCATTCTATTCCATTCCATTCCAATCCATTCCATTCCATTCCATTGAATTCCATTCCATTCCATTCCATTCCATTCCATTCCATTCCATTCCATGGAATTCCATTCCATTCCATTCCATGGAATTCCGTTCCATTCCATTCCATTCCGTTCCTTTCCATCCCGTTCCGTTCCGTTCCGTTCCGTTGCGTTCCGTTCCGTTCTACTCGGGTTGATTCCATTCTATTCCATTCGATTCCATTCGATTCCATTCGATTCCATTCGATTCCACTCCATTCCATTCCATAGAATTCCATTCCATTCCATTCCATTCCATTGAATTCCATCGAATTCCATTCCATTCCATTCCATTCCATTCCATTCCATTTCCATTCCCATTCCTTTTCCATTCCCGTTCCATTTCCATTCCCGTTTCTTTTCCATTCCCGTTCCATTTCCATTCCAGTTCCATTACCATTCCCATTCCATTTCCATTCCCGATCCATTTCCATTCCCGTTCCTTTTCCATTCCCGTTCCATTTCCATTCCCGTTCCGTTACCATTCCCGTTCCATTTCCGTTCCCGTTCCGTTTCCGTTCCCACTCCATTTCCGTTCTCGTTCCGTTTCCGTTCCCGTTCCATTTCCATTCCCGTTCCATTTCCGTTCCCGTTCCATTTCCATTCCCGTTCCATTTCCGTTCCCGTTCCATTTCCATTCCCGTTCTATTTCCATTCCCTTTCCATTTCCATTTCATTCCATTCCGTTCTGCTCCGGTACATTCCATTCCATTCCATTGCATTCCATTCCGTTCTGCTCCTGTCCATTCCATTCCATTCCATTCCATTCCAGTCCATTCCATTCTACTGGTGTCCATTCCATTCCATTCCATTCCATTCCATTCCATTCCATTCCATTCCATTGCATTCCATTCCATTCCATTCCATTCCATTCCGTTCCGTTCTACTCGGTTACATTCCATTCAGTTCCATTCCATTCCGTTCTACTCGGGTAGATTCCATTCCATTCCATTCCATTCCATTCCTTTCCATTCCATTGCATTCCATTGCATTGCATTGCACTCAATTCCATTCCATTCCATTCCATTCCATTCCATTCCATTCCGTTCCGTTCAACTCGGTTACATTCCATTCAATTACATTCCATTCCGTTCTACTCGGTTACATTCCATTCCATTCCATTCCATTCCATTCCAATCCATTCCATTCCATTAAATTCCGTTCTACTCGGGTACATTCCATTCCATTCCATTCCATTCCATTCCATTCCATTCCATTCCATTCCATTTCGTTCTACTTTGGTACATTCCATTCCATTCCATTCCATTCCATTCCATTCCATTACATTCCATTCCATTCCATTCCGTTCTACTCGGGTTGATTCCATTCTATTCCATTCCATTCCATTCCATTCCATTCCATTCCATTCCAATCGATTCCATTCCATTCCATTCCATGGAATTCCATTCCATTCCATTCCATTCCATGGAATTCCATTCCATTCCATTCCATTCCATTCCATTCCATTCCATTCCATTGAATTCCATTCCATTCCATTCCATTCCATTCCATTGAATTCCATTCCGTTCCATTCCATTCCATTGAATTCCATTCAATTCCATTCCATTCCATTCCATTCCATTCCATTCCATTCCATTCCATTCCATTCCATTCCATTCCATTCCATTCCATTCCATTCCATTCCATTCCGTTCTACTCGGGTTGATTCCATTCTATTCCATTCCATTCCATTCGATCCCATTTGATTCCATTCGATTCCATTCAATTCCATTCGATTCCATTCCATTCCACTCCATTCCATTCCATTGAATTCCATTCCATTCCATTCCATTCCATTCCATTCCTTTGAATTCCATTCCATTCCATTCCATTCCATTCCATTCCGTTCTACTCGGGTTGATTCCATTCTATGCCATTCCATTCCATTCGATCTCATTCGATTCCATTCGATTCCATTCGATTCCACTCCATTCCATTCCATTGAATTCCATTCCATTCCATTCCATTCCATTCCATTCCTTTGAATTCCATTCCATTCCATTCCATTCCATTCCATTCCATCCCATTCCATTCCATTCCATTCCATTCCATTCCATTCCATTGAATTCCATTCCATTCCATTGAATTCCATTCCATTCCATTCCATTCCATTGAATTCCGTTCCATTCCATTCCATTCCATTCCATTGAATTCCATTCCATTCCTTTCCATAGAATTCCGTTCCATTCCATTCCATTCCATTCCATTCCATTCCATTCCATTCCATTCCATTGAATTCCATTCCAGTCCATTCCATTCCTTTCCATTGAATTCCATTCTGTTCCATTCCATTCCTTTGAATTCCGTTCCATTCCATTCCATTCCAATCCTTTCCGTTCCGTTCCGTTCCGTTCCGTTCCGTTGCGTTCCGCTCCGTTCTACTCGGGTTGATTCCATTCTATTCCATTCCATTCCATTCGATCCCATTCGATTCCATTCGATTCCATTCGATTCCATTCGATTCCACTCCATTCCATTCCATAGAATTCCATTCCATTCCATTCCATTTGAATTCCATTCCATTCCATTCCATTCCATTCTATTCCATTCCATCCCATTCCGTTCCATTCCATTCCATTCTACTCGGGTTGATTGCATTCTATTCCATTCCATTCCATTCGATTCCATTCGATTCCATTCGATTCCATTCGATTCCATTCGATTCCATTCCATTCCATTCCATTCCATTCCATTCCATTCCATTCCATTGAATTCCATTCCATTCCATTCCATTCCATTCCATTGAATTCCATTCCATTCCATTCCATTCCATTCCATTCCATTCCATTCAATTCCATTCCATTGAATTCCATTCCATTCCATAGAATTCCATTCCATTCCATTCCATTCCATTGAATTCCGTTCCTTTCCATTCCATTCCATTCCGTTCCGTTCCGTTCCGTTCCGTTGCGTTCCGTTCCGTTCAACTAGGGTTGATTCCATTCTATTCAATTCCATTCCATTCCATTCTACACGGGTTGATCATTCCATTCCGTTCCGTTCCGTTCCGTTCCGTTCCGTACCGTTCTACTCGGGTTGATTCCATTCTATTCCATTCCATTCCATTCGATTCCATTCGACTCCATTCCATTCCATTCCATTCCATTCCATTCCATTCCATTCCATTGCATTCCATTCCGCTCCATTCCATTCCATTCCATTCCATTCCATTACATTCCAATCCGTTCCGTTCCGTTCCGTTCCGTTCCGTTGCGTTCCATTCCGTTCTACTCGGGTTGATTCCATTCTATTCCATTCCATTCCATTTGACTCCATTCGATTCCATTCCATTCCACTCCATTGAATTCCATTCCATTCCATTCCATTCCATTCCATTCCATTCCACTCCATTGAATTCCATTCCATTCCATTCCATTCCATTCCATTCCATTCCATTCCACTCCATTCCATTCCACTCCACTGCACTCCATTCCACTCCACTCCACTCCATTCCACTCCCTTCCATTCCATAAAATTGAATTCCATTCCATTCCATTCCATTCCATTCCATTCCATTCCATTCCATTCCACTCCATTCCATTCCACTCCACTCCACTCCACTCCACTCCACTCCATTCCATTCCCTTCCATTCCATTCAATTGAATTGCATTGAATTCCATTCCATTCCATTCCATAACATTTCATTCCATTCCATTCCATTCCATTCCATTCCATTCCATTCCATTCCATTCCATTCCGTTCTACTCGGGTTGATTCCATTCTATTCCATTCCATTCCATTCGATTCCATTCGATTCCATTCGATTCCATTCGATTCCATTCGTTTCCATTCCATTCCATTCCATTCTATTCCATTGAATTCCATTCCATTCCATTCCATTCCATTCCATTCCATTGCATTCCATTCCATTGAATTCCATTGAATTCCATTCCATTGAATTCCATTCCATTCCATTCCATTCCATTCCATTCCATTGAATTCCATTCCATTCCATTCCATTCCATTCCATTCCATTGAATTCCATTCCATTCCATTCCATTCCATTCCATGGAATTCCGTTCCATTCCATTCCATTCCGTTCCGTTCCGTCCCGTTCCGTTCCGTTCCGTTCCGTTGCGTTCCGTTCCGTTCTACTCGGGTTGATTCCATTCTATTCCATTCCATTCCATTCGATTCCATTCGATTCCATTCGATTCCACTCCATTCCATTCCATAGAATTCCATACCATTCCATTCCATTCCATTGAATTCCATTCCATTCCATTCCATTGAATTCCTTTCCATTCCATTCCATTCCATTGAATTCCATTCCATTCCATTCCATTCCATTCCATTCCATTCCATTCTATTGGTGTCCATTCCATTCCATTCCATTCCATTCCATTCCATTCCATTCCATTCCAATCCATTCCATTCCATTCCATAGAATTCCATTCCATTCCATTCCATTCCATTCCATTCCATTCCATTGAATTCCATTCCATTCCATTCCATAGAATTCCATTCCATTCCATTCCATTCCATTGAATTCCATTCCATTCCATTCCATTCCATTCCATTCCATTCCATTCCATTCCATTCCATTCTACTGGTGTCCATTCCATTCCATTCCATTCCATTCCATTCCATTCCATTCCATTCCTTTCCATTCCATTGCATTCCACTGCATTCCATTCCATTCCATTCCATTCCATTCCACTCCACTCCACTCCACTCCACTCCATTCCACTCCACTCCACTCCGGTACATTCCATTCCATTCCATTCCATTCCATTCCATTCCATTCCATTCCGTGCTTCTCAGGTACATTCCGTTCCGTTCCATTCCATTGCATTCCATTCCATTCCATTCCATTCCGTTCCAGTGCACTCTACTCCACTCCACTCCACTCCACTCCACTCCGGTACATTCCATTCCATTCCATTCCATTCCATTCCATTCCATTTCCATTCCCATTCCATTTCCATTCCCGTTCCATTTCCATTCCCGTTTCTTTTCCATTCCCGTTCCATTTCCATTCCAGTTCCATTACCATTCCCGTTCCATTTCCATTCCCGATCCATTTCCATTCCCGTTCCATTTCCATTCCCGTTCCATTTCCATTCCCGTTCCGTTACCATTCCCGTTCCATTTCCGTTCCCGTTCCGTTTCCGTTCCCGTTCCATTTCCGTTCTCGTTCCGTTTCCGTTCCCGTTCCATTTCCATTCCCGTTCCATTTCCGTTCCCGTTCCATTTCCATTCCCGTTCCATTTCCATTCCCTTTCCATTTCCATTTCATTCCATTCCGTTCTGCTCGGGTACATTCCATTCCATTCCATTGCATTCCATTCCGTTCTGCTCCTGTCCATTCCATTCCATTCCATTCCGTTCCATTCCGTTCTACTCGGGTAGATTCCATTCCATTCCATTCCATTCCATTCCATTCCATTCCATTCCATTCCATTCTACTGGTGTCCATTCCATTCCATTCCATTCCATTCCATTCCATTCCATTCCATTGCATTCCATTCCATTCCATTCCATTCCGTTCCGTTCTACTCGATTACATTCCATTCAATTCCATTCCATTCCGTTCTACTCGGGTAGATTCCATTCCATTCCATTCCATTCCTTTCCATTCCATTGCATTCCATTGCATTGCATTGCACTCAATTCCATTCCATTCCATTCCATTCCATTCCATTCCATTCCATTCCGTTCCGTTCAACTCGGTTACATTCCATTCAATTACATTCCATTCCGTTCTACTCGGTTACATTCCATTCCATTCCATTCCATTCCATTCCAATCCATTCCATTCCATTCCATTCCGTTCTACTCGTGTACATTCCATTCCATTCCATTCCATTCCATTCCATTCCATTCCATTCCATTCCATTCCATTCCATTCCGTTCTACTTTGGTACATTCCATTCCATTCCATTCCATTCCATTCCATTCCATTCCATTCCATTCCATTCCGTTCTACTCAGGTTGATTCCATTCTATTCCATTCCATTCCATTTCATTCCATTCCATTCCATTCCATTCCATTCGATTCCATTCCATTCCATTCCATTGAATTCCATTCCATTCCATTCCATTCCATGGAATTCCATTCCATTCCATTCCATTCCATGGAATTCCATTCCATTCCATTCCATTCCATTCCATTCCATTCCATGGAATTCCATTCCATTCCATTCCATTCCATTCCATTCCATTCCATTCCATTCCATTGAATTCCATTCCGTTCCATTCCATTCCATTGAATTCCATTCCATTCCATTCCATTCCATTCCATTCCATGCCATTCCATTCCATTGAATTCCGTTCCATTCCATTCCATTCCATTCCATTCCATCCCATTCCATTCCATTCCATTCCATTCCGTTCTACTCGGGTTGATTCCATTCTATTCCATTCCATTCCATTCGATCCCATTTGATTCCATTCGATTCCATTCAATTCCATTCCATTCCATTCCATTCCATTCCATTCCATGGAATTCCATTCCATTCCATTCCATTCCATTCCATTCCATTCCATTCCATAGAATTCCATTCCATTCCATTCCATTCCATTGAATTCCGTTCCATTCCATTCCGTTCCGTTCCGTTCCGTTCCGTTCCGTTCCGTTGCGTTCCGTTCCGTTTCGTTGTGTTCCGTTCCGTTCTACTCGGGTTAATTCCATTCTATTCCATTCCATTCCAATCCATTCCATTCCATTCCATCGAATTCCATTCCATTCCATTCCATTCCATTCCATTCCATGGAATTCCGTTCCATTCCATTCCATTCCGTTCCGTTCCGTCCCGTTCCGTTCCGTTCCGTTCCGTTGCGTTCCGCTCCGTTCTACTCGGGTTGATTCCATTCTATTCCATTCCATTCCATTCGATTCCATTCAATTCCATTCGATTCCACTCCATTCCATTCCATAGAATTCCATTCCATTCCATTCCATTCCATTGAATTCCATTCCATTCCATTCCATTCCATTGAATTCCATTCCATTCCATTCCATTCCATTGAATTCCATTCCATTCCATTCCATTCCATTGAATTCCATTCCATTCCATTCCATTCCATTCCATTCTACTGTTGTCCATTCCATTCCATTCCATTCCATTCCATTCCATTCCATTCCATTCCTTTCCATTCCATTGCATTCCATTGCATTCCATTCCATTCCATTCCATTCCATTCCATTCCATTCCATTCCATTCCATTCCACTCCACACCACTCCAGTCCACTCCATTCCACTCCACTCCACTCCAGTACATTCCATTCCATTCCATTCCATTCCATTCCATTCCATTCCGTGCTTCTCAGGTACATTCCGTTCCGTTCCATTCCATTCCATTCCATACCATTCCGTTCCAGTGCACTCTACTCCACTCCACTCCACTCCACTCCGGTACATTCCATTCCATTCCATTCCATTCCATTCCATTCCATTTCCATTCCCATTCCATTTCCATTCCCGTTCCATTTCCATTCCCGTTTCTTTTCCATTCCCGTTCCATTTCCATTCCCGTTCCATTACCATTCCCGTTCCATTTCCATTCCCGATCCATTTCCATTCCCGTTCCTTTTCCATTCCCGTTCCATTTCCATTCCTGTTCCGTTACCATTCCCGTTCCATTTCCGTTCCCGTTCCGTTTCCGTTCCCGTTCCATTTCCGTTCTCGTTCCGTTTCCGTTCCCGTTCCATTTCCATTCCCGTTTCAATTGCGTTCCCGTTCCATTTCCATTCCCGTTCCATTTCCATTCCCTTTCCATTTCCATTTCATTCCTTTCCGTTCTGCTCGGGTACATTCCATTCCATTCCATTGCATTCCATTCCGTTCTGCTCCTGTACATTCCATTCCATTCCATTCCGTTCCATTCCGTTCTACTCGGGTAGATTCCATTCCATTCCATTCCATTCCATTCCATTCCATTCCATTCCATTCCATTCTACTGGTGTCCATTCCATTCCATTCCATTCCATTCCATTCCATTCCATTCCATTCCATTCCATTGCATTCCATTCCATTCCATTCCATTCCATTCCGTTCCGTTCCGTTCTACTCGGTTACATTCCATTCAATTCCATTCCATTCCGTTCTACTCGGGTAGATTCCATTCCATTCCATTCCATTCCTTTCCATTCCATTGCATTCCATTGCATTGCATTGCACTCAATTCCATTCCATTCCATTCCATTCCATTCCATTCCACTCCATTCCATTCCGTTCTGTTCAACCCGGTTACATTCCATTCAATTACATTCCATTCGGTTCTACTCGGTTACATTCCATTCCATTCCATTCCATTCCATTCCAATCCATTCCATTCCATTCCATTCCGTTCTACTCGGGTACATTGCATTCCATTCCATTCCATTCCATTCCATTCCATTCCATTCCATTCCATTCCATTCCATTCCGTTCTACTTTGGTACATTCCATTCCATTCCATTCCATTCCATTACATTACATTCCATTCCATTCCATTCCGTTCTACTCGGGTTGATTCCATTCTATTCCATTCCATTCCATTCCATTCCATTCCATTCCATTCCATTCGATTCCATTCCATTCCATTCCATGGAATTCCATTCCATTCCATTCCATTCCATTGAATTCCATTCCATTCCATTCCATTCCATTCCATTCCATTGAATTCCATTCCATTCCATTCCATTCCATTCCATTCCATTCCATTCCATTCTACTGGTGTCCATTCCATTCCATTCCATTCCATTCCATTCCATTCCATTCCATTCCTTTCCATTCCATTGCATTCCATTGCATTCCGTTCCATTCCATTCCATTCCATTCCACTCCACTCCACTCCACTCCACTCCATTCCACTCCACTCCACTCCGGTACATTCCATTCCATTCCATTCCATTCCATTCCATTCCATTCCATTCCGTGCTTCTCAGGTACATTCCGTTCCGTTCCATTCCATTCCATTCCATTCCATTCCATTCCATTCCGTTCCAGTGCACTCTACTCCACTCCACTCCACTCCACTCCACTCCGGTACATTCCATTCCATTCCATTCCATTCCATTCCATTCCATTTCCATTCCCATTCCATTTCCATTCCCGTTCCATTTCCATTCCCGTTTCTTTTCCATTCCCGTTCCATTTCCATTCCAGTTCCATTACCATTCCCGTTCCATTTCCATTCCCGATCCATTTCCATTCCCGTTCCATTTCCATTCCCGTTCCATTTCCATTCCCGTTCCGTTACCATTCCCGTTCCATTTCCGTTCCCGTTCCGTTTCCGTTCCCGTTCCATTTCCGTTCTCGTTCCGTTTCCGTTCCCGTTCCATTTCCATTCCCGTTCCATTTCCGTTCCCATTCCATTTCCATTCCCGTTCCATTTCCATTCCCTTTCCATTTCCATTTCATTCCATTCCGTTCTGCTCGGGTACATTCCATTCCATTCCATTGCATTCCATTCCGTTCTGCTCCTGTCCATTCCATTCCATTCCATTCCGTTCCATTCCGTTCTACTCGGGTAGATTCCATTCCATTCCATTCCATTCCATTCCATTCCATTCCATTCCATTCTACTGGTGTCCATTCCATTCCATTCCATTCCATTCCATTCCATTCCATTCCATTGCATTCCATTCCATTCCATTCCATTCCGTTCCGTTCTACTCGATTACATTCCATTCAATTCCATTCCATTCCGTTCTACTCGGGTAGATTCCATTCCATTCCATTCCATTCCTTTCCATTCCATTGCATTCCATTGCATTGCATTGCACTCAATTCCATTCCATTCCATTCCATTCCATTCCATTCCATTCCATTCCGTTCCGTTCAACTCGGTTACATTCCATTCAATTACATTCCATTCCGTTCTACTCGGTTACATTCCATTCCATTCCATTCCATTCCATTCCAATCCATTCCATTCCATTCCATTCCGTTCTACTCGTGTACATTCCATTCCATTCCATTCCATTCCATTCCATTCCATTCCATTCCATTCCATTCCATTCCGTTCTACTTTGGTACATTCCATTCCATTCCATTCCATTCCATTCCATTCCATTCCATTCCAATCCATTCCATTCCGTTCTACTCAGGTTGATTCCATTCTATTCCATTCCATTCCATTCCATTCCATAGAATTCCATTCCATTCCATTCCATTCCATTCCATTCCATTCCATTGAATTCCATTCCATTCCATTCCTTTCCATTCCATTGAATTCCATTCCGTTCCATTCCATTCCATTGAATTCCATTCCATTCCATTCCATTCCATTCCATTCCATCCCATTCCATTCCATTCCATTCCGTTCCATTCCATTCCATTCCATCCCATTCCATTCCATTCCATTCCATCCCATTCCATTCCATTCCATTCCATTCCGTTCTACTCGGGTTGATTCCATTCTATTCCATTCCATTCCATTCGATCCCATTTGATTCCATTCGATTCCATTCAATTCCATTCGATTCCATTCCATTCCACTCCATTCCATTCCATTGTATTCCATTCCATTCCATTCCATTCCATTCCATTCCATTCCATGGAATTCCATTCCATTCCATTCCATTCCATTCCATAGAATTCCATTCCATTCCATTCCATTCCACTGAATTCCGTTCCATTCCATTCCATTCCGTTCCGTTCCGTTCCGTTCCGTTCCGTTCTGTTGCGTTCCGTTCCGTTCCGTTGTGTTCCGTTCCGTTCTACTCGGGTTGATTCCATTCTATTCCATTCCATTCCAATCCATTCCATTCCATTCCATTGAATTCCATTCCATTCCATTCCATTCCATTCCATTCCATTCCATTCCATTGAATTCCATTCCATTCCATTCCATTCCATTCCATTCAATTCCATTGAATTCCATTCCATTACATTCCATTCCATGGAATTCCGTTCCATTCCATTCCATTCCGTTCCGTTCCGTCCCGTTCCGTTCCGTTCCGTTCCGTTGCGTTCCGTTCCGTTCTACTCGGGTTGATTCCATTCTATTCCATTCCATTCCATTCGATTCCATTCGATTCCATTCGATTCCACTCCATTCCATTCCATAGAATTCCATTCCATTCCATTCCATTCCATTGAATTCCATTCCATTCCATTCCATTCCATAGAATTCCATTCCATTCCATTCCATTCCATTTCATTCCATTCCATTCCATTCCATTCCATTCCATTCCATTCCATTCCATTCCATTCTACTGGTGTCCATTCCATTCCATTCCATTCCATTCCATTCCATTCCATTGAATTCCATTCCATTCCATTCCATTCCATTCCATTCCATTCCATTCCGTTCCATTCCATTCCACTCCACTCCACTCCACTCCACTCCATTACACTCCACTCCACTCCGGTACATTCCATTCCATTCCATTCCAATCCATTCCATTCCATTCTACTGGTGTCCATTCCATTCCATTCCATTCCATTCCATTCCATTCCATTCCATTCCATTCCTTTCCATTCCATTGCATTCCATTGCATTCCATTCCATTCCATTCCATTCCATTCCATTCCATTCCACTCCACTCCACTCCACTCCACTCCATTCCACTCCACTCCACTCCGGTACATTCCATTCCATTCCATTCCATTCCATTCCATTCCATTCCATTCCATTCCGTGCTTCTCGGGTACATTCCGTTCCTTTCCATTCCATTCCATTCCATTCCATTCCGTTCCAGTGCACTCTACTCCACTCCACTCCACTCCACTCCACTCCGGTACATTCCATTCCATTCCATTCCATTCCATTCCATTCCATTTCCATTCCCATTCCATTTCCATTCCCGTTCCATTTCCATTCCCGTTTCTTTTCCATTCCCGTTCCATTTCCATTCCAGTTCCATTACCATTCCCGTTCCATTTCCTTTCCCGATCCATTTCCATTCCCGTTCCATTTCCATTCCCGTTCCATTTCCATTCCCGTTCCATTTCCATTCCCGTTCCATTACCATTCCCGTTCCATTTCCGTTCCCGTTCCATTTCCGTTCTCGTTCCGTTTCCGTTCCCGTTCCATTTCCATTCCCGTTCCATTTCCGTTCCCGTTCCATTTCCATTCCCGTTCCATTTCCATTCCCTTTCCATTTCCATTTCATTCCATTCCGTTCTGCTCGGGTACATTCCATTCCATTCCATTGCATTCCATTCCGTTCTGCTCCTGTCCATTCCATTCCATTCCATTCCATTCCATTCCGTTCTACTCGGGTAGATTCCATTCCATTCCATTCCATTCCATTCCATTCCATTCCATTCCATTCCATTCCATTCCATTCAACTGGTGTCCATTCCATTCCATTCCATTCCATTCCATTCCATTCCATTCCATTCCATTGCATTCCATTCCATTCCATTGCATTCCATTCCATTCCATTCCATTCCGTTCCGTTCTACTCGGTTACATTCCATTCAATTCCATTCCATTCCGTTCTACTCGGGTAGATTCCATTCCATTCCATTCCATTCCTTTCCATTCCATTGCATTCCATTGCATTGCATTGCACTCAATTCCATTCCATTCCATTCCATTCCATTCCATTCCGTTCCGTTCAACTCGGTTACATTCCATTCAATTACATTCCATTCCGTTCTACTCGGTTACATTCCATTCCATTCCATTCCATTCCATTCTATTCCATTCCATTCCATTCCATTCCGTTCTACTCGGGTACATTCCATTCCATTCCATTCCATTCCATTCCATTCCATTCCATTCCATTCCATTCCGTTCTACTTTGGTACATTCCATTCCATTCCATTCCATTCCATTCCATTCCATTCCATTCCATTCCATTCCGTTCTACTCAGGTTGATTCCATTCTATTCCATTCCATTCCATTCCATTCCATTCCATTCCATTCCATTCCATTCGATTCCATTCCATTCCATTCCATAGAATTCCATTCCATTCCATTCCATTCCATGGAATTCCATTCCATTCCATTCCATTCCATTCCATTCCATTCCATTCCATTCCATTCCATTCCATTCCATTGAATTCCATTCCGTTCCATTCCATTCCATTGAATTCCATTCCATTCCATTCCATTCCATTCCATCCCATTCCATTCCATTCCATTCCATTCCATTCCATCCCATTCCATTCCATTCCATTCCATTCCGTTCTACTCGGGTTGATTCCATTCTATTCCATTCCACTCCATTCGATCCCATTTGATTCCATTCGATTCCATTCAATTCCATTCGATTCCATTCCATTCCACTCCATTCCATTCCATTGAATTCCATTCCATTCCATTCCATTCCATTCCATTCCATGGAATTCCATTCCATTCCATTCCATTCCATTCCATAGAATTCCATTCCATTCCATTCCATTCCACTGAATTCCGTTCCATTCCATTCCATTCTGTTCCGTTCCGTTCCGTTCCGTTCCGTTCTGTTGCGTTCCGATCCGTTCCGTTGTGTTCCGTTCCGTTCCGTTGTGTTCCGTTCCGTTCTACTCGGGTTGATTCCATTCTATTCCATTCCATTTCAATCCATTCCATTCCATTCCATTGAATTCCATTCCATTCCATTCCATTCCATTCCATTCCATTCCATTCCATTGAATTCCATTCCATTCCATTCCATTCCATTCCATTCCATTGAATTCCTTTCCATTCCATTCCATTCCATGGAATTCCGTTCCATTCCATTCCATTCCGTTCCGTTCCATCCCGTTCCGTTCCGTTCCGTTCCGTTGCGTTCCGTTCCGTTCTACTCGGGTTGATTCCATTCTATTCCATTCCATTCCATTCGATTCCATTCGATTCCATTCGATTCCACTCCATTCCATTCCACAGAATTCCATTCCATTCCATTCCATTGAATTCCATTCCATTCCATTCCATTCCATAGAATTCCATTCCATTCCATTCCATTCCATTGAATTCCATTCCATTCCATTCCATTCCATTCCATTCCATTCCATTCCATTCCATTCCATTCTACTGGTGTCCATTCCATTCCATTCCATTCCATTCCATTCCATTCCATTCCTTTCCATTCCTTTGCATTCCATTGCATTCCATTCCATTCCATTCCATTCCATTCCATTCCATTCCACTCCACTCCACTCCACTCCACTCCATTCCACTCCACTCCACTCCGGTACATTCCGTTCCATTCCATTCCATTCCATTCCATTCCATTCCATTCCATTCCATTCCATTGAATTCCATTCCATTCCATTCCATTCCATTCCATTCCATTGAATTCCATTCCATTCCATTCCATTCCATGGAATTCCGTTCCATTCCATTCCATTCCGTTCCGTTCCGTCCCGTTCCGTTCCGTTCCGTTCCGTTGCATTCCGTTCCGTTCTACTCGGGTTGATTCCATTCTATTCCATTCCATTCCATTCCATTCCATTCGATTCCATTCGATTCCACTCCATTCCATTCCATAGAATTCCATTCCATTCCATTCCATTCCATTGAATTCCATTCCATTCCATTCCATTCCATAGAATTCCATTCCATTCCATTCCATTCCATTGAATTCCATTCCATTCCATTCCATTCCATTCCATTCCATTCCATTCTACTGGTGTCCATTCCATTCCATTCCATTCCATTCCATTCCATTCCATTCCATTCCTTTCCATTCCATTGCATTCCATTGCATTCCATTCCATTCCATTCCATTCCATTCCATTCCATTCCACTCCACTCCACTCCACTCCACTCCATTCCACTCCACTCCACTCCGGTACATTCCATTCCATTCCATTCCATTCCATTCCATTCCATTCCATTCCATTCCGTGCTTCTCGGGTACATTCCGTTCCGTTCCATTCCATTCCATTCCGTTCCAGTGCACTCTACTCCACTCCACTCCACTCCACTCCACTCCGGTACATTCCATTCCATTCCATTCCATTCCATTCCATTCCATTTCCATTCCCATTCCATTTCCATTCCCGTTCCATTTCCATTCCCGTTTCTTTTCCATTCCCGTTCCATTTCCATTCCAGTTCCATTACCATTCCCGTTCCATTTCCATTCCCGATCCATTTCCATTCCCGTTCCTTTTCCATTCCCGTTCCATTTCCATTCCCGTTCCGTTACCATTCCCGTTCCATTTCAGTTCCCGTTCCGTTTCCGTTCCCGTTCCATTTCCGTTCTCGTTCCGTTTCCGTTCCCGTTCCATTTCCATTCCCGTTCCATTTCCGTTCCCGTTCCATTTCCATTCCCGTTCCATTTCCATTCCCTTTCCATTTCCATTTCATTCCATTCCGTTCTGCTCGGGTACATTCCATTCCATTCCATTGCATTCCATTCCGTTATGCTCCTGTCCATTCCATTCCATTCCATTCCGTTCCATTCCGTTCTACTCGGGTAGATTCCATTCCATTCCATTCCATTCCATTCCATTCCATGGAATTCCATTCCATTCCATTCCATTCCATTCCATTCCATTCCATGGAATTCCATTCCATTCCATTCCATTCCATTCCATAGAATTCCATTCCATTCCATTCCATTCCATTGAATTCCGTTCCATTCCATTCCATTCCGTTCCGTTCCGTTCCGTTCCGTTCCGTTGCGTTCCGTTCCGTTGCGTTCTGTTCCGTTCCGTTCTACTCGGGTTGATTCCATTCTATTCCATTCCATTCCAATCCATTCCATTGAATTCCATTCCATTCCATTCCATTCCATGGAATTCCGTTCCATTCCATTCCATTCCGTTCCGTTCCGTCCCGTTCCGTTCCGTTCCGTTCCGTTGCATTCCGTTCCGTTCTACTCGGGTTGATTCCATTCTATTCCATTCCATTCCATTCGATTCCATTCGATTCCATTCGATTCCACTCCATTCCATTCCATAGAATTCCATTCCATTCCATTCCTTTCCATTGAATTCCATTCCATTCCATTCCATTCCATTGAATTCCATTCCATTCCATTCCATTCCATTGAATTCCATTCCATTCCATTCCATTCCATTCCATTCCATTCCATTCCATTCCATTCTACTGGTGTCCATTCCATTCCATTCCATTCCATTCCATTCCATTCCATTCCTTTCCATTCCATTGCATTCCACTGCATTCCATTCCATTCCATTCCATTCCATTCCACTCCACTCCACTCCACTCCACTCCATTCCACTCCACTCCACTCCGGTACATTCCATTCCATTCCATTCCATTCCATTCCATTCCATTCCGTGCTTCTCAGGTACATTCCGTTCCGTTCCATTCCATTCCATTCCATTCCATTCCATTCCGTTCCAGTGCACTCTACTCCACTCCACTCCACTCCACTCCACTCCGGTACATTCCATTCCATTCCATTCCATTCCATTCCATTCCATTTCCATTCCCATTCCATTTCCATTCCCGTTCCATTTCCATTCCCGTTTCTTTTCCATTCCCGTTCCATTTCCATTCCAGTTCCATTACCATTCCCGTTCCATTTCCATTCCCGATCCATTTCCATTCCCGTTCCATTTCCATTCCCGTTCCATTTCCATTCCCGTTCCGTTACCATTCCCGTTCCATTTCCGTTCCCGTTCCGTTTCCGTTCCCGT
The DNA here is from genome assembly GCF_029281585.2 of Gorilla gorilla gorilla. Classification (NCBI taxonomy): domain Eukaryota; kingdom Metazoa; phylum Chordata; class Mammalia; order Primates; family Hominidae; genus Gorilla; species Gorilla gorilla. The sequence continues at coordinate 53,586,612 of NC_073242.2, forward strand.
TCCATTTCCGTTCTCGTTCCGTTTCCGTTCCCGTTCCATTTCCATTCCCGTTCCATTTCCGTTCCCATTCCATTTCCATTCCCGTTCCATTTCCATTCCCTTTCCATTTCCATTTCATTCCATTCCGTTCTGCTCGGGTACATTCCATTCTATTCCATTGCATTCCATTCCGTTCTGCTCCTGTCCATTCCATTCCATTCCATTCCGTTCCATTCCGTTCTACTCGGGTAGATTCCATTCCATTCCATTCCATTCCATTCCATTCCATTCCATTCTACTGGTGTCCATTCCATTCCATTCCATTCCATTCCATTCCATTCCATTGCATTCCATTCCATTCCATTCCATTCCGTTCCGTTCTACTCAATTACATTCCATTCAATTCCATTCCATTCCGTTCTACTCGGGTAGATTCCATTCCATTCCATTCCATTCCTTTCCATTCCATTGCATTCCATTGCATTGCATTGCACTCAATTCCATTCCATTCCATTCCATTCCATTCCATTCCATTCCATTCCATTCCGTTCCGTTCAACTCGGTTACATTCCATTCAATTACATTCCATTCCGTTCTACTCGGTTACATTCCATTCCATTCCATTCCATTCCATTCCAATCCATTCCATTCCATTCCATTCCGTTCTACTCGTGTACATTCCATTCCATTCCATTCCATTCCATTCCATTCCATTCCATTCCATTCCATTCCATTCCATTCCATTCCGTTCTACTTTGGTACATTCCATTCCATTCCATTCCATTCCATTCCATTCCATTCCATTCCATTCCATTCCATTCCATTCAACTGGTGTCCATTCCATTCCATTCCATTCCATTCCATTCCATTCCATTCCATTGCATTCCATTCCATTCCATTGCATTCCATTCCATTCCATTCCATTCCGTTCCGTTCTACTCGGTTACATTCCATTCAATTCCATTCCATTCCGTTCTACTCGGGTAGATTCCATTCCATTCCATTCCATTCCTTTCCATTCCATTGCATTCCATTGCATTGCATTGCACTCAATTCCATTCCATTCCATTCCATTCCATTCCATTCCGTTCCGTTCAACTCGGTTACATTCCATTCAATTACATTCCATTCCGTTCTACTCGGTTACATTCCATTCCATTCCATTCCATTCCATTCTATTCCATTCCATTCCATTCCATTCCGTTCTACTCGGGTACATTCCATTCCATTCCATTCCATTCCATTCCATTCCATTCCATTCCATTCCATTCCATTCCGTTCTACTTTGGTACATTCCATTCCATTCCATTCCATTCCATTCCATTCCATTCCATTCCATTCCATTCCATTCCGTTCTACTCAGGTTGATTCCATTCTATTCCATTCCATTCCATTCCATTCCATTCCATTCCATTCCATTCCATTCCATTCGATTCCATTCCATTCCATTCCATAGAATTCCATTCCATTCCATTCCATTCCATGGAATTCCATTCCATTCCATTCCATTCCATTCCATTCCATTCCATTCCATTCCATTCCATTGAATTCCATTCCGTTCCATTCCATTCCATTGAATTCCATTCCATTCCATTCCATTCCATTCCATTCCATTCCATCCCATTCCATTCCATTCCATTCCATTCCATTCCATCCCATTCCATTCCATTCCATTCCATTCCGTTCTACTCGGGTTGATTCCATTCTATTCCATTCCATTCCATTCGATCCCATTTGATTCCATTCGATTCCATTCAATTCCATTCGATTCCATTCCATTCCACTCCATTCCATTCCATTGAATTCCATTCCATTCCATTCCATTCCATTCCATTCCATGGAATTCCATTCCATTCCATTCCATTCCATTCCATAGAATTCCATTCCATTCCATTCCATTCCACTGAATTCCGTTCCATTCCATTCCATTCTGTTCCGTTCCGTTCCGTTCCGTTCCGTTCTGTTGCGTTCCGTTCCGTTCCGTTGTGTTCCGTTCCGTTCTACTCGGGTTGATTCCATTCTATTCCATTCCATTTCAATCCATTCCATTCCATTCCATTGAATTCCATTCCATTCCATTCCATTCCATTCCATTCCATTCCATTCCATTGAATTCCATTCCATTCCATTCCATTCCATTCCATTCCATTGAATTCCTTTCCATTCCATTCCATTCCATGGAATTCCGTTCCATTCCATTCCATTCCGTTCCGTTCCATCCCGTTCCGTTCCGTTCCGTTCCGTTGCGTTCCGTTCCGTTCTACTCGGGTTGATTCCATTCTATTCCATTCCATTCCATTCGATTCCATTCGATTCCATTCGATTCCACTCCATTCCATTCCACAGAATTCCATTCCATTCCATTCCATTGAATTCCATTCCATTCCATTCCATTCCATTGAATTCCATTCCATTCCATTCCATTCCATTGAATTCCATTCCATTCCATTCCATTCCATTCCATTCCATTCCATTCCATTCCATTCCATTCTACTGGTGTCCATTCCATTCCATTCCATTCCATTCCATTCCATTCCATTCCTTTCCATTCCATTGCATTCCATTGCATTCCATTCCATTCCATTCCATTCCATTCCATTCCATTCCATTCCACTCCACTCCACTCCACTCCACTCCATTCCACTCCACTCCACTCCGGTACATTCCGTTCCATTCCATTCCATTCCATTCCATTCCATTCCATTCCATTCCATTCCATTCCATTGAATTCCATTCCATTCCATTCCATTCCATTCCATTCCATTGAATTCCATTCCATTCCATTCCATTCCATGGAATTCCGTTCCATTCCATTCCATTCCGTTCCGTTCCGTCCCGTTCCGTTCCGTTCCGTTCCGTTGCGTTCCGTTCCGTTCTACTCGGGTTGATTCCATTCTATTCCATTCCATTCCATTCGATTCCATTCGATTCCATTCGATTCCACTCCATTCCATTCCATAGAATTCCATTCCATTCCATTCCATTCCATTGAATTCCATTCCATTCCATTCCATTCCATAGAATTCCATTCCATTCCATTCCATTCCATTGAATTCCATTCCATTCCATTCCATTCCATTCCATTCCATTCCATTCCATTCCATTCTACTGGTGTCCATTCCATTCCATTCCATTCCATTCCATTCCATTCCATTCCATTCCTTTCCATTCCATTGCATTCCATTGCATTCCATTCCATTCCATTCCATTCCATTCCATTCCATTCCACTCCACTCCACTCCACTCCACTCCATTCCACTCCACTCCACTCCGGTACATTCCATTCCATTCCATTCCATTCCATTCCATTCCATTCCATTCCATTCCATTCCGTGCTTCTCGGGTACATTCCGTTCCGTTCCATTCCATTCCATTCCGTTCCAGTGCACTCTACTCCACTCCACTCCACTCCACTCCACTCCGGTACATTCCATTCCATTCCATTCCATTCCATTCCATTCCATTTCCATTCCCATTCCATTTCCATTCCAGTTCCATTACCATTCCCGTTCCATTTCCATTCCCGATCCATTTCCATTCCCGTTCCTTTTCCATTCCCGTTCCATTTCCATTCCCGTTCCGTTACCATTCCCGTTCCATTTCAGTTCCCGTTCCGTTTCCGTTCCCGTTCCATTTCCGTTCTCGTTCCGTTTCCGTTCCCGTTCCATTTCCATTCCCGTTCCATTTCCGTTCCCGTTCCATTTCCATTCCCGTTCCATTTCCATTCCCTTTCCATTTCCATTTCATTCCATTCCGTTCTGCTCGGGTACATTCCATTCCATTCCATTGCATTCCATTCCGTTCTGCTCCTGTCCATTCCATTCCATTCCATTCCGTTCCATTCCGTTCTACTCGGGTAGATTCCATTCCATTCCATTCCATTCCATTCCATTCCATGGAATTCCATTCCATTCCATTCCATTCCATTCCATTCCATGGAATTCCATTCCATTCCATTCCATTCCATTCCATAGAATTCCATTCCATTCCATTCCATTCCATTGAATTCCGTTCCATTCCATTCCATTCCGTTCCGTTCCGTTCCGTTCCGTTCCGTTGCGTTCCGTTCCGTTGCGTTCTGTTCCGTTCCGTTCTACTCGGGTTGATTCCATTCTATTCCATTCCATTCCAATCCATTCCATTGAATTCCATTCCATTCAATTCCATTCCATGGAATTCCGTTCCATTCCATTCCATTCCGTTCCGTTCCGTCCCGTTCCGTTCCGTTCCGTTCCGTTGCATTCCGTTCCGTTCTACTCGGGTTGATTCCATTCTATTCCATTCCATTCCATTCGATTCCATTCGATTCCATTCGATTCCACTCCATTCCATTCCATAGAATTCCATTCCATTCCATTCCATTCCATTGAATTCCATTCCATTCCATTCCATTCCATTGAATTCCATTCCATTCCATTCCATTCCATTGAATTCCATTCCATTCCATTCCATTCCATTCCATTCCATTCCATTCCATTCTACTGGTGTCCATTCCATTCCATTCCATTCCATTCCATTCCATTCCATTCCTTTCCATTCCATTGCATTCCACTGCATTCCATTCCATTCCATTCCATTCCATTCCACTCCACTCCACTCCACTCCACTCCATTCCACTCCACTCCACTCCGGTACATTCCATTCCATTCCATTCCATTCCATTCCATTCCATTCCGTGCTTCTCAGGTACATTCCGTTCCGTTCCATTCCATTCCATTCCATTCCATTCCATTCCGTTCCAGTGCACTCTACTCCACTCCACTCCACTCCACTCCACTCCGGTACATTCCATTCCATTCCATTCCATTCCATTCCATTCCATTTCCATTCCCATTCCATTTCCATTCCCGTTCCATTTCCATTCCCGTTTCTTTTCCATTCCCGTTCCATTTCCATTCCAGTTCCATTACCATTCCCGTTCCATTTCCATTCCCGATCCATTTCCATTCCCGTTCCATTTCCATTCCCGTTCCATTTCCATTCCCGTTCCGTTACCATTCCCGTTCCATTTCCGTTCCCGTTCCGTTTCCGTTCCCGTTCCATTTCCGTTCTCGTTCCGTTTCCGTTCCCGTTCCATTTCCATTCCCGTTCCATTTCCGTTCCCATTCCATTTCCATTCCCGTTCCATTTCCATTCCCTTTCCATTTCCATTTCATTCCATTCCGTTCTGCTCGGGTACATTCCATTCCATTCCATTGCATTCCATTCCGTTCTGCTCCTGTCCATTCCATTCCATTCCATTCCGTTCCATTCCGTTCTACTCGGGTAGATTCCATTCCATTCCATTCCATTCCATTCCATTCCATTCCATTCCATTCTACTGGTGTCCATTCCATTCCATTCCATTCCATTCCATTCCATTCCATTGCATTCCATTCCATTCCATTCCATTCCGTTCCGTTCTACTCGATTACATTCCATTCAATTCCATTCCATTCCGTTCTACTCGGGTAGATTCCATTCCATTCCATTCCATTCCTTTCCATTCCATTGCATTCCATTGCATTGCATTGCACTCAATTCCATTCCATTCCATTCCATTCCATTCCATTCCATTCCATTCCATTCCGTTCCGTTCAACTCGGTTACATTCCATTCAATTACATTCCATTCCGTTCTACTCGGTTACATTCCATTCCATTCCATTCCATTCCATTCCAATCCATTCCATTCCATTCCATTCCGTTCTACTCGTGTACATTCCATTCCATTCCATTCCATTCCATTCCATTCCATTCCATTCCATTCCATTCCATTCCGTTCTACTTTGGTACATTCCATTCCATTCCATTCCATTCCATTCCATTCCATTCCATTCCATTCCATTCCGTTCTACTCAGGTTGATTCCATTCTATTCCATTCCATTCCATTTCATTCCATTCCATTCCATTCCATTCCATTCGATTCCATTCCATTCCATTCCATTGAATTCCATTCCATTCCTTTCCATTCCATGGAATTCCATTCCATTCCATTCCATTCCATGGAATTCGATTCCATTCCATGGAATTCCATTCCATTCCATTCCATTCCATTCCATTCCATTCCATTCCATTCCATTCCATTGAATTCCATTCCGTTCCATTCCATTCCATTGAATTCCATTCCATTGAATTCCATTCCGTTCCATTCCATTCCATTGAATTCCATTCCATTCCATTCCATTCCATTCCATTCCATTCCATTGAATTCCGTTCCATTCCATTCCATTCCATTCCATTCCATCCCATTCCATAACATTCCATTCCATTCCGTTCTACTCGGGTTGATTCCATTCTATTCCATTCCATTCCATTCGATCCCATTTGATTCCATTCGATTCCATTCAATTCCATTCCATTCCATTCCATTCCATTCCATTCCATGGAATTCCATTCCATTCCATTCCATTCCATTCCATTCCATGGAATTCCATTCCATTCCATTCCATTCCATTCCATTCCATTCCATAGAATTCCATTCCATTCCATTCCATTCCATTGAATTCCGTTCCATTCCATTCCGTTCCGTTCCGTTCCGTTCCGTTCCGTTCCGTTCCGTTGCGTTCCGTTCCGTTCCGTTGTGTTCCGTTCCGTTCTACTCGGGTTGATTCCATTCTATTCCATTCCATTCCAATCCATTCCATTCCATTCCATCGAATTCCATTCCATTCCATTCCATTCCATGGAATTCCGTTCCATTCCATTCCATTCCGTTCCGTTCCGTCCCGTTCCGTTCCGTTCCGTTCCGTTGCGTTCCGCTCCGTTCTACTCGGGTTGATTCCATTCTATTCCATTCCATTCCATTCGATTCCATTCGATTCCATTCGATTCCACTCCATTCCATTCCATAGAATTCCATTCCATTCCATTCCATTCCATTGAATTCCATTCCATTCCATTCCATTCCATTGAATTCCATTCCATTCCATTCCATTCCATTGAATTCCATTCCATTCCATTCCATTCCATTCCATTCCATTCCATTCCATTCCATTCTACTGTTGTCCATTCCATTCCATTCCATTCCATTCCATTCCATTCCATTCCATTCCTTTCCATTCCATTGCATTCCATTGCATTCCATTCCATTCCATTCCATTCCATTCCATTCCATTCCATTCCATTCCATTCCATTCCATTCCACTCCACACCACTCCAGTCCACTCCATTCCACTCCACTCCACTCCGGTACATTCCATTCCATTCCATTCCATTCCATTCCATTCCGTGCTTCTCAGGTACATTCCGTTCCGTTCCATTCCATTCCATTCCATTCCATTCCATTCCATTCCGTTCCAGTGCACTCTACTCCACTCCACTCCACTCCACTCCGGTACATTCCATTCCATTCCATTCCATTCCATTCCATTTCCATTCCCATTCCATTTCCATTCCCGTTCCATTTCCATTCCCGTTTCTTTTCCATTCCCGTTCCATTTCCATTCCCGTTCCATTACCATTCCCGTTCCATTTCCATTCCCGATCCATTTCCATTCCCGTTCCTTTTCCATTCCCGTTCAATTTCCATTCCTGTTCCGTTACCATTCCCGTTCCATTTCCGTTCCCGTTCCGTTTCCGTTCCCGTTCCATTTCCGTTCTCGTTCCGTTTCCGTTCCCGTTCCATTTCCATTCCCGTTTCAATTGCGTTCCCGTTCCATTTCCATTCCCGTTCCATTTCCATTCCCTTTCCATTTACATTTCATTCCTTTCCGTTCTGCTCGGGTACATTCAATTCCATTCCATTGCATTCCATTCCGTTCTGCTCCTGTACATTCCATTCCATTCCATTCCGTTCCATTCCGTTCTACTCGGGTAGATTCCATTCCATTCCATTCCATTCCATTCCATTCCATTCCATTCCATTCCATTCCATTCCATTGAATTCCATTCCATTCCATTCCATTCCATTCCATTCCATTCCATTGAATTCCATTCCATTCCATTCCATTCCATTCCATTCCATTCCATTCCATTCCACTCCATTCCATTCCACTCCACTCCACTCCACTCCACTCCAGTCCACTCCACTCCACTCTTTTCCATTCCATTCCATTCCATTGAATTCCATTGAATTCCATTGAATTCCATTCCATTCCATTCCATTCCATTCCATTCCGTTCTACTCGGGTTGATTCCATTCTATTCCATTCCATTCCATTCGATTCCATTCGATTCCATTCGATTCCATTCCATTCCATTCCATTCTATTGCATTGAATTCCATTCCATTCCATTCCATTCCTTTCCATTCCATTCCATTCCATTCCATTCCATTGAATTCCATTCCATTCCATTCCATTCCATTCCATTGAATTCCATTCCATTCCATTCCATTCCATTCCATTCCATTCCTTTCCATTCCATTCCGTTCTACTCAGGTTGATTCCATTCTATTCCATTCCATCCCATTCCATTCCATTCCATTCCATTCCATTCCATTCCATTCGATTCCATTCCATTCCATTCCATAGAATTCCATTCCATTGCATTCCATTCCATGGAATTCCATTCCATTCCATTCCATTCCATTCCATTCCATTCCATTCCATTGAATTCCATTCCATTCCATTCCATTGAATTCCATTCCGTTCCATTCCATTCCATTGAATTACATTCCATTCCATTCCATTCCATTCCATTCCATCCCATTCCATTCCATTCCATTCCATTCCATTCCATTCCATTCCATTCCATTCCATTCCATTCCATCCCATTCCATTCCATTCCATTCCATTCCGTTCTACTCGGGTTGATTCCATTCTATTCCATTCCATTCCATTCGATCCCATTTGATTCCATTCGATTCCATTCAATTCCATTCGATTCCATTCCATTCCACTCCATTCCATTCCATTGAATTCCATTCCATTCCATTCCATTCCATTCCATTCCATTCCATGGAATTCCATTCCATTCCATTGCATTCCATTCCATTCCATTGCATTCCATTCCATAGAATTCCATTCCATTCCATTCCATTCCACTGAATTCCGTTCCATTCCATTCCATTCCGTTCCGTTCCGTTCCGTTCCGTTCCGTTCTGTTGCGTTCCGTTCCGTTCCGTTGTGTTCCGTTCCGTTCTACTCGGGTTGATTCCATTCTATTCCATTCCATTCCAATCCATTCCATTCCATTCCATTCCATTCCATTCCATTCCATTCCATTCCATTCCATTCCATTCCATTCCATTCCATTGAATTCCATTCCATTCCATTCCATTCCATTCCATTCCATTCCATTGAATTCCATTCCATTCCATTCCATTCCATGGAATTCCGTTCCATTCCATTCCATTCCGTTCCGTTCCGTCCCGTTCCGTTCCGTTCCGTTCCGTTGCGTTCCGTTCCGTTCTACTCGGGTTGATTCCATTCTATTCCATTCCATTCCATTCGATTCCATTCGATTCCATTCGATTCCACTCCATTCCATTCCATAGAATTCCATTCCATTCCATTCCATTCCATTGAATTCCATTCCATTCCATTCCATTCCATAGAATTCCATTCCATTCCATTCCGTTCCATTGAATTCCATTTCATTCCATTCCATTCCATTCCATTCCATTCCATTCCATTCCATTCCATTCTACTGGTGTCCATTCCATTCCATTCCATTCCATTCCATTCCATTCCATTCCTTTCCATTCCATTGCATTCCATTGCATTCCATTCCATTCCATTCCATTCCATTGAATTCCATTCCATTCCATTCCATTCCATTCCATTCCATTCCATTCCATTCCATTCCATGGAATTCCATTCCATTCCATTGAATTCCATTCCATTCCATTCCATTCCATTGAATTCCGTTCCATTCCATTCCATTCCATTCCATTCCATTCCATTGAATTCCATTCCATTCCATTCCATAGAATTCCGTTCCATTCCATTCCATTCCATTCCATTCCATTCCATTCCATTCCATTCCATTCCATTGAATTCCATTCCATTCCATTCCATTCCTTTCCATTGAATTCCATTCTGTTCCATTCCATTCCTTTGAATTCCGTTCCATTCCATTCCATTCCATTCCTTTCCGTTCCGTTCCGTTCCGTTCCGTTCCGTTGCGTTCCGCTCCGTTCTACTCGGGTTGATTCCATTCTATTCCATTCCATTCCATTCGATCCCATTCGATTCCATTCGATTCCATTCGATTCCATTCGATTCCACTCCATTCCATTCCATAGAATTCCATTCCATTCCATTCCATTTGAATTCCATTCCATTCCAGTCCATTCCATTCTATTCCATTCCATCCCATTCCATTCCATTCCATTCCATTCTACTCGGGTTGATTGCATTCTATTCCAATCCATTCCATTCGATTCCATTCGATTCCATTCGATTCCATTCGATTCCATTCCATTCCATTCCATTCCATTCCATTCCATTCCATTCCATTGAATTCCATTCCATTCCATTCCTTTCCATTCCATTGAATTCCATTCCATTCCATTCCATTCCATTCCATTCCATTGAATTCCATTCCATTCCATAGAATTCCATTCCATTCCATTCCATTCCATTGAATTCCGTTCCTTTCCATTCCATTCCATTCCGTTCCGTTCCGTTCCGTTCCGTTGCGTTCCGTTCCGTTCAACTAGGGTTGATTCCATTCTATTCAATTCCATTCCATTCCATTCTACACGGGTTGATCATTCCATTCCGTTCCGTTCCGTTCCGTTCTGTTCCGTTCCGTACCGTTCTACTCGGGTTGATTCCATTCTATTCCATTCCATTCCATTCGATTCCATTCGACTCCATTCCATTCCATTCCATTCCATTCCATTCCATTCCATTGCATTCCATTCCACTCCATTCCATTCCATTCCATTCCATTCCATTACATTCCATTCCGTTCCGTTCCGTTCCGTTCCGTTCCGTTGCGTTCCGATCCGTTCTACTCGTGTTGATTCCATTCTATTCCATTCCATTCCATTTGACTCCATTCGATTCCATTCCATTCCATTGCATTGAATTCCATTCCATTCCATTCCATTCCATTCCATTCCATTCCATTCCATTCCACTCCATTGAATTCCATTCCATTCCATTCCATTCCATTCCATTCCATTCCATTCCACTCCATTCCATTCCACTCCACTGCACTCCACTCCACTCCACTCCACTCCATTCCACTCCCTTCCATTCCATTAAATTGAATTCCATTCCATTCCATTCCATTCCATTCCATTCCATTCCATTCCACTCCATTCCATTCCACTCCACTCCACTCCACTCCACTCCATTCCATTCCCTTCCATTCCATTCAATTGAATTGCATTGAATTCCATTCCATTCCATTCCATAACATTTCATTCCATTCCATTCCATTCCATTCCATTCCATTCCATTCCATTCCATTCCATTCCGTTCTACTCGGGTTGATTCCATTCTATTCCATTCCATTCCATTCCATTCCATTCCATTCCATTCCATTCCATTCTATTGAATTCCATTCCATTCCATTCCATTCCATTCCATTCCATTGAATTCCATTCCATTCCATTCCATTCCATGGAATTCCGTTCCATTGCATTCCATTCCGTTCCGTTCCGTCCCGTTCCGTTCCGTTCCGCTCCGTTGCGTTCCGTTCCGTTCTACTCGGGTTGATTCCATTCTATTCCATTCCATTCCATTCGATTCCATTCGATTCCATTCGATTCCACTCCATTCCATTCCATAGAATTCCATTCCATTCCATTCCATTCCATTGAATTCCATTCCATTCCATTCCATTCCATTGAATTCCATTCCATTCCATTCCATTCCATTGAATTCCATTCCATTCCATTCCATTCCATTGAATTCCATTCCACTCCATTCCATTCCATTCCATTCCATTCCATTCCATTCTACTGGTGTCCATTCCATTCCATTCCATTCCATTCCATTCCATTCCTTTCCATTCCATTGCATTCCATTGCATTCCATTCCATTCCATTCCATTCCATTCCATTCCACTCCACTCCACTCCACTCCATTCCATTCCACTCCACTCCACTCCGGTACATTCCATTCCATTCCATTCCATTCCATTCCATTCCATTCCGTGCTTCTCGGGTACATTCCGTTCCTTTCCATTCCATTCCATTCCATTCCATTCCGTTCCAGTGCACTCTACTCCACTCCACTCCACTCCACTCCACTCCGGTACATTCCATTCCATTCCATTCCATTCCATTCCATTCCATTCCATAGAATTCCATTCCATTCCATTCCATTCCATTTCATTCCATTCCATTCCATTCCATTCCATTCCATTCCATTCCATTCCATTCCATTCCATTCTACTGGTGTCCATTCCATTCCATTCCATTCCATTCCATTCCATTCCTTTCCATTCCATTGCATTCCATTGCATTCCATTCCATTCCATTCCATTCCATTCCATTCCATTCCATTCCACTCCACTCCACTCCACTCCACTCCATTACACTCCACTCCACTCCGGTACATTCCATTCCATTCCATTCCATTCCATTCCATTCCATTCTACTGGTGTCCATTCCATTCCATTCCATTCCATTCCATTCCATTCCATTCCATTCCTTTCCATTCCATTGCATTCCATTGCATTCCATTCCATTCCATTCCATTCCATTCCATTCCATTCCACTCCACTCCACTCCACTCCACTCCATTCCACTCCACTCCACTCCGGTACATTCCATTCCATTCCATTCCATTCCATTCCATTCCATTCCATTCCGTGCTTCTCGGGTACATTCCGTTCCTTTCCATTCCATTCCATTCCGTTCCAGTGCACTCTACTCCACTCCACTCCACTCCACTCCACTCCGGTACATTCCATTCCATTCCATTCCATTCCATTCCATTCCATTTCCATTCCCATTCCATTTCCATTCCCGTTCCATTTCCATTCCCGTTTCTTTTCCATTCCCGTTCCATTTCCATTCCAGTTCCATTACCATTCCCGTTCCATTTCCTTTCCCGATCCATTTCCATTCCCGTTCCATTTCCATTCCCGTTCCATTTCCATTCCCGTTCCATTTCCATTCCCGTTCCATTACCATTCCCGTTCCATTTCCGTTCCCGTTCCATTTCCGTTCTCGTTCCGTTTCCGTTCCCGTTCCATTTCCATTCCCGTTCCATTTCCGTTCCCGTTCCATTTCCATTCCCGTTCCATTTCCATTCCCTTTCCATTTCCATTTCATTCCATTCCGTTCTGCTCGGGTACATTCCATTCCATTCCATTGCATTCCATTCCGTTCTGCTCCTGTCCATTCCATTCCATTCCATTCCATTCCATTCCGTTCTACTCGGGTAGATTCCATTCCATTCCATTCCATTCCATTCCATTCCATTCCATTCCATTCCATTCCATTCCATTCAACTGGTGTCCATTCCATTCCATTCCATTCCATTCCATTCCATTCCATTCCATTGCATTCCATTCCATTCCATTGCATTCCATTCCATTCCATTCCATTCCGTTCCGTTCTACTCGGTTACATTCCATTCAATTCCATTCCATTCCGTTCTACTCGGGTAGATTCCATTCCATTCCATTCCATTCCTTTCCATTCCATTGCATTCCATTGCATTGCATTGCACTCAATTCCATTCCATTCCATTCCATTCCATTCCATTCCGTTCCGTTCAACTCGGTTACATTCCATTCAATTACATTCCATTCCGTTCTACTCGGTTACATTCCATTCCATTCCATTCCATTCCATTCTATTCCATTCCATTCCATTCCATTCCGTTCTACTCGGGTACATTCCATTCCATTCCATTCCATTCCATTCCATTCCATTCCATTCCATTCCATTCCATTCCGTTCTACTTTGGTACATTCCATTCCATTCCATTCCATTCCATTCCATTCCATTCCATTCCATTCCATTCCGTTCTACTCAGGTTGATTCCATTCTATTCCATTCCATTCCATTCCATTCCATTCCATTCCATTCCATTCCATTCCATTCGATTCCATTCCATTCCATTCCATAGAATTCCATTCCATTCCATTCCATTCCATGGAATTCCATTCCATTCCATTCCATTCCATTCCATTCCATTCCATTCCATTCCATTCCATTCCATTGAATTCCATTCCGTTCCATTCCATTCCATGGAATTCCATTCCATTCCATTCCATTCCATTCCATTCCATCCCATTCCATTCCATTCCATTCCATTCCATTCCATCCCATTCCATTCCATTCCATTCCATTCCGTTCTACTCGGGTTGATTCCATTCTATTCCATTCCACTCCATTCGATCCCATTTGATTCCATTCGATTCCATTCAATTCCATTCGATTCCATTCCATTCCACTCCATTCCATTCCATTGAATTCCATTCCATTCCATTCCATTCCATTCCATTCCATGGAATTCCATTCCATTCCATTCCATTCCATTCCATAGAATTCCATTCCATTCCATTCCATTCCACTGAATTCCGTTCCATTCCATTCCATTCTGTTCCGTTCCGTTCCGTTCCGTTCCGTTCTGTTGCGTTCCGATCCGTTCCGTTGTGTTCCGTTCCGTTCCGTTGTGTTCCGTTCCGTTCTACTCGGGTTGATTCCATTCTATTCCATTCCATTTCAATCCATTCCATTCCATTCCATTGAATTCCATTCCATTCCATTCCATTCCATTCCATTCCATTCCATTCCATTGAATTCCATTCCATTCCATTCCATTCCATTCCATTCCATTGAATTCCTTTCCATTCCATTCCATTCCATGGAATTCCGTTCCATTCCATTCCATTCCGTTCCGTTCCATCCCGTTCCGTTCCGTTCCGTTCCGTTGCGTTCCGTTCCGTTCTACTCGGATTGATTCCATTCTATTCCATTCCATTCCATTCGATTCCATTCGATTCCATTCGATTCCACTCCATTCCATTCCACAGAATTCCATTCCATTCCATTCCATTGAATTCCATTCCATTCCATTCCATTCCATAGAATTCCATTCCATTCCATTCCATTCCATTGAATTCCATTCCATTCCATTCCATTCCATTCCATTCCATTCCATTCCATTCCATTCCATTCTACTGGTGTCCATTCCATTCCATTCCATTCCATTCCATTCCATTCCATTCCTTTCCATTCCTTTGCATTCCATTGCATTCCATTCCATTCCATTCCATTCCATTCCATTCCATTCCACTCCACTCCACTCCACTCCACTCCATTCCACTCCACTCCACTCCGGTACATTCCGTTCCATTCCATTCCATTCCATTCCATTCCATTCCATTCCATTCCATTCCATTGAATTCCATTCCATTCCATTCCATTCCATTCCATTCCATTGAATTCCATTCCATTCCATTCCATTCCATGGAATTCCGTTCCATTCCATTCCATTCCGTTCCGTTCCGTCCCGTTCCGTTCCGTTCCGTTCCGTTGCGTTCCGTTCCGTTCTACTCGGGTTGATTCCATTCTATTCCATTCCATTCCATTCGATTCCATTCGATTCCATTCGATTCCACTCCATTCCATTCCATAGAATTCCATTCCATTCCATTCCATTCCATTGAATTCCATTCCATTCCATTCCATTCCATAGAATTCCATTCCATTCCATTCCATTCCATTGAATTCCATTCCATTCCATTCCATTCCATTCCATTCCATTCCATTCCATTCCATTCTACTGGTGTCCATTCCATTCCATTCCATTCCATTCCATTCCATTCCATTCCTTTCCATTCCATTGCATTCCATTGCATTCCATTCCATTCCATTCCATTCCATTCCATTCCATTCCACTCCACTCCACTCCACTCCACTCCATTCCACTCCACTCCACTCCGGTACATTCCATTCCATTCCATTCCATTCCATTCCATTCCATTCCATTCCATTCCATTCCATTCCGTGCTTCTCGGGTACATTCCGTTCCGTTCCATTCCATTCCATTCCGTTCCAGTGCACTCTACTCCACTCCACTCCACTCCACTCCACTCCGGTACATTCCATTCCATTCCATTCCATTCCATTCCATTCCATTTCCATTCCCATTCCATTTCCATTCCCGTTCCATTTCCATTCCCGTTTCTTTTCCATTCCCGTTCCATTTCCATTCCAGTTCCATTACCATTCCCGTTCCATTTCCATTCCCGATCCATTTCCATTCCCGTTCCTTTTCCATTCCCGTTCCATTTCCATTCCCGTTCCGTTACCATTCCCGTTCCATTTCAGTTCCCGTTCCGTTTCCGTTCCCGTTCCATTTCCGTTCTCGTTCCGTTTCCGTTCCCGTTCCATTTCCATTCCCGTTCCATTTCCGTTCCCGTTCCATTTCCATTCCCGTTCCATTTCCATTCCCTTTCCATTTCCATTTCATTCCATTCCGTTCTGCTCGGGTACATTCCATTCCATTCCATTGCATTCCATTCCGTTATGCTCCTGTCCATTCCATTCCATTCCATTCCGTTCCATTCCGTTCTACTCGGGTAGATTCCATTCCATTCCATTCCATTCCATTCCATTCCATGGAATTCCATTCCATTCCATTCCATTCCATTCCATTCCATGGAATTCCATTCCATTCCATTCCATTCCATTCCATAGAATTCCATTCCATTCCATTCCATTCCATTGAATTCCGTTCCATTCCATTCCATTCCGTTCCGTTCCGTTCCGTTCCGTTCCGTTGCGTTCCGTTCCGTTGCGTTCTGTTCCGTTCCGTTCTACTCGGGTTGATTCCATTCTATTCCATTCCATTCCAATCCATTCCATTGAATTCCATTCCATTCCATTCCATTCCATGGAATTCCGTTCCATTCCATTCCATTCCGTTCCGTTCCGTCCCGTTCCGTTCCGTTCCGTTCCGTTGCATTCCGTTCCGTTCTACTCGGGTTGATTCCATTCTATTCCATTCCATTCCATTCGATTCCATTCGATTCCATTCGATTCCACTCCATTCCATTCCATAGAATTCCATTCCATTCCATTCCATTCCATTGAATTCCATTCCATTCCATTCCATTCCATTGAATTCCATTCCATTCCATTCCATTCCATTGAATTCCATTCCATTCCATTCCATTCCATTCCATTCCATTCCATTCCATTCCATTCTACTGGTGTCCATTCCATTCCATTCCATTCCATTCCATTCCATTCCATTCCATTCCTTTCCATTCCATTGCATTCCACTGCATTCCATTCCATTCCATTCCATTCCATTCCACTCCACTCCACTCCACTCCACTCCATTCCACTCCACTCCACTCCGGTACATTCCATTCCATTCCATTCCATTCCATTCCATTCCATTCCGTGCTTCTCAGGTACATTCCGTTCCGTTCCATTCCATTCCATTCCATTCCATTCCATTCCGTTGCAGTGCACTCTACTCCACTCCACTCCACTCCACTCCACTCCGGTACATTCCATTCCATTCCATTCCATTCCATTCCATTCCATTCCATTTCCATTCCCATTCCATTTCCATTCCCGTTCCATTTCCATTCCCGTTTCTTTTCCATTCCCGTTCCATTTCCATTCCAGTTCCATTACCATTCCCGTTCCATTTCCATTCCCGATCCATTTCCATTCCCGTTCCATTTCCATTCCCGTTCCATTTCCATTCCCGTTCCGTTACCATTCCCGTTCCATTTCCGTTCCCGTTCCGTTTCCGTTCCCGTTCCATTTCCGTTCTCGTTCCGTTTCCGTTCCCGTTCCATTTCCATTCCCGTTCCATTTCCGTTCCCATTCCATTTCCATTCCCGTTCCATTTCCATTCCCTTTCCATTTCCATTTCATTCCATTCCGTTCTGCTCGGGTACATTCCATTCCATTCCATTGCATTCCATTCCGTTCTGCTCCTGTCCATTCCATTCCATTCCATTCCGTTCCATTCCGTTCTACTCGGGTAGATTCCATTCCATTCCATTCCATTCCATTCCATTCCATTCCATTCCATTCTACTGGTGTCCATTCCATTCCATTCCATTCCATTCCATTCCATTCCATTGCATTCCATTCCATTCCATTCCATTCCGTTCCGTTCTACTCGATTACATTCCATTCAATTCCATTCCATTCCGTTCTACTCGGGTAGATTCCATTCCATTCCATTCCATTCCTTTCCATTCCATTGCATTCCATTGCATTGCATTGCACTCAATTCCATTCCATTCCATTCCATTCCATTCCATTCCATTCCATTCCATTCCGTTCCGTTCAACTCGGTTACATTCCATTCAATTACATTCCATTCCGTTCTACTCGGTTACATTCCATTCCATTCCATTCCATTCCATTCCAATCCATTCCATTCCATTCCATTCCGTTCTACTCGTGTACATTCCATTCCATTCCATTCCATTCCATTCCATTCCATTCCATTCCATTCCATTCCGTTCTACTTTGGTACATTCCATTCCATTCCATTCCATTCCATTCCATTCCATTCCATTCCATTCCGTTCTACTCAGGTTGATTCCATTCTATTCCATTCCATTCCATTCCATTCCATTCCATTCCATTCCATTCCATTCGATTCCATTCCATTCCATTCCATTGAATTCCATTCCATTCCTTTCCATTCCATGGAATTCCATTCCATTCCATTCCATTCCATGGAATTCCATTCCATTCCATGGAATTCCATTCCATTCCATTCCATTCCATTCCATTCCATTCCATTCCATTCCATTCCATTCCATTCCATTGAATTCCATTCCGTTCCATTCCATTCCATTGAATTCCATTCCATTGAATTCCATTCCGTTCCATTCCATTCCATTGAATTCCATTCCATTCCATTCCATTCCATTCCATTCCATTCCATTGAATTCCGTTCCATTCCATTCCATTCCATTCCATTCCATCCCATTCCATAACATTCCATTCCATTCCGTTCTACTCGGGTTGATTCCATTCTATTCCATTCCATTCCATTCGATCCCATTTGATTCCATTCGATTCCATTCAATTCCATTCCATTCCATTCCATTCCATGGAATTCCATTCCATTCCATTCCATTCCATTCGATTCCATGGAATTCCATTCCATTCCATTCCATTCCATTCCATTCCATTCCATAGAATTCCATTCCATTCCATTCCATTCCATTGAATTCCGTTCCATTCCATTCCGTTCCGTTCCGTTCCGTTCCGTTCCGTTCCGTTGCGTTCCGTTCCGTTCCGTTGTGTTCCGTTCCGTTCTACTCGGGTTGATTCCATTCTATTCCATTCCATTCCAATCCATTCCATTCCATTCCATCGAATTCCATTCCATTCCATTCCATTCCATGGAATTCCGTTCCATTCCATTCCATTCCGTTCCGTTCCGTCCCGTTCCGTTCCGTTCCGTTCCGTTGCGTTCCGCTCCGTTCTACTCGGGTTGATTCCATTCTATTCCATTCCATTCCATTCGATTCCATTCGATTCCATTCGATTCCACTCCATTCCATTCCATAGAATTCCATTCCATTCCATTCCATTCCATTGAATTCCATTCCATTCCATTCCATTCCATTGAATTCCATTCCATTCCATTCCATTCCATTGAATTCCATTCCATTCCATTCCATTCCATTCCATTCCATTCCATTCCATTCCATTCTACTGTTGTCCATTCCATTCCATTCCATTCCATTCCATTCCATTCCATTCCATTCCTTTCCATTCCATTGCATTCCATTGCATTCCATTCCATTCCATTCCATTCCATTCCATTCCATTCCATTCCATTCCATTCCATTCCATTCCATTCCATTCCATTCCACTCCACACCACTCCAGTCCACTCCTTTCCACTCCACTCCACTCCGGTACATTCCATTCCATTCCATTCCATTCCATTCCATTCCGTGCTTCTCAGGTACATTCCGTTCCGTTCCATTCCATTCCATTCCATTCCATTCCATTCCATTCCGTTCCAGTGCACTCTACTCCACTCCACTCCACTCCACTCCGGTACATTCCATTCCATTCCATTCCATTCCATTCCATTTCCATTCCCATTCCATTTCCATTCCCGTTCCATTTCCATTCCCGTTTCTTTTCCATTCCCGTTCCATTTCCATTCCCGTTCCATTACCATTCCCGTTCCATTTCCATTCCCGATCCATTTCCATTCCCGTTCCTTTTCCATTCCCGTTCCATTTCCATTCCTGTTCCGTTACCATTCCCGTTCCATTTCCGTTCCCGTTCCGTTTCCGTTCCCGTTCCATTTCCGTTCTCGTTCCGTTTCCGTTCCCGTTCCATTTCCATTCCCGTTTCAATTGCGTTCCCGTTCCATTTCCATTCCCGTTCCATTTCCATTCCCTTTCCATTTCCATTTCATTCCTTTCCGTTCTGCTCGGGTACATTCAATTCCATTCCATTGCATTCCATTCCGTTCTGCTCCTGTACATTCCATTCCATTCCATTCCGTTCCATTCCGTTCTACTCGGGTAGATTCCATTCCATTCCATTCCATTCCATTCCATTCCATTCCATTCCATTCCATTCCATTGAATTCCATTCCATTCCATTCCATTCCATTCCATTCCATTCCATTGAATTCCATTCCATTCCATTCCATTCCATTCCATTCCATTCCATTCCATTCCACTCCATTCCATTCCACTCCACTCCACTCCACTCCACTCCAGTCCACTCCACTCCACTCTTTTCCATTCCATTCCATTCCATTGAATTCCATTGAATTCCATTGAATTCCATTCCATTCCATTCCATTCCATTCCATTCCGTTCTACTCGGGTTGATTCCATTCTATTCCATTCCATTCCATTCGATTCCATTCGATTCCATTCGATTCCATTCCATTCCATTCCATTCTATTGCATTGAATTCCATTCCATTCCATTCCATTCCTTTCCATTCCATTCCATTCCATTCCATTCCATTGAATTCCATTCCATTCCATTCCATTCCATTCCATTGAATTCCATTCCATTCCATTCCATTCCATTCCATTCCATTCCTTTCCATTCCATTCCGTTCTACTCAGGTTGATTCCATTCTATTCCATTCCATCCCATTCCATTCCATTCCATTCCATTCCATTCCATTCCATTCGATTCCATTCCATTCCATTCCATAGAATTCCATTCCATTCCATTCCATTCCATGGAATTCCATTCCATTCCATTCCATTCCATTCCATTCCATTCCATTCCATTGAATTCCATTCCATTCCATTCCATTGAATTCCATTCCGTTCCATTCCATTCCATTGAATTACATTCCATTCCATTCCATTCCATTCCATTCCATTCCATTCCATTCCATTCCATTCCATTCCATTCCATTCCATTCCATTCCATCCCATTCCATTCCATTCCATTCCATTCCGTTCTACTCGGGTTGATTCCATTCTATTCCATTCCATTCCATTCGATCCCATTTGATTCCATTCGATTCCATTCAATTCCATTCGATTCCATTCCATTCCACTCCATTCCATTCCATTGAATTCCATTCCATTCCATTCCATTCCATTCCATTCCATTCCATGGAATTCCATTCCATTCCATTGCATTCCATTCCATTCCATTGCATTCCATTCCATAGAATTCCATTCCATTCCATTCCATTCCACTGAATTCCGTTCCATTCCATTCCATTCCGTTCCGTTCCGTTCCGTTCCGTTCCGTTCTGTTGCGTTCCGTTCCGTTCCGTTGTGTTCCGTTCCGTTCTACTCGGGTTGATTCCATTCTATTCCATTCCATTCCAATCCATTCCATTCCATTCCATTCCATTCCATTCCATTCCATTCCATTCCATTCCATTCCATTGAATTCCATTCCATTCCATTCCATTCCATTCCATTCCATTCCATTGAATTCCATTCCATTCCATTCCATTCCATGGAATTCCGTTCCATTCCATTCCATTCCGTTCCGTTCCGTCCCGTTCCGTTCCGTTCCGTTCCGTTGCGTTCCGTTCCGTTCTACTCGGGTTGATTCCATTCTATTCCATTCCATTCCATTCGATTCCATTCGATTCCATTCGATTCCACTCCATTCCATTCCATAGAATTCCATTCCATTCCATTCCATTCCATTCCATAGAATTCCATTCCATTCCATTCCATTCCATTGAATTCCATTTCATTCCATTCCATTCCATTCCATTCCATTCCATTCCATTCCATTCCATTCTACTGGTGTCCATTCCATTCCATTCCATTCCATTCCATTCCATTCCATTCCTTTCCATTCCATTGCATTCCATTGCATTCCATTCCATTCCATTCCATTCCATTGAATTCCATTCCATTCCATTCCATTCCATTCCATTCCATTCCATTCCATTCCATTCCATGGAATTCCATTCCATTCCATTGAATTCCATTCCATTCCATTCCATTCCATTGAATTCCGTTCCATTCCATTCCATTCCATTCCATTCCATTCCATTGAATTCCATTCCATTCCATTCCATAGAATTCCGTTCCATTCCATTCCATTCCATTCCATTCCATTCCATTCCATTCCATTCCATTCCATTGAATTCCATTCCATTCCATTCCATTCCTTTCCATTGAATTCCATTCTGTTCCATTCCATTCCTTTGAATTCCGTTCCATTCCATTCCATTCCATTCCTTTCCGTTCCGTTCCGTTCCGTTCCGTTCCGTTGCGTTCCGCTCCGTTCTACTCGGGTTGATTCCATTCTATTCCATTCCATTCCATTCGATCCCATTCGATTCCATTCGATTCCATTCGATTCCATTCGATTCCACTCCATTCCATTCCATAGAATTCCATTCCATTCCATTCCATTTGAATTCCATTCCATTCCAGTCCATTCCATTCTATTCCATTCCATCCCATTCCATTCCATTCCATTCCATTCTACTCGGGTTGATTGCATTCTATTCCAATCCATTCCATTCGATTCCATTCGATTCCATTCGATTCCATTCGATTCGATTCCATTCCATTCCATTCCATTCCATTCCATTCCATTCCATTGAATTCCATTCCATTCCATTCCTTTCCATTCCATTGAATTCCATTCCATTCCATTCCATTCCATTCCATTCCATTGAATTCCATTCCATTCCATAGAATTCCATTCCATTCCATTCCATTCCATTGAATTCCGTTCCTTTCCATTCCATTCCATTCCGTTCCGTTCCGTTCCGTTCCGTTGCGTTCCGTTCCGTTCAACTAGGGTTGATTCCATTCTATTCAATTCCATTCCATTCCATTCTACACGGGTTGATCATTCCATTCCGTTCCGTTCCGTTCCGTTCTGTTCCGTTCCGTACCGTTCTACTCGGGTTGATTCCATTCTATTCCATTCCATTCCATTCGATTCCATTCGACTCCATTCCATTCCATTCCATTCCATTCCATTCCATTCCATTCCATTCCATTGCATTCCATTCCACTCCATTCCATTCCATTCCATTCCATTCCATTACATTCCATTCCGTTCCGTTCCGTTCCGTTCCGTTCCGTTGCGTTCCGATCCGTTCTACTCGTGTTGATTCCATTCTATTCCATTCCATTCCATTTGACTCCATTCGATTCCATTCCATTCCATTGCATTGAATTCCATTCCATTCCATTCCATTCCATTCCATTCCATTCCACTCCATTGAATTCCATTCCATTCCATTCCATTCCATTCCATTCCATTCCATTCCACTCCATTCCATTCCACTCCACTGCACTCCACTCCACTCCACTCCACTCCATTCCACTCCCTTCCATTCCATTAAATTGAATTCCATTCCATTCCATTCCATTCCATTCCATTCCATTCCATTCCACTCCATTCCATTCCACTCCACTCCACTCCACTCCACTCCATTCCATTCCCTTCCATTCCATTCAATTGAATTGCATTGAATTCCATTCCATTCCATTCCATAACATTTCATTCCATTGCATTCCATTCCATTCCATTCCATTCCATTCCATTCCATTCCGTTCTACTCGGGTTGATTCCATTCTATTCCATTCCATTCCATTCCATTCCATTCCATTCCATTCCATTCTATTGAATTCCATTCCATTCCATTCCATTCCATTCCATTCCATTGAATTCCATTCCATTCCATTCCATTCCATGGAATTCCGTTCCATTGCATTCCATTCCGTTCCGTTCCGTCCCGTTCCGTTCCGTTCCGCTCCGTTGCGTTCCGTTCCGTTCTACTCGGGTTGATTCCATTCTATTCCATTCCATTCCATTCGATTCCATTCGATTCCATTCGATTCCACTCCATTCCATTCCATAGAATTCCATTCCATTCCATTCCATTCCATTGAATTCCATTCCATTCCATTCCATTCCATGGAATTCCATTCCATTCCATTCCATTCCATTGAATTCCATTCCATTCCATTCCATTCCATTGAATTCCATTCCATTCCATTCCATTCCATTCCATTCCATTCCATTCCATTCTACTGGTGTCCATTCCATTCCATTCCATTCCATTCCATTCCATTCCATTCCTTTCCATTCCATTGCATTCCATTGCATTCCATTCCATTCCATTCCATTCCATTCCATTCCACTCCACTCCACTCCACTCCACTCCATTCCACTCCACTCCACTCCGGTACATTCCATTCCATTCCATTCCATTCCATTCCATTCCATTCCATTCCGTGCTTCTCGGGTACATTCCGTTCCTTTCCATTCCATTCCATTCCATTCCATTCCGTTCCAGTGCACTCTACTCCACTCCACTCCACTCCACTCCACTCCGGTACATTCCATTCCATTCCATTCCATTCCATTCCATTCCATTCCATTTCCATTCCCATTCCATTTCCATTCCCGTTCCATTTCCATTCCCGTTTCTTTTCCATTCCCGTTCCATTTCCATTCCAGTTCCATTACCATTCCCGTTCCATTTCCATTCCCGATCCATTTCCATTCCCGTTCCATTTCCATTCCCGTTCCATTTCCATTCCCGTTCCATTTCCATTCCCGTTCCATTACCATTCCCGTTCCATTTCCGTTCCCGTTCCATTTCCGTTCTCGTTCTGTTTCCGTTCCCGTTCCATTTCCATTCCCGTTCCATTTCCGTTCCCGTTCCATTTCCATTCCCGTTCCATTTCCATTCCCTTTCCATTTCCATTTCATTCCATTCCGTTCTGCTCGGGTACATTCCATTCCATTCCATTGCATTCCATTCCGTTCTGCTCCTGTCCATTCCATTCCATTCCATTCCATTCCATTCCGTTCTACTCGGGTAGATTCCATTCCATTCCATTCCATTCCATTCCATTCCATTCCATTCCATTCCATTCCATTCCATTCAACTGGTGTCCATTCCATTCCATTCCATTCCATTCCATTCCATTCCATTGCATTCCATTCCATTCCATTGCATTCCATTCCATTCCATTCCATTCCGTTCCGTTCTACTCGGTTACATTCCATTCAATTCCATTCCATTCCGTTCTACTCGGGTAGATTCCATTCCATTCCATTCCATTCCTTTCCATTCCATTGCATTCCATTGCATTGCATTGCACTCAATTCCATTCCATTCCATTCCATTCCATTCCATTCCATTCCATTCCATTCCATTCCGTTCCGTTTAACTCGGTTACATTCCATTCAATTACATTCCATTCCGTTCTACTCGGTTACATTCCATTCCATTCCATTCCATTCCATTCCAATCCATTCCATTCCATTCCATTCCGTTCTACTCGGGTACATTCCATTCCATTCCATTCCATTCCATTCCATTCCATTCCATTCCATTCCATTCCATTCCATTCCGTTCTACTTTGGTACATTCCATTCCATTCCATTCCATTCCATGGAATTCCGTTCCATTCCATTCCATTCCGTTCCTTTCCATCCCGTTCCGTACCGTTCCGTTCCGTTGCGTTCCGTTCCGTTCTACTCGGGTTGATTCCATTCTATTCCATTCCATTCCATTCGATTCCATTCGATTCCATTCGATTCCACTCCATTCCATTCCATAGAATTCCATTCCATTCCATTCCATTCCATTGAATTCCATTCCATTCCATTCCATAGAATTCCATTCCATTCCATTCCATTCCATTGAATTCCATTCCATTCCATTCCATTCCATTCCATTCCATTCCATTCCATTCCATTCTACTGGTGTCCATTCCATTCCATTCCATTCCATTCCATTCCATTCCATTCCTTTCCATTCCATTGCATTCCATTGCATTCCATTCCATTCCATTCCATTCCATTCCATTCCACTCCACTCCACTCCACTCCACTCCATTCCACTCCAATCCACTCCGGTACATTCCATTCCATTCCATTCCATTCCATTCCATTCCATTCCATTCCGTGCTTCTCGGGTACATTCCGTTCCGTTCCATTCCATTCCATTCCATTCCATTCCGTTCCAGTGCACTCTACTCCACTCCACTCCACTCCACTCCACTCCGGTACATTCCATTCCATTCCATTCCATTCCATTCCATTCCATTTCCATTCCCATTCCATTTCCATTCCCGTTCCATTTCCATTCCCGTTTCTTTTCCATTCCCGTTCCATTTCCATTCCAGTTCCATTACCATTCCCGTTCCATTTCCATTCCCGATCCATTTCCATTCCCGTTCCTTTTCCATTCCCGTTCCATTTCCATTCCCGTTCCGTTACCATTCCCGTTCCATTTCCGTTCCCGTTCCGTTTCCGTTCCCACTCCATTTCCGTTCTCGTTCCGTTTCCGTTCCCGTTCCATTTCCATTCCCGTTCCATTTCCGTTCCCGTTCCATTTCCATTCCCGTTCCATTTCCGTTCCCGTTCCATTTCCATTCCCGTTCTATTTCCATTCCCTTTCCATTTCCATTTCATTCCATTCCGTTCTGCTCCGGTACATTCCATTCCATTCCATTGCATTCCATTCCGTTCTGCTCCTGTCCATTCCATTCCATTCCATTCCGTTCCATTCCGTTCTGCTCGGGTAGATTCCATTCCATTCCATTCCATTCCACTGCATTCCATTCCAGTCCATTCCATTCTACTGGTGTCCATTCCATTCCATTCCATTCCATTCCATTCCATTCCATTCCATTGCATTCCATTCCATTCCATTCCATTCCATTCCGTTCCGTTCTACTCGGTTACATTCCATTCAATTCCATTCCATTCCGTTCTACTCGGGTAGATTCCATTCCATTCCATTCCATTCCATTCCTTTCCATTCCATTGCATTCCATTGCATTGCATTGCACTCAATTCCATTCCATTCCATTCCATTCCATTCCATTCCATTCCATTCCATTCCATTCCGTTCTACTTTGGTACATTCCATTCCATTCCATTCCATTCCATTCCATTCCATTCCATTACATTACATTCCATTCCATTCCGTTCTACTCGGGTTGATTCCATTCTATTCCATTCCATTCCATTCCATTCCATTCCATTCCATTCCATTCCAATCGATTCCATTCCATTCCATTCCATGGAATTCCATTCCATTCCATTCCATTCCATGGAATTCCATTCCATTCCATTCCATTCCATTCCATTCCATTCCATTCCATTGAATTCCATTCCATTCCATTCCATTCCATTCCATTGAATTCCATTCCGTTCCATTCCATTCCATTGAATTCCATTCCATTCCATTCCATTCCATTCCATTCCATTCCATTCCATTCCATTCCATTGAATTCCATTCCATTCCATTCCATTCCATTCCATTCCATTCCATTCCATTCCATTCCATTCCGTTCTACTCGGGTTGATTCCATTCTATTCCATTCCATTCCATTCGATCCCATTTGATTCCATTCGATTCCATTCAATTCCATTCGATTCCATTCCATTCCACTCCATTCCATTCCATTGAATTCCATTCCATTCCATTCCATTCCATTCCATTCCATTCCATTCCATTCCATTCCATTGAATTCCATTCCATTCCATTCCATTCCATTCCATTGAATTCCATTCCATTCCATTCCATTCAATTGAATTCCGTTCCATTCCATTCCATTCCGTTCCGTTCCGTCCCGTTCCGTTCCGTTCCGTTCCGTTGCGTTCAGTTCCTCTCTACTCGGGTTGATTAAATTCTATTCCATTCCATTCTATTCGATTCCATTCGATTCCAATCGATTCCATTCGATTCCATTCGATTCCATTGAATTCCATTCCATTCCATTCCATTCCATTGAATTCCGTTGCATTATATTCCATTCCGTTCCGTTCCGTCCCGTTCCGTTCCGTTCCGTTCCGTTGCGTGCCGTTCCGTTCTACTCGGGTTGATTCCATTCCATTCCATTCCATTCCATTCCATTCCATTCCATTCCATTCCATTCCATTGAATTCCATTCCATTCCATTCCATTCCATTCCATTCCATTCCATTCCGTTCTACTCGGGTTGATTCCATTCTATGCCATTCCATTCCATTCGATCTCATTCGATTCCATTCGATTCCATTCGATTCCACTCCATTCCATTCCATTGAATTCCATTCCATTCCATTCCATTCCATTCCATTCCTTTGAATTCCATTCCATTCCATTCCATTCCATTCCATTCCATCCCATTCCATTCCATTCCATTCCATTCCATTCCATTCCATTGAATTCCATTCCATTCCATTGAATTCCATTCCATTCCATTCCATTCCATTGAATTCCGTTCCATTCCATTCCATTCCATTCCATTGAATTCCATTCCATTCCTTTCCATAGAATTCCGTTCCATTCCATTCCATTCCATTCCATTCCATTCCATTCCATTCCATTGAATTCCATTCCATTCCATTCCATTCCTTTCCATTGAATTCCATTCTGTTCCATTCCATTCCTTTGAATTCCGTTCCATTCCATTCCATTCCAATCCTTTCCGTTCCGTTCCGTTCCGTTCCGTTCCGTTGCGTTCCGCTCCGTTCTACTCGGGTTGATTCCATTCTATTCCATTCCATTCCATTCGATCCCATTCGATTCCATTCGATTCCATTCGATTCCATTCGATTCCACTCCATTCCATTCCATAGAATTCCATTCCATTCCATTCCATTTGAATTCCATTCCATTCCATTCCATTCCATTCTATTCCATTCCATCCCATTCCATTCCATTCCATTCCATTCTACTCGGGTTGATTGCATTCTATTCCATTCCATTCCATTCGATTCCATTCGATTCCATTCGATTCCATTCGATTCCATTCGATTCCATTCCATTCCATTCCATTCCATTCCATTCCATTCCATTGAATTCCATTCCATTCCATTCCATTCCATTCCATTGAATTCCATTCCATTCCATTCCATTCCATTCCATTCCATTCCATTCCATTCCATTCCATTGAATTCCATTCCATTCCATAGAATTCCATTCCATTCCATTCCATTCCATTGAATTCCGTTCCTTTCCATTCCATTCCATTCCGTTCCGTTCCGTTCCGTTCCGTTGCGTTCCGTTCCGTTCAACTAGGGTTGATTCCATTCTATTCAATTCCATTCCATTCCATTCTACACGGGTTGATCATTCCATTCCGTTCCGTTCCGTTCCGTTCCGTTCCGTTCCGTACCGTTCTACTCGGGTTGATTCCATTCTATTCCATTCCATTCCATTCGATTCCATTCGACTCCATTCCATTCCATTCCATTCCATTCCATTCCATTCCATTCCATTCCATTGCATTCCATTCCGCTCCATTCCATTCCATTCCATTCCATTCCATTACATTCCATTCCGTTCCGTTCCGTTCCGTTCCGTTCCGTTGCGTTCCATTCCGTTCTACTCGGGTTGATTCCATTCTATTCCATTCCATTCCATTTGACTCCATTCGATTCCATTCCATTCCATTGCATTGAATTCCATTCCATTCCATTCCATTCCATTCCATTCCATTCCACTCCATTGAATTCCATTCCATTCCATTCCATTCCATTCCATTCCATTCCATTCCACTCCATTCCATTCCACTCCACTGCACTCCATTCCACTCCACTCCACTCCATTCCACTCCCTTCCATTCCATAAAATTGAATTCCATTCCATTCCATTCCATTCCATTCCATTCCATTCCATTCCACTCCATTCCATTCCACTCCACTCCACTCCACTCCACTCCACTCCATTCCATTCCCTTCCATTCCATTCAATTGAATTGCATTGAATTCCATTCCATTCCATTCCATAACATTTCATTCCATTCCATTCCATTCCATTCCATTCCATTCCATTCCATTCCATTCCATTCCGTTCTACTCGGGTTGATTCCATTCTATTCCATTCCATTCCATTCGGTTCCATTCGATTCCATTCGATTCCATTCGATTCCATTCGTTTCCATTCCATTCCATTCCATTCTATTCCATTGAATTCCATTCCATTGCATTCCATTCCATTCCATTCCATTGCATTCCATTCCATTGAATTCCATTGAATTCCATTCCATTGAATTCCATTCCATTCCATTCCATTCCATTCCATTCCATTGAATTCCATTCCATTCCATTCCATTCCATTCCATTCCATTGAATTCCATTCCATTCCATTCCATTCCATGGAATTCCGTTCCATTCCATTCCATTCCGTTCCGTTCCGTCCCGTTCCGTTCCGTTCCGTTCCGTTGCGTTCCGTTCCGTTCTACTCGGGTTGATTCCATTCTATTCCATTCCATTCCATTCGATTCCATTCGATTCCATTCGATTCCACTCCATTCCATTCCATAGAATTCCATTCCATTCCATTCCATTCCATTGAATTCCATTCCATTCCATTCCATTGAATTCCTTTCCATTCCATTCCATTCCATTGAATTCCATTCCATTCCATTCCATTCCATTCCATTCCATTCCATTCCATTCCATTCTACTGGTGTCCATTCCATTCCATTCCATTCCATTCCATTCCATTCCATTCCATTCCAATCCATTCCATTCCATTCCATAGAATTCCATTCCATTCCATTCCATTCCATTCCATTCCATTGAATTCCATTCCATTCCATTCCATAGAATTCCATTCCATTCCATTCCATTCCATTGAATTCCATTCCATTCCATTCCATTCCATTCCATTCCATTCCATTCCATTCCATTCCATTCTACTGGTGTCCATTCCATTCCATTCCATTCCATTCCATTCCATTCCATTCCATTCCATTCCATTCCATTCCATTCCATTCCATTCCTTTCCATTCCATTGCATTCCACTGCATTCCATTCCATTCCATTCCATTCCATTCCACTCCACTCCACTCCACTCCACTCCATTCCACTCCACTCCACTCCGGTACATTCCATTCCATTCCATTCCATTCCATTCCATTCCATTCCGTGCTTCTCAGGTACATTCCGTTCCGTTCCATTCCATTCCATTCCATTCCATTCCATTCCATTCCGTTCCAGTGCACTCTACTCCACTCCACTCCACTCCACTCCACTCCGGTACATTCCATTCCATTCCATTCCATTCCATTCCATTCCATTTCCATTCCCATTCCATTTCCATTCCCGTTCCATTTCCATTCCCGTTTCTTTTCCATTCCCGTTCCATTTCCATTCCAGTTCCATTACCATTCCCGTTCCATTTAAATTCCCGATCCATTTCCATTCCCGTTCCATTTCCATTCCCGTTCCATTTCCATTCCCGTTCCGTTACCATTCCCGTTCCATTTCCGTTCCCGTTCCGTTTCCGTTCCCGTTCCATTTCCGTTCTCGTTCCGTTTCCGTTACCGTTCCATTTCCATTCCCGTTCCATTTCCATTCCCTTTCCATTTCCATTTCATTCCATTCCGTTCTGCTCGGGTACATTCCATTCCATTCCATTGCATTCCATTCCGTTCTGCTCCTGTCCATTCCATTCCATTCCATTCCGTTCCATTCCGTTCTACTCGGGTAGATTCCATTCCATTCCATTCCATTCCATTCCATTCCATTCTACTGGTGTCCATTCCATTCCATTCCATTCCATTGCATTCCATTCCATTCCATTGCATTCCATTCCATTCCATTCCATTCCGTTCCGTTCTACTCGATTACATTCCATTCAATTCCATTCCATTCCGTTCTACTCGGGTAGATTCCATTCCATTCCATTCCATTCCTTTCCATTCCATTGCATTCCATTGCATTGCATTGCACTCAATTCCATTCCATTCCATTCCATTCCATTCCATTCCATTCCATTCCATTCCGTTCCGTTCAACTCGGTTACATTCCATTCAATTACATTCCATTCCGTTCTACTCGGTTACATTCCATTCCATTCCATTCCATTCCATTCCAATCCATTCCATTCCATTCCATTCCGTTCTACTCGTGTACATTCCATTCCATTCCATTCCATTCCATTCCATTCCATTCCATTCCATTCCATTCCATTCCATTCCATTCCGTTCTACTTTGGTACATTCCATTCCATTCCATTCCATTCCATTCCATTCCATTCCATTCCATTCCATTCCATTCCGTTCTACTCAGGTTGATTCCATTCTATTCCATTCCATTTCATTTCATTCCATTCCATTCCATTCCATTCCATTCGATTCCATTCCATTCCATTCCATGGAATTCCATTCCATTCCATTCCATTCCATGGAATTCCATTCCATTCCATTCCATTCCATGGAATTCCATTCCATTCCATGCCATTCCATTCCATTCCATTCCATTCCATTCCATTGAATTCCATTCCGTTCCATTCCATTCGATTGAATTCCATTCCATTCCATTCCATTCCATTCCATTCCATTCCATGCCATTCCATTCCATGGAATTCCGTTCCATTCCATTCCATTCCATTCCATTCCATCCCATTCCATTCCATTCCATTCCATTCCGTTCTACTCGGGTTGATTCCATTCTATTCCATTCCATTCCATTCGATCCCATTTGATTCCATTCGATTCCATTCAATTCCATTCCATTCCATTCCATTCCATTCCATTCCATTCCATTCCATGGAATTCCATTCCATTCCATTCCATGGAATTCCATTCCATTCCATTCCATTCCATTCCATTCCATTCCATTCCATAGAATTCCATTCCATTCCATTCCATTCCATTGAATTCCGTTCCATTCCATTCCGTTCCGTTCCGTTCCGTTCCGTTGCGTTCCGTTCCGTTTCGTTGTGTTCCGTTCCGTTCTACTCGGGTTAATTCCATTCTATTCCATTCCATTCCAATCCATTCCATTCCATTCCATCGAATTCCATTCCATTCCATTCCATTCCATGGAATTCCGTTCCATTCCATTCCATTCCGTTCTGTTCCGTCCCGTTCCGTTCCGTTCCGTTCCGTTGCGTTCCGCTCCGTTCTACTCGGGTTGATTCCATTCTATTCCATTCCATTCCATTCGATTCCATTCGATTCCATTCGATTCCACTCCATTCCATTCCATAGAATTCCATTCCATTCCATTCCATTCCATTGAATTCCATTCCATTCCATTCCATTCCATTGAATTCCATTCCATTCCATTCCATTCCATTGAATTCCATTCCATTCCATTCCATTCCATTGAATTCCATTCCATTCCATTCCATTCCATTCCATTCTACTGTTGTCCATTCCATTCCATTCCATTCCATTCCATTCCATTCCATTCCATTCCATTCCTTTCCATTCCATTGCATTCCATTGCATTCCATTCTATTCCATTCCATTCCATTCCATTCCATTCCATTCCATTCCATTCCATTCCATTCCATTCCACTCCACACCACTCCAGTCCACTCCATTCCACTCCACTCCACTCCGGTACATTCCATTCCATTCCATTCCATTCCATTCCATTCCATTCCGTGCTTCTCAGGTACATTCCGTTCCGTTCCATTGCATTCCATTCCATTCCATTCCGTTCCAGTGCACTCTACTCCACTCCACTCCACTCCACTCCGGTACATTCCATTCCATTCCATTCCATTCAATTCCATTCCATTTCCATTCCCATTCCATTTCCATTCCCGTTCCATTTCCATTCCCGTTTCTTTTCCATTCCCGTTCCATTTCCATTCCCGTTCCATTACCATTCCCGTTCCATTTCCATTCCCGATCCATTTCCATTCCCGTTCCTTTTCCATTCCCGTTCCATTTCCATTCCTGTTCCGTTACCATTCCCGTTCCATTTCCGTTCCCGTTCCGTTTCCGTTCCCGTTCCATTTCCGTTCTCGTTCCGTTTCCGTTCCCGTTCCATTTCCATTCCCGTTTCAATTGCGTTCCCGTTCCATTTCCATTCCCGTTCCATTTCCATTCCCTTTCCATTTCCATTTCATTCCTTTCCGTTCTGCTCGGGTACATTCCATTCCATTCCATTGCATTCCATTCCGTTCTGCTCCTGTACATTCCATTCCATTCCATTCCGTTCCATTCCGTTCTACTCGGGTAGATTCCATTCCATTCCATTCCATTCCATTCCATTCCATTCCATTCCATTCCATTCCATTCCATTCCATTCTACTGGTGTCCATTCCATTCCATTCCATTCCATTCCATTCCATTCCATTGCATTCCATTCCATTCCATTCCATTCCATTCCATTCCGTTCCGTTCTACTCGGTTACATTCCATTCAATTCCATTCCATTCCGTTCTACTCGGGTAGATTCCATTCCATTCCATTCCATTCCTTTCCATTCCATTGCATTCCATTGCATTGCATTGCACTCAATTCCATTCCATTCCATTCCATTCCATTCCATTCCATTCCATTCCATTCCGTTCTGTTCAACCCGGTTACATTCCGTTCAATTACATTCCATTCCGTTCTACTCGGTTACATTCCATTCCATTCCATTCCATTCCATTCCAATCCATTCCATTCCATTCCATTCCGTTCTACTCGGGTACATTGCATTCCATTCCATTCCATTCCATTACATTCCATTCCATTCCATTCCATTCCATTCCATTCCGTTCTACTTTTGTACATTCCATTCCATTCCATTCCATTCCATTCCATTCCGTTCTACTCGGGTTGATTCCATTCTATTCCATTCCATTCCATTCCATTCCATTCCATTCCATTCGATTCCATTCCATTCCATTCCATTCCATTCGATTCCATTCCATTCCATTCCATGGAATTCCATTCCATTCCATTCCATTCCATTGAATTCCATTCCATTCCATTCCATTCCATTCCATTCCATTCCATTGAATTCCATTCCATTCCATTCCATTCCATTCCATTCCATTCCATTCCATTCCATTCCATTCTACTGGTGTCCATTCCATTCCATTCCATTCCATTCCATTCCATTCCATTCCATTCCTTTCCTTTCCATTGCATTCCATTGCATTCCGTTCCATTCCATTCCATTCCATTCCACTCCACTCCACTCCACTCCACTCCATTCCACTCCACTCCACTCCGGTACATTCCATTCCATTCCATTCCATTCCATTGCATTCCGTGCTTCTCAGGTACATTCCGTTCCGTTCCATTCCATTCCATTCCATTCCATTCCATTCCGTTCCAGTGCACTCTACTCCACTCCACTCCACTCCACTCCACTCCGGTACATTCCATTCCATTCCATTCCATTCCATTCCATTCCATTTCCATTCCCATTCCATTTCCATTCCCGTTCCATTTCCATTCCCGTTTCTTTTCCATTCCCGTTCCATTTCCATTCCAGTTCCATTACCATTCCCGTTCCATTTCCATTCCCGATCCATTTCCATTCCCGTTCCATTTCCATTCCCGTTCCATTTCCATTCCCGTTCCGTTACCATTCCCGTTCCATTTCCGTTCCCGTTCCATTTCCGTTCCCGTTCCATTTCCGTTCTCGTTCCGTTTCCGTTCCCGTTCCATTTCCATTCCCGTTCCCTTTCCGTTCCCGTTCCATTTCCATTCCCGTTCCATTTCCATTCCCTTTCCATTTCCATTTCATTCCATTCCGTTCTGCTCGGGTACATTCCATTCCATTCCATTGCATTCCATTCCGTTCTGCTCCTGTCCATTCCATTCCATTCCATTCCGTTCCATTCCGTTCTACTCGGGTAGATTCCATTCCATTCCATTCCATTCCATTCCATTCCATTCCATTCTACTGGTGTCCATTCCAATCCATTCCATTCCATTCCATTCCATTCCATTCCATTGCATTCCATTCCATTCCATTCCATTCCGTTCCGTTCTACTCGATTACATTCCATTCAATTCCATTCCATTCCGTTCTACTCGGGTAGATTCCATTCCATTCCATTCCATTCCTTTCCATTCCATTGCATTCCATTGCATTGCATTGCACTCAATTCCATTCCATTCCATTCCATTCCATTCCATTCCATTCCATTCCATTCCGTTCCGTTCAACTCGGTTACATTCCATTCAATTACATTCCATTCCGTTCTACTCGGTTACATTCCATTCCATTCCATTCCATTCCATTCCAATCCATTCCATTCCATTACATTCCGTTCTACTCGTGTACATTCCATTCCATTCCATTCCATTCCATTCCATTCCATTCCATTCCATTCCATTCCATTCCATTCCGTTCTACTTTGGTACATTCCATTCCATTCCATTCCATTCCATTCCATTCCATTCCATTCCATTCCATTCCATTCCGTTCTACTCAGGTTGATTCCATTCTATTCCATTCCATTCCATTTCATTCCATTCCATTCCATTCCATTCCATTCCATTCCAATCCATTCCATTCCATTGAATTCCATTCCATTCCATTCCATTCCATGGAATTCCATTCCATTCCATTCCATTCCATGGAATTCCATTCCATTCCATTCCATTCCATTCCATTCCATTCCATTCCATTCCATTCCATTGAATTCCATTCCATTCCATTCCATTCCATTGAATTCCGTTCCATTCCATTCCATTCCATTCCATTCCATCCCATTCCATTCCATTCCATTTCATTCCGTTCTACTCGGGTTGATTCCATTCTATTCCATTCCATTCCATTCGATCCCATTTGATTCCATTCGATTCCATTCAATTCCATTCGATTCCATTCCATTCCACTCCATTCCATTCCATTGAATTCCATTCCATTCCATTCCATTCCATTCCATTCCATGGAATTCCATTCCATTCCATTCCATTCCATTCCATTCCATAGAATTCCATTCCATTCCATTCCATTCCATTGAATTCCGTTCCATTCCATTCCATTCCGTTCCGTTCCGTTCCGTTCCGTTCCGTTCCGTTGCGTTCCGTTCCGTTCCGTTGTGTTCCGTTCCGTTCTACTCGGGTTGATTCCATTCTATTCCATTCCATTCCAATCCATTCCATTCCATTCCATCGAATTCCATTCCATTCCATTCCATTCCATTCCATTGAATTCCATTCCATTCCATTCCATTCCATGGAATTCCGTTCCATTCCATTCCATTCCGTTCGGTTCCGTCCCGTTCCGTTCCGTTCCGTTCCGTTGCGTTCCGCTCCGTTCTACTCGGGTTGATTCCATTCTATTCCATTCCATTCCATTCGATTCCATTCGATTCCATTCGATTCCACTCCATTCCATTCCATAGAATTCCATTCCATTCCATTGAATTCCATTCCAGTCCATTCCATTCCATTGAATTCCATTCCATTCCATTCCATTCCATTCCATTCCATTCCATTCCATTCCATTCCATTCCATTCCATTCCGTTCCAGTGCACTCTACTCCACTCCACTCCACTCCACTCCACTCCGGTACATTCCATTCCATTCCATTCCATTCCATTCCATTCCATTTCCATTCCCATTCCATTTCCATTCCCGTTCCATTTCCATTCCCGTTTCTTTTCCATTCCCGTTCCATTTCCATTCCAGTTCCATTACCATTCCCGTTCCATTTCCATTCCCGATCCATTTCCATTCCCGTTCCATTTCCATTCCCGTTCCATTTCCATTCCCGTTCCGTTACCATTCCCGTTCCATTTCCGTTCCCGTTCCGTTTCCGTTCCCGTTCCATTTCCGTTCTCGTTCCGTTTCCGTTCCCGTTCCATTTCCATTCCCGTTCCATTTCCGTTCCCGTTCCATTTCCATTCCCGTTCCATTTCCATTCCCTTTCCATTTCCATTTCATTCCATTCCGTTCTGCTCGGGTACATTCCATTCCATTCCATTGCATTCCATTCCGTTCTGCTCCTGTCCATTCCATTCCATTCCATTCCGTTTCATTCCGTTCTACTCGGGTAGATTCCATTCCATTCCATTCCATTCCATTCCATTCCATTCCATTCCATTCTACTGGTGTCCATTCCATTCCATTCCATTCCATTCCATTCCATTCCATTCCATTGCATTCCATTCCATTCCATTCCATTCCGTTCCGTTCTACTCGATTACATTCCATTCAATTCCATTCCATTCCGTTCTACTCGGGTAGATTCCATTCCATTCCATTCCATTCCTTTCCATTCCATTGCATTCCATTGCATTGCATTGCACTCAATTCCATTCCATTCCATTCCATTCCATTCCATTCCATTCCATTCCATTCCATTCCGTTCCGTTCAACTCGGTTACATTCCATTCAATTACATTCCATTCCGTTCTACTCGGTTACATTCCATTCCATTCCATTCCATTCCATTCCAATCCATTCCATTCCATTACATTCCGTACTACTCGTGTACATTCCATTCCATTCCATTCCATTCCATTCCATTCCATTCCATTCCATTCCATTCCATTCCATTCCATTCCATTCCGTTCTACTTTGGTACATTCCATTCCATTCCATTCCATTCCATTCCATTCCATTCCATTCCATTCCATTCCATTCCGTTCTACTCAGGTTGATTCCATTCTATTCCATTCCATTCCATTTCATTCCATTCCATTCCATTCCATTCCATTCCATTCCAATCCATTCCATTCCATGGAATTCCATTCCAATCCATTCCATTCCATGGAATTCCATTCCATTCCATTCCATTCCATGGAATTCCATTCCATTCTATTCCATTCCATGGAATTCCATTCCATTCCATTCCATTCCATGGAATTCCATTCCATTCCATTCCATTCCATGGAATTCCATTCCATTCCATTCCATTCCATTCCATTCCATTCCATTCCATTCCATTGAATTCCATTCCGTTCCATTCCATTCCATTGAATTCCATTCCATTCCATTCCATTCCATTCCATTTCATTCCGTTCTACTCGGGTTGATTCCATTCTATTCCATTCCATTCCATTCGATCCCATTTGATTCCATTCGATTCCATTCAATTCCATTCGATTCCATTCCATTCCACTCCATTCCATTCCATTGAATTCCATTCCATTCCATTCCATTCCATTCCATTCCATGGAATTCCATTCCATTCCATTCCATTCCATTCCATTCCATAGAATTCCATTCCATTCCATTCCATTCCATTCCATTGAATTCCGTTCCATTCCATTCCATTCCGTTCCGTTCCGTTCCGTTCCGTTCCGTTCCGTTGCGTTCCGTTCCGTTCCGTTGTGTTCCGTTCCGTTCTACTCGGGTTGATTCCATTCTATTCCATTCCATTCCAATCCATTCCATTCCATTCCATCGAATTCCATTCCATTCCATTCCATTCCATTCCATTGAATTCCATTCCATTCCATTCCATTCCATGGAATTCCGTTCCATTCCATTCCATTCCGTTCGGTTCCGTCCCGTTCCGTTCCGTTCCGTTCCGTTGCGTTCCGCTCCGTTCTACTCGGGTTGATTCCATTCTATTCCATTCCATTCCATTCGATTCCATTCGATTCCATTCGATTCCACTCCATTCCATTCCATAGAATTCCATTCCATTCCATTCCATTCCATGGAATTCCATTCCATTCCATTCCATGGAATTCCATTCCATTCCATTCCATTGAATTCCATTCCATTCCATTCCATTCCATTCCATTGAATTCCATTCCATTCCATTCCATTCCATTCCATTCCATTCCATTCCATTCCATTCCGTTCCATTCCATTCTACTGTTGTCCATTCCATTCCATTCCATTCCATTCCATTCCATTCCATTCCATTCCATTCCTTTCCATTCCATTGCATTCCATTGCATTCCATTCCATTCCATTCCATTCCATTCCATTCCATTCCATTCCATTCCATTCCACTCCACACCACTCCATTCCACTCCATTCCACTCCACTCCACTCCGGTACATTCCATTCCATTCCATTCCATTCCATTCCATTCCATTCCATTCCGTGCTTCTCAGGTACATTCCGTTCCGTTCCATTCCATTCCATTCCATTCCGTTCCAGTGCACTCTACTCCACTCCACTCCACTCCACTCCGGTACATTCCATTCCATTCCATTCCATTCCATTCCATTCCATTTCCATTCCCATTCCATTTCCATTCCCGTTCCATTTCCATTCCCGTTTCTTTTCCATTCCCGTTCCATTTCCATTCCCGTTCCATTACCATTCCCGTTCCATTTCCATTCCCGATCCATTTCCATTCCCGTTCCTTTTCCATTCCCGTTCCATTTCCATTCCTGTTCCGTTACCATTCCCGTTCCATTTCCGTTCCCGTTCCGTTTCCGTTCCCGTTCCATTTCCGTTCTCGTTCCGTTTCCGTTCCCGTTCCATTTCCATTCCCGTTTCAATTGCGTTCCCGTTCCATTTCCATTCCCGTTCCATTTCCATTCCCTTTCCATTTCCATTTCATTCCTTTCCGTTCTGCTCGGGTACATTCCATTCCATTCCATTGCATTCCATTCCGTTCTGCTCCTGTACATTTCATTCCATTCCATTCCGTTCCATTCCGTTCTACTCGGGTAGATTCCATTCCATTCCATTCCATTCCATTCCATTCCATTCCATTCCATTCCATTCCATTCCATTCCATTCCATTCTACTGGTGTCCATTCCATTCCATTCCATTCCATTCCATTCCATTCTATTGCATTCCATTCCATTCCATTCCATTCCATTCCGTTCCGTTCTACTCGGTTACATTCCATTCAATTCCATTCCATTCCGTTCTACTCGGGTAGATTCCATTCCATTCCATTCCATTCCTTTCCATTCCATTGCATTCCATTGCATTGCATTGCACTCAATTCCATTCCATTCCATTCCATTCCATTCCATTCCATTCCATTCCATTCCGTTCCGTTCAACTCGGTTACATTCCATTCAATTACATTCCATTCCGTTCTACTCGGTTACATTCCATTCCATTCCATTCCATTCCATTCCAATCCATTCCATTCCATTACATTCCGTTCTACTCGTGTACATTCCATTCCATTCCATTCCATTCCATTCCATTCCATTCCATTGAATTCCATTCCATTCCGTTCTACTTTGGTACATTCCATTCCATTCCATTCCATTCCATTCCATTCCATTCCATTCCATTCCATTCCATTCCATTCCATTCCGTTCTACTCAGGTTGATTCCATTCTATTCCATTCCATTCCATTTCATTCCATTCCATTCCATTCCATTCCATTCCATTCCATTCCAATCCATTCCATTCCATTGAATTCCATTCCATTCCATTCCATTCCATGGAATTCCATTCCATTCCATTCCATTCCATTCCATTCCATTCCATTCCATTCCATTCCATTCCATTCCATTCCATTCCATTCCGTTCTACTTTGGTACATTCCATTCCATTCCATTCCATTCCATTCCATTCCATTCCATTCCATTCCATTCCGTTCTACTCGGGTTGATTCCATTCTATTCCATTCCATTCCATTCGATTCCATTCCATTCCATTCGATTCCATTCCATTCCATTCCATGGAATTCCATTCCATTCCATTCCATTCCATTGAATTCCATTCCATTCCATTCCATTCCATTCCATTCCATTCCATTCCATTCCATTCCATTCCATTGAATTCCATTCCATTCCGTTGAATTCCATTCCATTCCATTCCATTCCATTGAATTCCGTTCCATTCCATTCCATTCCATTCCATTCCATTCCATAGAATTCCATTCCATTCTATTCCATAGAATTCCGTTCCGTTCCATTCCATTCCATTCCATTCCATTCCATTCCATTCCATTCCATTCCATTGAATTCCATTCCATTCCATTCCATTCCATTCCATTGAATTCCATTCTGTTCCATTCCATTCCTTTGAATTCCGTTCCATTCCATTCCATTCCATTCCTTTCCGTTCCGTTCCGTTCCGTTCCGTTCCGTTGCGTTCAGCTCCGTTCTACTCGGGTTGATTCCATTCTATTCCATTCCATTCCATTCGATCCCATTCGATTCCATTCGATTCCATTTGATTCCATTCGATTCCACTCCATTCCATTCCATAGAATTCCATTCCATTCCATTCCATTTGAATTCCATTCCATTCCATTCCATTCCATTCCATTCTATTCCATTCCATTCCATTCCATTCCATTCCATTCCATTCCATTCCATTCCATTCTACTCGGGTTTGCATTCTATTCCATTCGATTCCATTCGATTCCATTCGATTCCATTCGATTCCATTCCATTCCATTCCATTCCATTCCATTCCATTCCATTCCATTGAATTCCATTCCATTCCATTCCATTCCATTCCATTCCATTGAATTCCATTCCATTCCATTCCATTCC
This sequence comes from Gorilla gorilla gorilla, assembly GCF_029281585.2. Classification (NCBI taxonomy): domain Eukaryota; kingdom Metazoa; phylum Chordata; class Mammalia; order Primates; family Hominidae; genus Gorilla; species Gorilla gorilla. Next base: position 53,628,998 of record NC_073242.2, read on the forward strand.
ATTCCAATCCATTCCATTCCATTCCATTGAATTCCGTTCCATTACATTCCATTCCATTCCATTCCATGGAATTCCATTCCATTCCATTCCATTCCATTCCATTCCATAGAATTCCATTCCATTCCATTCCATTCCATTCCATTCCATTGAATTCCGTTCCATTCCATTCCATTCCGTTCCGTTCCGTTCCGTTCCGTTCCGTTCCGTTGCGTTCCGTTCCGTTCCGTTGTGTTCCGTTCCGTTCTACTCGGGTTGATTCCATTCTATTCCATTCCATTCCAATCCATTCCATTCCATTCCATCGAATTCCATTCCATTCCATTCCATTCCATTGAATTCCATTCCATTCCATTCCATTCCATGGAATTCCGTTCCATTCCATTCCATTCCGTTCGGTTCCGTCCCGTTCCGTTCCGTTCCGTTCCGTTGCGTTCCGCTCCGTTCTACTCGGGTTGATTCCATTCTATTCCATTCCATTCCATTCGATTCCATTCGATTCCATTCGATTCCACTCCATTCCATTCCATAGAATTCCATTCCATTCCATTCCATTCCATGGAATTCCATTCCATTCCATTCCATGGAATTCCATTCCATTCCATTCCATTGAATTCCATTCCATTCCATTCCATTCCATTTAATTCCATTCCATTCCATTCCATTCCATTCCATTCCATTCCATTCCATTCCGTTCCATTCCATTCTACTGTTGTCCATTCCATTCCATTCCATTCCATTCCATTCCATTCCATTCCATTCCTTTCCATTCCATTGCATTCCATTGCATTCCATTCCATTCCATTCCATTCCATTCCATTCCATTCCATTCCATTCCACTCCACACCACTCCAGTCCACTCCATTCCACTCCACTCCACTCCGGTACATTCCATTCCATTCCATTCCATTCCATTCCATTCCATTCCGTGCTTCTCAGGTACATTCCGTTCCGTTCCATTCCATTCCATTCCATTCCGTTCCAGTGCACTCTACTCCACTCCACTCCACTCCACTCCGGTACATTCCATTCCATTCCATTCCATTCCATTCCATTCCATTTCCATTCCCATTCCATTTCCATTCCCGTTCCATTTCCATTCCCGTTTCTTTTCCATTCCCGTTCCATTTCCATTCCCGTTCCATTACCATTCCCGTTCCATTTCCATTCCCGATCCATTTCCATTCCCGTTCCTTTTCCATTCCCGTTCCATTTCCATTCCTGTTCCGTTACCATTCCCGTTCCATTTCCGTTCCCGTTCCGTTTCCGTTCCCGTTCCATTTCCGTTCTCGTTCCGTTTCCGTTCCCGTTCCATTTCCATTCCCGTTTCAATTGCGTTCCCGTTCCATTTCCATTCCCGTTCCATTTCCATTCCCTTTCCATTTCCATTTCATTCCTTTCCGTTCTGCTCGGGTACATTCCATTCCATTCCATTGCATTCCATTCCGTTCTGCTCCTGTACATTTCATTCCATTCCATTCCGTTCCATTCCGTTCTACTCGGGTAGATTCCATTCCATTCCATTCCATTCCATTCCATTCCATTCCATTCCATTCCATTCCATTCCATTCCATTCTACTGGTGTCCATTCCATTCCATTCCATTCCATTCCATTCCATTCCATTCCATTCTATTGCATTCCATTCCATTCCATTCCATTCCATTCCGTTCCGTTCTACTCGGTTACATTCCATTCAATTCCATTCCATTCCGTTCTACTCGGGTAGATTCCATTCCATTCCATTCCATTCCTTTCCATTCCATTGCATTCCATTGCATTCCATTGCACTCAATTCCATTCCATTCCATTCCATTCCATTCCATTCCATTCCATTCCATTCCGTTCCGTTCAACTCGGTTACATTCCATTCAATTACATTCCATTCCGTTCTACTCGGTTCCATTCCATTCCATTCCATTCCATTCCATTCCAATCCATTCCATTCCATTACATTCCGTTCTACTCGTGTACATTCCATTCCATTCCATTCCATTCCATTCCATTCCATTCCATTCCGTTCTACTTTGGTACATTCCATTCCATTCCATTCCATTCCATTCCATTCCATTCCATTCCATTCCATTCCATTCCGTTCTACTCAGGTTGATTCCATTCTATTCCATTCCATTCCATTTCATTCCATTCCATTCCATTCCATTCCATTCCATTCCAATCCATTCCATTCCATTGAATTCCATTCCATTCCATTCCATTCCATGGAATTCCATTCCATTCCATTCCATTCCATGGAATTCCATTCCATTCCATTCCATTCCATTCCATTCCATTCCATTCCATTCCGTTCTACTTTGGTACATTCCATTCCATTCCATTCCATTCCATTCCATTCCATTCCATTCCATTCCATTCCGTTCTACTCGGGTTGATTCCATTCTATTCCATTCCATTCCATTCCATTGAATTCCATTCCATTCCATTCCATTCCATTCCATTCCATGGAATTCCATTCCATTCCATTCCATTCCATTGAATTCCATTCCATTCCATTCCATTCCATTCCATTCCATTCCATTCCATTCCATTCCATTCCATTGAATTCCATTCCATTCCGTTGAATTCCATTCCATTCCATTCCATTCCATTGAATTCCGTTCCATTCCATTCCATTCCATTCCATTCCATTCCATAGAATTCCATTCCATTCTATTCCATAGAATTCCGTTCCGTTCCATTCCATTCCATTCCATTCCATTCCATTCCATTCCATTCCATTCCATTGAATTCCATTCCATTCCATTCCATTCCATTCCATTGAATTCCATTCTGTTCCATTCCATTCCTTTGAATTCCGTTCCATTCCATTCCATTCCATTCCTTTCCGTTCCGTTCCGTTACGTTCCGTTCCGTTGCGTTCAGCTCCGTTCTACTCGGGTTGATTCCATTCTATTCCATTCCATTCCATTCGATCCCATTCGATTCCATTCGATTCCATTCGATTCCATTCGATTCCACTCCATTCCATTCCATAGAATTCCATTCCATTCCATTCCATTTGAATTCCATTCCATTCCATTCCATTCCATTCTATTCCATTCCATTCCATTCCATTCCATTCCATTCCATTCCATTCCATTCTACTCGGGTTTGCATTCTATTCCATTCGATTCCATTCGATTCCATTCGATTCCATTCGATTCCATTCCATTCCATTCCATTCCATTCCATTCCATTCCATTCCATTCCATTCCATTGAATTCCATTCCATTCCATTCCATTCCATTCCATTCCATTGAATTCCATTCCATTCCATTCCATTCCATTCCAATCCATTCCATTCCATTCCATTGAATTCCATTCCATTCCATTCCATTCCATTCCATTCCATTGAATTCCATTCCATTCCATTCCATAGAATTCCATTCCATTCCATTCCATTCCATTGAATTCCATTCCATTCCATTCCATTCCATTCCATTCCATTCCATTCTACTGGTGTCCATTCCATTCCATTCCATTCCATTCCATTCCATTCCATTCCACTCCACACCACTCCAGTCCACTCTATTCCACTCCACTCCACTCCGGTACATTCCATTCCATTCCATTCCATTCCATTCCATTCCATTCCATTCCGTGCTTCTCAGGTACATTCCGTTCCGTTCCATTCCATTCCATTCCATTCCATTCCATTCCGTTCCAGTGCACTCTACTCCACTCCACTCCACTCCACTCCGGTACATTCCATTCCATTCCATTCCATTCCATTCCATTCCATTTCCATTCCCATTCCATTTCCATTCCCGTTCCATTTCCATTCCCGTTTCTTTTCCATTCCCGTTCCATTTCCATTCCCGTTCCATTACCATTCCCGTTCCATTTCCCTTCCCGATCCATTTCCATTCCCGTTCCTTTTCCATTCCCGTTCCATTTCCATTCCTGTTCCGTTACCATTCCCGTTCCATTTCCGTTCCCGTTCCGTTTCCGTTCCCGTTCCATTTCCGTTCTCGTTCCGTTTCCGTTCCCGTTCCATTTCCTTTCCCGTTTCAATTGCGTTCCCGTTCCATTTCCATTCCCGTTCCATTTCCATTCCCTTTCCATTTCCATTTCATTCCTTTCCGTTCTGCTCGGGTACATTCCATTCCATTCCATTGCATTCCATTCCGTTCTGCTCCTGTACATTCCATTCCATTCCATTCCGTTCCATTCCGTTCAACTCGGGTAGATTCCATTCCATTCCATTCCATTCCATTCCATTCCATTCCATTCCATTCCATTCCATTCTACTGGTGTCCATTCCATTCCATTCCATTCCATTCCATTCCATTCCATTCCATTCCATTGCATTCCATTCCATTCCATTCCATTCCATTCCGTTCCGTTCTACTCGGTTACATTCCATTCAATTCCATTCCATTCCGTTCTACTCGGGTAGATTCCATTCCATTCCATTCCATTCCTTTCCATTCCATTGCATTCCATTGCATTGCATTGCACTCAATTCCATTCCATTCCATTCCATTCCATTCCATTCCATTCCATTCCATTCCATTCCATTCCATTCCATTCCGTTCCGTTCAACCCGGTTACATTCCATTCAATTACATTCCATTCCGTTCTACTCGGTTACATTCCATTCCATTCCATTCCATTCCATTCCATTCCAATCCATTCCATTTCATTCCATTCCGTTCTACTCGGGTACATTGCATTCCATTCCATTCCATTCCATTCCATTCCATTCCATTCCATTCCATTCCGTTCTACTTTGGTACATTCCATTCCATTCCATTCCATTCCATTCCATTACATTACATTCCATTCCATTCCATTCCGTTCTACTCGGGTTGATTCCATTCTATTCCATTCCATTCCATTCCATTCCATTCCATTCCATTCGATTCCATTCCATTCCATTCCATGGAATTCCATTCCATTCCATTCCATTCCATTGAATTCCATTCCATTCCGTTGAATTCCATTCCATTCCATTCCATTCCATTGAATTCCGTTCCATTCCATTCCATTCCATTCCATTCCATTCCATAGAATTCCATTCCATTCTATTCCATAGAATTCCGTTCCGTTCCATTCCATTCCATTCCATTCCATTCCATTCCATTCCATTCCATTGAATTCCATTCCATTCCATTCCATTCCATTCCATTGAATTCCATTCTGTTCCATTCCATTCCTTTGAATTCCGTTCCATTCCATTCCATTCCATTCCTTTCCGTTCCGTTCCGTTCCGTTCCGTTCCGTTGCGTTCCGCTCCGTTCTACTCGGGTTGATTCCATTCTATTCCATTCCATTCCATTCGATCCCATTCGATTCCATTCGATTCCATTCGATTCCATTCGATTCCACTCCATTCCATTCCATAGAATTCCATTCCATTCCATTCCATTTGAATTCCATTCCATTCCATTCCATTCCATTCCATTCCATTCCATTCCATTCCATTCCATTCCATTCTACTCGGGTTTGCATTCTATTCCATTCGATTCCATTCGATTCCATTCGATTCCATTCGATTCCATTCCATTCCATTCCATTCCATTCCATTCCATTCCATTCCATGGAATTCCATTCCATTCCATTCCATTCCATTCCATTCCATTGAATTCCATTCCATTCCATTCCATTCCATTCCAATCCATTCCATTCCATTCCATTCCATTCCATTGAATTCCGTTCCTTTCCATTCCATTCCATTCCGTTACGTTCCGTTCCGTTCCGTTCCGTTGCGTTCCATTCCGTTCCGTTGCGTTCCGTTCCGTTCTACTCGGGTTGATTCCATTCTATTCCATTCCATTCCATTCCATTCCATTCCATTCCATTCCATTCCATTCCATTCCATTCCATTGAATTCCGTTCCATTCCATTCCATTCCCTTCCGTTCCGTCCCGTTCCGTTCCGTTCCGTTCCGTTGCGTGCCGTTCCGTTCTACTGAGGTTGATTCCATTCTATTCCATTCCATTCCATTCGATTCCATTCGATTCCAATCGATTCCATTCGATTGCATTCGATTCCATTCGTTGCCATTCAATTCCATTCCATTCCATTCCATTGAATTCCATTCCATTCCATTCCATTCCATTCCATTGAATTCCATTCCATTCCATTCCATAGAATTCCGTTCAATTCCATTCCATTCCATTCCATTCCATTCCATTCCATAGAATTCCATTCCATTCCATTCCATTCCATTCCATTCCATTGAATTCCATTCCTTTCCATTCCATTCCATTCCATTCCATTCCATTGAATTCCATTCCATTCCATAGAATTCCATTCCATTCCATTCCATTCCATTGAATTCCGTTCCTTTCCATTCCATTCCATTCCGTTCCTTTCCGTTCCGTTCCGTTCCGTTCCGTTGCGTTCCGTTCCGTTCCGTTGTGTTCCGTTCCGTTCTACTCGGGTTGATTCCATTCTATTCCATTCCATTCCATTCCATTCCATTCCTTTCCATTCCATTCCATTGAATTCCGTTCCATTCCATTCCATTCCCTTCCGTTCCGTCCCGTTCCGTTCCGTTCCGTTCGGTTGCGTGCCGTTCCGTTCTACTCAGGTTGATTCCATTCTATTCCATTCCATTCCATTCGATTCCATTCAATTCTAATCGATTCCATTCGATTGCATTCGATTCCATTCGTTGCCATTCCATTCCATTCCATTGAATTCCATTCCGTTCCATTCCATTCCATTCCATTCAATTGAATTCCATTCCATTCCATTCCATTCCTTTCCATTCCATTGAATTCCATTCCATTCCATTCCATTCCATTCCATTCCATTCCATTCCATTCCATCGAATTCCGTTCCATTCCATTCCATTCCATTCCATTCCATTCCATAGAATTCCATTCCATTACGTTCCATTCCATTCCATTCCATAGAATTCCATTCCATTCCATTCCATTCCATTCCATTTCATTGATTTCCATTCCATTCCATTCCATTCCATTCCATTCCATTCCATAGAATTCCATTCCATTCCATTCCATTCCATTGAATTCCGTTCCATTCCATTCCATTCCGTTCCGTTCCATTCCGTTCCGTTCCGTTGCGTTCCGTTCCGTTCCGTTGTGTTCCGTTCCGTTCTACTCGGGTTGATTCCATTCTATTCCATTCCATTCCAATCCATTCCATTCCATTCCATTGAATTCCATTCCATTCCATTCCATTCCATTCCATTCCATTCCATGGAATTCCATTCCATTCCATTCCATGGAATTCCGTTCCATTCCATTCCATTCCGTTCCTTTCCATCCCGTTCCGTTCCGTTCCGTTCCGTTGCGTTCCGTTCCGTTCTACTCGGGTTGATTCCATTCTATTCCATTCGATTCCATTCGATTCCATTCGATTCCATTCGATTCCACTCCATTCCATTCCATAGAATTCCATTCCATTCCATTCCATTCCATTGAATTCCATTCCATTCCATTCCATAGAATTCCATTCCATTCCATTCCATTCCATTGAATTCCATTCCATTCCATTCCATTCCATTCCATTCCATTCCATTCCATTCCATTCCATTCTACTGGTGTCCATTCCATTCCATTCCATTCCATTCCATTCCATTCCATTCCATTCCTTTCCATTCCATTGCATTCCATTGCATTCCATTCCATTCCATTCCATTCCATTCCATTCCACTCCACTCCACTCCACTCCACTCCATTCCACTCCACTCCACTCCGGTACATTCCATTCCATTCCATTCCATTCCATTCCATTCCATTCCATTCCGTGCTTCTCGGGTACATTCCGTTCCGTTCCATTCCATTCCATTCCATTCCATTCCGTTCCAGTGCACTCTACTCCACTCCACTCCACTCCACTCCACTCTGGTACATTCCATTCCATTCCATTCCATTCCATTCCATTCCATTTCCATTCCCATTCCTTTTCCATTCCCGTTCCATTTCCATTCCCGTTTCTTTTCCATTCCCGTTCCATTTCCATTCCAGTTCCATTACCATTCCCATTCCATTTCCATTCCCGATCCATTTCCATTCCCGTTCCTTTTCCATTCCCGTTCCATTTCCATTCCCGTTCCGTTACCATTCCCGTTCCATTTCCGTTCCCGTTCCGTTTCCGTTCCCACTCCATTTCCGTTCTCGTTCCGTTTCCGTTCCCGTTCCATTTCCATTCCCGTTCCATTTCCGTTCCCGTTCCATTTCCATTCCCGTTCCATTTCCGTTCCCGTTCCATTTCCATTCCCGTTCTATTTCCATTCCCTTTCCATTTCCATTTCATTCCATTCCGTTCTGCTCCGGTACATTCCATTCCATTCCATTGCATTCCATTCCGTTCTGCTCCTGTCCATTCCATTCCATTCCATTCCATTCCAGTCCATTCCATTCTACTGGTGTCCATTCCATTCCATTCCATTCCATTCCATTCCATTCCATTCCATTCCATTCCATTGCATTCCATTCCATTCCATTCCATTCCATTCCGTTCCGTTCTACTCGGTTACATTCCATTCAGTTCCATTCCATTCCGTTCTACTCGGGTAGATTCCATTCCATTCCATTCCATTCCATTCCTTTCCATTCCATTGCATTCCATTGCATTGCATTGCACTCAATTCCATTCCATTCCATTCCATTCCATTCCATTCCATTCCGTTCCGTTCAACTCGGTTACATTCCATTCAATTACATTCCATTCCGTTCTACTCGGTTACATTCCATTCCATTCCATTCCATTCCATTCCAATCCATTCCATTCCATTAAATTCCGTTCTACTCGGGTACATTCCATTCCATTCCATTCCATTCCATTCCATTCCATTCCATTCCATTCCATTCCGTTCTACTTTGGTACATTCCATTCCATTCCATTCCATTCCATTCCATTCCATTCCATTACATTCCATTCCATTCCATTCCGTTCTACTCGGGTTGATTCCATTCTATTCCATTCCATTCCATTCCATTCCATTCCATTCCATTCCAATCGATTCCATTCCATTCCATTCCATGGAATTCCATTCCATTCCATTCCATTCCATGGAATTCCATTCCATTCCATTCCATTCCATTCCATTCCATTCCATTCCATTGAATTCCATTCCATTCCATTCCATTGAATTCCATTCCGTTCCATTCCATTCCATTGAATTCCATTCAATTCCATTCCATTCCATTCCATTCCATTCCATTCCATTCCATTCCATTCCATTCCATTCCATTCAATTCCATTCCATTCCATTCCATTCCATTCCATTCCATTCCATTCCATTCCATTCCATTCCGTTCTACTCGGGTTGATTCCATTCTATTCCATTCCATTCCATTCGATCCCATTTGATTCCATTCGATTCCATTCAATTCCATTCGATTCCATTCCATTCCACTCCATTCCATTCCATTGAATTCCATTCCATTCCATTCCATTCCATTCCATTCCATTCCATTCCATTCCATTGAATTCCATTCCATTCCATTCCATTCCATGCCATTGAATTCCATTCCATTCCATTCCATTCAATTGAATTCCGTTCCATTCCATTCCATTCCGTTCCGTTCCGTCCAGTTCCGTTCCGTTCCGTTCCGTTGCGTTCCGTTCCTCTCTACTCGGGGTGATTAAATTCTATTCCATTCCATTCTATTCGATTCCATTCGATTCCAATCGATTCCATTCGATTCCATTCGATTCCATTGAATTCCATTCCATTCCATTCCATTCCATTGAATTCCGTTGCATTATATTCCATTCCGTTCCGTTCCGTCCCGTTCCGTTCCGTTCCGTTCCGTTGCGTGCCGTTCCGTTCTACTCGGGTTGATTCCATTCCATTCCATTCCATTCCATTCCATTCCATTCCATTCCATTCCATTGAATTCCATTCCATTCCATTCCATTCCATTCCATTCCATTCCATTCCGTTCTACTCGGGTTGATTCCATTCTATGCCATTCCATTCCATTCGATCTCATTCGATTCCATTCGATTCCATTCGATTCCATTCGATTCCATTCGATTCCACTCCATTCCATTCCATAGAATTCCATTCCATTCCATTCCATTTGAATTCCATTCCATTCCATTCCATTCCATTCTATTCCATTCCATCCCATTCCATTCCATTCCATTCCATTCTACTCGGGTTGATTGCATTCTATTCCATTCCATTCCATTCGATTCCATTCGATTCCATTCGATTCCATTCGATTCCATTCGATTCCATTCCATTCCTTTTCATTCCATTCCATTCCATTCCATTCCATTGAATTCCATTCCATTCCATTCCATTCCATTCCATAGAATTCCATTCCATTCCATTCCATTCCATTCCATTCCATTCCATTCCATTCCATTCCATTGAATTCCATTCCATTCCATAGAATTCCATTCCATTCCATTCCATTCCATTGAATTCCGTTCCTTTCCATTCCATTCCATTCCGTTCCGTTCCGTTCCGTTCCGTTGCGTTCCGTTCCGTTCAACTAGGGTTGATTCCATTCTATTCAATTCCATTCCATTCCATTCTACACGGGTTGATCATTCCATTCCGTTCCGTTCCGTTCCGTTCTGTTCCGTACCGTTCTACTCGGGTTGATTCCATTCTATTCCATTCCATTCCATTCGATTCCATTCGACTCCATTCCATTCCATTCCATTCCATTCCATTCCATTCCATTCCATTGCATTCCATTCCGCTCCATTCCATTCCATTCCATTCCATTCCATTACATTCCATTCCGTTCCGTTCCGTTCCGTTCCGTTCCGTTGCGTTCCATTCCGTTCTACTCGGGTTGATTCCATTCTATTCCATTCCATTCCATTTGACTCCATTCGATTCCATTCCATTCCACTCCATTGAATTCCATTCCATTCCATTCCATTCCATTCCATTCCATTCCACTCCATTGAATTCCATTCCATTCCATTCCATTCCATTCCATTCCATTCCATTCCACTCCATTCCATTCCACTCCACTGCACTCCACTCCACTCCACTCCACTCCATTCCACTCCCTTCCATTCCATAAAATTGAATTCCATTCCATTCCATTCCATTCCATTCCATTCCATTCCATTCCACTCCATTCCATTCCACTCCACTCCACTCCACTCCACTCCACTCCATTCCATTCCCTTCCATTCCATTCAATTGAATTGCATTGAATTCCATTCCATTCCATTCCATAACATTTCATTCCATTCCATTCCATTCCATTCCATTCCATTCCATTCCATTCCATTCCATTCCATTCCATTCCGTTCTACTCGGGTTGATTCCATTCTATTCCATTCCATTCCATTCGATTCCATTCGATTCCATTCGATTCCATTCGATTCCATTCGTTTCCATTCCATTCCATTCCATTCTATTCCATTGAATTCCATTCCATTCCATTCCATTCCATTCCATTCCATTGCATTCCATTCCATTGAATTCCATTGAATTCCATTCCATTGAATTCCATTCCATTCCATTCCATTCCATTCCATTCCATTGAATTCCATTCCATTCCATTCCATTCCATTCCATTCCATTCCATTGAATTCCATTCCATTCCATTCCATTCCATGGAATTCCGTTCCATTCCATTCCATTCCGTTCCGTTCCGTCCCGTTCCGTTCCGTTCCGTTCCGTTGCGTTCCGTTCCGTTCTACTCGGGTTGATTCCATTCTATTCCATTCCATTCCATTCGATTCCATTCGATTCCATTCGATTCCACTCCATTCCATTCCATAGAATTCCATACCATTCCATTCCATTCCATTGAATTCCATTCCATTCCATTCCATTGAATTCCTTTCCATTCCATTCCATTCCATTGAATTCCATTCCATTCCATTCCATTCCATTCCATTCCATTCCATTCCATTCTACTGGTGTCCATTCCATTCCATTCCATTCCATTCCATTCCATTCCATTCCATTCCAATCCATTCCATTCCATTCCATAGAATTCCATTCCATTCCATTCCATTCCATTCCATTCCATTGAATTCCATTCCATTCCATTCCATAGAATTCCATTCCATTCCATTCCATTCCATTGAATTCCATTCCATTCCATTCCATTCCATTCCATTCCATTCCATTCCATTCCATTCCATTCCATTCCATTCTACTGGTGTCCATTCCATTCCATTCCATTCCATTCCATTCCATTCCATTCCATTCCTTTCCATTCCATTGCATTCCATTGCATTCCATTCCATTCCATTCCATTCCATTCCACTCCACTCCACTCCACTCCACTCCATTCCTCTCCACTCCACTCCGGTACATTCCATTCCATTCCATTCCATTCCATTCCATTCCATTCCGTGCTTCTCAGGTACATTCCGTTCCGTTCCATTCCATTCCATTCCATTCCATTCCATTCCATTCCGTTCCAGTGCACTCTACTCCACTCCACTCCACTCCACTCCACTCCGGTACATTCCATTCCATTCCATTCCATTCCATTCCATTCCATTTCCATTCCCATTCCATTTCCATTCCCGTTCCATTTCCATTCCCGTTTCTTTTCCATTCCCGTTCCATTTCCATTCCAGTTCCATTACCATTCCCGTTCCATTTCCATTCCCGATCCATTTCCATTCCCGTTCCATTTCCATTCCCGTTCCATTTCCATTCCCGTTCCGTTACCATTCCCGTTCCATTTCCGTTCCCGTTCCGTTTCCGTTCCCGTTCCATTTCCGTTCTCGTTCCGTTTCCGTTCCCGTTCCATTTCCATTCCCGTTCCATTTCCGTTCCCGTTCCATTTCCATTCCCGTTCCATTTCCATTCCCTTTCCATTTCCATTTCATTCCATTCCGTTCTGCTCGGGTACATTCCATTCCATTCCATTGCATTCCATTCCGTTCTGCTCCTGTCCATTCCATTCCATTCCATTCCGTTCCATTCCGTTCTACTCGGGTAGATTCCATTCCATTCCATTCCATTCCATTCCATTCCATTCCATTCCATTCCATTCTACTGGTGTCCATTCCATTCCATTCCATTCCATTCCATTCCATTCCATTCCATTGCATTCCATTCCATTCCATTCCATTCCGTTCCGTTCTACTCGATTACATTCCATTCAATTCCATTCCATTCCGTTCTACTCGGGTAGATTCCATTCCATTCCATTCCATTCCTTTCCATTCCATTGCATTCCATTGCATTGCATTGCACTCAATTCCATTCCATTCCATTCCATTCCATTCCATTCCATTCCATTCCATTCCATTCCGTTCCGTTCAACTCGGTTACATTCCATTCAATTACATTCCATTCCGTTCTACTCGGTTACATTCCATTCCATTCCATTCCATTCCATTCCAATCCATTCCATTCCATTCCATTCCGTTCTACTCGTGTACATTCCATTCCATTCCATTCCATTCCATTCCATTCCATTCCATTCCATTCCATTCCATTCCATTCCGTTCTACTTTGGTACATTCCATTCCATTCCATTCCATTCCATTCCATTCCATTCCATTCCATTCCGTTCTACTCAGGTTGATTCCATTCTATTCCATTCCATTCCATTTCATTCCATTCCATTCCATTCCATTCCATTCGATTCCATTCCATTCCATTCCATTGAATTCCATTCCATTCCATTCCATTCCATGGAATTCCATTCCATTCCATTCCATTCCATGGAATTCCATTCCATTCCATTCCATTCCATTCCATTCCATTCCATTCCATTCCATTGAATTCCATTCCGTTCCATTCCATTCCATTGAATTCCATTCCATTCCATTCCATTCCATTCCATTCCATGCCATTCCATTCCATAGAATTCCGTTCCATTCCATTCCATTCCATTCCATTCCATCCCATTCCATTCCATTCCATTCCATTCCGTTCTACTCGGGTTGATTCCATTCTATTCCATTCCATTCCATTCGATCCCATTTGATTCCATTCGATTCCATTCAATTCCATTCCATTCCATTCCATTCCATTCCATTCCATGGAATTCCATTCCATTCCATTCCATTCCATTCCATTCCATTCCATTCCATAGAATTCCATTCCATTCCATTCCATTCCATTGAATTCCGTTCCATTCCATTCCGTTCCGTTCCGTTCCGTTCCGTTCCGTTCCGTTCCGTTGCGTTCCGCTCCGTTCTACTCGGGTTGATTCCATTCTATTCCATTCCATTCCATTCGATTCCATTCAATTCCATTCGATTCCACTCCATTCCATTCCATAGAATTCCATTCCATTCCATTCCATTCCATTGAATTCCATTCCATTCCATTCCATTCCATTGAATTCCATTCCATTCCATTACATTCCATTGAATTCCATTCCATTCCATTCCATTCCATTGAATTCCATTCCATTCCATTCCATTCCATTCCATTCTACTGTTGTCCATTCCATTCCATTCCATTCCATTCCATTCCATTCCATTCCATTCCATTCCTTTCCATTCCATTGCATTCCATTCCATTCCATTCCATTCCATTCCATTCCATTCCATTCCATTCCATTCCATTCCATTCCATTCCACTCCACACCACTCCAGTCCACTCCATTCCACTCCACTCCACTCCGGTACATTCCATTCCATTCCATTCCATTCCATTCCATTCCATTCCATTCCGTGCTTCTCAGGTACATTCCGTTCCGTTCCATTCCATTCCATTCCATTCCATTCCGTTCCAGTGCACTCTACTCCACTCCACTCCACTCCACTCCGGTACATTCCATTCCATTCCATTCCATTCCATTCCATTCCATTCCATTCCATTCCATTTCCATTCCCATTCCATTTCCATTCCCGTTCCATTTCCATTCCCGTTTCTTTTCCATTCCCGTTCCATTTCCATTCCCGTTCCATTACCATTCCCGTTCCATTTCCATTCCCGATCCATTTCCATTCCCGTTCCTTTTCCATTCCCGTTCCATTTCCATTCCTGTTCCGTTACCATTCCCGTTCCATTTCCGTTCCCGTTCCGTTTCCGTTCCCGTTCCATTTCCGTTCTCGTTCCGTTTCCGTTCCCGTTCCATTTCCATTCCCGTTTCAATTGCGTTCCCGTTCCTTTTCCATTCCCGTTCCATTTCCATTCCCTTTCCATTTCCATTTCATTCCTTTCCGTTCTGCTCGGGTACATTCCATTCCATTCCATTGCATTCCATTCCGTTCTGCTCCTGTACATTCCATTCCATTCCATTCCGTTCCATTCCGTTCTACTCGGGTAGATTCCATTCCATTCCATTCCATTCCATTCCATTCCATTCCATTCCATTCCATTCCATTCTACTGGTGTCCATTCCATTCCATTCCATTCCATTCCATTCCATTCCATTCCATTCCATTGCATTCCATTCCATTCCATTCCATTCCATTCCGTTCCGTTCTACTCGGTTACATTCCATTCAATTCCATTCCATTCCGTTCTACTCGGGTAGATTCCATTCCATTCCATTCCATTCCTTTCCATTCCATTGCATTCCATTGCATTGCATTGCACTCAATTCCATTCCATTCCATTCCATTCCATTCCATTCCATTCCATTCCGTTCTGTTCAACCCGGTTACATTCCATTCAATTACATTCCATTCGGTTCTACTCGGTTACATTCCATTCCATTCCATTCCATTCCATTCCAATCCATTCCATTCCATTCCATTCCGTTCTACTCGGGTACATTGCATTCCATTCCATTCCATTCCATTCCATTCCATTCCATTCCATTCCATTCCATTCCATTCCGTTCTACTTTGGTACATTCCATTCCATTCCATTCCATTCCATTCCATTACATTCCATTCCATTCCATTCCGTTCTACTCGGGTTGATTCCATTCTATTCCATTCCATTCCATTCCATTCCATTCCATTCCATTCGATTCCATTCCATTCCATTCCATGGAATTCCATTCCATTCCATTCCATTCCATTGAATTCCATTCCATTCCATTCCATTCCATTCCATTCCATTCCATTCCATTGAATTCCATTCCATTCCATTCCATTCCATTCCATTCCATTCCATTCCATTCTACTGGTGTCCATTCCATTCCATTCCATTCCATTCCATTCCATTCCATTCCATTCCTTTCCATTCCATTGCATTCCATTGCATTCCGTTCCATTCCATTCCATTCCATTCCACTCCACTCCACTCCACTCCACTCCATTCCACTCCACTCCACTCCGGTACATTCCATTCCATTCCATTCCATTCCATTCCATTCCGTGCTTCTCAGGTACATTCCGTTCCGTTCCATTCCATTCCATTCCATTCCATTCCATTCCGTTCCAGTGCACTCTACTCCACTCCACTCCACTCCACTCCACTCCGGTACATTCCATTCCATTCCATTCCATTCCATTCCATTCCATTCCATTTCCATTCCCATTCCATTTCCATTCCCGTTCCATTTCCATTCCCGTTTCTTTTCCATTCCCGTTCCATTTCCATTCCAGTTCCATTACCATTCCCGTTCCATTTCCATTCCCGATCCATTTCCATTCCCGTTCCATTTCCATTCCCGTTCCATTTCCATTCCCGTTCCGTTACCATTCCCGTTCCATTTCCGTTCCCGTTCCGTTTCCGTTCCCGTTCCATTTCGGTTCTCGTTCCGTTTCCGTTCCCGTTCCATTTCCATTCCCGTTCCATTTCCGTTCCCGTTCCATTTCCATTCCCGTTCCATTTCCATTCCCTTTCCATTTCCATTTCATTCCATTCCGTTCTGCTCGGGTACATTCCATTCCATTCCATTGCATTCCATTCCGTTCTGCTCCTGTCCATTCCATTCCATTCCATTCCGTTCCATTCCGTTCTACTCGGGTAGATTCCATTCCATTCCATTCCATTCCATTCCATCCCATTCCATTCTACTGGTGTCCATTCCATTCCATTCCATTCCATTCCATTCCATTCCATTCCATTGCATTCCATTCCATTCCATTCCATTCCGTTCCGTTCTACTCGATTACATTCCATTCAATTCCATTCCATTCCGTTCTACTCGGGTAGATTCCATTCCATTCCATTCCATTCCTTTCCATTCCATTGCATTCCATTGCATTGCATTGCACTCAATTCCATTCCATTCCATTCCATTCCATTCCATTCCATTCCATTCCATTCCGTTCCGTTCAACTCGGTTACATTCCATTCAATTACATTCCATTCCGTTCTACTCGGTTACATTCCATTCCATTCCATTCCGTTCCATTCCAATCCATTCCATTCCATTACATTCCGTTCTACTCGTGTACATTCCATTCCATTCCATTCCATTCCATTCCATTCCATTCCATTCCATTCCATTCCGTTCTACTTTGGTACATTCCATTCCATTCCATTCCATTCCATTCCATTCCATTCCATTCCATTCCATTCCATTCCGTTCTACTCAGGTTGATTCCATTCTATTCCATTCCATTCCATTTCATTCCATTCCATTCCATTCCATTCCAATCCATTCCATTCCATTGAATTCCATTCCATTCCATTCCATTCCATGGAATTCCATTCCATTCCATTCCATTCCATGGAATTCCATTCCATTCCATTCCATTCCATTCGATTCCATTCCATTCCATTCCATTGAATTCCATTCCATTCCATTCCATTCCATGGAATTCCATTCCATTCCATTCCATTCCAAGGAATTCCATTCCATTCCATTCCATTCCATTCCATTCCATTCCATTCCATTGAATTCCATTCCGTTCCATTCCATTCCATTGAATTCCATTCCATTCCATTCCATTCCATTCCATTCCATTCCATTCCATTCCATTGAATTCCGTTCCATTCCATTCCATTCCATTCCATTCCATCCCATTCCATTCCATTCCATTCCATTCCGTTCTACTCGGGTTGATTCCATTCTATTCCATTCCATTCCATTCGATCCCATTTGATTCCATTCGATTCCATTCAATTCCATTCCATTCCATTCCATTCCATTCCATTCCATGGAATTCCATTCCATTCCATTCCATTCCATTCCATTCCATTCCATAGAATTCCATTCCATTCCATTCCATTCCATTGAATTCCGTTCCATTCCATTCCGTTCCGTTCCGTTCCGTTCCGTTCCGTTGCGTTCCGTTCCGTTTCGTTGTGTTCCGTTCCGTTCTACTCGGGTTGATTCCATTCTATTCCATTCCATTCCAATCCATTCCATTCCATTCCATCGAATTCCATTCCATTCCATTCCATTCCATTCCATTCCATGGAATTCCGTTCCATTCCATTCCATTCCGTTCCGTTCCGTCCCGTTCCGTTCCGTTCCGTTCCGTTGCGTTCCGCTCCGTTCTACTCGGGTTGATTCCATTCTATTCCATTCCAATCCATTCGATTCCATTCGATTCCATTCGATTCCACTCCATTCCATTCCATAGAATTCCATTCCATTCCATTCCATTCCATTGAATTCCATTCCATTCCATTCCATTCCATTGAATTCCATTCCATTCCATTCCATTCCATTGAATTCCATTCCATTCCATTCCATTCCATTCCATTCCATTCCATTCCATTCCATTCCATTCTACTGTTGTCCATTCCATTCCATTCCATTCCATTCCATTCCATTCCATTCCATTCCATTCCATTCCTTTCCATTCCATTGCATTCCATTGCATTCCATTCCATTCCATTCCATTCCATTCCATTCCATTCCATTCCATTCCATTCCATTCCATTCCACTCCACACCACTCCAGTCCACTCCATTCCACTCCACTCCACTCCGGTACATTCCATTCCATTCCATTCCATTCCATTCCATTCCATTCCGTGCTTCTCAGGTACATTCCGTTCCGTTCCATTCCATTCCATTCCATTCCATTCCGTTCCAGTGCACTCTACTCCACTCCACTCCACTCCACTCCGGTACATTCCATTCCATTCCATTCCATTCCATTCCATTCCATTTCCATTCCCATTCCATTTCCATTCCCGTTCCATTTCCATTCCCGTTTCTTTTCCATTCCCGTTCCATTTCCATTCCCGTTCCATTACCATTCCCGTTCCATTTCCATTCCCGATCCATTTCCATTCCCGTTCCTTTTCCATTCCCGTTCCATTTCCATTCCTGTTCCGTTACCATTCCCGTTCCATTTCCGTTCCCGTTCCGTTTCCGTTCCCGTTCCATTTCCGTTCTCGTTCCGTTTCCGTTCCCGTTCCATTTCCATTCCCGTTTCAATTGCGTTCCCGTTCCATTTCCATTCCCGTTCCATTTCCATTCCCTTTCCATTTCCATTTCATTCCTTTCCGTTCTGCTCGGGTACATTCCATTCCATTCCATTGCATTCCATTCCGTTCTGCTCCTGTACATTCCATTCCATTCCATTCCGTTCCATTCCGTTCTACTCGGGTAGATTCCATTCCATTCCATTCCATTCCATTCCATTCCATTCCATTCCATTCCATTCCATTCCATTCCATTCCATTCCATTCCATTCTACTGGTGTCCATTCCATTCCATTCCATTCCATTCCATTCCATTCCATTCCATTCCATTCCATTCCATTGCATTCCATTCCATTCCATTCCATTCCATTCCGTTCCGTTCTACTCGGTTACATTCCATTCAATTCCATTCCATTCCGTTCTACTCGGGTAGATTCCATTCCATTCCATTCCATTCCTTTCCATTCCATTGCATTCCATTGCATTGCATTGCACTCAATTCCATTCCATTCCATTCCATTCCATTCCATTCCATTCCATTCCATTCCGTTCCGTTCAACCCGGTTACATTCCATTCAATTACATTCCATTCCGTTCTACTCGGTTACATTCCATTCCATTCCATTCCATTCCATTCCAATCCATTCCATTCCATTCCATTCCGTTCTACTCGGGTACATTGCATTCCATTCCATTCCATTCCATTCCATTCCATTCCATTCCGTTCTACTTTGGTACATTCCATTCCATTCCATTCCATTCCATTCCATTACATTCCATTCCATTCCATTCCGTTCTACTCGGGTTGATTCCATTCTATTCCATTCCATTCCATTCCATTCCATTCCATTCCATTCCATTCCATTCCATTCCATGGAATTCCATTCCATTCCATTCCATTCCATTGAATTCCATTCCATTCCATTCCATTCCATTCCATTCCATTCCATTCCATTCCATTCCATTCTACTGGTGTCCATTCCATTCCATTCTATTCCATTCCATTCCATTCCATTCCTTTCCATTCCATTGCATTCCATTGCATTCCGTTCCATTCCATTCCATTCCATTCCACTCCACTCCACTCCACTCCACTCCATTCCACTCCACTCCACTCCGGTACATTCCATTCCATTCCATTCCATTCCATTCCATTCCGTGCTTCTCAGGTACATTCCGTTCCGTTCCATTCCATTCCATTCCATTCCATTCCATTCCGTTCCAGTGCACTCTACTCCACTCCACTCCACTCCACTCCACTCCGGTACATTCCATTCCATTCCATTCCATTCCATTTCCATTCCCATTCCATTTCCATTCCCGTTCCATTTCCATTCCCGTTTCTTTTCCATTCCCGTTCCATTTCCATTCCAGTTCCATTACCATTCCCGTTCCATTTCCATTCCCGATCCATTTCCATTCCCGTTCCATTTCCATTCCCGTTCCATTTCCATTCCCGTTCCGTTACCATTCCCGTTCCATTTCCGTTCCCGTTCCGTTTCCGTTCCCGTTCCATTTCCGTTCTCGTTCCGTTTCCGTTCCCGTTCCATTTCCATTCCCGTTCCATTTCCGTTCCCGTTCCATTTCCATTCCCGTTCCATTTCCATTCCCTTTCCATTTCCATTTCATTCCATTCCGTTCTGCTCGGGTACATTCCATTCCATTCCATTGCATTCCATTCCGTTCTGCTCCTGTCCATTCCATTCCATTCCATTCCGTTCCATTCCGTTCTACTCGGGTAGATTCCATTCCATTCCATTCCATTCCATTCCATTCCATTCCATTCTACTGGTGTCCATTCCATTCCATTCCATTCCATTCCATTCCATTCCATTCCATTGCATTCCATTCCATTCCATACCATTCCGTTCCGTTCTACTCGATTACATTCCATTCAATTCCATTCCATTCCGTTCTACTCGGGTAGATTCCATTCCATTCCATTCCATTCCTTTCCATTCCATTGCATTCCATTGCATTGCATTGCACTCAATTCCATTCCATTCCATTCCATTCCATTCCATTCCATTCCATTCCATTCCGTTCCGTTCAACTCGGTTACATTCCATTCAATTACATTCCATTCCGTTCTACTCGGTTACATTCCATTCCATTCCATTCCATTCCATTCCATTCCAATCCATTCCATTCCATTACATTCCGTTCTACTCGTGTACATTCCATTCCATTCCATTCCATTCCATTCCATTCCATTCCATTCCATTCCATTCCATTCCATTCCATTCCGTTCTACTTTGGTACATTCCATTCCATTCCATTCCATTCCATTCCATTCCATTCCATTCCATTCCATTCCATTCCATTCCATTCCATTCCGTTCTACTCAGGTTGATTCCATTCTATTCCATTCCATTCCATTTCGTTCCATTCCATTCCATTCCATTCCATTCCATTCCATTCCAATCCATTCCATTCCATGGAATTCCATTCCATTCCATTCCATTCCATGGAATTCCATTCCATTCCATTCCATTCCATGGAATTCCATTCCATTCCATTCCATTCCATTCCATTCCATTCCATTCCATTGAATTCCATTCCGTACCATTCCATTCCATTGAATTCCATTCCATTCCATTCCATTCCATTCCATTCCATTCCATTCCATTGAATTCCGTTCCATTCCATTCCATTCCATTCCATTCCATCCCATTCCATTCCATTCCATTTCATTCCGTTCTACTCGGGTTGATTCCATTCTATTCCATTCCATTCCATTCGATCCCATTTGATTCCATTCGATTCCATTCAATTCCATTCGATTCCATTCCATTCCACTCCATTCCATTCCATTGAATTCCATTCCATTCAATTCCATTCCATTCCATTCCATTCCATGGAATTCCATTCCATTCCATTCCATTCCATTCCATAGAATTCCATTCCATTCCATTCCATTCCATTGAATTCCGTTCCATTCCATTCCATTCCGTTCCGTTCCGTTCCGTTCCGTTCCGTTCCGTTGCGTTCCGTTCAGTTCCGTTGTGTTCCGTTCCGTTCTACTCGGGTTGATTCCATTCTATTCCATTCCATTCCAATCCATTCCATTCCATTCCATCGAATTCCATTCCATTCCATTCCATTCCATTCCATTGAATTCCATTCCATTCCATTCCATTCCATGGAATTCCGTTCCATTCCATTCCATTCCGTTCGGTTCCGTCCCGTTCCGTTCCGTTCCGTTCCGTTGCGTTCCGCTCCGTTCTACTCGGGTTGATTCCATTCTATTCCATTCCATTCCATTCGATTCCATTCGATTCCATTCGATTCCACTCCATTCCATTCCATAGAATTCCATTCCATTCCATTCCATTCCATGGAATTCCATTCCATTCCATTCCATGGAATTCCATTCCATTCCATTCCATTGAATTCCATTCCATTCCATTCCATTCCATTGAATTCCATTCCATTCCATTCCATTCCATTCCATTCCATTCCATTCCATTCCATTCCATTCCATTCCGTTCCATTCCATTCTACTGTTGTCCATTCCATTCCATTCCATTCCATTCCATTCCATTCCATTCCATTCCATTCCATTCCATTCCATTCCATTCCATTCCTTTCCATTCCATTGCATTCCATTGCATTCCATTCCATTCCATTCCATTCCATTCCATTCCATTCCATTCCATTCCATTCCATTCCATTCCATTCCACTCCACACCACTCCAGTCCACTCCATTCCACTCCACTCCACTCCGGTACATTCCATTCCATTCCATTCCATTCCATTCCATTCCATTCCGTGCTTCTCAGGTACATTCCATTCCGTTCCATTCCATTCCATTCCATTCCGTTCCAGTGCACTCTACTCCACTCCACTCCACTCCACTCCGGTACATTCCATTCCATTCCATTCCATTCCATTCCATTCCATTTCCATTCCCATTCCATTTCCATTCCCGTTCCATTTCCATTCCCGTTTCTTTTCCATTCCCGTTCCATTTCCATTCCCGTTCCATTACCATTCCCGTTCCATTTCCATTCCCGATCCATTTCCATTCCCGTTCCTTTTCCATTCCCGTTCCATTTCCATTCCTGTTCCGTTACCATTCCCGTTCCATTTCCGTTCCCGTTCCGTTTCCGTTCCCGTTCCATTTCCGTTCTCGTTCCGTTTCCGTTCCCGTTCCATTTCCATTCCCGTTTCAATTGCGTTCCCGTTCCATTTCCATTCCCGTTCCATTTCCATTCCCTTTCCACTTCCATTTCATTCCTTTCCGTTCTGCTCGGGTACATTCCATTCCATTCCATTGCATTCCATTCCGTTCTGCTCCTGTACATTTCATTCCATTCCATTCCGTTCCATTCCGTTCTACTCGGGTAGATTCCGTTCCATTCCATTCCATTCCATTCCATTCCATTCCATTCCATTCCATTCCATTCCATTCCATTCTACTGGTGTCCATTCCATTCCATTCCATTCCATTCCATTCCATTCCATTCCATTCCATTCTATTGCATTCCATTCCATTCCATTCCATTCCATTCCGTTCCGTTCTACTCGGTTACATTCCATTCAATTCCATTCCATTCCGTTCTACTCGGGTAGATTCCATTCCATTCCATTCCATTCCTTTCCATTCCATTGCATTCCATTGCATTGCATTGCACTCAATTCCATTCCATTCCATTCCATTCCATTCCATTCCATTCCATTCCATTCCATTCCGTTCCGTTCAACCCGGTTACATTCCATTCAATTACATTCCAATCCGTTCTACTCGGTTACATTCCATTCCATTCCATTCCATTCCATTCCAATCCATTCCATTCCATTCCATTCCGTTCTACTCGGGTACATTGCATTCCATTCCATTCCATTCCATTCCATTCCATTCCATTCCATTCCATTCCATTCCATTCCGTTCTACTCGGGTTGATTCCATTCTATTCCATTCCATTCCATTCCATTCCATTCCATTCCATTCGATTCCATTCCATTCCATTCCATGGAATTCCATTCCATTCCATTCCATTCCATTGAATTCCATTCCATTCCATTCCATTCCATTCCATTCCATTCCATTGAATTCCATTGAATTCCATTCCATTCCATTCCATTCCATTCCATTCCATTCCATTCCATTCCATTCTACTGGTGTCCATTCCATTCCATTCCATTCCATTCCATTCCATTCCATTCCATTCCTTTCCATTCCATTGCATTCCATTGCATTCCGTTCCATTCCATTCCATTCCATTCCACTCCACTCCACTGCACTCCACTCCATTCCACTCCACTCCACTCCGGTACATTCCATTCCATTCCATTCCATTCCATTCCATTCCGTGCTTCTCAGGTACATTCCGTTCCGTTCCATTCCATTCCATTCCATTCCATTCCATTCCATTCCGTTCCAGTGCACTCTACTCCACTCCACTCCACTCCACTCCACTCCGGTACATTCCATTCCATTCCATTCCATTCCATTCCATTCCATTTCCATTCCCATTCCATTTCCATTCCCGTTCCATTTCCATTCCCGTTTCTTTTCCATTCCCGTTCCATTTCCATTCCAGTTCCATTACCATTCCCGTTCCATTTCCATTCCCGATCCATTTCCATTCCCGTTCCATTTCCATTCCCGTTCCATTTCCATTCCCGTTCCGTTACCATTCCCGTTCCATTTCCGTTCCCGTTCCGTTTCCGTTCCCGTTCCATTTCCGTTCTCGTTCCGTTTCCGTTCCCGTTCCATTTCCATTCCCGTTCCATTTCCGTTCCCGTTCCATTTCCATTCCCGTTCCATTTCCATTAACTTTCCATTTCCATTTCATTCCATTCCGTTCTGCTCGGGTACATTCCATTCCATTCCATTGCATTCCATTCCGTTCTGCTCCTGTCCATTCCATTCCATTCCATTCCATTCCATTCCGTTCTACTCGGGTAGATTCCATTCCATTCCATTCCATTCCATTCCATTCCATTCCATTCCATTCTACTGGTGTCCATTCCATTCCATTCCATTCCATTCCATTCCATTCCATTCCATTCCATTCCATTGCATTCCATTCCATTCCATTCCATTCCGTTCCGTTCTACTCGATTACATTCCATTCAATTCCATTCCATTCCGTTCTACTCGGGTAGATTCCATTCCATTCCATTCCATTCCTTTCCATTCCATTGCATTCCATTGCATTGCATTGCACTCAATTCCATTCCATTCCATTCCATTCCATTCCATTCCATTCCATTCCATTCCATTCCGTTCCGTTCAACTCGGTTACATTCCATTCAATTACATTCCATTCCGTTATACTCGGTTACATTCCATTCCATTCCATTCCATTCCATTCCAATCCATTCCATTCCATTACATTCCGTTCTACTCGTGTACATTCCATTCCATTCCATTCCATTCCATTCCATTCCATTCCATTCCATTCCATTCCGTTCTACTTTGGTACATTCCATTCCATTCCATTCCATTCCATTCCATTCCATTCCATTCCATTCCATTCCATTCCATTCCGTTCTACTCAGGTTGATTCCATTCTATTCCATTCCATTCCATTTCATTCCATTCCATTCCATTCCATTCCATTCCATTCCAATCCATTCCATTCCATTGAATTCCATTCCATTCCATTCCATTCCATGGAATTCCATTCCATTCCATTCCATTCCATGGAATTCCATTCCATTCCATTCCATTCCATGGAATTCCATTCCATTCCATTCCATTCCATGGAATTCCATTCCATTCCATTCCATTCCATTCCATTCCATTCCATTCCATTCCATTGAATTCCATTCCGTTCCATTCCATTCCATTGAATTCCATTGAATTCCATTCCATTCCATTCCATTTCATTCCGTTCTACTCGGGTTGATTCCATTCTATTCCATTCCATTCCATTCGATCCCATTTGATTCCATTCGATTCCATTCAATTCCATTCGATTCCATTCCATTCCACTCCATTCCATTCCATTGAATTCCATTCCATTCCATTCCATTCCATTCCATTCCATGGAATTCCATTCCATTCCATTCCATTCCATTCCATTCCATAGAATTAAATTCCATTCCATTCCATTCCATTCCATTCCATTGAATTCCGTTCCATTCCATTCCATTCCGTTCCGTTCCGTTCCGTTCCGTTCCGTTCCGTTCCGTTGCGTTCCGTTCCGTTCCGTTGTGTTCCGTTCCGTTCTACTCGGGTTGATTCCATTCTATTCCATTCCATTCCAATCCATTCCATTCCATTCCATCGAATTCCATTCCATTCCATTCCATTCCATTCCATTGAATTCCATTCCATTCCATTCCATTCCATGGAATTCCGTTCCATTCCATTCCATTCCGTTCGGTTCCGTCCCGTTCCGTTCCGTTCCGTTCCGTTGCGTTCCGCTCCGTTCTACTCGGGTTGATTCCATTCTATTCCATTCCATTCCATTCGATTCCATTCGATTCCATTCGATTCCACTCCATTCCATTCCATAGAATTCCATTCCTTTCCATTCCATTCCATGGAATTCCATTCCATTCCATTCCATGGAATTCCATTCCATTCCATTCCATGGAATTCCATTCCATTCCATTCCATTCCATTGAATTCCATTCCATTCCATTCCATTCCATTCCATTCCATTCCATTCCATTCCATTCCATTCCATTCCATTCCATTCCTTTCCATTCCATTGCATTCCATTGCATTCCATTCCATTCCATTCCATTCCATTCCATTCCATTCCATTCCATTCCATTCCATTCCACTCCACACCACTCCAGTCCACTCCATTCCACTCCACTCCACTCCGGTACATTCCATTCCATTCCATTCCATTCCATTCCATTCCATTCCGTGCTTCTCAGGTACATTCCGTTCCGTTCCATTCCATTCCATTCCATTCCGTTCCAGTGCACTCTACTCCACTCCACTCCACTCCACTCCGGTACATTCCATTCCATTCCATTCCATTCCATTCCATTCCATTCCATTTCCATTCCCATTCCATTTCCATTCCCGTTCCATTTCCATTCCCGTTTCTTTTCCATTCCCGTTCCATTTCCATTCCCGTTCCATTACCATTCCCGTTCCATTTCCATTCCCGATCCATTTCCATTCCCGTTCCTTTTCCATTCCCGTTCCATTTCCATTCCTGTTCCGTTACCATTCCCGTTCCATTTCCGTTCCCGTTCCGTTTCCGTTCCCGTTCCATTTCCGTTCTCGTTCCGTTTCCGTTCCCGTTCCATTTCCATTCCCGTTTCAATTGCGTTCCCGTTCCATTTCCATTCCCGTTCCATTTCCATTCCCTTTCCATTTCCATTTCATTCCTTTCCGTTCTGCTCGGGTACATTCCATTCCATTCCATTGCATTCCATTCCGTTCTGCTCCTGTACATTTCATTCCATTCCATTCCGTTCCATTCCGTTCTACTCGGGTAGATTCCATTCCATTCCATTCCATTCCATTCCATTCCATTCCATTCCATTCCATTCCATTCCATTCCATTCCATTCCATTCTACTGGTGTCCATTCCATTCCATTCCATTCCATTCCATTCCATTCCATTCCATTCCATTCTATTGCATTCCATTCCATTCCATTCCATTCCATTCCGTTCCGTTCTACTCGGTTACATTCCATTCAATTCCATTCCATTCCGTTCTACTCGGGTAGATTCCATTCCATTCCATTCCATTCCTTTCCATTCCATTGCATTCCATTGCATTGCATTGCACTCAATTCCATTCCATTCCATTCCATTCCATTCCATTCCATTCCATTCCATTCCGTTCCGTTCAACTCGGTTACATTCCATTCAATTACATTCCATTCCGTTCTACTCGGTTACATTCCATTCCATTCCATTCCATTCCATTCCAATCCATTCCATTCCATTACATTCCGTTCTACTCGTGTACATTCCATTCCATTCCATTCCATTCCATTCCATTCCATTCCATTCCATTCCGTTCTACTTTGGTACATTCCATTCCATTCCATTCCATTCCATTCCATTCCATTCCATTCCATTCCGTTCTACTCAGGTTGATTCCATTCTATTCCATTCCATTCCATTTCATTCCATTCCATTCCATTCCATTCCATTCCATTCCAATCCATTCCATTCCATTGAATTCCATTCCATTCCATTCCATTCCATTCCATTCCATGGAATTCCATTCCATTCCATTCCGTTCTACTTTGGTACATTCCATTCCATTCCATTCCATTCCATTCCATTCCATTCCATTCCATTCCATTCCGTTCTACTCGGGTTGATTCCATTCTATTCCATTCCATTCCATTCCATTCCATTCCATTCCATTCGATTCCATTCCATTCCATTCCATGGAATTCCATTCCATTCCATTCCATTCCATTGAATTCCATTCCATTCCATTCCATTCCATTCCATTCTATTCCATTCCATTCCATTCCATTCCATTGAATTCCATTCCATTCCGTTGAATTCCATTCCATTCCATTCCATTCCATTGAATTCCGTTCCATTCCATTCCATTCCATTCCATTCCATTCCATAGAATTCCATTCCATTCTATTCCATAGAATTCCGTTCCGTTCCATTCCATTCCATTCCATTCCATTCCATTCCATTCCATTCCATTCCATTCCATTGAATTCCATTCCATTCCATTCCATTCCATTCCATTGAATTCCATTCTGTTCCATTCCATTCCTTTGAATTCCGTTCCATTCCATTCCATTCCATTCCTTTCCGTTCCGTTCCGTTACGTTCCGTTCCGTTGCGTTCAGCTCCGTTCTACTCGGGTTGATTCCATTCTATTCCATTCCATTCCATTCGATCCCATTCGATTCCATTCGATTCCATTCGATTCCATTCGATTCCACTCCATTCCATTCCATAGAATTCCATTCCATTCCATTCCATTTGAATTCCATTCCATTCCATTCCATTCCATTCCATTCCATTCCATTCCATTCCATTCCATTCCATTCCATTCCATTCTACTCGGGTTTGCATTCTATTCCATTCGATTCCATTCGAATCCATTCGATTCCATTCGATTCCATTCCATTCCATTCCATTCCATTCCATTCCATTCCATTCCATTCCATTCCATTGAATTCCATTCCATTCCATTCCATTCCATTCCATTCCATTGAATTCCATTCCATTCCATTCCATTCCATTCCAATCCATTCCATTCCATTCCATTGAATTCCATTCCATTCCATTCCATTCCATTCCATTCCATTGAATTCCATTCCATTCCATTCCATAGAATTCCATTCCATTCCATTCCATTCCATTGAATTCCATTCCATTCCATTCCATTCCATTCCATTCCATTCCATTCCATTCCATTCTACAGGTGTCCATTCCATTCCATTCCATTCCATTCCATTCCATTCCATTCCATTCCATTCCACTCCACACCACTCCAGTCCACTCTATTCCACTCCACTCCACTCCGGTACATTCCATTCCATTCCATTCCATTCCATTCCATTCCATTCCATTCCGTGCTTCTCAGGTACATTCCGTTCCGTTCCATTCCATTCCATTCCATTCCATTCCGTTCCAGTGCACTCTACTCCACTCCACTCCACTCCACTCCGGTACATTCCATTCCATTCCATTCCATTCCATTCCATTCCATTTCCATTCCCATTCCATTTCCATTCCCGTTCCATTTCCATTCCCGTTTCTTTTCCATTCCCGTTCCATTTCCATTCCCGTTCCATTACCATTCCCGTTCCATTTCCATTCCCGATCCATTTCCATTCCCGTTCCTTTTCCATTCCCGTTCCATTTCCATTCCTGTTCCGTTACCATTCCCGTTCCATTTCCGTTCCCGTTCCGTTTCCGTTCCCGTTCCATTTCCGTTCTCGTTCCGTTTCCGTTCCCGTTCCATTTCCATTCCCGTTTCAATTGCGTTCCCGTTCCATTTCCATTCCCGTTCCATTTCCATTCCCTTTCCATTTCCATTTCATTCCTTTCCGTTCTGCTCGGGTACATTCCATTCCATTCCATTGCATTCCATTCCGTTCTGCTCCTGTACATTCCATTCCATTCCATTCCGTTCCATTCCGTTCAACTCGGGTAGATTCCATTCCATTCCATTCCATTCCATTCCATTCCATTCCATTCCATTCCATTCTACTGGTGTCCATTCCATTCCATTCCATTCCATTCCATTCCATTGCATTCCATTCCATTCCATTCCATTCCATTCCGTTCCGTTCTACTCGGTTACATTCCATTCAATTCCATTCCATTCCGTTCTACTCGGGTAGATTCCATTCCATTCCATTCCATTCCTTTCCATTCCATTGCATTCCATTGCATTGCATTGCACTCAATTCCATTCCATTCCATTCCATTCCATTCCATTCCATTCCATTCCATTCCATTCCATTCCATTCCATTCCGTTCCGTTCAACCCGGTTACATTCCATTCAATTACATTCCATTCCGTTCTACTCGGTTACATTCCATTCCATTCCATTCCATTCCATTCCAATCCATTCCATTTCATTCCATTCCGTTCTACTCGGGTACATTGCATTCCATTCCATTCCATTCCATTCCATTCCATTCCATTCCATTCCATTCCATTCCATTCCATTCCGTTCTACTTTGGTACATTCCATTCCATTCCATTCCATTCCATTCCATTACATTCCATTCCATTCCATTCCATTCCGTTCTACTCGGGTTGATTCCATTCTATTCCATTCCATTCCATTCCATTCCATTCCATTCCATTCGATTCCATTCCATTCCATTCCATGGAATTCCATTCCATTCCATTCCATTCCATGGAATTCCATTCCATTCCATTCCATTCCATTCCATTCCATTCCATTCCATTCCATTCCATTGAATTCCATTCCATTCCGTTGAATTCCATTCCATTCCATTCCATTCCATTGAATTCCGTTCCATTCCATTCCATTCCATTCCATTCCATTCCATAGAATTCCATTCCATTCTATTCCATAGAATTCCGTTCCGTTCCATTCCATTCCATTCCATTCCATTCCATTCCATTCCATTCCATTCCATTGAATTCCATTCCATTCCATTCCATTCCATTCCATTGAATTCCATTCTGTTCCATTCCATTCCTTTGAATTCCGTTCCATTCCATTCCATTCCATTCCTTTCCGTTCCGTTCCGTTCCGTTCCGTTCCGTTGCGTTCCGCTCCGTTCTACTCGGGTTGATTCCATTCTATTCCATTCCATTCCATTCGATCCCATTCGATTCCATTCGATTCCATTCGATTCCATTCGATTCCACTCCATTCCATTCCATAGAATTCCATTCCATTCCATTCCATTTGAATTCCATTCCATTCCATTCCATTCCATTCCATTCCATTCCATTCCATTCCATTCCATTCTACTCGGGTTTGCATTCTATTCCATTCGATTCCATTCGATTCCATTCGATTCCATTCGATTCCATTCGATTCCATTCCATTCCATTCCATTCCATTCCATTCCATTCCATGGAATTCCATTCCATTCCATTCCATTCCATGGAATTCCATTCCATTCCATTCCATTCCATTCCATTCCATTGAATTCCATTCCATTCCATTCCATTCCATTCCAATCCATTCCATTCCATTCCATTCCATTCCATTGAATTCCGTTCCTTTCCATTCCATTCCATTCCGTTACGTTCCGTTCCGTTCCGTTCCGTTGCGTTCCATTCCGTTCCGTTGCGTTCCGTTCCGTTCTACTCGGGTTGATTCCATTCTATTCCATTCCATTCCATTCCATTCCATTCCATTCCATTCCATTGAATTCCGTTCCATTCCATTCCATTCCCTTCCGTTCCGTCCCGTTCCGTTCCGTTCCGTTCCGTTGCGTGCCGTTCCGTTCTACTGAGGTTGATTCCATTCTATTCCATTCCATTCCATTCGATTCCATTCGATTCCAATCGATTCCATTCGATTGCATTCGATTCCATTCGTTGCCATTCCATTCCATTCCATTCCATTCCATTGAATTCCATTCCATTCCATTCCATTCCATTCCAATCCATTCCATTCCATTCCATTCCATTCCATTGAATTCCATTCCGTTCCATTCCATTCCATTCCATTCCATTAAATTCCATTCCATTCCATTCCATTCCTTTCCATTCCTTTGAATTCCATTCCATTCCATTCCATTCCATTCCATTGAATTCCATTCCATTCCATTCCATTGAATTCCATTCCATTCCATTCCATAGAATTCCGTTCAATTCCATTCCATTCCATTCCATTCCATTCCATTCCATTCCATTCCATTCCATAGAATTCCATTCCATTCCATTCCATTCCATTGAATTCCATTCCATTCCATTCCATTCCATTCCATTCCATTCCATTGAATTCCATTCCATTCCATAGAATTCCATTCCATTCCATTCCATTCCATTGAATTCCGTTCCTTTCCATTCCATTCCATTCCGTTCCTTTCCGTTCCGTTCCGTTCCGTTCCGTTGCGTTCCGTTCCGTTCCGTTGCGTTCCGTTCCGTTCTACTCGGGTTGATTCCATTCTATTCCATTCCATTCCATTCCATTCCATTCCATTCCATTCCATTCCATTCCATTCCATTGAATTCCGTTCCATTCCATTCCATTCCCTTCCGTTCCGTCCCGTTCCGTTCCGTTCCGTTCCGTTGCGTGCCGTTCCGTTCTACTCAGGTTGATTCCATTCTATTCCATTCCATTCCATTCGATTCCATTCAATTCCAATCGATTCCATTCGATTGCATTCGATTCCATTCGTTGCCATTCCATTCCATTCCATTGAATTCCATTCCGTTCCATTCCATTCCATTCCATTCCATTGAATTCCATTCCATTCCATTCCATTCCTTTCCATTCCATTGAATTCCATTCCATTCCATTCCATTCCATTCCATTCCATTCCATCGAATTCCGTTCCATTCCATTCCATTCCATTCCATTCCATTCCATTCCATTCCATAGAATTCCATTCCATTCCGTTCCATTCCATTCCATTCCATAGAATTCCATTCCATTCCATTCCATTCCATTCCATTTCATTGATTTCCATTCCATTCCATTCCATTCCATTCCATTCCATTCCATAGAATTCCATTCCATTCCATTCCATTCCATTGAATTCCGTTCCATTCCATTCCATTCCGTTCCGTTCCATTCGGTTCCGTTCCGTTGCGTTCCGTTCCGTTCCGTTGTGTTCCGTTCCGTTCTACTCGGGTTGATTCCATTCTATTCCATTCCATTCCAATCCATTCCATTCCATTCCATTGAATTCCATTCCATTCCATTCCATTCCATTCCATTCCATTCCATGGAATTCCATTCCATTCCATTCCATGGAATTCCGTTCCATTCCATTCCATTCCGTTCCTTTCCATCCCGTTCCGTTCCGTTCCGTTCCGTTGCGTTCCGTTCCGTTCTACTCGGGTTGATTCCATTCTATTCCATTCGATTCCATTCGATTCCATTCGATTCCATTCGATTCCACTCCATTCCATTCCATAGAATTCCATTCCATTCCATTCCATTCCATTGAATTCCATTCCATTCCATTCCATAGAATTCCATTCCATTCCATTCCATTCCATTGAATTCCATTCCATTCCATTCCATTCCATTCCATTCCATTCCATTCCATTCCATTCTACTGGTGTCCATTCCATTCCATTCCATTCCATTCCATTCCATTCCATTCCATTCCTTTCCATTCCATTGCATTCCATTGCATTCCATTCCATTCCATTCCATTCCATTCCACTCCACTCCACTCCACTCCACTCCATTCCACTCCACTCCACTCCGGTACATTCCATTCCATTCCATTCCATTCCATTCCATTCCATTCCATTCCATTCCGTGCTTCTCGGGTACATTCCGTTCCGTTCCATTCCATTCCATTCCATTCCATTCCGTTCCAGTGCACTCTACTCCACTCCACTCCACTCAACTCCACTCCGGTACATTCCATTCCATTCCATTCCATTCCATTCCATTCCATTTCCATTCCCATTCCTTTTCCATTCCCGTTCCATTTCCATTCCCGTTTCTTTTCCATTCCCGTTCCATTTCCATTCCAGTTCCATTACCATTCCCGTTCCATTTCCATTCCCGATCCATTTCCATTCCCGTTCCTTTTCCATTCCCGTTCCATTTCCATTCCCGTTCCGTTACCATTCCCGTTCCATTTCCGTTCCCGTTCCGTTTCCGTTCCCACTCCATTTCCGTTCTCGTTCCGTTTCCGTTCCCGTTCCATTTCCATTCCCGTTCCATTTCCGTTCCCGTTCCATTTCCATTCCCGTTCCATTTCCGTTCCCGTTCCATTTCCATTCCCGTTCTATTTCCATTCCCTTTCCATTTCCATTTCATTCCATTCCATTCTACTGGTGTCCATTCCATTCCATTCCATTCCATTCCATTCCATTCCATTGCATTCCATTCCATTCCATTCCATTCCGTTCCGTTCTACTCGATTACATTCCATTCAATTCCATTCCATTCCGTTCTACTCGGGTAGATTCCATTCCATTCCATTCCATTCCTTTCCATTCCATTGCATTCCATTGCATTGCATTGCACTCAATTCCATTCCATTCCATTCCATTCCATTCCATTCCATTCCATTCCGTTCCGTTCAACTCGGTTACATTCCATTCAATTACATTCCATTCCGTTCTACTCGGTTACATTCCATTCCATTCCATTCCATTCCATTCCAATCCATTCCATTCCATTCCATTCCGTTCTACTCGTGTACATTCCATTCCATTCCATTCCATTCCATTCCATTCCATTCCATTCCATTCCATTCCATTCCATTCCATTCCGTTCTACTTTGGTACATTCCATTCCATTCCATTCCATTCCATTCCATTCCATTCCATTCCATTCCGTTCTACTCAGGTTGATTCCATTCTATTCCATTCCATTCCATTTCATTCCATTCCATTCCATTCCATTCCATTCGATTCCATTCCATTCCATTCCATTGAATTCCATTCCATTCCATTCCATTCCATGGAATTCCATTCCATTCCATTCCATTCCATGGAATTCCATTCCATTCCATTCCATTCCATTCCATTCCATTCCATTCCATTCCATTGAATTCCATTCCGTTCCATTCCATTCCATTGAATTCCATTCCATTCCATTCCATTCCATTCCATTCCATGCCATTCCATTCCATTGAATTCCGTTCCATTCCATTCCATTCCATTCCATTCCATCCCATTCCATTCCATTCCATTCCATTCCGTTCTACTCGGGTTGATTCCATTCTATTCCATTCCATTCCATTCGATCCCATTTGATTCCATTCGATTCCATTCAATTCCATTCCATTCCATTCCATTCCATTCCATTCCATGGAATTCCATTCCATTCCATTCCATTCCATTCCATTCCATTCCATTCCATAGAATTCCATTCCATTCCATTCCATTCCATTGAATTCCGTTCCATTCCATTCCGTTCCGTTCCGTTCCGTTCCGTTCCGTTCCGTTGCGTTCCGTTCCGTTTCGTTGTGTTCCGTTCCGTTCTA
This sequence comes from Gorilla gorilla gorilla, assembly GCF_029281585.2. NCBI lineage: Eukaryota > Metazoa > Chordata > Mammalia > Primates > Hominidae > Gorilla > Gorilla gorilla. The sequence continues at coordinate 53,664,630 of NC_073242.2, forward strand.
CTCGGGTTAATTCCATTCTATTCCATTCCATTCCAATCCATTCCATTCCATTCCATCGAATTCCATTCCATTCCATTCCATTCCATTCCATTCCATGGAATTCCGTTCCATTCCATTCCATTCCGTTCCGTTCCGTCCCGTTCCGTTCCGTTCCGTTCCGTTGCGTTCCGCTCCGTTCTACTCGGGTTGATTCCATTCTATTCCATTCCATTCCATTCGATTCCATTCAATTCCATTCGATTCCACTCCATTCCATTCCATAGAATTCCATTCCATTCCATTCCATTCCATTGAATTCCATTCCATTCCATTCCATTCCATTGAATTCCATTCCATTCCATTCCATTCCATTGAATTCCATTCCATTCCATTCCATTCCATTGAATTCCATTCCATTCCATTCCATTCCATTCCATTCTACTGTTGTCCATTCCATTCCATTCCATTCCATTCCATTCCATTCCATTCCATTCCATTCCATTCCTTTCCATTCCATTGCATTCCATTGCATTCCATTCCATTCCATTCCATTCCATTCCATTCCATTCCATTCCATTCCATTCCACTCCACACCACTCCAGTCCACTCCATTCCACTCCACTCCACTCCGGTACATTCCATTCCATTCCATTCCATTCCATTCCATTCCATTCCGTGCTTCTCAGGTACATTCCGTTCCGTTCCATTCCATTCCATTCCATACCATTCCGTTCCAGTGCACTCTACTCCACTCCACTCCACTCCACTCCGGTACATTCCATTCCATTCCATTCCATTCCATTCCATTCCATTTCCATTCCCATTCCATTTCCATTCCCGTTCCATTTCCATTCCCGTTTCTTTTCCATTCCCGTTCCATTTCCATTCCCGTTCCATTACCATTCCCGTTCCATTTCCATTCCCGATCCATTTCCATTCCCGTTCCTTTTCCATTCCCGTTCCATTTCCATTCCTGTTCCGTTACCATTCCCGTTCCATTTCCGTTCCCGTTCCGTTTCCGTTCCCGTTCCATTTCCATTCCCGTTTCAATTGCGTTCCCGTTCCATTTCCATTCCCGTTCCATTTCCATTCCCTTTCCATTTCCATTTCATTCCTTTCCGTTCTGCTCGGGTACATTCCATTCCATTCCATTGCATTCCATTCCGTTCTGCTCCTGTACATTCCATTCCATTCCATTCCGTTCCATTCCGTTCTACTCGGGTAGATTCCATTCCATTCCATTCCATTCCATTCCATTCCATTCCATTCCATTCCATTCTACTGGTGTCCATTCCATTCCATTCCATTCCATTCCATTCCATTCCATTGCATTCCATTCCATTCCTTTCCATTCCATTGCATTCCATTGCATTGAATTGCACTCAATTCCATTCCATTCCATTCCATTCCATTCCATTCCATTCCGTTCCGTTCAACTCGGTTACATTCCATTCAATTACATTCCATTCCGTTCTACTCGGTTACATTCCATTCCATTCCATTCCATTCCATTCCAATCCATTCCATTCCATTAAATTCCGTTCTACTCGGGTACATTCCATTCCATTCCATTCCATTCCATTCCATTCCATTCCATTCCATTCCGTTCTACTTTGGTACATTCCATTCCATTCCATTCCATTCCATTCCATTCCATTACATTCCATTCCATTCCATTCCGTTCTACTCGGGTTGATTCCATTCTATTCCATTCCATTCCATTCCATTCCATTCCATTCCATTCCAATCGATTCCATTCCATTCCATTCCATGGAATTCCATTCCATTCCATTCCATTCCATGGAATTCCATTCCATTCCATTCCATTCCATTCCATTCCATTCCATTCCATTGAATTCCATTCCATTCCATTCCATTCCATTCCATTGAATTCCATTCCGTTCCATTCCAATCCATTGAATTCCATTCCATTCCATTCCATTCCATTCCATTCCATTCCATTCCATTCCATTCCATTCCATTGAATTCCATTCCATTCCATTCCATTCCATTCCATTCCATTCCATTCCATTCCATTCCATTCCGTTCTACTCGGGTTGATTCCATTCTATTCCATTCCATTCCATTCGATCCCATTTGATTCCATTCGATTCCATTCAATTCCATTCGATTCCATTCCATTCCACTCCATTCCATTCCATTGAATTCCATTCCATTCCATTCCATTCCATTCCATTCCATTCCATTCCATTCCATTCCATTCCATTGAATTCCATTCCATTCCATTCCATTCCATTCCATTGAATTCCATTCCATTCCATTCCATTCAATTGAATTCCGTTCCATTCCATTCCATTCCGTTCCGTTCCGTCCCGTTCCGTTCCGTTCCGTTCCGTTGCGTTCCGTTCCTCTCTACTCGGGTTGATTAAATTCTATTCCATTCCATTCTATTCGATTCCATTCGATTCCAATCGATTCCATTCGATTCCATTCGATTCCATTGAATTCCATTCCATTCCATTCCATTCCATTGAATTCCGTTGCATTATATTCCATTCCGTTCCGTTCCGTCCCGTTCCGTTCCGTTCCGTTCCGTTGCGTGCCGTTCCGTTCTACTCGGGTTGATTCCATTCCATTCCATTCCATTCCATTCCATTCCATTCCATTCCATTCCATTGAATTCCATTCCATTCCATTCCATTCCATTCCATTCCATTCCATTCCGTTCTACTCGGGTTGATTCCATTCTATGCCATTCCATTCCATTCGATCTCATTCGATTCCATTCGATTCCATTCGATTCCACTCCATTCCATTCCATTGAATTCCATTCCATTCCATTCCATTCCATTGCATTCCTTTGAATTCCATTCCATTCCATTCCATTCCATTCCATTCCATCCCATTCCATTCCATTCCATTCCATTCCATTCCATTCCATTGAATTCCATTCCATTCCATTGAATTCCATTCCATTCCATTCCATTCCATTGAATTCCGTTCCATTCCATTCCATTCCATTCCATTGAATTCCATTCCATTCCTTTCCATAGAATTCCGTTCCATTCCATTCCATTCCATTCCATTCCATTCCATTGAATTCCATTCCATTCCATTCCATTCCTTTCCATTGAATTCCATTCTGTTCCATTCCATTCCTTTGAATTCCGTTCCATTCCATTCCATTCCAATCCTTTCCGTTCCGTTCCGTTCCGTTCCGTTCCGTTGCGTTCCGCTCCGTTCTACTCGGGTTGATTCCATTCTATTCCATTCCATTCCATTCGATCCCATTCGATTCCATTCGATTCCATTCGATTCCATTCGATTCCACTCCATTCCATTCCATAGAATTCCATTCCATTCCATTCCATTTGAATTCCATTCCATTCCATTCCATTCCATTCTATTCCATTCCATCCCATTCCATTCCATTCCATTCCATTCTACTCGGGTTGATTGCATTCGATTCCATTCGATTCCATTCGATTCCATTCGATTCCATTCGATTCCATTCGATTCCATTCGATTCCATTCCATTCCATTCCATTCCATTCCATTCCATTCCATTCCATTGAATTCCATTCCATTCCATTCCATGGAATTCCATTCCATTCCATTCCATTCCATGGAATTCCATTCCATTCCATTCCATTCCATTCCATTCCATTCCATTCCATTCCATTCCATTCCATTCCATTGAATTCCATTCCATTCCATAGAATTCCATTCCATTCCATTCCATTCCATTGAATTCCGTTCCTTTCCATTCCATTCCATTCCGTTCCGTTCCGTTCCGTTCCGTTGCGTTCCGTTCCGTTCAACTAGGGTTGATTCCATTCTATTCAATTCCATTCCATTCCATTCTACACGGGTTGATCATTCCATTCCGTTCCGTTCCGTTCCGTTCCGTACCGTTCTACTCGGGTTGATTCCATTCTATTCCATTCCATTCCATTCGATTCCATTCGACTCCATTCCATTCCATTCCATTCCATTCCATTCCATTCCATTCCATTGCATTCCATTCCGCTCCATTCCATTCCATTCCATTCCATTCCATTACATTCCATTCCGTTCCGTTCCGTTCCGTTCCGTTCCGTTGCGTTCCATTCCGTTCTACTCGGGTTGATTCCATTCTATTCCATTCCATTCCATTTGACTCCATTCGATTCCATTCCATTCCATTGCATTGAATTCCATTCCATTCCATTCCATTCCATTCCATTCCATTCCACTCCATTGAATTCCATTCCATTCCATTCCATTCCATTCCATTCCATTCCATTCCACTCCATTCCATTCCACTCCACTGCACTCCACTCCACTCCACTCCACTCCATTCCACTCCCTTCCATTCCATAAAATTGAATTCCATTCCATTCCATTCCATTCCATTCCATTCCATTCCATTCCATTCCACTCCACTCCACTCCACTCCACTCCACTCCACTCCACTCCACTCCATTCCATTCCCTTCCATTCCATTCAATTGAATTGCATTGAATTCCATTCCATTCCATTCCATAACATTTCATTCCATTCCATTCCATTCCATTCCATTCCATTCCATTCCATTCCATTCCATTCCGTTCTACTCGGGTTGATTCCATTCTATTCCATTCCATTCCATTCGATTCCATTCGATTCCATTCCATTCCATTCGATTCCATTCGTTTCCATTCCATTCCATTCCATTCTATTCCATTGAATTCCATTCCATTCCATTCCATTCCATTCCATTCCATTGCATTCCATTCCATTCCATTGAATTCCATTGAATTCCATTCCATTGAATTCCATTCCATTCCATTCCATTCCATTCCATTCCATTGAATTCCATTCCATTCCATTCCATTCCTTTCCATTCCATTGAATTCCATTCCATTCCATTCCATTCCATGGAATTCCGTTCCATTCCATTCCATTCCGTTCCGTTCCGTCCCGTTCCGTTCCGTTCCGTTCCGTTGCGTTCCGTTCCGTTCTACTCGGGTTGATTCCATTCTATTCCATTCCATTCCATTCGATTCCATTCGATTCCATTCGATTCCACTCCATTCCATTCCATAGAATTCCATACCATTCCATTCCATTCCATTGAATTCCATTCCATTCCATTCCATTGAATTCCTTTCCATTCCATTCCATTCCATTGAATTCCATTCCATTCCATTCCATTCCATTCCATTCCATTCCATTCCATTCTACTGGTGTCCATTCCATTCCATTCCATTCCATTCCATTCCATTCCATTCCATTCCATTCCAATCCATTCCATTCCATTCCATAGAATTCCATTCCATTCCATTGCATTCCATTCCATTCCATTCCATTGAATTCCATTCCATTCCATTCCATAGAATTCCATTCCATTCCATTCCATTCCATTGAATTCCATTCCATTCCATTCCATTCCATTCCATTCCATTCCATTCCATTCTACTGGTGTCCATTCCATTCCATTCCATTCCATTCCATTCCATTCCATTCCATTCCATTCCATTCCATTCCATTCCTTTCCATTCCATTGCATTCCACTGCATTCCATTCCATTCCATTCCATTCCATTCCACTCCACTCCACTCCACTCCACTCCATTCCACTCCACTCCACTCCGGTACATTCCATTCCATTCCATTCCATTCCATTCCATTCCGTGCTTCTCAGGTACATTCCGTTCCGTTCCATTCCATTCCATTCCATTCCATTCCATTCCATTCCGTTCCAGTGCACTCTACTCCACTCCACTCCACTCCACTCCACTCCGGTACATTCCATTCCATTCCATTCCATTCCATTCCATTCCATTTCCATTCCCATTCCATTTCCATTCCCGTTCCATTTCCATTCCCGTTTCTTTTCCATTCCCGTTCCATTTCCATTCCAGTTCCATTACCATTCCCGTTCCATTTCCATTCCCGATCCATTTCCATTCCCGTTCCATTTCCATTCCCGTTCCATTTCCATTCTCGTTCCGTTACCATTCCCGTTCCATTTCCGTTCCCGTTCCGTTTCCGTTCCCGTTCCATTTCCGTTCTCGTTCCGTTTCCGTTCCCGTTCCATTTCCATTCCCGTTCCATTTCCGTTCCCGTACCATTTCCATTCCCGTTCCATTTCCATTCCCTTTCCATTTCCATTTCATTCCATTCCGTTCTGCTCGGGTACATTCCATTCCATTCCATTGCATTCCATTCCGTTCTGCTCCTGTCCATTCCATTCCATTCCATTCCGTTCCATTCCGTTCTACTCGGGTAGATTCCATTCCATTCCATTCCATTCCATTCCATTCCATTCCATTCCATTCTACTGGTGTCCATTCCATTCCATTCCATTCCATTCCATTCCATTCCATTCCATTGCATTCCATTCCATTCCATTCCATTCCGTTCCGTTCTACTCGATTACATTCCATTCAATTCCATTCCATTCCGTTCTACTCGGGTAGATTCCATTCCATTCCATTCCATTCCTTTCCATTCCATTGCATTCCATTGCATTGCATTGCACTCAATTCCATTCCATTCCATTCCATTCCATTCCGTTCCATTCCATTCCGTTCCGTTCAACTCGGTTACATTCCATTCAATTACATTCCATTCCGTTCTACTCGGTTACATTCCATTCCATTCCATTCCATTCCATTCCAATCCATTCCATTCCATTCCATTCCGTTCTACTCGTGTACATTCCATTCCATTCCATTCCATTCCATTCCATTCCATTCCATTCCATTCCGTTCTACTCGGGTTGATTCCATTCTATTCCATTCCATTCCATTCCATTCCATTCCATTCCATTCGATTCCATTCCATTCCATTCCATGGAATTCCATTCCATTCCATTCCATTCCATTGAATTCCATTCCATTCCATTCCATTCCATTCCATTCCATTCCATTGAATTCCATTGAATTCCATTCCATTCCATTCCATTCCATTCCATTCCATTCCATTCCATTCCATTCTACTGGTGTCCATTCCATTCCATTCCATTCCATTCCATTCCATTCCATTCCATTCCTTTCCATTCCATTGCATTCCATTGCATTCCGTTCCATTCCATTCCATTCCATTCCACTCCACTCCACTGCACTCCACTCCATTCCACTCCACTCCACTCCGGTACATTCCATTCCATTCCATTCCATTCCATTCCATTCCGTGCTTCTCAGGTACATTCCGTTCCGTTCCATTCCATTCCATTCCATTCCATTCCATTCCATTCCGTTCCAGTGCACTCTACTCCACTCCACTCCACTCCACTCCACTCCGGTACATTCCATTCCATTCCATTCCATTCCATTCCATTCCATTTCCATTCCCATTCCATTTCCATTCCCGTTCCATTTCCATTCCCGTTTCTTTTCCATTCCCGTTCCATTTCCATTCCAGTTCCATTACCATTCCCGTTCCATTTCCATTCCCGATCCATTTCCATTCCCGTTCCATTTCCATTCCCGTTCCATTTCCATTCCCGTTCCGTTACCATTCCCGTTCCATTTCCGTTCCCGTTCCGTTTCCGTTCCCGTTCCATTTCCGTTCTCGTTCCGTTTCCGTTCCCGTTCCATTTCCATTCCCGTTCCATTTCCGTTCCCGTTCCATTTCCATTCCCGTTCCATTTCCATTAACTTTCCATTTCCATTTCATTCCATTCCGTTCTGCTCGGGTACATTCCATTCCATTCCATTGCATTCCATTCCGTTCTGCTCCTGTCCATTCCATTCCATTCCATTCCGTTCCATTCCGTTCTACTCGGGTAGATTCCATTCCATTCCATTCCATTCCATTCCATTCCATTCCATTCCATTCTACTGGTGTCCATTCCATTCCATTCCATTCCATTCCATTCCATTCCATTCCATTCCATTCCATTGCATTCCATTCCATTCCATTCCATTCCGTTCCGTTCTACTCGATTACATTCCATTCAATTCCATTCCATTCCGTTCTACTCGGGTAGATTCCATTCCATTCCATTCCATTCCTTTCCATTCCATTGCATTCCATTGCATTGCATTGCACTCAATTCCATTCCATTCCATTCCATTCCATTCCATTCCATTCCATTCCATTCCATTCCGTTCCGTTCAACTCGGTTACATTCCATTCAATTACATTCCATTCCGTTATACTCGGTTACATTCCATTCCATTCCATTCCATTCCATTCCAATCCATTCCATTCCATTACATTCCGTTCTACTCGTGTACATTCCATTCCATTCCATTCCATTCCATTCCATTCCATTCCATTCCATTCCATTCCATTCCGTTCTACTTTGGTACATTCCATTCCATTCCATTCCATTCCATTCCATTCCATTCCATTCCATTCCATTCCATTCCATTCCGTTCTACTCAGGTTGATTCCATTCTATTCCATTCCATTCCATTTCATTCCATTCCATTCCATTCCATTCCATTCCATTCCAATCCATTCCATTCCATTGAATTCCATTCCATTCCATTCCATTCCATGGAATTCCATTCCATTCCATTCCATTCCATGGAATTCCATTCCATTCCATTCCATTCCATGGAATTCCATTCCATTCCATTCCATTCCATGGAATTCCATTCCATTCCATTCCATTCCATTCCATTCCATTCCATTCCATTCCATTGAATTCCATTCCGTTCCATTCCATTCCATTGAATTCCATTCCATTCCATTCCATTCCATTCCATTTCATTCCGTTCTACTCGGGTTGATTCCATTCTATTCCATTCCATTCCATTCGATCCCATTTGATTCCATTCGATTCCATTCAATTCCATTCGATTCCATTCCATTCCACTCCATTCCATTCCATTGAATTCCATTCCATTCCATTCCATTCCATTCCATTCCATGGAATTCCATTCCATTCCATTCCATTCCATTCCATTCCATAGAATTAAATTCCATTCCATTCCATTCCATTCCATTCCATTGAATTCCGTTCCATTCCATTCCATTCCGTTCCGTTCCGTTCCGTTCCGTTCCGTTCCGTTCCGTTGCGTTCCGTTCCGTTCCGTTGTGTTCCGTTCCGTTCTACTCGGGTTGATTCCATTCTATTCCATTCCATTCCAATCCATTCCATTCCATTCCATCGAATTCCATTCCATTCCATTCCATTCCATTCCATTGAATTCCATTCCATTCCATTCCATTCCATGGAATTCCGTTCCATTCCATTCCATTCCGTTCGGTTCCGTCCCGTTCCGTTCCGTTCCGTTCCGTTGCGTTCCGCTCCGTTCTACTCGGGTTGATTCCATTCTATTCCATTCCATTCCATTCGATTCCATTCGATTCCATTCGATTCCACTCCATTCCATTCCATAGAATTCCATTCCTTTCCATTCCATTCCATGGAATTCCATTCCATTCCATTCCATGGAATTCCATTCCATTCCATTCCATGGAATTCCATTCCATTCCATTCCATTCCATTGAATTCCATTCCATTCCATTCCATTCCATTCCATTCCATTCCATTCCATTCCATTCCATTCCATTCCATTCCATTCCTTTCCATTCCATTGCATTCCATTGCATTCCATTCCATTCCATTCCATTCCATTCCATTCCATTCCATTCCATTCCATTCCATTCCACTCCACACCACTCCAGTCCACTCCATTCCACTCCACTCCACTCCGGTACATTCCATTCCATTCCATTCCATTCCATTCCATTCCATTCCGTGCTTCTCAGGTACATTCCGTTCCGTTCCATTCCATTCCATTCCATTCCGTTCCAGTGCACTCTACTCCACTCCACTCCACTCCACTCCGGTACATTCCATTCCATTCCATTCCATTCCATTCCATTCCATTCCATTTCCATTCCCATTCCATTTCCATTCCCGTTCCATTTCCATTCCCGTTTCTTTTCCATTCCCGTTCCATTTCCATTCCCGTTCCATTACCATTCCCGTTCCATTTCCATTCCCGATCCATTTCCATTCCCGTTCCTTTTCCATTCCCGTTCCATTTCCATTCCTGTTCCGTTACCATTCCCGTTCCATTTCCGTTCCCGTTCCGTTTCCGTTCCCGTTCCATTTCCGTTCTCGTTCCGTTTCCGTTCCCGTTCCATTTCCATTCCCGTTTCAATTGCGTTCCCGTTCCATTTCCATTCCCGTTCCATTTCCATTCCCTTTCCATTTCCATTTCATTCCTTTCCGTTCTGCTCGGGTACATTCCATTCCATTCCATTGCATTCCATTCCGTTCTGCTCCTGTACATTTCATTCCATTCCATTCCGTTCCATTCCGTTCTACTCGGGTAGATTCCATTCCATTCCATTCCATTCCATTCCATTCCATTCCATTCCATTCCATTCCATTCCATTCCATTCCATTCCATTCTACTGGTGTCCATTCCATTCCATTCCATTCCATTCCATTCCATTCCATTCCATTCCATTCTATTGCATTCCATTCCATTCCATTCCATTCCATTCCGTTCCGTTCTACTCGGTTACATTCCATTCAATTCCATTCCATTCCGTTCTACTCGGGTAGATTCCATTCCATTCCATTCCATTCCTTTCCATTCCATTGCATTCCATTGCATTGCATTGCACTCAATTCCATTCCATTCCATTCCATTCCATTCCATTCCATTCCATTCCATTCCGTTCCGTTCAACTCGGTTACATTCCATTCAATTACATTCCATTCCGTTCTACTCGGTTACATTCCATTCCATTCCATTCCATTCCATTCCAATCCATTCCATTCCATTACATTCCGTTCTACTCGTGTACATTCCATTCCATTCCATTCCATTCCATTCCATTCCATTCCATTCCATTCCGTTCTACTTTGGTACATTCCATTCCATTCCATTCCATTCCATTCCATTCCATTCCATTCCATTCCATTCCGTTCTACTCAGGTTGATTCCATTCTATTCCATTCCATTCCATTTCATTCCATTCCATTCCATTCCATTCCATTCCATTCCAATCCATTCCATTCCATTGAATTCCATTCCATTCCATTCCATTCCATGGAATTCCATTCCATTCCATTCCATTCCATGGAATTCCATTCCATTCCATTCCGTTCTACTTTGGTACATTCCATTCCATTCCATTCCATTCCATTCCATTCCATTCCATTCCATTCCATTCCGTTCTACTCGGGTTGATTCCATTCTATTCCATTCCATTCCATTCCATTCCATTCCATTCCATTCGATTCCATTCCATTCCATTCCATGGAATTCCATTCCATTCCATTCCATTCCATTGAATTCCATTCCATTCCATTCCATTCCATTCCATTCTATTCCATTCCATTCCATTCCATTCCATTGAATTCCATTCCATTCCGTTGAATTCCATTCCATTCCATTCCATTCCATTGAATTCCGTTCCATTCCATTCCATTCCATTCCATTCCATTCCATAGAATTCCATTCCATTCTATTCCATAGAATTCCGTTCCGTTCCATTCCATTCCATTCCATTCCATTCCATTCCATTCCATTCCATTCCATTCCATTGAATTCCATTCCATTCCATTCCATTCCATTCCATTGAATTCCATTCTGTTCCATTCCATTCCTTTGAATTCCGTTCCATTCCATTCCATTCCATTCCTTTCCGTTCCGTTCCGTTACGTTCCGTTCCGTTGCGTTCAGCTCCGTTCTACTCGGGTTGATTCCATTCTATTCCATTCCATTCCATTCGATCCCATTCGATTCCATTCGATTCCATTCGATTCCATTCGATTCCACTCCATTCCATTCCATAGAATTCCATTCCATTCCATTCCATTTGAATTCCATTCCATTCCATTCCATTCCATTCCATTCCATTCCATTCCATTCCATTCCATTCCATTCCATTCCATTCTACTCGGGTTTGCATTCTATTCCATTCGATTCCATTCGAATCCATTCGATTCCATTCGATTCCATTCCATTCCATTCCATTCCATTCCATTCCATTCCATTCCATTCCATTCCATTGAATTCCATTCCATTCCATTCCATTCCATTCCATTCCATTGAATTCCATTCCATTCCATTCCATTCCATTCCAATCCATTCCATTCCATTCCATTGAATTCCATTCCATTCCATTCCATTCCATTCCATTCCATTGAATTCCATTCCATTCCATTCCATAGAATTCCATTCCATTCCATTCCATTCCATTGAATTCCATTCCATTCCATTCCATTCCATTCCATTCCATTCCATTCCATTCCATTCTACAGGTGTCCATTCCATTCCATTCCATTCCATTCCATTCCATTCCATTCCATTCCATTCCACTCCACACCACTCCAGTCCACTCTATTCCACTCCACTCCACTCCGGTACATTCCATTCCATTCCATTCCATTCCATTCCATTCCATTCCATTCCGTGCTTCTCAGGTACATTCCGTTCCGTTCCATTCCATTCCATTCCATTCCATTCCGTTCCAGTGCACTCTACTCCACTCCACTCCACTCCACTCCGGTACATTCCATTCCATTCCATTCCATTCCATTCCATTCCATTTCCATTCCCATTCCATTTCCATTCCCGTTCCATTTCCATTCCCGTTTCTTTTCCATTCCCGTTCCATTTCCATTCCCGTTCCATTACCATTCCCGTTCCATTTCCATTCCCGATCCATTTCCATTCCCGTTCCTTTTCCATTCCCGTTCCATTTCCATTCCTGTTCCGTTACCATTCCCGTTCCATTTCCGTTCCCGTTCCGTTTCCGTTCCCGTTCCATTTCCGTTCTCGTTCCGTTTCCGTTCCCGTTCCATTTCCATTCCCGTTTCAATTGCGTTCCCGTTCCATTTCCATTCCCGTTCCATTTCCATTCCCTTTCCATTTCCATTTCATTCCTTTCCGTTCTGCTCGGGTACATTCCATTCCATTCCATTGCATTCCATTCCGTTCTGCTCCTGTACATTCCATTCCATTCCATTCCGTTCCATTCCGTTCAACTCGGGTAGATTCCATTCCATTCCATTCCATTCCATTCCATTCCATTCCATTCCATTCCATTCTACTGGTGTCCATTCCATTCCATTCCATTCCATTCCATTCCATTGCATTCCATTCCATTCCATTCCATTCCATTCCGTTCCGTTCTACTCGGTTACATTCCATTCAATTCCATTCCATTCCGTTCTACTCGGGTAGATTCCATTCCATTCCATTCCATTCCTTTCCATTCCATTGCATTCCATTGCATTGCATTGCACTCAATTCCATTCCATTCCATTCCATTCCATTCCATTCCATTCCATTCCATTCCATTCCATTCCATTCCATTCCGTTCCGTTCAACCCGGTTACATTCCATTCAATTACATTCCATTCCGTTCTACTCGGTTACATTCCATTCCATTCCATTCCATTCCATTCCAATCCATTCCATTTCATTCCATTCCGTTCTACTCGGGTACATTGCATTCCATTCCATTCCATTCCATTCCATTCCATTCCATTCCATTCCATTCCATTCCATTCCATTCCGTTCTACTTTGGTACATTCCATTCCATTCCATTCCATTCCATTCCATTACATTCCATTCCATTCCATTCCATTCCGTTCTACTCGGGTTGATTCCATTCTATTCCATTCCATTCCATTCCATTCCATTCCATTCCATTCGATTCCATTCCATTCCATTCCATGGAATTCCATTCCATTCCATTCCATTCCATGGAATTCCATTCCATTCCATTCCATTCCATTCCATTCCATTCCATTCCATTCCATTCCATTGAATTCCATTCCATTCCGTTGAATTCCATTCCATTCCATTCCATTCCATTGAATTCCGTTCCATTCCATTCCATTCCATTCCATTCCATTCCATAGAATTCCATTCCATTCTATTCCATAGAATTCCGTTCCGTTCCATTCCATTCCATTCCATTCCATTCCATTCCATTCCATTCCATTCCATTGAATTCCATTCCATTCCATTCCATTCCATTCCATTGAATTCCATTCTGTTCCATTCCATTCCTTTGAATTCCGTTCCATTCCATTCCATTCCATTCCTTTCCGTTCCGTTCCGTTCCGTTCCGTTCCGTTGCGTTCCGCTCCGTTCTACTCGGGTTGATTCCATTCTATTCCATTCCATTCCATTCGATCCCATTCGATTCCATTCGATTCCATTCGATTCCATTCGATTCCACTCCATTCCATTCCATAGAATTCCATTCCATTCCATTCCATTTGAATTCCATTCCATTCCATTCCATTCCATTCCATTCCATTCCATTCCATTCCATTCCATTCTACTCGGGTTTGCATTCTATTCCATTCGATTCCATTCGATTCCATTCGATTCCATTCGATTCCATTCGATTCCATTCCATTCCATTCCATTCCATTCCATTCCATTCCATGGAATTCCATTCCATTCCATTCCATTCCATGGAATTCCATTCCATTCCATTCCATTCCATTCCATTCCATTGAATTCCATTCCATTCCATTCCATTCCATTCCAATCCATTCCATTCCATTCCATTCCATTCCATTGAATTCCGTTCCTTTCCATTCCATTCCATTCCGTTACGTTCCGTTCCGTTCCGTTCCGTTGCGTTCCGTTCCGTTCTACTCGGGTTGATTCCATTCTATTCCATTCCATTCCATTCCATTCCATTCCATTCCATTCCATTGAATTCCGTTCCATTCCATTCCATTCCCTTCCGTTCCGTCCCGTTCCGTTCCGTTCCGTTCCGTTGCGTGCCGTTCCGTTCTACTGAGGTTGATTCCATTCTATTCCATTCCATTCCATTCGATTCCATTCGATTCCAATCGATTCCATTCGATTGCATTCGATTCCATTCGTTGCCATTCCATTCCATTCCATTCCATTCCATTGAATTCCATTCCATTCCATTCCATTCCATTCCAATCCATTCCATTCCATTCCATTCCATTCCATTGAATTCCATTCCGTTCCATTCCATTCCATTCCATTCCATTAAATTCCATTCCATTCCATTCCATTCCTTTCCATTCCTTTGAATTCCATTCCATTCCATTCCATTCCATTCCATTGAATTCCATTCCATTCCATTCCATTGAATTCCATTCCATTCCATTCCATAGAATTCCGTTCAATTCCATTCCATTCCATTCCATTCCATTCCATTCCATTCCATTCCATTCCATAGAATTCCATTCCATTCCATTCCATTCCATTGAATTCCATTCCATTCCATTCCATTCCATTCCATTCCATTCCATTGAATTCCATTCCATTCCATAGAATTCCATTCCATTCCATTCCATTCCATTGAATTCCGTTCCTTTCCATTCCATTCCATTCCGTTCCTTTCCGTTCCGTTCCGTTCCGTTCCGTTGCGTTCCGTTCCGTTCCGTTGCGTTCCGTTCCGTTCTACTCGGGTTGATTCCATTCTATTCCATTCCATTCCATTCCATTCCATTCCATTCCATTCCATTCCATTCCATTCCATTGAATTCCGTTCCATTCCATTCCATTCCCTTCCGTTCCGTCCCGTTCCGTTCCGTTCCGTTCCGTTGCGTGCCGTTCCGTTCTACTCAGGTTGATTCCATTCTATTCCATTCCATTCCATTCGATTCCATTCAATTCCAATCGATTCCATTCGATTGCATTCGATTCCATTCGTTGCCATTCCATTCCATTCCATTGAATTCCATTCCGTTCCATTCCATTCCATTCCATTCCATTGAATTCCATTCCATTCCATTCCATTCCTTTCCATTCCATTGAATTCCATTCCATTCCATTCCATTCCATTCCATTCCATTCCATCGAATTCCGTTCCATTCCATTCCATTCCATTCCATTCCATTCCATTCCATTCCATAGAATTCCATTCCATTCCGTTCCATTCCATTCCATTCCATAGAATTCCATTCCATTCCATTCCATTCCATTCCATTTCATTGATTTCCATTCCATTCCATTCCATTCCATTCCATTCCATTCCATAGAATTCCATTCCATTCCATTCCATTCCATTGAATTCCGTTCCATTCCATTCCATTCCGTTCCGTTCCATTCGGTTCCGTTCCGTTGCGTTCCGTTCCGTTCCGTTGTGTTCCGTTCCGTTCTACTCGGGTTGATTCCATTCTATTCCATTCCATTCCAATCCATTCCATTCCATTCCATTGAATTCCATTCCATTCCATTCCATTCCATTCCATTCCATTCCATGGAATTCCATTCCATTCCATTCCATGGAATTCCGTTCCATTCCATTCCATTCCGTTCCTTTCCATCCCGTTCCGTTCCGTTCCGTTCCGTTGCGTTCCGTTCCGTTCTACTCGGGTTGATTCCATTCTATTCCATTCGATTCCATTCGATTCCATTCGATTCCATTCGATTCCACTCCATTCCATTCCATAGAATTCCATTCCATTCCATTCCATTCCATTGAATTCCATTCCATTCCATTCCATAGAATTCCATTCCATTCCATTCCATTCCATTGAATTCCATTCCATTCCATTCCATTCCATTCCATTCCATTCCATTCCATTCCATTCTACTGGTGTCCATTCCATTCCATTCCATTCCATTCCATTCCATTCCATTCCATTCCTTTCCATTCCATTGCATTCCATTGCATTCCATTCCATTCCATTCCATTCCATTCCACTCCACTCCACTCCACTCCACTCCATTCCACTCCACTCCACTCCGGTACATTCCATTCCATTCCATTCCATTCCATTCCATTCCATTCCATTCCATTCCGTGCTTCTCGGGTACATTCCGTTCCGTTCCATTCCATTCCATTCCATTCCATTCCGTTCCAGTGCACTCTACTCCACTCCACTCCACTCAACTCCACTCCGGTACATTCCATTCCATTCCATTCCATTCCATTCCATTCCATTTCCATTCCCATTCCTTTTCCATTCCCGTTCCATTTCCATTCCCGTTTCTTTTCCATTCCCGTTCCATTTCCATTCCAGTTCCATTACCATTCCCGTTCCATTTCCATTCCCGATCCATTTCCATTCCCGTTCCTTTTCCATTCCCGTTCCATTTCCATTCCCGTTCCGTTACCATTCCCGTTCCATTTCCGTTCCCGTTCCGTTTCCGTTCCCACTCCATTTCCGTTCTCGTTCCGTTTCCGTTCCCGTTCCATTTCCATTCCCGTTCCATTTCCGTTCCCGTTCCATTTCCATTCCCGTTCCATTTCCGTTCCCGTTCCATTTCCATTCCCGTTCTATTTCCATTCCCTTTCCATTTCCATTTCATTCCATTCCATTCTACTGGTGTCCATTCCATTCCATTCCATTCCATTCCATTCCATTCCATTGCATTCCATTCCATTCCATTCCATTCCGTTCCGTTCTACTCGATTACATTCCATTCAATTCCATTCCATTCCGTTCTACTCGGGTAGATTCCATTCCATTCCATTCCATTCCTTTCCATTCCATTGCATTCCATTGCATTGCATTGCACTCAATTCCATTCCATTCCATTCCATTCCATTCCATTCCATTCCATTCCGTTCCGTTCAACTCGGTTACATTCCATTCAATTACATTCCATTCCGTTCTACTCGGTTACATTCCATTCCATTCCATTCCATTCCATTCCAATCCATTCCATTCCATTCCATTCCGTTCTACTCGTGTACATTCCATTCCATTCCATTCCATTCCATTCCATTCCATTCCATTCCATTCCATTCCATTCCATTCCGTTCTACTTTGGTACATTCCATTCCATTCCATTCCATTCCATTCCATTCCATTCCATTCCATTCCGTTCTACTCAGGTTGATTCCATTCTATTCCATTCCATTCCATTTCATTCCATTCCATTCCATTCCATTCCATTCGATTCCATTCCATTCCATTCCATTGAATTCCATTCCATTCCATTCCATTCCATGGAATTCCATTCCATTCCATTCCATTCCATGGAATTCCATTCCATTCCATTCCATTCCATTCCATTCCATTCCATTCCATTCCATTGAATTCCATTCCGTTCCATTCCATTCCATTGAATTCCATTCCATTCCATTCCATTCCATTCCATTCCATGCCATTCCATTCCATTGAATTCCGTTCCATTCCATTCCATTCCATTCCATTCCATCCCATTCCATTCCATTCCATTCCATTCCGTTCTACTCGGGTTGATTCCATTCTATTCCATTCCATTCCATTCGATCCCATTTGATTCCATTCGATTCCATTCAATTCCATTCCATTCCATTCCATTCCATTCCATTCCATGGAATTCCATTCCATTCCATTCCATTCCATTCCATTCCATTCCATTCCATAGAATTCCATTCCATTCCATTCCATTCCATTGAATTCCGTTCCATTCCATTCCGTTCCGTTCCGTTCCGTTCCGTTCCGTTCCGTTGCGTTCCGTTCCGTTTCGTTGTGTTCCGTTCCGTTCTACTCGGGTTAATTCCATTCTATTCCATTCCATTCCAATCCATTCCATTCCATTCCATCGAATTCCATTCCATTCCATTCCATTCCATTCCATTCCATGGAATTCCGTTCCATTCCATTCCATTCCGTTCCGTTCCGTCCCGTTCCGTTCCGTTCCGTTCCGTTGCGTTCCGCTCCGTTCTACTCGGGTTGATTCCATTCTATTCCATTCCATTCCATTCGATTCCATTCAATTCCATTCGATTCCACTCCATTCCATTCCATAGAATTCCATTCCATTCCATTCCATTCCATTGAATTCCATTCCATTCCATTCCATTCCATTGAATTCCATTCCATTCCATTCCATTCCATTGAATTCCATTCCATTCCATTCCATTCCATTGAATTCCATTCCATTCCATTCCATTCCATTCCATTCTACTGTTGTCCATTCCATTCCATTCCATTCCATTCCATTCCATTCCATTCCATTCCATTCCATTCCTTTCCATTCCATTGCATTCCATTGCATTCCATTCCATTCCATTCCATTCCATTCCATTCCATTCCATTCCATTCCATTCCACTCCACACCACTCCAGTCCACTCCATTCCACTCCACTCCACTCCGGTACATTCCATTCCATTCCATTCCATTCCATTCCATTCCATTCCGTGCTTCTCAGGTACATTCCGTTCCGTTCCATTCCATTCCATTCCATACCATTCCGTTCCAGTGCACTCTACTCCACTCCACTCCACTCCACTCCGGTACATTCCATTCCATTCCATTCCATTCCATTCCATTCCATTTCCATTCCCATTCCATTTCCATTCCCGTTCCATTTCCATTCCCGTTTCTTTTCCATTCCCGTTCCATTTCCATTCCCGTTCCATTACCATTCCCGTTCCATTTCCATTCCCGATCCATTTCCATTCCCGTTCCTTTTCCATTCCCGTTCCATTTCCATTCCTGTTCCGTTACCATTCCCGTTCCATTTCCGTTCCCGTTCCGTTTCCGTTCCCGTTCCATTTCCATTCCCGTTTCAATTGCGTTCCCGTTCCATTTCCATTCCCGTTCCATTTCCATTCCCTTTCCATTTCCATTTCATTCCTTTCCGTTCTGCTCGGGTACATTCCATTCCATTCCATTGCATTCCATTCCGTTCTGCTCCTGTACATTCCATTCCATTCCATTCCGTTCCATTCCGTTCTACTCGGGTAGATTCCATTCCATTCCATTCCATTCCATTCCATTCCATTCCATTCCATTCCATTCTACTGGTGTCCATTCCATTCCATTCCATTCCATTCCATTCCATTCCATTGCATTCCATTCCATTCCTTTCCATTCCATTGCATTCCATTGCATTGAATTGCACTCAATTCCATTCCATTCCATTCCATTCCATTCCATTCCATTCCGTTCCGTTCAACTCGGTTACATTCCATTCAATTACATTCCATTCCGTTCTACTCGGTTACATTCCATTCCATTCCATTCCATTCCATTCCAATCCATTCCATTCCATTAAATTCCGTTCTACTCGGGTACATTCCATTCCATTCCATTCCATTCCATTCCATTCCATTCCATTCCATTCCGTTCTACTTTGGTACATTCCATTCCATTCCATTCCATTCCATTCCATTCCATTACATTCCATTCCATTCCATTCCGTTCTACTCGGGTTGATTCCATTCTATTCCATTCCATTCCATTCCATTCCATTCCATTCCATTCCAATCGATTCCATTCCATTCCATTCCATGGAATTCCATTCCATTCCATTCCATTCCATGGAATTCCATTCCATTCCATTCCATTCCATTCCATTCCATTCCATTCCATTGAATTCCATTCCATTCCATTCCATTCCATTCCATTGAATTCCATTCCGTTCCATTCCAATCCATTGAATTCCATTCCATTCCATTCCATTCCATTCCATTCCATTCCATTCCATTCCATTCCATTCCATTGAATTCCATTCCATTCCATTCCATTCCATTCCATTCCATTCCATTCCATTCCATTCCATTCCGTTCTACTCGGGTTGATTCCATTCTATTCCATTCCATTCCATTCGATCCCATTTGATTCCATTCGATTCCATTCAATTCCATTCGATTCCATTCCATTCCACTCCATTCCATTCCATTGAATTCCATTCCATTCCATTCCATTCCATTCCATTCCATTCCATTCCATTCCATTCCATTCCATTGAATTCCATTCCATTCCATTCCATTCCATTCCATTGAATTCCATTCCATTCCATTCCATTCAATTGAATTCCGTTCCATTCCATTCCATTCCGTTCCGTTCCGTCCCGTTCCGTTCCGTTCCGTTCCGTTGCGTTCCGTTCCTCTCTACTCGGGTTGATTAAATTCTATTCCATTCCATTCTATTCGATTCCATTCGATTCCAATCGATTCCATTCGATTCCATTCGATTCCATTGAATTCCATTCCATTCCATTCCATTCCATTGAATTCCGTTGCATTATATTCCATTCCGTTCCGTTCCGTCCCGTTCCGTTCCGTTCCGTTCCGTTGCGTGCCGTTCCGTTCTACTCGGGTTGATTCCATTCCATTCCATTCCATTCCATTCCATTCCATTCCATTCCATTCCATTGAATTCCATTCCATTCCATTCCATTCCATTCCATTCCATTCCATTCCGTTCTACTCGGGTTGATTCCATTCTATGCCATTCCATTCCATTCGATCTCATTCGATTCCATTCGATTCCATTCGATTCCACTCCATTCCATTCCATTGAATTCCATTCCATTCCATTCCATTCCATTGCATTCCTTTGAATTCCATTCCATTCCATTCCATTCCATTCCATTCCATCCCATTCCATTCCATTCCATTCCATTCCATTCCATTCCATTGAATTCCATTCCATTCCATTGAATTCCATTCCATTCCATTCCATTCCATTGAATTCCGTTCCATTCCATTCCATTCCATTCCATTGAATTCCATTCCATTCCTTTCCATAGAATTCCGTTCCATTCCATTCCATTCCATTCCATTCCATTCCATTGAATTCCATTCCATTCCATTCCATTCCTTTCCATTGAATTCCATTCTGTTCCATTCCATTCCTTTGAATTCCGTTCCATTCCATTCCATTCCAATCCTTTCCGTTCCGTTCCGTTCCGTTCCGTTCCGTTGCGTTCCGCTCCGTTCTACTCGGGTTGATTCCATTCTATTCCATTCCATTCCATTCGATCCCATTCGATTCCATTCGATTCCATTCGATTCCATTCGATTCCACTCCATTCCATTCCATAGAATTCCATTCCATTCCATTCCATTTGAATTCCATTCCATTCCATTCCATTCCATTCTATTCCATTCCATCCCATTCCATTCCATTCCATTCCATTCTACTCGGGTTGATTGCATTCGATTCCATTCGATTCCATTCGATTCCATTCGATTCCATTCGATTCCATTCGATTCCATTCGATTCCATTCCATTCCATTCCATTCCATTCCATTCCATTCCATTCCATTGAATTCCATTCCATTCCATTCCATGGAATTCCATTCCATTCCATTCCATTCCATGGAATTCCATTCCATTCCATTCCATTCCATTCCATTCCATTCCATTCCATTCCATTCCATTCCATTGAATTCCATTCCATTCCATAGAATTCCATTCCATTCCATTCCATTCCATTGAATTCCGTTCCTTTCCATTCCATTCCATTCCGTTCCGTTCCGTTCCGTTCCGTTGCGTTCCGTTCCGTTCAACTAGGGTTGATTCCATTCTATTCAATTCCATTCCATTCCATTCTACACGGGTTGATCATTCCATTCCGTTCCGTTCCGTTCCGTTCCGTACCGTTCTACTCGGGTTGATTCCATTCTATTCCATTCCATTCCATTCGATTCCATTCGACTCCATTCCATTCCATTCCATTCCATTCCATTCCATTCCATTCCATTGCATTCCATTCCGCTCCATTCCATTCCATTCCATTCCATTCCATTACATTCCATTCCGTTCCGTTCCGTTCCGTTCCGTTCCGTTGCGTTCCATTCCGTTCTACTCGGGTTGATTCCATTCTATTCCATTCCATTCCATTTGACTCCATTCGATTCCATTCCATTCCATTGCATTGAATTCCATTCCATTCCATTCCATTCCATTCCATTCCATTCCACTCCATTGAATTCCATTCCATTCCATTCCATTCCATTCCATTCCATTCCATTCCACTCCATTCCATTCCACTCCACTGCACTCCACTCCACTCCACTCCACTCCATTCCACTCCCTTCCATTCCATAAAATTGAATTCCATTCCATTCCATTCCATTCCATTCCATTCCATTCCATTCCATTCCACTCCACTCCACTCCACTCCACTCCACTCCACTCCACTCCACTCCATTCCATTCCCTTCCATTCCATTCAATTGAATTGCATTGAATTCCATTCCATTCCATTCCATAACATTTCATTCCATTCCATTCCATTCCATTCCATTCCATTCCATTCCATTCCATTCCATTCCGTTCTACTCGGGTTGATTCCATTCTATTCCATTCCATTCCATTCGATTCCATTCGATTCCATTCCATTCCATTCGATTCCATTCGTTTCCATTCCATTCCATTCCATTCTATTCCATTGAATTCCATTCCATTCCATTCCATTCCATTCCATTCCATTGCATTCCATTCCATTCCATTGAATTCCATTGAATTCCATTCCATTGAATTCCATTCCATTCCATTCCATTCCATTCCATTCCATTGAATTCCATTCCATTCCATTCCATTCCTTTCCATTCCATTGAATTCCATTCCATTCCATTCCATTCCATGGAATTCCGTTCCATTCCATTCCATTCCGTTCCGTTCCGTCCCGTTCCGTTCCGTTCCGTTCCGTTGCGTTCCGTTCCGTTCTACTCGGGTTGATTCCATTCTATTCCATTCCATTCCATTCGATTCCATTCGATTCCATTCGATTCCACTCCATTCCATTCCATAGAATTCCATACCATTCCATTCCATTCCATTGAATTCCATTCCATTCCATTCCATTGAATTCCTTTCCATTCCATTCCATTCCATTGAATTCCATTCCATTCCATTCCATTCCATTCCATTCCATTCCATTCCATTCTACTGGTGTCCATTCCATTCCATTCCATTCCATTCCATTCCATTCCATTCCATTCCATTCCAATCCATTCCATTCCATTCCATAGAATTCCATTCCATTCCATTGCATTCCATTCCATTCCATTCCATTGAATTCCATTCCATTCCATTCCATAGAATTCCATTCCATTCCATTCCATTCCATTGAATTCCATTCCATTCCATTCCATTCCATTCCATTCCATTCCATTCCATTCTACTGGTGTCCATTCCATTCCATTCCATTCCATTCCATTCCATTCCATTCCATTCCATTCCATTCCATTCCATTCCTTTCCATTCCATTGCATTCCACTGCATTCCATTCCATTCCATTCCATTCCATTCCACTCCACTCCACTCCACTCCACTCCATTCCACTCCACTCCACTCCGGTACATTCCATTCCATTCCATTCCATTCCATTCCATTCCGTGCTTCTCAGGTACATTCCGTTCCGTTCCATTCCATTCCATTCCATTCCATTCCATTCCATTCCGTTCCAGTGCACTCTACTCCACTCCACTCCACTCCACTCCACTCCGGTACATTCCATTCCATTCCATTCCATTCCATTCCATTCCATTTCCATTCCCATTCCATTTCCATTCCCGTTCCATTTCCATTCCCGTTTCTTTTCCATTCCCGTTCCATTTCCATTCCAGTTCCATTACCATTCCCGTTCCATTTCCATTCCCGATCCATTTCCATTCCCGTTCCATTTCCATTCCCGTTCCATTTCCATTCTCGTTCCGTTACCATTCCCGTTCCATTTCCGTTCCCGTTCCGTTTCCGTTCCCGTTCCATTTCCGTTCTCGTTCCGTTTCCGTTCCCGTTCCATTTCCATTCCCGTTCCATTTCCGTTCCCGTACCATTTCCATTCCCGTTCCATTTCCATTCCCTTTCCATTTCCATTTCATTCCATTCCGTTCTGCTCGGGTACATTCCATTCCATTCCATTGCATTCCATTCCGTTCTGCTCCTGTCCATTCCATTCCATTCCATTCCGTTCCATTCCGTTCTACTCGGGTAGATTCCATTCCATTCCATTCCATTCCATTCCATTCCATTCCATTCCATTCTACTGGTGTCCATTCCATTCCATTCCATTCCATTCCATTCCATTCCATTCCATTGCATTCCATTCCATTCCATTCCATTCCGTTCCGTTCTACTCGATTACATTCCATTCAATTCCATTCCATTCCGTTCTACTCGGGTAGATTCCATTCCATTCCATTCCATTCCTTTCCATTCCATTGCATTCCATTGCATTGCATTGCACTCAATTCCATTCCATTCCATTCCATTCCATTCCGTTCCATTCCATTCCGTTCCGTTCAACTCGGTTACATTCCATTCAATTACATTCCATTCCGTTCTACTCGGTTACATTCCATTCCATTCCATTCCATTCCATTCCAATCCATTCCATTCCATTCCATTCCGTTCTACTCGTGTACATTCCATTCCATTCCATTCCATTCCATTCCATTCCATTCCATTCCATTCCATTCCGTTCTACTTTGGTACATTCCATTCCATTCCATTCCATTCCATTCCATTCCATTCCATTCCATTCCATTCCATTCCGTTCTACTCAGGTTGATTCCATTCTATTCCATTCCATTCCATTTCATTCCATTCCATTCCATTCCATTCCATTCGATTCCATTCCATTCCATTCCATTGAATTCCATTCCATTCCATTCCATTCCATGGAATTCCATTCCATTCCATTCCATTCCATGGAATTCCATTCCATTCCATTCCATTCCATTCCATTCCATTCCATTCCATTCCATTGAATTCCATTCCGTTCCATTCCATTCCATTGAATTCCATTCCATTCCATTCCATTCCATTCCATTCCATTCCATTCCATTCCATTGAATTCCGTTCCATTCCATTCCATTCCATTCCATTCCATCCCATTCCATTCCATTCCATTCCATTCCGTTCTACTCGGGTTGATTCCATTCTATTCCATTCCATTCCATTCGATCCCATTTGATTCCATTCGATTCCATTCAATTCCATTCCATTCCATTCCATTCCATTCCATTCCATGGAATTCCATTCCATTCCATTCCATTCCATTCCATTCCATTCCATTCCATAGAATTCCATTCCATTCCATTCCATTCCATTGAATTCCGTTCCATTCCATTCCGTTCCGTTCCGTTCCGTTCCGTTCCGTTCCGTTGCGTTCCGTTCCGTTTCGTTGTGTTCCGTTCCGTTCTACTCGGGTTAATTCCATTCTATTCCATTCCATTCCAATCCATTCCATTCCATTCCATCGAATTCCATTCCATTCCATTCCATTCCATTCCATTCCATGGAATTCCGTTCCATTCCATTCCATTCCGTTCCGTTCCGTCCCGTTCCGTTCCGTTCCGTTCCGTTGCGTTCCGCTCCGTTCTACTCGGGTTGATTCCATTCTATTCCATTCCATTCCATTCGATTCCATTCAATTCCATTCGATTCCACTCCATTCCATTCCATAGAATTCCATTCCATTCCATTCCATTCCATTGAATTCCATTCCATTCCATTCCATTCCATTGAATTCCATTCCATTCCATTCCATTCCATTGAATTCCATTCCATTCCATTCCATTCCATTGAATTCCATTCCATTCCATTCCATTCCATTCCATTCTACTGTTGTCCATTCCATTCCATTCCATTCCATTCCATTCCATTCCATTCCATTCCATTCCATTCCTTTCCATTCCATTGCATTCCATTGCATTCCATTCCATTCCATTCCATTCCATTCCATTCCATTCCGTTCCATTCCACTCCACACCACTCCAGTCCACTCCATTCCACTCCACTCCACTCCGGTACATTCCATTCCATTCCATTCCATTCCATTCCATTCCATTCCGTGCTTCTCAGGTACATTCCGTTCCGTTCCATTCCATTCCATTCCATTCCATTCCGTTCCAGTGCACTCTACTCCACTCCACTCCACTCCACTCCGGTACATTCCATTCCATTCCATTCCATTCCATTCCATTCCATTTCCATTCCCATTCCATTTCCATTCCCGTTCCATTTCCATTCCCGTTTCTTTTCCATTCCCGTTCCATTTCCGTTCCCGTTCCGTTTCCGTTCCTGTTCCATTTCCGTTCTCGTTCCGTTTCCGTTCCCGTTCCATTTCCATTCCCGTTTCAATTGCGTTCCCGTTCCATTTCCATTCCCGTTCCATTTCCATTCCCTTTCCATTTCCATTTCATTCCTTTCCGTTCTGCTCGGGTACATTCCATTCCATTCCATTGCATTCCATTCCGTTCTGCTCCTGTACATTCCATTCCATTCCATTCCGTTCCATTCCGTTCTACTCGGGTAGATTCCATTCCATTCCATTCCATTCCATTCCATTCCATTCCATTCCATTCCATTCCATTCCATTCTACTGGTGTCCATTCCATTCCATTCCATTCCATTCCATTCCATTCCATAGAATTCCATTCCATTCCATTCCATTCCATTCCATTCCATTGAATTCCATTCCATTCCATTCCATTCCATTCCATTCCATTCCATTGAATTCCATTCCATTCCATAGAATTCCATTCCATTCCATTCCATTCCATTGAATTCCGTTCCTTTCCATTCCATTCCATTCCGTTCCTTTCCGTTCCGTTCCGTTCCGTTCCGTTGCGTTCCGTTCCGTTCCGTTGCGTTCCGTTCCGTTCTACTCGGGTTGATTCCATTCTATTCCATTCCATTCTATTCCATTCCATTCCATTCCATTCCATTCCATTCCATTCCATTCCATTGAATTCCGTTCCATTCCATTCCATTCCCTTCCGTTCCGTCCCGTTCCGTTCCGTTCCGTTCCGTTGCGTGCCGTTCCGTTCTACTCAGGTTGATTCCATTCTATTCCATTCCATTCCATTCGATTCCATTCGATTGCATTCGATTCCATTCGTTGCCATTCCATTCCATTCCATTGAATTCCATTCCGTTCCATTCCATTCCATTCCATTCCATTGAATTCCATTCCATTCCATTCCATTCCTTTCCATTCCATTGAATTCCATTCCATTCCATTCCATTCCATTCCATTCCATCGAATTCCGTTCCATTCCATTCCATTCCATTCCATTCCATTCCATAGAATTCCATTCCATTCCGTTCCATTCCTTTCCATTCCATAGAATTCCATTCCATTCCATTCCATTCCATTCCATTTCATTGATTTCCATTCCATTCCATTCCATTCCATTCCATTCCATTCCATTCCATTCCATAGAATTCCATTCCATTCCATTCCATTCCATTGAATTCCGTTCCATTCCATTCCATTCCGTTCCGTTCCATTCCGTTCCGTTCCGTTGCGTTCCGTTCCGTTCGGTTGTGTTCCGTTCCGTTCTACTCGGGTTGATTCCATTCTATTCCATTCCATTCCAATCCATTCCATTCCATTCCATTGAATTCCATTCCATTCCATTCCATTCCATTCCATTCCATTCCATTCCATTCCATGGAATTCCACTCCATTCCATTCCATGGAATTCCGTTCCATTCCATTCCATTCCGTTCCTTTCCATCCCGTTCCGTTCCGTTCCGTTCCGTTGCGTTCCGTTCCGTTCTACTCGGGTTGATTCCATTCTATTCCGTTCCATTCCATTCGATTCCATTCGATTCCATTCGATTCCACTCCATTCCATTCCATAGAATTCCATTCCATTCCATTCCATTCCATTGAATTCCATTCCATTCCATTCCATAGAATTCCATTCCATTCCATTCCATTCCATTGAATTCCATTCCATTCCATTCCATTCCATTCCATTCCATTCCATTCCATTCCATTCTACTGGTGTCCATTCCATTCCATTCCATTCCATTCCATTCCATTCCATTCCATTCCATTCCATTCCTTTCCATTCCATTGCATTCCATTGCATTCCATTCCATTCCATTCCATTCCATTCCATTCCACTCCACTCCACTCCACTCCACTCCATTCCACTCCACTCCACTCCGGTACATTCCATTCCATTCCATTCCATTCCATTCCATTCCATTCCATTCCGTGCTTCTCGGGTACATTCCGTTCCGTTCCATTCCATTCCATTCCATTCCATTCCGTTCCAGTGCACTCTACTCCACTCCACTCCACTCCACTCCACTCCGGTACATTCCATTCCATTCCATTCCATTCCATTCCATTCCATTTCCATTCCCATTCCATTTCCATTCCCGTTCCATTTCCATTCCCGTTTCTTTTCCATTCCCGTTCCATTTCCATTCCAGTTCCATTACCATTCCCGTTCCATTTCCATTCCCGATCCATTTCCATTCCCGTTCCTTTTCCATTCCCGTTCCATTTCCATTCCCGTTCCGTTACCATTCCCGTTCCATTTCCGTTCCCGTTCCGTTTCCGTTCCCGTTCCATTTCCGTTCTCGTTCCGTTTCCGTTCCCGTTCCATTTCCATTCCCGTTCCATTTCCGTTCCCGTTCCATTTCCGTTCCCGTTCCATTTCCATTCCCTTTCCATTTCCATTTCATTCCATTCCGTTCTGCTCCGGTACATTCCATTCCATTCCATTGCATTCCATTCCGTTCTGCTCCTGTCCATTCCATTCCATTCCATTCCGTTCCATTCCGTTCTGCTCGGGTAGATTCCATTCCATTCCATTCCATTCCATTCCATTCCATTCCATTCCATTCCATTCTACTGGTGTCCATTCCATTCCATTCCATTCCATTCCATTCCATTCCATTCCATTCCATTCCATTGCATTCCATTCCATTCCATTCCATTCCATTCCGTTCCGTTCTACTCGGTTACATTCCATTCAATTCCATTCCATTCCGTTCTACTCGGGTAGATTCCATTCCATTCCATTCCATTCCATTCCTTTCCATTCCATTGCATTCCATTGCATTGCATTGCACTCAATTCCATTCCATTCCATTCCATTCCATTCCATTCCATTCCATTCCGTTCCGTTCAACTCGGTTACATTCCATTCAATTACATTCCATTCCGTTCTACTCGGTTACATTCCATTCCATTCCATTCCATTCCATTCCAATCCATTCCATTCCATTAAATTCCGTTCTACTCGGGTACATTCCATTCCATTCCATTCCATTCCATTCCATTCCATTCCATTCCATTCCATTCCATTCCGTTCTACTTTGGTACATTCCATTCCATTCCATTCCATTCCATTCCATTCCATTCCATTCCATTCCATTCCATTCCGTTCTACTCGGGTTGATTCCATTCTATTCCATTCCATTCCATTCCATTCCATTCCATTCCATTCCATTCCATTCCAATCGATTCCATTCCATTCCATTCCATGGAATTCCATTCCATTCCATTCCATTCCATGGAATTCCATTCCATTCCATTCCATTCCATTCCATTCCATTCCATTCCATTCCATTCCATTGAATTCCATTCCATTCCATTCCATTCCATTCCATTGAATTCCATTCCGTTCCATTCCATTCCATTGAATTCCATTCCATTCCATTCCATTCCATTCCATTCCATTCCATTCCATTCCATTCCATTGAATTCCATTCCATTCCATTCCATTCCATTCCATCCCATTCCATTCCATTCCATTCCATTCCGTTCTACTCGGGTTGATTCCATTCTATTCCATTCCATTCCATTCGATCCCATTTGATTCCATTCGATTCCATTCAATTCCATTCGATTCCATTCCATTCCACTCCATTCCATTCCATTGAATTCCATTCCATTCCATTCCATTCCATTCCATTCCATTCCATTCATTGAATTCCATTCCATTCCATTCCGTTCCGTTCCGTCCCGTTCCGTTCCGTTCCGTTCCGTTGCGTTCCGTTCCTTTCTACTCGGGTTGATTAAATTCTATTCCATTCCATTCTATTCGATTCCATTCGATTCCAATCGATTCCATTCGATTCCATTCGATTCCATTGAATTCCATTCCATTCCATTCCATTCCATTGAATTCCGTTGCATTATATTCCATTCCGTTCCGTTCCGTTGCGTGCCGTTCCGTTCTACTCGGGTTGATTCCATTCCATTCCATTCCATTCCATTCCATTCCATTCCATTCCATTCCATTCCATTCCATTGAATTCCATTCCATTCCATTCCATTCCATTCCATTCCATTCCATTCCGTTCTACTCTTGTTGATTCCATTCTATGCCATTCCATTCCATTCGATCTCATTCGATTCCATTCGATTCCATTCGATTCCACTCCATTCCATTCCATTGAATTCCATTCCATTCCATTCCATTCCATTCCTTTGAATTCCATTCCATTCCATTCCATTCCATTCCATTCCATCCCATTCCATTCCATTCCATTCCATTCCATTCCATTCCATTGAATTCCATTCCATTCCATTCCATTCCATTGAATTCCGTTCCATTCCATTCCATTCCATTCCATTGAATTCCATTCCATTCCTTTCCATAGAATTCCGTTCCATTCCATTCCATTCCATTCCATTCCATTCCATTCCATTCCATTCCATTCCATTCCATTCCATTGAATTCCATTCCATTCCATTCCATTCCTTTCCATTGAATTCCATTCTGTTCCATTCCATTCCTTTGAATTCCGTTCCATTCCATTCCATTCCAATCCTTTCCGTTCCATTCCACTCCATTCCATTCCTCTCCACTGCACTCCACTCCACTCCACTCCACTCCATTCCACTCCCTTCCATTCCATTAAATTGAATTCCATTCCATTCCATTCCATTCCATTCCATTCCATTCGATCCCATTCGATTCCATTCGATTCCATTCGATTCCATTCGATTCCACTCCATTCCATTCCATAGAATTCCATTCCATTCCATTCCATTTGAATTCCATTCCATTCCATTCCATTCCATTCTATTCCATTCCATCCCATTCCATTCCATTCCATTCCATTCTACTCGGGTTGATTGCATTCTATTCCATTCCATTCCATTCCATTCGATTCCATTCGATTCCATTCGATTCCATTCGATTCCATTCGATTCCATTCCATTCCATTCCATTCCATTCCATTCCATTCCATTGAATTCCATTCCATTCCATTCCATTCCATTCCATTGAATTCCATTCCATTCCATTCCATTCCATTCCATTCCATTCCATTCCATTCCATTCCATTGAATTCCATTCCATTCCATAGAATTCCATTCCATTCCATTCCATTCCATTGAATTCCGTTCCTTTCCATTCCATTCCATTCCGTTCCGTTCCGTTCCGTTGCGTTCCGTTCCGTTCAACTAGGGTTGATTCCATTCTATTCAATTCCATTCCATTCCATTCTACACGGGTTGATCATTCCATTCCGTTCCGTTCCGTTCCGTTCCGTTCCGTTCCGTACCGTTCTACTCGGGTTGATTCCATTCTATTCCATTCCATTCCATTCGATTCCATTCGACTCCATTCCATTCCATTCCATTCCATTCCATTCCATTCCATTGCATTCCATTCCACTCCATTCCATTCCATTCCATTCCATTCCATTACATTCCATTCCGTTCCGTTCCGTTCCGTTCCGTTCCGTTGCGTTCCATTCCGTTCTACTCGGGTTGATTCCATTCTATTCCATTCCATTCCATTTGACTCCATTCGATTCCATTCCATTCCATTGCATTGAATTCCATTCCATTCCATTCCATTCCATTCCATTCCATTCCACTCCATTGAATTCCATTCCATTCCATTCCATTCCATTCCATTCCATTCCATTCCACTCCATTCCATTCCTCTCCACTGCACTCCACTCCACTCCACTCCACTCCATTCCACTCCCTTCCATTCCATTAAATTGAATTCCATTCCATTCCATTCCATTCCATTCCATTCCATTCCATTCCACTCCATTCCATTCCACTCCACTCCACTCCACTCCACTCCACTCCATTCCATTCCCTTCCATTCCATTCAATTGAATTGCATTGAATTCCATTCCATTCCATTCCATAACATTTCATTCCATTCCATTCCATTCCATTCCATTCCATTCCATTCCATTCCATTCCATTCCGTTCTACTCGGGTTGATTCCATTCTATTCCATTCCATTCCATTCGATTCCATTCGATTCCATTCGATTCCATTCGATTCCATTCGTTTCCATTCCATTCCATTCCATTCTATTCCATTGAATTCCATTCCATTCCATTCCATTCCATTCCATTCCATTGCATTCCATTCCATTGAATTCCATTGAATTCCATTCCATTGAATTCCATTCCATTCCATTCCATTCCATTCCATTCCATTGAATTCCATTCCATTCCATTCCATTCCATTCCATTCCATTCCATTGAATTCCATTCCATTCCATTCCATTCCATGGAATTCCGTTCCATTCCATTCCATTCCGTTCCGTTCCGTCCCGTTCCGTTCCGTTCCGTTCCGTTGCGTTCCTTTCCGTTCTACTCGGGTTGATTCCATTCTATTCCATTCCATTCCATTCGATTCCATTCGATTCCATTCGATTCCACTCCATTCCATTCCATAGAATTCCATTCCATTCCATTCCATTCCATTGAATTCCATTCCATTCCATTCCATTGAATTCCTTTCCATTCCATTCCATTCCATTGAATTCCATTCCATTCCATTCCATTCCATTCCATTCCATTCCATTCCATTCCATTCTACTGGTGTCCATTCCATTCCATTCCATTCCATTCCATTCCATTCCATTCCATTCCATTCCATTCCTTTCCATTCCATTGCATTCCATTGCATTCCATTCCATTCCATTCCATTCCATTCCATTCCATTCCATTCCACTCCACTCCACTCCATTCCACTCCACTCCACTCCGGTACATTCCATTCCATTCCATTCCATTCCATTCCATTCCATTCCGTGCTTCTCGGGTACATTCCGTTCCGTTCCATTCCTTTCCATTCCATTCCATTCCGTTCCAGTGCACTCTACTCCACTCCACTCCACTCCACTCCACTCCACTCCGGTACATTCCATTCCATTCCATTCTATTCCATTCCATTCCATTTCCATTCCCATTCCATTTCCATTCCCGTTCCATTTCCATTCCCGTTTCTTTTCCATTCCCGTTCCATTTCCATTCCAGTTCCATTACCATTCCCGTTCCATTTCCATTCCCGATCCATTTCCATTCCCGTTCCATTTCCATTCCCGTTCCATTTCCATTCCCGTTCCGTTACCATTCCCGTTCCATTTCCGTTCCCGTTCCGTTTCCGTTCCCGTTCCATTTCCGTTCTCGTTCCGTTTCCGTTCCCGTTCCATTTCCATTCCCGTTCCATTTCCGTTCCCGGTCCATTTCCATTCCCGTTCCATTTCCATTCCCTTTCCATTTCCATTTCATTCCATTCCGTTCTGCTCGGGTACATTCCATTCCATTCCATTGCATTCCATTCCGTTCTGCTCCTGTCCATTCCATTCCATTCCATTCCGTTCCATTCCGTTCTACTCGGGTAGATTCCATTCCATTCCATTCCATTCCATTCCATTCCATTCCATTCTACTGGTGTCCATTCCATTCCATTCCATTCCATTCCATTCCATTCCATTGCATTCCATTCCATTCCATTCCATTCCGTTCCGTTCTACTCGATTACATTCCATTCAATTCCATTCCATTCCGTTCTACTCGGGTAGATTCCATTCCATTCCATTCCATTCCTTTCCATTCCATTGCATTCCATTGCATTGCATTGCACTCAGTTCCATTCCATTCCATTCCATTCCATTCCATTCCATTCCATTCCATTCCGTTCCGTTCAACTCGGTTACATTCCATTCAATTACATTCCATTCCGTTCTACTCGGTTACATTCCATTCCATTCCATTCCATTCCATTCCAATCCATTCCATTCCATTACATTCCGTTCTACTCGTGTACATTCCATTCCATTCCATTCCTTTCCATTCCATTCCATTCCATTCCATTCCATTCCATTCCATTCCATTCCATTCCATTCCATTCCGTTCTACTTTGGTACATTCCATTCCATTCCATTCCATTCCATTCCATTCCATTCCATTCCATTCCGTTCTACTCAGGTTGATTCCATTCTATTCCATTCCATTCCATTTCATTCCATTCCATTCCATTCCATTCCATTCCATTCCAATCCATTCCATTCCATTGAATTCCATTCCATTCCATTCCATTCCATGGAATTCCATTCCATTCCATTCCATTCCATGGAATTCCATTCCATTCCATTCCATGGAATTCCATTCCATTCCATTCCATTCCATGGAATTCCATTCCATTCCATTCCATTCCATTGAATTCCATTCCGTTCCATTCCATTCCATTCCATTCCATTCCATTCCATTCCATTCCATTGAATTCCGTTCCATTCCATTCCATTCCATTCCATTCCATCCCATTCCATTCCATTCCATTTCATTCCGTTCTACTCGGGTTGATTCCATTCTATTCCATTCCATTCCATTCGATCCCATTTGATTCCATTCGATTCCATTCAATTCCATTCGATTCCATTCCATTCCACTCCATTCCATTCCATTGAATTCCATTCCATTCCATTCCATTCCATTCCATGGAATTCCATTCCATTCCATTCCATTCCATTCCATTCCATAGAATTCCATTCCATTCCATTCCATTCCATTGAATTCCGTTCCATTCCATTCCATTCCGTTCCGTTCCGTTCCGTTCCGTTCCGTTCCGTTGCGTTCCGTTCCGTTCCGTTGTGTTCCGTTCCGTTCTACTCGGGTTGATTCCATTCTATTCCATTCCATTCCAATCCATTCCATTCCATTCCATCGAATTCCATTCCATTCCATTCCATTCCATTCCATTCCATTCCATTCCATTGAATTCCATTCCATTCCATTCCATTCCATGGAATTCCGTTCCATTCCATTCCATTCCGTTCCGTTCCGTCCCGTTCCGTTCCGTTCCGTTCCGTTGCGTTCCGCTCCGTTCTACTCGGGTTGATTCCATTCTATTCCATTCCATTCCATTCGATTCCATTCGATTCCATTCGATTCCACTCCATTCCATTCCATAGAATTCCATTCCATTCCATTCCATTCCATGGAATTCCATTCCATTCCATTCCATTGCATTGAATTCCATTCCATTCCATTCCATTCCATTGAATTCCATTCCATTCCATTCCATTCCATTCCATTCCATTCCATTCCATTCCATTCCATTCCGTTCCATTCCATTCTACTGTTGTCCATTCCATTCCATTCCATTCCATTCCATTCCATTCCATTCCATTCCATTCCATTCCATTCCATTCCTTTCCATTCCATTGCATTCCATTGCATTCCATTCCATTCCATTCCATTCCATTCCATTCCATTCCATTCCACTCCACACCACTCCAGTCCACTCCATTCCACTCCACTCCATTCCGGTACATTCCATTCCATTCCATTCCATTCCATTCCATTCCATTCCGTGCTTCTCAGGTACATTCCGTTCCGTTCCATTCCATTCCATTCCATTCCATTCCGTTCCAGTGCACTCTACTCCACTCCACTCCACTCCACTCCGGTACATTCCATTCCATTCCATTCCATTCCATTCCATTCCATTCCATTTCCATTCCCATTCCATTTCCATTCCCGTTCCATTTCCATTCCCGTTTCTTTTCCATTCCCGTTCCATTTCCATTCCCGTTCCATTACCATTCCCGTTCCATTTCCATTCCCGATCCATTTCCATTCCCGTTCCTTTTCCATTCCCGTTCCATTTCCATTCCTGTTCCGTTACCATTCCCGTTCCATTTCCGTTCCCGTTCCGTTTCCGTTCCCGTTCCATTTCCGTTCTCGTTCCGTTTCCGTTCCCGTTCCATTTCCATTCCCGTTTCAATTGCGTTCCCGTTCCATTTCCATTCCCGTTCCATTTCCATTCCCTTTCCATTTCCATTTCATTCCTTTCCGTTCTGCTCGGGTACATTCCATTCCATTCCATTGCATTCAATTCCGTTCTGCTCCTGTACATTCCATTCCATTCCATTCCGTTCCATTCCGTTCTACTCGGGTAGATTCCATTCCATTCCATTCCATTCCATTCCATTCCATTCCATTCCATTCCATTCCATTCCATTCTACTGGTGTCCATTCCATTCCATTCCATTCCATTCCATTCCATTCCATTCCATTGCATTCCATTCCATTCCATTCCATTCCATTCCGTTCCATTCTACTCGGTTACATTCCATTCAATTCCATTCCATTCCGTTCTACTCGGGTAGATTCCATTCCATTCCATTCCATTCCTTTCCATTCCATTGCATTCCATTGCATTGCATTGCACTCAATTCCATTCCATTCCATTCCATTCCATTCCATTCCATTCCATTCCATTCCATTCCATTCCGTTCCGTTCAACCCGGTTACATTCCATTCAATTACATTCCATTCCGTTCTACTCGGTTACATTCCATTCCATTCCATTCCATTCCATTCCATTCCAATCCATTCCATTCCATTCCATTCCATTCTACTCGGGTACATTGCATTCCATTCCATTCCATTCCATTCCATTCCATTCCATTCCATTCCATTCCATTCCATTCCATTCCGTTCTACTTTGGTACATTCCATTCCATTCCATTCCATTCCATTCCATTACATTCCATTCCATTCCATTCCGTTCTACTCGGGTTGATTCCATTCTATTCCATTCCATTCCATTCCATTCCATTCCATTCCATTCCATTCCATTCCATTCCGTGGAATTCCATTCCATTCCATTCCATTCCATTGAATTCCATTCCATTCCATTCCATTCCATTCCATTCCATTCCATTCCATTGAATTCCATTCCATTCCATTCCATTCCATTCCATTCCATTCCATTCCATTCTACTGGTGTCCATTCCATTCCATTCCATTCCATTCCATTCCATTCCATTCCATTCCTTTCCATTCCATTGCATTCCATTGCATTCCGTTCCATTCCATTCCATTCCATTCCACTCCACTCCACTCCACTCCACTCCATTCCACTCCACTCCACTCCGGTACATTCCATTCCATTCCATTCCATTCCATTCCATTCCGTGCTTCTCAGGTACATTCCGTTCCGTTCCATTCCATTCCATTCCATTCCATTCCATTCCGTTCCAGTGCACTCTACTCCACTCCACTCCACTCCACTCCACTCCGGTACATTCCATTCCATTCCATTCCATTCCATTCCATTCCATTTCCATTCCCATTCCATTTCCATTCCCGTTCCATTTCCATTCCCGTTTCTTTTCCATTCCCGTTCCATTAACATTCCAGTTCCATTACCATTCCCGTTCCATTTCCATTCCCGATCCATTTCCATTCCCGTTCCATTTCCATTCCCGTTCCATTTCCATTCCCCTTCCGTTACCATTCCCGTTCCATTTCCGTTCCCGTTCCGTTTCCGTTCCCGTTCCATTTCCGTTCTCGTTCCGTTTCCGTTCCCGTTCCATTTCCATTCCCGTTCCATTTCCGTTCCCGTTCCATTTCCATTCCCGTTCCATTTCCATTCCCTTTCCATTTCCATTTCATTCCATTCCGTTCTGCTCGGGTACATTCCATTCCATTCCATTGCATTCCATTCCGTTCTGCTCCTGTCCATTCCATTCCATTCCATTCCGTTCCATTCCGTTCTACTCGGGTAGATTCCATTCCATTCCATTCCATTCCATTCCATTCCATTCCATTCTACTGGTGTCCATTCCATTCCATTCCATTCCATTCCATTCCATTCCATTGCATTCCATTCCATTCCATTCCATTCCGTTCCGTTCTACTCGATTACATTCCATTCAATTCCATTCCATTCCGTTCTACTCGGGTAGATTCCATTCCATTCCATTCCATTCCTTTCCATTCCATTGCATTCCATTGCATTGCATTGCACTCAATTCCATTCCATTCCATTCCATTCCATTCCATTCCATTCCATTCCATTCCATT
This sequence comes from Gorilla gorilla gorilla, assembly GCF_029281585.2. NCBI lineage: Eukaryota > Metazoa > Chordata > Mammalia > Primates > Hominidae > Gorilla > Gorilla gorilla. The sequence continues at coordinate 53,703,033 of NC_073242.2, forward strand.
CCATTCCGTTCCGTTCAACTCGGTTACATTCCATTCAATTACATTCCATTCCGTTCTACTCGGTTACATTCCATTCCATTCCATTCCATTCCATTCCAATCCATTCCATTCCATTACATTCCGTTCTACTCGTGTACATTCCATTCCATTCCATTCCAGTCCATTCCATTCCATTCCATTCCATTCCATTCCGTTCTACTTTGGTAGATTCCATTCCATTCCATTCCATTCCATTCCATTCCATTCCATTCCATTCCATTCCGTTCTACTCAGGTTGATTCCATTCTATTCCATTCCATTCCATTTCATTCCATTCCATTCCATTCCATTCCATTCCAATCCATTCCATTCCATTGAATTCCATTCCATTCCATTCCATTCCATGGAATTCCATTCCATTCCATTCCATTCCATGGAATTCCATTCCATTCCATTCCATGGAATTCCATTCCATTCCATTCCATGGAATTCCATTCCATTCCATTCCATTCCATGGATTTCCATTCCATTCCATTCCATGGAATTCCATTCCATTCCATTCCATTCCATTGAATTCCATTCCGTTCCATTCCATTCCATTGAATTCCATTCCATTCCATTCCATTCCATTCCATTCCATTCCATTCCATTCCATTGAATTCCGTTCCATTCCATTCCATTCCATTCCATTCCATCCCATTCCATTCCATTCCATTTCATTCCGTTCTACTCGGGTTGATTCCATTCTATTCCATTCCATTCCATTCGATCCCATTTGATTCCATTCGATTCCATTCAATTCCATTCGATTCCATTCCATTCCACTCCATTCCATTCCATTGAATTCCATTCCATTCCATTCCATTCCATTCCATTCCATTCCATTCCATTCCATAGAATTCCATTCCATTCCATTCCATTCCATTGAATTCCGTTCCATTCCATTCCATTCCGTTCCGTTCCGTTCCGTTCCGTTCCGTTGCGTTCCGTTCCGTTCCGTTGTGTTCCGTTCCGTTCTACTCGGGTTGATTCCATTCTATTCCATTCCATTCCAATCCATTCCATTCCATTCCATCGAATTCCATTCCATTCCATTCCATTCCATTCCATTCCATTCCATTCCATTGAATTCCATTCCATTCCATTCCATTCCATGGAATTCCGTTCCATTCCATTCCATTCCGTTCCGTTCCGTCCCGTTCCGTTCCGTTCCGTTCCGTTGCGTTCCGCTCCGTTCTACTCGGGTTGATTCCATTCTATTCCATTCCATTCCATTCGATTCCATTCGATTCCATTCGATTCCACTCCATTCCATTCCATAGAATTCCACTCCATTCCATTCCATTCCATGGAATTCCATTCCATTCCATTCCATTCCATTGAATTCCATTCCATTCCATTCCATTCCATTGAATTCCATTCCATTCCATTCCATTCCATTCCATTCCATTCCATTCCATTCCATTCCATTCCATTCCGTTCCATTCCATTCTACTGTTGTCCATTCCATTCCATTCCATTCCATTCCATTCCATTCCATTCCATTCCATTCCTTTCCATTCCATTGCATTCCATTGCATTCCATTCCATTCCATTCCATTCCATTCCATTCCATTCCATTCCACTCCACACCACTCCAGTCCACTCCATTCCACTCCACTCCATTCCGGTACATTCCATTCCATTCCATTCCATTCCATTCCATTACGTGCTTCTCAGGTACATTCCGTTCCGTTCCATTCCATTCCATTCCATTCCATTCCATTCCGTTCCAGTGCACTCTACTCCACTCCACTCCACTCCACTCCGGTACATTCCATTCCATTCCATTCCATTCCATTCCATTCCATTCCATTTCCATTCCCATTCCATTTCCATTCCCGTTCCATTTCCATTCCCGTTTCTTTTCCATTCCCGTTCCATTTCCATTCCCGTTCCATTACCATTCCCGTTCCATTTCCATTCCCGATCCATTTCCATTCCCGTTCCTTTTCCATTCCCGTTCCATTTCCATTCCTGTTCCGTTACCATTCCCGTTCCATTTCCGTTCCCGTTCCGTTTCCGTTCCCGTTCCATTTCCGTTCTCGTTCCGTTTCCGTTCCCGTTCCATTTCCATTCCCGTTTCAATTGCGTTCCCGTTCCATTTCCATTCCCGTTCCATTTCCATTCCCTTTCCATTTCCATTTCATTCCTTTCCGTTCTGCTCGGGTACATTCCATTCCATTCCATTGCATTCCATTCCGTTCTGCTCCTGTCCATTCCATTCCATTCCATTCCGTTCCATTCCGTTCTACTCGGGTAGATTCCATTCCATTCCATTCCATTCCATTCCATTCCATTCCATTCCATTCCATTCCATTCCATTCTACTGGTGTCCATTCCATTCCATTCCCTTCCATTCCATTCCATTCCATTGCATTCCATTCCATTTCTTTCCATTCCATTCCGTTCCGTTCTACTCGGTTACATTCCATTCAATTCCATTCCATTCCGTTCTACTCGGGTAGATTCCATTCCATTCCATTCCATTCCTTTCCATTCCATTGCATTCCATTGCATTGCATTGCACTCAATTCCATTCCATTCCATTCCATTCCATTCCATTCCATTCCAATCCATTCCGTTCCGTTCAACTCGGTTACATTCCATTCAATTACATTCCATTCCGTTCTACTCGGTTACATTCCATTCCATTCCATTCCAATCCATTCCATTCCATTACATTCCGTTCTACTCGTGTACATTCCATTCCATTCCATTCCATTCCATTCCATTCCATTCCATTCCATTCCATTCCATTCCATTCCGTTCTACTTTGGTACATTCCATTCCATTCCATTCCATTCCATTACATTACATTCCATTCCATTCCATTCCGTCCTACTCGGGTTGATTCCATTCTATTCCATTCCATTCCATTCCATTCCATTCCATTCCATTCGATTCCATTCCATTCCATTCCATGGAATTCCATTCCATTCCATTCCATTCCATTGAATTCCATTCCATTCCATTCCATTCCATTCCATTCCATTCCATTCCATTCCATTCCATTCCATTCCATTCCGTTGAATTCCATTCCATTCCGTTGAATTCCATTCCATTCCATTCCATTCCATTGAATTCCGTTACATTCCATTCCATTCCATTCCATTCCATTCCATAGAATTCCATTCCATTCTATTCCATAGAATTCCGTTCCGTTCCATTCCATTCCATTCCATTCCATTCCATTCCATTCCATTGAATTCCATTCCATTCCATTCCATTCCATTCCATTGAATTCCATTCTGTTCCATTCCATTCCTTTGAATTCCGTTCCATTCCATTCCATTCTATTCCTTTCCGTTCCGCTCCATTCCGTTCCGTTCCGTTGCGTTCCGCTCCGTTCTACTCGGGTTGATTCCATTCTATTCCATTCCATTCCATTCGATCCCATTCGATTCCATTCGATTCCATTCGATTCCATTCGATTCCACTCCATTCCATTCCATAGAATTCCATTCCATTCCATTCCATTTGAATTCCATTCCATTCCATTCCATTCCATTCTATTCCATTCCATTCCATTCCATTCCATTCCATTCCATTCCATTCCATTCCATTCTACTCGGGTTTGCATTCTATTCCATTCGATTCCATTCGATTCCATTCGATTCCATTCGATTCCATTCCATTCCATTCCATTCCATTCCATTCCATTCCATTGAATTCCGTTCCATTCCATTCCATTCCATTCCATTCCATCCCATTCCATTCCATTCCATTTCATTCCGTTCTACTCGGGTTGATTCCATTCTATTCCATTCCATTCCATTCTATCCCATTTGATTCCATTCGATTCCATTCAATTCCATTCGATTCCATTCCATTCCACTCCATTCCATTCCATTGAATTCCATTCCATTCCATTCCATTCCATTCCATGGAATTCCATTCCATTCCATTCCATTCCATTCCATTCCATAGAATTCCATTCCATTCCATTCCATTCCATTGAATTCCGTTCCATTCCATTCCATTCCGTTCCGTTCCGTTCCGTTCCGTTCCGTTCCGTTGCGTTCCGTTCCGTTCCGTTGTGTTCCGTTCCGTTCTACTCGGGTTGATTCCATTCTATTCCATTCCATTCCAATCCATTCCATTCCATTCCATTCCATTCCATTCCACTCCATTCCATTCCATTGAATTCCATTCCATTCCATTCCATTCCATGGAATTCCGTTCCATTCCATTCCATTCCGTTCCGTTCCGTCCCGTTCTGTTCCGTTCCGTTCCGTTGCGTTCCGCTCCGTTCTACTCGGGTTGATTCCATTCTATTCCATTCCATTCCATTCGATTCCATTCGATTCCATTCGATTCCACTCCATTCCATTCCATAGAATTCCATTCCATTCCATTCCATTCCATGGAATTCCATTCCATTCCATTCCATTCCATTGAATTCCATTCCATTCCATTCCATTCCATTGAATTCCATTCCATTCCATTCCATTCCATTCCATTCCATTCCATTCCATTCCATTCCGTTCCATTCCATTCTACTGTTGTCCATTCCATTCCATTCCATTCCATTCCATTCCATTCCATTCCATTCCTTTCCATTCTATTGCATTCCATTGCATTCCATTCCATTCCATTCCATTCCATTCCATTCCATTCCATTCCACTCCACACCACTCCAGTCCACTCCATTCCACTCCACTCCATTCCGGTACATTCCATTCCATTCCATTCCATTCCATTCCATTCCATTCCGTGCTTCTCAGGTACATTCCGTTCCGTTCCATTCCATTCCATTCCATTCCATTCCGTTCCAGTGCACTCTACTCCACTCCACTCCACTCCACTCCGGTACATTCCATTCCATTCCATTCCATTCCATTCCATTCCATTTCCATTCCCATTCCATTTCCATTCCCGTTCCATTTCCATTCCCGTTTCTTTTCCATTCCCGTTCCATTTCCATTCCCGTTCCATTACCATTCCCGTTCCATTTCCATTCCCGATCCATTTCCATTCCCGTTCCTTTTCCATTCCCGTTCCATTTCCATTCCTGTTCCGTTACCATTCCCGTTCCATTTCCGTTCCCGTTCCGTTTCCGTTCCCGTTCCATTTCCGTTCTCGTTCCGTTTCCGTTCCCGTTCCATTTCCATTCCCGTTTCAATTGCGTTCCCGTTCCATTTCCATTCCCGTTCCATTTCCATTCCCTTTCCATTTCCATTTCATTCCTTTCCGTTCTGCTCGGGTACATTCCATTCCATTCCATTGCATTCCATTCCGTTCTGCTCCTGTACATTTCATTCCATTCCATTCCGTTCCATTCCGTTCTACTCGGGTAGATTCCATTCCATTCCATTCCATTCCATTCCATTCCATTCCATTCCATTCCATTCCATTCTACTGGTGTCCATTCCATTCCATTCCATTCCATTCTATTGCATTCCATTCCATTCCATTCCATTCCATTCCGTTCCGTTCTACTCGGTTACATTCCATTCAATTCCATTCCATTCCGTTCTACTCGGGTAGATTCCATTCCATTCCATTCCATTCCTTTCCATTCCATTGCATTCCATTGCATTGCATTGCACTCAATTCCATTCCATTCCATTCCATTCCATTCCATTCCATTCCGTTCCGTTCAACCCGGTTACATTCCATTCAATTACATTCCATTCCGTTCTACTCGGTTACATTCCATTCCATTCCATTCCATTCCATTCCAATGCATTCCATTCCATTCCATTCCGTTCTACTCGGGTACATTGCATTCCATTCCATTCCATTCCATTCCATTCCATTCCATTCCATTCCATTCCGTTCCGTTCTACTTTGGTACATTCCATTCCATTCCATTCCATTCCATTACATTCCATTCCATTCCATTCCATTCCGTTCTACTCGGGTTGATTCCATTCTATTCCATTCCATTCCATTGAATTCCGTTCCATTCCAATCGATTCCATTCCATTCCATTCCATTCCATTCCATTCCATTCCATTCCATTCCATTCCATTGAATTCCATTCCATTCCATTCCATTCCATTCCATTCCATTCCATTCCATTCTACTGGTGTCCATTCCATTCCATTCCATTCCATTCCATTCCATTCCATTCCATTCCTTTCCATTCCATTGCATTCCATTGCATTCCGTTCCATTCCATTCCATTCCATTCCACTCCACTCCACTCCACTCCACTCCATTCCACTCCACTCCACTCCGGTACATTCCATTCCATTCCATTCCATTCCATTCCATTCCGTGCTTCTCAGGTACATTCCGTTCCGTTCCATTCCATTCCATTCCATTCCATTCCATTCCGTTCCAGTGCACTCTACTCCACTCCACTCCACTCCACTCCACTCCGGTACATTCCATTCCATTCCATTCCATTCCATTCCATTCCATTTCCATTCCCATTCCATTTCCATTCCCGTTCCATTTCCATTCCCGTTTCTTTTCCATTCCCGTTCCATTTCCATTCCAGTTCCATTACCATTCCCGTTCCATTTCCATTCCCGATCCATTTCCATTCCCGTTCCATTTCCATTCCCGTTCCATTTCCATTCCCGTTCCGTTACCATTCCCGTTCCATTTCCGTTCCCGTTCCGTTTCCGTTCCCGTTCCATTTCCGTTCTCGTTCCGTTTCCGTTCCCGTTCCATTTCCATTCCCGTTCCATTTCCGTTCCCGTTCCATTTCCATTCCCGTTCCATTTCCATTCCCTTTCCATTTCCATTTCATTCCATTCCGTTCTGCTCGGGTACATTCCATTCCATTCCATTGCATTCCATTCCGTTCTGCTCCTGTCCATTCCATTCCATTCCATTCCGTTCCATTCCGTTCTACTCGGGTAGATTCCATTCCATTCCATTCCATTCCATTCCATTCCATTCCATTCTACTGGTGTCCATTCCATTCCATTCCATTCCATTCCATTGCATTCCATTCCATTCCATTCCATTCCGTTCCGTTCTACTCGATTACATTCCATTCAATTCCATTCCATTCCGTTCTACTCGGGTAGATTCCATTCCATTCCATTCCATTCCTTTCCATTCCATTGCATTCCATTGCATTGCATTGCACTCAATTCCATTCCATTCCATTCCATTCCATTCCATTCCATTCCATTCCATTCTGTTCCGTTCAACTCGGTTACATTCCATTCAATTACATTCCATTCCGTTCTACTCGGTTACATTCCATTCCATTCCATTCCATTCCATTCCAATCCATTCCATTCCATTACATTCCGTTCTACTCGTGTACATTCCATTCCATTCCATTCCATTCCATTCCATTCCATTCCATTCCATTCCATTCCATTCCGTTCTACTTTGGTACATTCCATTCCATTCCATTCCATTCCATTCCATTCCATTCCATTCCATTCCATTCCGTTCTACTCAGGTTGATTCCATTCTATTCCATTCCATTCCATTTCATTCCATTCCATTCCATTCCATTCCATTCCATTCCAATCCATTCCATTCCATTGAATTCCATTCCATTCCATTCCATTCCATGGAATTCCATTCCATTCCATTCCATTCCATTGAATTCCATTCCGTTCCATTCCATTCCATTGAATTCCATTCCATTCCATTCCATTCCATTCCATTCCATTCCATTCCATTGAATTCCGTTCCATTCCATTGCATTCCATTCCATTCCATCCCATTCCATTCCATTCCATTTCATTCCGTTCTACTCGGGTTGATTCCATTCTATTCCATTCCATTCCATTCGATCCCATTTGATTCCATTCGATTCCATTCAATTCCATTCGATTCCATTCCATTCCACTCCATTCCATTCCATTGAATTCCATTCCATTCCATTCCATTCCATTCCATGGAATTCCATTCCATTCCATTCCATTCCATGGAATTCCATTCCATTCCATTCCATTCCATTCCATTCCATAGAATTCCATTCCATTCCATTCCATTCCATTGAATTCCTTTCCATTCCATTCCATTTCGTTCCGTTCCGTTCCGTTCCGTTCCGTTCCGTTGCGTTCCGTTCCGTTCCGTTGTGTTCCGTTCCGTTCTACTCGGGTTGATTCCATTCTATTCCATTCCATTCCAATCCATTCCATTCCATTCCATCGAATTCCATTCCATTCCATTCCATTCCATTCCATTCCATTCCATTCCATTGAATTCCATTCCATTCCATTCCATTCCATGGAATTCCGTTCCATTCCATTCCATTCCATTCCATTTCCATTCCCATTCCATTTCCATTCCCGTTCCATTTCCATTCCCGTTTCTTTTCCATTCCCGTTCCATTAACATTCCAGTTCCATTACCATTCCCGTTCCATTTCCATTCCCGATCCATTTCCATTCCCGTTCCATTTCCATTCCCGTTCCATTTCCATTCCCGTTCCGTTACCATTCCCGTTCCATTTCCGTTCCCGTTCCGTTTCCGTTCCCGTTCCATTTCCGTTCTCGTTCCGTTTCCGTTCCCGTTCCATTTCCATTCCCGTTCCATTTCCGTTCCCGTTCCATTTCCATTCCCGTTCCATTTCCATTCCCTTTCCATTTCCATTTCATTCCATTCCGTTCTGCTCGGGTACATTCCATTCCATTCCATTGCATTCCATTCCGTTCTGCTCCTGTCCATTCCATTCCATTCCATTCCGTTCCATTCCGTTCTACTCGGGTAGATTCCATTCCATTCCATTAAATTCCATTCCATTCCATTCCATTCTACTGGTGTCCATTCCATTCCATTCCATTCCATTCCATTCCATTCCATTGCATTCCATTCCATTCCATTCCATTCCGTTCCGTTCTACTCGATTACATTCCATTCAATTCCATTCCATTCCGTTCTACTCGGGTAGATTCCATTCCATTCCATTCCATTCCTTTCCATTCCATTGCATTCCATTGCATTGCATTGCACTCAATTCCATTCCATTCCATTCCATTCCATTCCATTCCATTCCATTCCATTCCATTCCGTTCCGTTCAACTCGGTTACATTCCATTCAATTACATTCCATTCCGTTCTACTCGGTTACATTCCATTCCATTCCATTCCATTCCATTCCATTCCAATCCATTCCATTCCATTACATTCCGTTCTACTCGTGTACATTCCATTCCATTCCATTCCACTCCATTCCATTCCATTCCATTCCATTCCATTCCGTTCTACTTTGGTAGATTCCATTCCATTCCATTCCATTCCATTCCATTCCATTCCATTCCATTCCGTTCTACTCAGGTTGATTCCATTCTATTCCATTCCATTCCATTTCATTCCATTCCATTCCATTCCATGGAATTCCATTCCATTCCATTCCATTCCATGGAATTCCATTCCATTCCATTCCATGGAATTCCATTCCATTCCATTCCATTCCATGGAATTCCATTCCATTCCATTCCATTCCATGGATTTCCATTCCATTCCATTCCATGGAATTCCATTCCATTCCATTCCATTCCATTGAATTCCATTCCGTTCCATTCCATTCCATTGAATTCCATTCCATTCCATTCCATTCCATTCCATTCCATTCCATTCCATTGAATTCCGTTCCATTCCATTCCATTCCATTCCATTCCATCCCATTCCATTCCATTCCATTTCATTCCGTTCTACTCGGGTTGATTCCATTCTATTCCATTCCATTCCATTCGATCCCATTTGATTCCATTCGATTCCATTCAATTCCATTCGATTCCATTCCATTCCACTCCATTCCATTCCATTGAATTCCATTCCATTCCATTCCATTCCATTCCATTCCATTCCATTCCATTCCATAGAATTCCATTCCATTCCATTCCATTCCATTGAATTCCGTTCCATTCCATTCCATTCCGTTCCGTTCCGTTCCGTTCTGTTCCGTTGCGTTCCGTTCCGTTCCGTTGTGTTCCGTTCCGTTCTACTCGGGTTGATTCCATTCTATTCCATTCCATTCCAATCCATTCCATTCCATTCCATCGAATTCCATTCCATTCCATTCCATTCCATTCCATTCCATTCCATTCCATTGAATTCCATTCCATTCCATTCCATTCCATGGAATTCCGTTCCATTCCATTCCATTCCGTTCCGTTCCGTCCCGTTCCGTTCCGTTCCGTTCCGTTGCGTTCCGCTCCGTTCTACTCGGGTTGATTCCATTCTATTCCATTCCATTCCATTCGATTCCATTCGATTCCATTCGATTCCACTCCATTCCATTCCATAGAATTCCACTCCATTCCATTCCATTCCATGGAATTCCATTCCATTCCATTCCATTCCATTGAATTCCATTCCATTCCATTCCATTCCATTGAATTCCATTCCATTCCATTCCATTCCATTCCATTCCATTCCATTCCATTCCATTCCGTTCCATTCCATTCTACTGTTGTCCATTCCATTCCATTCCATTCCATTCCATTCCATTCCATTCCATTCCATTCCTTTCCATTCCATTGCATTCCATTGCATTCCATTCCATTCCATTCCATTCCATTCCATTCCATTCCATTCCATTCCACTCCACACCACTCCAGTCCACTCCATTCCACTCCACTCCATTCCGGTACATTCCATTCCATTCCATTCCATTCCATTCCATTACGTGCTTCTCAGGTACATTCCGTTCCGTTCCATTCCATTCCATTCCATTCCATTCCGTTCCAGTGCACTCTACTCCACTCCACTCCACTCCACTCCGGTACATTCCATTCCATTCCATTCCATTCCATTCCATTCCATTCCATTCCATTTCCATTCCCATTCCATTTCCATTCCCGTTCCATTTCCATTCCCGTTTCTTTTCCATTCCCGTTCCATTTCCATTCCCGTTCCATTACCATTCCCGTTCCATTTCCATTCCCGATCCATTTCCATTCCCGTTCCTTTTCCATTCCCGTTCCATTTCCATTCCTGTTCCGTTACCATTCCCGTTCCATTTCCGTTCCCGTTCCGTTTCCGTTCCCGTTCCATTTCCGTTCTCGTTCCGTTTCCGTTCCCGTTCCATTTCCATTCCCGTTTCAATTGCGTTCCCGTTCCATTTCCATTCCCTTTCCATTTCCATTTCATTCCTTTCCGTTCTGCTCGGGTACATTCCATTCCATTCCATTGCATTCCATTCCGTTCTGCTCCTGTCCATTCCATTCCATTCCATTCCGTTCCATTCCGTTCTACTCGGGTAGATTCCATTCCATTCCATTCCATTCCATTCCATTCCATTCCATTCCATTCCATTCCATTCCATTCTACTGGTGTCCATTCCATTCCATTCCCTTCCATTCCATTCCATTCCATTGCATTCCATTCCATTCCATTCCATTCCATTCCGTTCCGTTCTACTCGGTTACATTCCATTCAATTCCATTCCATTCCGTTCTACTCGGGTAGATTCCATTCCATTCCATTCCATTCCTTTCCATTCCATTGCATTCCATTGCATTGCATTGCACTCAATTCCATTCCATTCCATTCCATTCCATTCCATTCCATTCCATTCCATTCCGTTCCGTTCAACTCGGTTACATTCCATTCAATTACATTCCATTCCGTTCTACTCGGTTACATTCCATTCCATTCCATTCCAATCCATTCCATTCCATTACATTCCGTTCTACTCGTGTACATTCCATTCCATTCCATTCCATTCCATTCCATTCCATTCCATTCCATTCCATTCCATTCCATTCCATTCCATTCCGTTCTACTTTGGTACATTCCATTCCATTCCATTCCATTCCATTACATTACATTCCATTCCATTCCATTCCATTGAATTCCGTTACATTCCATTCCATTCCATTCCATTCCATTCCATAGAATTCCATTCCATTCTATTCCATAGAATTCCGTTCCGTTCCATTCCATTCCATTCCATTCCATTCCATTCCATTGAATTCCATTCCATTCCATTCCATTCCATTCCATTGAATTCCATTCTGTTCCATTCCATTCCTTTGAATTCCGTTCCATTCCATTCCATTCCATTCCTTTCCGTTCCGCTCCATTCCGTTCCGTTCCGTTGCGTTCCGCTCCGTTCTACTCGGGTTGATTCCATTCTATTCCATTCCATTCCATTCGATCCCATTCGATTCCATTCGATTCCATTCGATTCCATTCGATTCCACTCCATTCCATTCCATAGAATTCCATTCCATTCCATTCCATTTGAATTCCATTCCATTCCATTCCATTCCATTCTATTCCATTCCATTCCATTCCATTCCATTCCATTCCATTCCATTCCATTCCATTCTACTCGGGTTTGCATTCTATTCCATTCGATTCCATTCGATTCCATTCGATTCCATTCGATTCCATTCCATTCCATTCCATTCCATTCCATTCCATTCCATTGAATTCCGTTCCATTCCATTCCATTCCATTCCATTCCATCCCATTCCATTCCATTCCATTTCATTCCGTTCTACTCGGGTTGATTCCATTCTATTCCATTCCATTCCATTCTATCCCATTTGATTCCATTCGATTCCATTCAATTCCATTCGATTCCATTCCATTCCACTCCATTCCATTCCATTGAATTCCATTCCATTCCATTCCATTCCATTCCATGGAATTCCATTCCATTCCATTCCATTCCATTCCATTCCATAGAATTCCATTCCATTCCATTCCATTCCATTGAATTCCGTTCCATTCCATTCCATTCCGTTCCGTTCCGTTCCGTTCCGTTCCGTTCCGTTGCGTTCCGTTCCGTTCCGTTGTGTTCCGTTCCGTTCTACTCGGGTTGATTCCATTCTATTCCATTCCATTCCAATCCATTCCATTCCATTCCATCGAATTCCATTCCATTCCATTCCATTCCATTCCACTCCATTCCATTCCATTGAATTCCATTCCATTCCATTCCATTCCATGGAATTCCGTTCCATTCCATTCCATTCCGTTCCGTTCCGTCCCGTTCCGTTCCGTTCCGTTCCGTTGCGTTCCGCTCCGTTCTACTCGGGTTGATTCCATTCTATTCCATTCCATTCCATTCGATTCCATTCGATTCCATTCGATTCCACTCCATTCCATTCCATAGAATTCCATTCCATTCCATTCCATTCCATGGAATTCCATTCCATTCCATTCCATTCCATTGAATTCCATTCCATTCCATTCCATTCCATTGAATTCCATTCCATTCCATTCCATTCCATTCCATTCCATTCCATTCCATTCCATTCCGTTCCATTCCATTCTACTGTTGTCCATTCCATTCCATTCCATTCCATTCCATTCCATTCCATTCCATTCCATTCCATTCCTTTCCATTCTATTGCATTCCATTGCATTCCATTCCATTCCATTCCATTCCATTCCATTCCATTCCATTCCATTCCATTCCACTCCACACCACTCCAGTCCACTCCATTCCACTCCACTCCATTCCGGTACATTCCATTCCATTCCATTCCATTCCATTCCATTCCATTCCATTCCGTGCTTCTCAGGTACATTCCGTTCCGTTCCATTCCATTCCATTCCATTCCATTCCATTCCGTTCCAGTGCACTCTACTCCACTCCACTCCACTCCACTCCGGTACATTCCATTCCATTCCATTCCATTCCATTCCATTCCATTTCCATTCCCATTCCATTTCCATTCCCGTTCCATTTCCATTCCCGTTTCTTTTCCATTCCCGTTCCATTTCCATTCCCGTTCCATTACCATTCCCGTTCCATTTCCATTCCCGATCCATTTCCATTCCCGTTCCTTTTCCATTCCCGTTCCATTTCCATTCCTGTTCCGTTACCATTCCCGTTCCATTTCCGTTCCCGTTCCGTTTCCGTTCCCGTTCCATTTCCGTTCTCGTTCCGTTTCCGTTCCCGTTCCATTTCCATTCCCGTTTCAATTGCGTTCCCGTTCCATTTCCATTCCCGTTCCATTTCCATTCCCTTTCCATTTCCATTTCATTCCTTTCCGTTCTGCTCGGGTACATTCCATTCCATTCCATTGCATTCCATTCCGTTCTGCTCCTGTACATTTCATTCCATTCCATTCCGTTCCATTCCGTTCTACTCGGGTAGATTCCATTCCATTCCATTCCATTCCATTCCATTCCATTCCATTCCATTCCATTCCATTCCATTCCATTCCATTCTACTGGTGTCCATTCCATTCCATTCCATTCCATTCTATTGCATTCCATTCCATTCCATTCCATTCCATTCCGTTCCGTTCTACTCGGTTACATTCCATTCAATTCCATTCCATTCCGTTCTACTCGGGTAGATTCCATTCCATTCCATTCCATTCCTTTCCATTCCATTGCATTCCATTGCATTGCATTGCACTCAATTCCATTCCATTCCATTCCATTCCATTCCATTCCATTCCGTTCCGTTCAACCCGGTTACATTCCATTCAATTACATTCCATTCCGTTCTACTCGGTTACATTCCATTCCATTCCATTCCATTCCATTCCAATCCATTCCATTCCATTCCATTCCGTTCTACTCGGGTACATTGCATTCCATTCCATTCCATTCCATTCCATTCCATTCCATTCCATTCCATTCCATTCCGTTCTACTTTGGTACATTCCATTCCATTCCATTCCATTACATTACATTACATTCCATTCCATTCCATTCCGTTCTACTCGGGTTGATTCCATTCTATTCCATTCCATTCCATTGAATTCCGTTCCATTCCATTCGATTCCATTCCATTCCATTCCATTCCATTCCATTCCATTCCATTCCATTCCATTGAATTCCATTCCATTCCATTCCATTCCATTCCATTCCATTCCATTCCATTCTACTGGTGTCCATTCCATTCCATTCCATTCCATTCCATTCCATTCCATTCCATTCCTTTCCATTCCATTGCATTCCATTGCATTCCGTTCCATTCCATTCCATTCCATTCCACTCCACTCCACTCCACTCCACTCCATTCCACTCCACTCCACTCCGGTACATTCCATTCCATTCCATTCCATTCCATTCCATTCCGTGCTTCTCAGGTACATTCCGTTCCGTTCCATTCCATTCCATTCCATTCCATTCCATTCCGTTCCAGTGCACTCTACTCCACTCCACTCCACTCCACTCCACTCCGGTACATTCCATTCCATTCCATTCCATTCCATTCCATTCCATTTCCATTCCCATTCCATTTCCATTCCCGTTCCATTTCCATTCCCGTTTCTTTTCCATTCCCGTTCCATTTCCATTCCAGTTCCATTACCATTCCCGTTCCATTTCCATTCCCGATCCATTTCCATTCCCGTTCCATTTCCATTCCCGTTCCATTTCCATTCCCGTTCCGTTACCATTCCCGTTCCATTTCCGTTCCCGTTCCGTTTCCGTTCCCGTTCCATTTCCGTTCTCGTTCCGTTTCCGTTCCCGTTCCATTTCCATTCCCGTTCCATTTCCGTTCCCGTTCCATTTCCATTCCCGTTCCATTTCCATTCCCTTTCCATTTCCATTTCATTCCATTCCGTTCTGCTCGGGTACATTCCATTCCATTCCATTGCATTCCATTCCGTTCTGCTCCTGTCCATTCCATTCCATTCCATTCCGTTCCATTCCGTTCTACTCGGGTAGATTCCATTCCATTCCATTCCATTCCATTCCATTCCATTCCATTCTACTGGTGTCCATTCCATTCCATTCCATTCCATTCCATTGCATTCCATTCCATTCCATTCCATTCCGTTCCGTTCTACTCGATTACATTCCATTCAATTCCATTCCATTCCGTTCTACTCGGGTAGATTCCATTCCATTCCATTCCATTCCTTTCCATTCCATTGCATTCCATTGCATTGCATTGCACTCAATTCCATTCCATTCCATTCCATTCCATTCCATTCCATTCCATTCCATTCCGTTCCGTTCAACTCGGTTACATTCCATTCAATTACATTCCATTCCGTTCTACTCGGTTACATTCCATTCCATTCCATTCCATTCCATTCCAATCCATTCCATTCCATTACATTCCGTTCTACTCGTGTACATTCCATTCCATTCCATTCCATTCCATTCCATTCCATTCCATTCCATTCCATTCCATTCCATTCCATTCCGTTCTACTTTGGTACATTCCATTCCATTCCATTCCATTCCATTCCATTCCATTCCATTCCATTCCATTCCGTTCTACTCAGGTTGATTCCATTCTATTCCATTCCATTCCATTTCATTCCATTCCATTCCATTCCATTCCATTCCATTCCAATCCATTCCATTCCATTGAATTCCATTCCATTCCATTCCATTCCATGGAATTCCATTCCATTCCATTCCATTCCATTGAATTCCATTCCGTTCCATTCCATTCCATTGAATTCCATTCCATTCCATTCCATTCCATTCCATTCCATTCCATTCCATTGAATTCCGTTCCATTCCATTCCATTCCATTCCATTCCATCCCATTCCATTCCATTCCATTTCATTCCGTTCTACTCGGGTTGATTCCATTCTATTCCATTCCATTCCATTCGATCCCATTTGATTCCATTCGATTCCATTCAATTCCATTCGATTCCATTCCATTCCACTCCATTCCATTCCATTGAATTCCATTCCATTCCATTCCATTCCATTCCATGGAACTCCATTCCATTCCATTCCATTCCATTCCATTCCATAGAATTCCATTCCATTCCATTCCATTCCATTGAATTCCGTTCCATTCCATTCCATTTCGTTCCGTTCCGTTCCGTTCCGTTCCGTTCCGTTGCGTTCCGTTCCGTTCCGTTGTGTTCCGTTCCGTTCTACTCGGGTTGATTCCATTCTATTCCATTCCATTCCAATCCATTCCATTCCATTCCATCGAATTCCATTCCATTCCATTCCATTCCATTCCATTCCATTCCATTGAATTCCATTCCATTCCATTCCATTCCATGGAATTCCGTTCCATTCCATTCCATTCCGTTCCGTTCCGTCCCGTTCCGTTCCGTTCCGTTCCGTTGCGTTCCGCTCCGTTCTACTCGGGTTGATTCCATTCTATTCCATTCCATTCCATTCGATTCCATTCGATTCCATTCGATTCCACTCCATTCCATTCCATAGAATTCCATTCCATTCCATTCCATTCCATGGAATTCCATTCCATTCCATTCCATTGCATTGAATTCCATTCCATTCCATTCCATTCCATTGAATTCCATTCCATTCCATTCCATTCCATTCCATTCCATTCCATTCCATTCCATTCCATTCCGTTCCATTCCATTCTACTGTTGTCCATTCCATTCCATTCCATTCCATTCCATTCCATTCCATTCCATTCCATTCCATTCCATTCCATTCCATTCCTTTCCATTCCATTGCATTCCATTGCATTCCATTCCATTCCATTCCATTCCATTCCATTCCATTCCATTCCACTCCACACCACTCCAGTCCACTCCATTCCACTCCACTCCATTCCGGTACATTCCATTCCATTCCATTCCATTCCATTCCATTCCATTCCGTGCTTCTCAGGTACATTCCGTTCCGTTCCATTCCATTCCATTCCATTCCATTCCGTTCCAGTGCACTCTACTCCACTCCACTCCACTCCACTCCGGTACATTCCATTCCATTCCATTCCATTCCATTCCATTCCATTCCATTTCCATTCCCATTCCATTTCCATTCCCGTTCCATTTCCATTCCCGTTTCTTTTCCATTCCCGTTCCATTTCCATTCCCGTTCCATTACCATTCCCGTTCCATTTCCATTCCCGATCCATTTCCATTCCCGTTCCTTTTCCATTCCCGTTCCATTTCCATTCCTGTTCCGTTACCATTCCCGTTCCATTTCCGTTCCCGTTCCGTTTCCGTTCCCGTTCCATTTCCGTTCTCGTTCCGTTTCCGTTCCCGTTCCATTTCCATTCCCGTTTCAATTGCGTTCCCGTTCCATTTCCATTCCCGTTCCATTTCCATTCCCTTTCCATTTCCATTTCATTCCTTTCCGTTCTGCTCGGGTACATTCCATTCCATTCCATTGCATTCCATTCCGTTCTGCTCCTGTACATTCCATTCCATTCCATTCCGTTCCATTCCGTTCTACTCGGGTAGATTCCATTCCATTCCATTCCATTCCATTCCATTCCATTCCATTCCATTCCATTCCATTCTACTGGTGTCCATTCCATTCCATTCCATTCCATTCCATTCCATTCCATTGCATTCCATTCCATTCCATTCCATTCCATTCCGTTCCGTTCTACTCGGTTACATTCCATTCAATTCCATTCCATTCCGTTCTACTCGGGTAGATTCCATTCCATTCCATTCCATTCCTTTCCATTCCATTGCATTGCATTGCACTCAATTCCATTCCATTCCATTCCATTCCATTCCATTCCATTCCATTCCATTCCATTCCGTTCCGTTCAACCCGGTTACATTCCATTCAATTACATTCCATTCCGTTCTACTCGGTTACATTCCATTCCATTCCATTCCATTCCATTCCAATCCATTCCATTCCATTCCATTCCGTTCTACTCGGGTACATTGCATTCCATTCCATTCCATTCCATTCCATTCCATTCCATTCCATTCCATTCCATTCCATTCCGTTCTACTTTGGTACATTCCATTCCATTCCATTCCATTCCATTCCATTACATTCCATTCCATTCCATTCCGTTCTACTCGGGTTGATTCCATTCTATTCCATTCCATTCCATTCCATTCCATTCCATTCCATTCCATTCGATTCCATTCCATTCCATTCCGTGGAATTCCATTCCATTCCATTCCATTCCATTGAATTCCATTCCATTCCATTCCATTCCATTCCATTCCATTCCATTCCATTGAATTCCATTCCATTCCATTCCATTCCATTCCATTCCATTCCATTCCATTCCATTCTAATGGTGTCCATTCCATTCCATTCCATTCCATTCCATTCCATTCCATTCCATTCCTTTCCATTCCATTGCATTCCATTGCATTCCGTTCCATTCCATTCCATTCCATTCCACTCCACTCCACTCCACTCCACTCCATTCCACTACACTCCACTCCGGTACATTCCATTCCATTCCATTCCATTCCATTCCATTCCGTGCTTCTCAGGTACATTCCGTTCCGTTCCATTCCATTCCATTCCATTCCATTCCATTCCGTTCCAGTGCACTCTACTCCACTCCACTCCACTCCACTCCACTCCGGTACATTCCATTCCATTCCATTCCATTCCATTCCATTCCATTTCCATTCCCATTCCATTTCCATTCCCGTTCCATTTCCATTCCCGTTTCTTTTCCATTCCCGTTCCATTTCCATTCCAGTTCCATTACCATTCCCGTTCCATTTCCATTCCCGATCCATTTCCATTCCCGTTCCATTTCCATTCCCGTTCCATTTCCATTCCCGTTCCGTTACCATTCCCGTTCCATTTCCGTTCCCGTTCCGTTTCCGTTCCCGTTCCATTTCCGTTCTCGTTCCGTTTCCGTTCCCGTTCCATTTCCATTCCCGTTCCATTTCCGTTCCCGTTCCATTTCCATTCCCGTTCCATTTCCATTCCCTTTCCATTTCCATTTCATTCCATTCCGTTCTGCTCGGGTACATTCCATTCCATTCCATTGCATTCCATTCCGTTCTGCTCCTGTCCATTCCATTCCATTCCATTCCGTTCCATTCCGTTCTACTCGGGTAGATTCCATTCCATTCCATTCCATTCCATTCCATTCCATTCCATTCTACTGGCGTCCATTCCATTCCATTCCATTCCATTCCATTGCATTCCATTCCATTCCATTCCATTCCGTTCCGTTCTACTCGATTAAATTCCATTCAATTCCATTCCATTCCGTTCTACTCGGGTAGATTCCATTCCATTCCATTCCATTCCTTTCCATTCCATTGCATTCCATTGCATTGCATTGCACTCAATTCCATTCCATTCCATTCCATTCCATTCCATTCCATTCCATTCCATTCCGTTCCGTTCAACTCGGTTACATTCCATTCAATTACATTCCATTCCGTTCTACTCGGTTACATTCCATTCCATTCCATTCCATTCCATTCCAATCCATTCCATTCCATTACATTCCGTTCTACTCGTGTACATTCCATTCCATTCCATTCCATTCCATTCCATTCCATTCCATTCCATTCCATTCCATTCCATTCCGTTCTACTTTGGTACATTCCATTCCATTCCATTCCATTCCATTCCATTCCATTCCATTCCATTCCATTCCATTCCGTTCTACTCAGGTTGATTCCATTCTATTCCATTCCATTCCATTTCATTCCATTCCATTCCATTCCATTCCATTCCATTCCAATCCATTCCATTCCATTGAATTCCATTCCATTCCATTCCATGGAATTCCATTCCATTCCATTCCATTCCATGGAATTCCATTCCATTCCATTCCATTCCATGGAATTCCATTCCATTCCATTCCATGGAATTCCATTCCATTCCATTCCATGGAATTCCATTCCATGGAATTCCATTCCATTCCATTCCATTCCATGGAATTCCATTCCATTCCATTCCATTCCATTCCATTCCATGGAATTCCATTCCATTCCATTCCATGGAATTCCATTCCATTCCATTCCATTCCATTCCATGGAATTCCATTCCATTCCATTCCATTCCATTGAATTCCATTCCGTTCCATTCCATTCCATTGAATTCCATTCCATTCCATTCCATTCCATTCCATTCCATTCCATTCCATTGAATTCCGTTCCATTCCATTCCATTCCATTCCATTCCATCCCATTCCATTCCATTCCATTTCATTCCGTTCTACTCGGGTTGATTCCATTCTATTCCATTCCATTCCATTCGATCCCATTTGATTCCATTCGATTCCATTCAATTCCATTCGATTCCATTCCATTCCACTCCATTCCATTCCATTGAATTCCATTCCATTCCATTCCATTCCATTCCATGGAATTCCATTCCATTCCATTCCATTCCATTCCATTCCATAGAATTCCATTCCATTCCATTCCATTCCATTGAATTCCGTTCCATTCCATTCCATTCCGTTCCGTTCCGTTCCGTTCCGTTCCGTTGCGTTCCGTTCCGTTCCGTTGTGTTCCGTTCCGTTCTACTCGGGTTGATTCCATTCTATTCCATTCCATTCCAATCCATTCCATTCCATTCCATCGAATTCCATTCCATTCCATTCCATTCCATTCCATTCCATTCCATTCCATTGAATTCCATTCCATTCCATTCCATTCCATGGAATTCCGTTCCATTCCATTCCATTCCGTTCCGTTCCGTCCCGTTCCGTTCCGTTCCGTTCCGTTGCGTTCCGCTCCGTTCTACTCGGGTTGATTCCATTCTATTCCATTCCATTCCATTCGATTCCATTCGATTCCATTCGATTCCACTCCATTCCATTCCATAGAATTCCATTCCATTCCATTCCATTCCATGGAATTCCATTCCATTCCATTCCATTCCATTGAATTCCATTCCATTCCATTTCATTCCATTGAATTCCATTCCATTCCATTCCATAACATTCCATTCCATTCCATTCCATTCCATTCCATTCCGTTCCATTCCATTCTACTGTTGTCCATTCCATTCCATTCCATTCCATTCCATTCCATTCCATTCCATTCCATTCCATTCCTTTCCATTCCATTGCATTCCATTGCATTCCATTCCATTCCATTCCATTCCTTTCCATTCCATTCCATTCCATTCCATTCCATTCCATTCCATTCCATTGAATTCCATTCCATTCCGTTGAATTCCATTCCATTCCATTCCATTCCATTGAATTCCGTTCCATTCCATTCCATTCCATTCCATTCCATTCCATAGAATTCCATTCCATTCTATTCCATAGAATTCCGTTCCGTTCCATTCCATTCCATTCCATTCCATTCCATTCCATTCCATTCCATTGAATTCCATTCCATTCCATTCCATTCCATTCCATTGAATTCCATTCCATTGAATTCCATTCCATTCCATTCCATTCCATTCCATTCCATTCCATTCCATTCTACTGGTGTCCATTCCATTCCATTCCATTCCATTCCATTCCATTCCATTCCATTCCTTTCCATTCCATTGCATTCCATTGCATTCCGTTCCATTCCATTCCATTCCATTCCTTTCCGTTCCGCTCCGTTCCGTTCCGTTCCGTTGCGTTCCGCTCCGTTCTACTCGGGTTGATTCCATTCTATTCCATTCCATTCCATTCGATCCCATTCGATTCCATTCGATTCCATTCGATTCCATTCGATTCCACTCCATTCCATTCCATAGAATTCCATTCCATTCCATTCCATTTGAATTCCATTCCATTCCATTCCATTCCATTCTATTCCATTCCATTCCATTCCATTCCATTCCATTCCATTCCATTCCATTCCATTCTACTCGGGTTTGCATTCTATTCCATTCGATTCCATTCGATTCCATTCGATTCCATTCCATTCCATTCCATTCCATTCCATTCCATTCCATTCCATTCCATTGAATTCCATTCCATTCCATTCCATTCCATTCCGTTGAATTCCATTCCATTCCATTCCATTCCATTCCAATCCATTCCATTCCATTCCATAGAATTCCATTCCATTCCATTCCATTCCATTCCATTCCATTGAATTCCATTCCATTCCATTCCATAGAATTCCATTCCATTCCATTCCATTCCATTGAATTCCATTCCATTCCATTCCATTCCATTCCATTCCATTCCATTCCATTCTACTGGTGTCCATTCCATTCCATTCCATTCCATTCCATTCCATTCCATTCCATTCCATTCCTTTCCATTCCATTCCATTCCACTGCATTCCATTCCATTCCATTCCATTCCATTCCATTCCACTCCACTCCACTCCACTCCACTCCATTCCACTCCACTCCACTCCGGTACATTCCATTCCATTCCATTCCATTCCATTCCATTCCATTCCATTCCGTGCTTCTCGGGTACATTCCGTTCCGTTCCATTCCATTCCATTCCACTCCACTCCACTCCACTCCACTCCATTCCACTCCACTCCACTCCGGTACATTCCATTCCATTCCATTCCATTCCATTCCATTCCGTGCTTCTCAGGTACATTCCGTTCCGTTCCATTCCATTCCATTCCATTCCATTCCATTCCGTTCCAGTGCACTCTACTCCACTCCACTCCACTCCACTCCACTCCGGTACATTCCATTCCATTCCATTCCATTCCATTCCATTCCATTTCCATTCCCGTTCCATTTCCATTCCCGTTCCATTTCCATTCCCGTTCCGTTACCATTCCCGTTCCATTTCCGTTCCCGTTCCGTTTCCGTTCCCGTTCCATTTCCGTTCTCGTTCCGTTTCCGTTCCCGTTCCATTTCCATTCCCGTTCCATTTCCGTTCCCGTTCCATTTCCATTCCCGTTCCATTTCCATTCCCTTTCCATTTCCATTTCATTCCATTCCGTTCTGCTCGGGTACATTCCATTCCATTCCATTGCATTCCATTCCGTTCTGCTCCTGTCCATTCCATTCCATTCCATTCCGTTCCATTCCGTTCTACTCGGGTAGATTCCATTCCATTCCATTCCATTCCATTCCATTCCATTCCATTCCATTCCATTCCATTCCATTCCATTCCATTCTACTGGTGTCCATTCCATTCCATTCCATTCCATTCCATTCCATTCCATTCCATTCCATTACATTCCATTCCATTCCGTTCCGTTCCGTTCTACTCGGTTACATTCCATTCAATTCCATTCCATTCCGTTCTACTCGGGTAGATTCCATTCCATTCCATTCCATTCCTTTCCATTCCATTGCATTCCATTGCATTGCATTGCACTCAATTCCATTCCATTCCATTCCATTCCATTCCATTCCATTCCATTCCATTCCGTTCCGTTCAACCCGGTTACATTCCATTCAATTACATTCCATTCCGTTCTACTCGGTTACATTCCATTCCATTCCATTCCATTCCATTCCAATCCATTCCATTCCATTCCATTCCGTTCTACTCGGGTACATTGCATTCCATTCCATTCCATTCCATTCCATTCCATTCCATTCCATTCCATTCCATTCCATTCCGTTCTACTTTGGTACATTCCATTCCATTCCATTCCATTCCATTCCATTCCATTCCATTCCATTCCATTCCATTCCATTCCATTGAATTCCATTCCATTCCATTCCATTCCACTCCATTCCATTCCATTCCATTCTACTGGTGTCCATTCCATTCCATTCCATTCCTTTCCATTCCATTCCATTCCTTTCCATTCCATTGCATTCCATTGCATTCCGTTCCATTCCATTCCATTCCATTCCACTCCACTCCACTCCACTCCACTCCATTCCACTCCACTCCACTCCGGTACATTCCATTCCATTCCATTCCATTCCATTCCATTCCGTGCTTCTCAGGTACATTCCGTTCCGTTCCATTCCATTCCATTCCATTCCATTCCATTCCGTTCCAGTGCACTCTACTCCACTCCACTCCACTCCACTCCACTCCGGTACATTCCATTCCATTCCATTCCGTTCCATTCCATTCCATTGAATTCCATTCCATTCCATTCCATTCCATTCCATTCCATTGAATTCCGTTCCATTCCATTCCATTCCATTCCATTCCATCCCATTCCATTCCATTCCATTTCATTCCGTTCTACTCGGGTTGATTCCATTCTATTCCATTCCATTCCATTCGATTCCATTTGATTCCATTCGATTCCATTCAATTCCATTTGATTCCATTCCATTCCACTCCTTTCCATTCCATTGAATTCCATTCCATTCCATTCCATAGAATTCCATTCCATTCCATTCCATTCCATTGAATTCCGTTCCATTCCATTCCATTCCGTTCCGTTCCATTCCGTTCCGTTCCGTTCCGTTGCGTTCCGTTCCGTTCCGTTGTGTTCCGTTCCGTTCTACTCGGGTTGATTCCATTCTATTCCATTCCATTCCAATCCATTCCATTCCATTCCATCGAATTCCATTCCATTCCATTCCATTCCATTCCATTGAATTCCATTCCATTCCATTCCATTCCATGGAATTCCGTTCCATTCCATTCCATTCCGTTCGGTTCCGTCCCGTTCCGTTCCGTTCCGTTCCGTTGCGTTCCGCTCCGTTCTACTCGGGTTGATTCCATTCTATTCCATTCCATTCCATTCGATTCCATTCGATTCCATTCGATTCCACTCCATTCCATTCCATAGAATTCCATTCCATTCCATTCCATTCCATGGAATTCCATTCCATTCCATTCCATGGAATTCCATTCCATGGAATTCCATTCCATTCCATTCCATGGAATTCCATTCCATTCCATTCCATTGAATTCCATTCCATTCCATTCCATTCCATTCCATTCCATTCCATTCCGTTCCATTCCATTCTACTGTTGTCCATTCCATTCCATTCCATTCCATTCCATTCCATTCCATTCCATTCCATTCCTTTCCATTCCATTGCATTCCATTGCATTCCATTCCATTCCATTCCATTCCATTCCATTCCATTCCATTCCATTCCATTCCACTCCACACCACTCCAGTCCACTCCATTCCACTCCACTCCACTCCGGTACATTCCATTCCATTCCATTCCATTCCATTCCATTCCATTCCGTGCTTCTCAGGTACATTCCGTTCCGTTCCATTCCATTCCATTCCACTCCGTTCCAGTGCACTCTACTCCACTCCACTCCACTCCACTCCGGTACATTCCATTCCATTCCATTCCATTCCATTCCATTCCATTTCCATTCCCATTCCATTTCCATTCCCGTTCCATTTCCATTCCCGTTTCTTTTCCATTCCCGTTCCATTTCCATTCCCGTTCCATTACCATTCCCGTTCCATTTCCATTCCCGATCCATTTCCATTCCCGTTCCTTTTCCATTCCCGTTCCATTTCCATTCCTGTTCCGTTACCATTCCCGTTCCATTTCCGTCCCCGTTCCATTTCCGTTCCCGTTCCATTTCCGTTCTCGTTCCGTTTCCATTCCCGTTCCATTTCCATTCCCGTTTCAATTGCGTTCCCGTTCCATTTCCATTCCCGTTCCATTTCCATTCCCTTTCCATTTCCATTTCATTCCTTTCCGTTCTGCTCGGGTACATTCCATTCCATTCCATTGCATTCCATTCCGTTCTGCTCCTGTACATTTCATTCCATTCCATTCCGTTCCATTCCGTTCTACTCGGGTAGATTCCATTCCATTCCATTCCATTCCATTCCATTCCATTCCATTCCATTCCATTCCATTCCATTCCATTCTACTGGTGTCCATTCCATTCCATTCCATTCCATTCTATTGCATTCCATTCCATTCCATTCCATTCCATTCCGTTCCGTTCTACTCGGTTACATTCCATTCAATTCCATTCCATTCCGTTCTACTCGGGTAGATTCCATTCCATTCCATTCCATTCCTTTCCATTCCATTGCATTCCATTGCATTGCATTGCACTCAATTCCATTCCATTCCATTCCATTCCATTCCATTCCATTCCATTCCATTCCGTTCCGTTCAACCCGGTTACATTCCATTCAATTACATTCCATTCTGTTCTACTCGGTTACATTCCATTCCATTCCATTCCATTCCATTCCAATCCATTCCATTCCATTCCATTCCGTTCTACTCGGGTACATTGCATTCCATTCCATTCCATTCCATTCCATTCCATTCCATTCCATTCCATTCCATTCCATTCCGTTCTACTTTGGTACATTCCATTCCATTCCATTCCATTCCATTCCATTCCATTCCATTCCATTCCATTCCGTTCTACTCGGGTTGATTCCATTCTATTCCATTCCATTCCATTCCATTCCATTCCATTCCATTCGATTCCATTCCATTCCATTCCATGGAATTCCATTCCATTCCATTCCATTCCATTGAATTCCATTCCATTCCATTCCATTCCATTCCATTCCATTCCATTCCTTTGAATTCCATTACATTCCATTCCATTCCATTCCATTCCATTCCATTCCATTCTACTGGTGTCCATTCCATTCCATTCCATTCCATTCCATTCCATTCCATTCCATTCCTTTCCATTCCATTGCATTCCATTGCATTCCGTTCCATTCCATTCCATTCCATTCCACTCCACTCCACTCCACTCCACTCCATTCCACTCCACTCCACTCCGGTACATTCCATTCCATTCCATTCCATTCCATTCCATTCCGTGCTTCTCAGGTACATTCCGTTCCGTTCCATTCCATTCCATTCCATTCCATTCCATTCCATTCCGTTCCAGTGCACTCTACTCCACTCCACTCCACTCCACTCCGGTACATTCCATTCCATTCCATTCCATTCCATTCCATTCCATTCCATTTCCATTCCCATTCCATTTCCATTCCCGTTCCATTTCCATTCCCGTTTCTTTTCCATTCCCGTTCCATTTCCATTCCAGTTCCATTACCATTCCCGTTCCATTTCCATTCCCGATCCATTTCCATTCCCGTTCCATTTCCATTCCCGTTCCATTTCCATTCCCGTTCCGTTACCATTCCCGTTCCATTTCCGTTCCCGTTCCGTTTCCGTTCCCGTTCCATTTCCGTTCTCGTTCCGTTTCCGTTCCCGTTCCATTTCCATTCCCGTTCCATTTCCGTTCCCGTTCCATTTCCATTCCCGTTCCATTTCCATTCCCTTTCCATTTCCATTTCATTCCATTCCGTTCTGCTCGGGTACATTCCATTCCATTCCATTGCATTCCATTCCGTTCTGCTCCTGTCCATTCCATTCCATTCCATTCCGTTCCATTCCGTTCTACTCGGGTAGATTCCATTCCATTCCATTCCATTCCATTCCATTCCATTCCATTCCATTCTACTGGTGTCCATTCCATTCCATTCCATTCCATTCCATTCCATTCCATTCCATTGCATTCCATTCCATTCCATTCCATTCCGTTCCGTTCTACTCGATTACATTCCATTCAATTCCATTCCATTCCGTTCTACTCGGGTAGATTCCATTCCATTCCATTCCATTCCTTTCCATTCCATTGCATTCCATTGCATTGCATTGCACTCAATTCCATTCCATTCCATTCCATTCCATTCCATTCCATTCCATTCCATTCCGTTCCGTTCAACTCGGTTACATTCCATTCAATTACATTCCATTCCGTTCTACTCGGTTACATTCCATTCCATTCCATTCCATTCCATTCCAATCCATTCCATTCCATTACATTCCGTTCTACTCGTGTACATTCCATTCCATTCCATTCCATTCCATTCCATTCCATTCCATTCCATTCCATTCCATTCCATTCCATTCCGTTCTACTCAGGTTGATTCCATTCTATTCCATTCCATTCCATTTCATTCCATTCCATTCCATTCCATTCCATTCCATTCCAATCCATTCCATTCCATTGAATTCCATTCCATTCCATTCCATTCCATGGAATTCCATTCCATTCCATTCCATTCCATTGAATTCCATTCCGTTCCATTCCATTCCATTGAATTCCATTCCATTCCATTCCATTCCATTCCATTCCATTTCATTCCGTTCTACTCGGGTTGATTCCATTCTATTCCATTCCATTCCATTCGATCCCATTTGATTCCATTCGATTCCATTCAATTCCATTCGATTCCATTCCATTCCACTCCATTCCATTCCATTGAATTCCATTCCATTCCATTCCATTCCATTCCATTCCATGGAATTCCATTCCATTCCATTCCATTCCATTCCATTCCATAGAATTCCATTCCATTCCATTCCATTCCATTGAATTCCGTTCCATTCCATTCCATTCCGTTCCGTTCCGTTCCGTTCCGTTCCGTTCCGTTGCGTTCCGTTCCGTTCCGTTGTGTTCCGTTCCGTTCTACTCGGGTTGATTCCATTCTATTCCATTCCATTCCAATCCATTCCATTCCATTCCATCGAATTCCATTCCATTCCATTCCATTCCATTCCATTGAATTCCATTCCATTCCATTCCATTCCATGGAATTCCGTTCCATTCCATTCCATTCCGTTCGGTTCCGTCCCGTTCCGTTCCGTTCCGTTCCGTTGCGTTCCGCTCCGTTCTACTCGGGTTGATTCCATTCTATTCCATTCCATTCCATTCCATTCCATTCGATTCCATTCGATTCCACTCCATTCCATTCCATAGAATTCCATTCCATTCCATTCCATTCCATGGAATTCCATTCCATTCCATTCCATGGAATTCCATTCCATTCCATTCCATTGAATTCCATTCCATTCCATTCCATTCCATTGAATTCCATTCCATTCCATTCCATTCCATTCCATTCCATTCCATTCCATTCCATTCCGTTCCATTCCATTCTACTGTTGTCCATTCCATTCCATTCCATTCCATTCCATTCCATTCCATTCCATTCCATTCCTTTCCATTCCATTGCATTCCATTGCATTCCATTCCATTCCATTCCATTCCATTCCATTCCATTCCATTCCATTCCACTCCACACCACTCCAGTCCACTCCATTCCACTCCACTCCACTCCGGTACATTCCATTCCATTCCATTCCATTCCATTCCATTCCATTCCGTGCTTCTCAGGTACATTCCGTTCCGTTCCATTCCATTCCATTCCATTCCGTTCCAGTGCACTCTACTCCACTCCACTCCACTCCACTCCGGTACATTCCATTCCATTCCATTCCATTCCATTCCATTCCATTTCTATTCCCATTCCATTTCCATTCCCGTTCCATTTCCATTCCCGTTTCTTTTCCATTCCCGTTCCATTTCCATTCCCGTTCCATTACCATTCCCGTTCCATTTCCATTCCCGATCCATTTCCATTCCCGTTCTTTTTCCATTCCCGTTCCATTTCCATTCCTGTTCCGTTACCATTCCCGTTCCATTTCCGTTCCCGTTCCGTTTCCGTTCCCGTTCCATTTCCGTTCTCGTTCCGTTTCCGTTCCCGTTCCATTTCCATTCCCGTTTCAATTGCGTTCCCGTTCCATTTCCATTCCCGTTCCATTTCCATTCCCTTTCCATTTCCATTTCATTCCTTTCCGTTCTGCTCGGGTACATTCCATTCCATTCCATTGCATTCCATTCCGTTCTGCTCCTGTACATTCCATTCCATTCCATTCCGTTCCATTCCGTTCTACTCGGGTAGATTCCATTCCATTCCATTCCATTCCATTCCATTCCATTCCATTCCATTCCATTCCATTCTACTGGTGTCCATTCCATTCCATTCCATTCCATTCCATTCCATTCCATTGCATTCCATTCCATTCCATTCCATTCCATTCCGTTCCGTTCTACTCGGTTACATTCCATTCAATTCCATTCCATTCCGTTCTACTCGGGTAGATTCCATTCCATTCCATTCCATTCCTTTCCATTCCATTGCATTCCATTGCATTGCATTGCACTCAATTCCATTCCATTCCATTCCATTCCATTCCATTCCATTCCATTCCATTCCATTACATTCCGTTCCGTTCAACCCGGTTACATTACATTCAATTACATTCCATTCCGTTCTACTCGGTTACATTCCATTCCATTCCATTCCATTCCATTCCAATCCATTCCATTCCATTCCATTCCGTTCTACTCGGGTACATTGCATTCCATTCCATTCCATTCCATTCCATTCCATTCCATTCCATTCCATTCCATTCCATTCCGTTCTACTTTGGTACATTCCATTCCATTCCATTCCATTCCATTCCATTCCATTCCATTCCATTCCGTTCTACTCGGGTTGATTCCATTCTATTCCATTCCATTCCATTCCATTCCATTCCATTCCATTCGATTCCATTCCATTCCATTCCATGGAATTCCATTCCATTCCATTCCATTCCATTGAATTCCATTCCATTCCATTCCATTCCATTCCATTCCATTCCATTCCATTCCATTCCATTCCATTCCATTCTACTGGTGTCCATTCCATTCCATTCCATTCCATTCCATTCCATTCCTTTCCATTCCATTGCATTCCATTGCATTCCGTTCCATTCCATTCCATTCCATTCCACTCCACTCCACTCCACTCCACTCCATTCCACTCCACTCCACTCCGGTACATTCCATTCCATTCCATTCCATTCCATTCCATTCCGTGCTTCTCAGGTACATTCCGTTCCGTTCCATTCCATTCCATTCCATTCCATTCCATTCCGTTCCAGTGCACTCTACTCCACTCCACTCCACTCCACTCCACTCCGGTACATTCCATTCCATTCCATTCCATTCCATTCCATTTCCATTCCCATTCCATTTCCATTCCCGTTCCATTTCCATTCCCGTTTCTTTTCCATTCCCGTTCCATTTCCATTCCAGTTCCATTACCATTCCCGTTCCATTTCCATTCCCGATCCATTTCCATTCCCGTTCCATTTCCATTCCCGTTCCATTTCCATTCCCGTTCCGTTACCATTCCCGTTCCATTTCCGTTCCCGTTCCGTTTCCGTTCCCGTTCCATTTCCGTTCTCGTTCCGTTTCCGTTCCCGTTCCATTTCCATTCCCGTTCCATTTCCATTCCCGTTCCATTTCCATTCCCGTTCCATTTCCATTCCCTTTCCATTTCCATTTCATTCCATTCCGTTCTGCTCGGGTACATTCCATTCCATTCCATTGCATTCCATTCCGTTCTGCTCCTGTCCATTCCATTCCATTCCATTCCGTTCCATTCCGTTCTACTCGGGTAGATTCCATTCCATTCCATTCCATTCCATTCCATTCCATTCCATTCCATTCCATTCTACTGGTGTCCATTCCATTCCATTCCATTCCATTCCATTCCATTCCATTCCATTCCATTCCATTGCATTCCATTCCATTCCATTCCATTCCGTTCCGTTCTACTCGATTACATTCCATTCAATTCCATTCCATTCCGTTCTACTCGGGTAGATTCCATTCCATTCCATTCCATTCCTTTCCATTCCATTGCATTCCATTGCATTGCATTGCACTCAATTCCATTCCATTCCATTCCATTCCATTCCATTCCATTCCATTCCGTTCCGTTCAACTCGGTTACATTCCATTCAATTACATTCCATTCCGTTCTACTCGGTTACATTCCATTCCATTCCATTCCATTCCATTCCAATCCATTCCATTCCATTACATTCCGTTCTACTCGCGTACATTCCATTCCATTCCATTCCATT
Source organism: Gorilla gorilla gorilla (assembly GCF_029281585.2). Lineage (NCBI taxonomy): Eukaryota > Metazoa > Chordata > Mammalia > Primates > Hominidae > Gorilla > Gorilla gorilla. The sequence goes on from NC_073242.2 coordinate 53,735,112, forward strand.
CCATTCCATTCCATTCCATTCCATTCCATTCCATTCCATTCCGTTCTAATTTGGTACATTCCATTCCATTCCATTCCATTCCATTCCATTCCATTCCATTCCATTCCATTCCATTCCATTCCATTCCGTTCTACTCAGGTTGATTCCATTCTATTCCTTTCCATTCCATTTCATTCCATTCCATTCCATTCCATTCCATTCCATTCCAATCCATTCCATTCCATTGAATTCCATTCTATTCCATTCCATTCCATTTCATTCCATTCCATTCCATTCCATTCCATTCCATTCCATTCCATTCCATTCCATTCCATTCCATTCCATTCCGTTCTACTCAGGTTGATTCCATTGAATTCCATTCCATTCCATTCCATTCCATTCCATTCCATTCCATTCCATTCCATTGAATTCCGTTCCATTAGATTCCATTCCATTCCATTCCATTCCATTCCATTCCATTCCATTCCATGGAATTCCATTCCATTCCATTCCATTCCATTCCATTCCATAGAATTCCATTCCATTCCATTCCATTCCATTGAATTCCGTTCCATTCCATTCCATTCCGTTCCGTTCCGTTCCGTTCCGTTCCGTTCCGTTGCGTTCCGTTCCGTTCCGTTGTGTTCCGTTCCGTTCTACTCGGGTTGATTCCATTCTATTCCATTCCATTCCAATCCATTGCATTCCATTCCATCGAATTCCATTCCATTCCATTCCATTCCATTCCATTCCATTCCATTCCATTCCGTTCTACTTTGGTACACTCCATTCCATTGCATTCCATTGCATTCCATTCCATTCCATTCCATTCCATTCCGTTCTACTCGGGTTGATTCCATTCTATTCCATTCCATTCCATTCCATTCCATTCCATTCCATTCGATTCCATTCCATTCCATTCCATGGAATTCCATTCCATTCCATTCCATTCCATTGAATTCTATTCCATTCCATTCCATTCCATTCCATTCCATTCCATTCCATTCCATTCCATTCCATTCCATTCCATTCCATTCCATTCCATTCTACTGGTGTCCATTCCATTCCATTCCATTCCATTCCATTCCATTCCATTCCTTTCCATTCCATTGCATTCCATTGCATTCCGTTCCATTCCATTCCATTCCATTCCACTCCACTCCACTCCACTCCACTCCATTCCACTCCACTCCACTCCGGTACATTCCATTCCATTCCATTCCATTCCATTCCATTCCGTGCTTCTCAGGTACATTCCGTTCCGTTCCATTCCATTCCATTCCATTCCATTCCATTCCATTCCGTTCCAGTGCACTCTACTCCACTCCACTCCACTCCACTCCACTCCGGTACATTCCATTCCATTCCATTCCATTCCATTCCATTCCATTTCCATTCCCATTCCATTTCCATTCCCGTTCCATTTCCATTCCCGTTTCTTTTCCATTCCCGTTCCATTTCCATTCCAGTTCCATTACCATTCCCGTTCCATTTCCATTCCCGATCCATTTCCATTCCCGTTCCATTTCCATTCCCGTTCCATTTCCATTCCCGTTCCGTTACCATTCCCGTTCCATTTCCGTTCCCGTTCCGTTTCCGTTCCCGTTCCATTTCCGTTCTCGTTCCGTTTCCGTTCCCGTTCCATTTCCATTCCCGTTCCATTTCCGTTCCCGTTCCATTTCCATTCCCGTTCCATTTCCATTCCCTTTCCATTTCCATTTCATTCCATTCCGTTCTGCTCGGGTACATTCCATTCCATTCCATTGCATTCCATTCCGTTCTGCTCCTGTCCATTCCATTCCATTCCATTCCGTTCCATTCCGTTCTACTCGGGTAGATTCCATTCCATTCCATTCCATTCCATTCCATTCCATTCCATTCTACTGGTGTCCATTCCATTCCATTCCATTCCATTCCATTCCATTCCATTCCATTGCATTCCATTCCATTCCATTCCATTCCGTTCCGTTCTACTCGATTACATTCCATTCAATTCCATTCCATTCCGTTCTACTCGGGTAGATTCCATTCCATTACATTCCATTCCTTTCCATTCCATTGCATTCCATTGCATTGCATTGCACTCAATTCCATTCCATTCCATTCCATTCCATTCCATTCCATTCCATTCCATTCCGTTCCGTTCAACTCGGTTACATTCCATTCAATTACATTCCATTCCGTTCTACTCGGTTACATTCCATTCCATTCCATTCCATTCCATTCCAATCCATTCCATTCCATTACATTCCGTTCTACTCGTGTACATTCCATTCCATTCCATTCCATTCCATTCCATTCCATTCCATTCCATTCCATTCCATTCCATTCCGTTCTACTTTGGTACATTCCATTCCATTCCATTCCATTCCATTCCATTCCATTCCATTCCATTCCATTCCATTCCATTCCGTTCTACTCAGGTTGATTCCATTCTATTCCATTCCATTCCATTTCATTCCATTCCATTCCATTCCATTCCATTCCATTCCAATCCATTCCATTCCATTGAATTCCATTCCATTCCATTCCATTCCATGGAATTCCATTCCATTCCATTCCATTCCATGGAATTCCATTCCATTCCATTCCATTCCATTCCATTCCATTCCATTCCATTCCATTCCATTCCATTGAATTCCATTCCGTTCCATTCCATTCCATTGAATTCCATTCCATTCCATTCCATTCCATTCCATTCCGTTCCATTCCATTGAATTCCGTTCCATTCCATTCCATTCCATTCCATTCCATCCCATTCCATTCCATTCCATTTCATTCCGTTCTACTCGGGTTGATTCCATTCTATTCCATTCCATTCCATTCGATCCCATTTGATTCCATTTGATTCCATTCAATTCCATTCGATTCCATTCCATTCCACTCCATTCCATTCCATTGAATTCCATTCCATTCCATTCCATTCCATTCCATTCCATTCCATGGAATTCCATTCCATTCCATTCCATTCCATTCCATTCCATAGAATTCCATTCCATTCCATTCCATTCCATTGAATTCCGTTCCATTCCATTCCATTCCGTTCCGTTCCGTTCCGTTCCGTTCCGTTCCGTTGCGTTCCGTTCCGTTCCGTTGTGTTCCGTTCCGTTCTACTCGGGTTGATTCCATTCTATTCCATTCCATTCCAATCCATTCCATTCCATTCCATCGAATTCCATTCCATTCCATTCCATTCCATTCCATTGAATTCCATTCCATTCCATTCCATTCCATGGAATTCCGTTCCATTCCATTCCATTCCGTTCGGTTCCGTCCCGTTCCGTTCCGTTCCGTTCCGTTGCGTTCCACTCCGTTCTACTCGGGTTGATTCCATTCTATTCCATTCCATTCCATTCGATTCCATTCGATTCCATTCGATTCCACTCCATTCCATTCCATAGAATTCCATTCCATTCCATTCCATTCCATGGAATTCCATTCAATTCCATTCCATGGAATTCCATTCCATTCCTTTCCATTGAATTCCATTCCATTCCATTCCATTCCATTGAATTCCATTCCATTCCATTCCATTCCATTCCATTCCATTCCATTCCATTCCATTCCGTTCCATTCCATTCTACTGTTGTCCATTCCATTCCATTCCATTCCATTCCATTCCATTCCATTCCATTCCTTTCCATTCCATTGCATTCCATTGCATTCCATTCCATTCCATTCCATTCCATTCCATTCCATTCCATTCCATTCCACTCCACACCACTCCAGTCCACTCCATTCCACTCCACTCCACTCCGGTACATTCCATTCCATTCCATTCCATTCCATTCCATTCCATTCCGTGCTTCTCAGGTACATTCCGTTCCGTTCCATTCCATTCCATTCCATTCCGTTCCAGTGCACTCTACTCCACTCCACTCCACTCCACTCCGGTACATTCCATTCCATTCCATTCCATTCCATTCCATTCCATTTCCATTCCCATTCCATTTCCATTCCCGTTCCATTTCCATTCCCGTTTCTTTTCCATTCCCGTTCCATTTCCATTCCCGTTCCATTACCATTCCCGTTCCATTTCCATTCCCGATCCATTTCCATTCCCGTTCCTTTTCCATTCCCGTTCCATTTCCATTCCTGTTCCGTTACCATTCCCGTTCCATTTCCGTTCCCGTTCCGTTTCCGTTCCCGTTCCATTTCCGTTCTCGTTCCGTTTCCGTTCCCGTTCCATTTCCATTCCCGTTTCAATTGCGTTCCCGTTCCATTTCCATTCCCGTTCCATTTCCATTCCCTTTCCATTTCCATTTCATTCCTTTCCGTTCTGCTCGGGTACATTCCATTCCATTCCATTGCATTCCATTCCGTTCTGCTGCTGTACATTTCATTCCATTCCATTCCGTTCCATTCCGTTCTACTCGGGTAGATTCCATTCCATTCCATTCCATTCCATTCCATTCTATTCCATTCCATTCCATTCCATTCTACTGGTGTCCATTCCATTCCATTCCATTCCATTCCATTCCATTCTATTGCATTCCATTCCATTCCATTCCATTCCATTCCGTTCCGTTCTACTCGGTTACATTCCATTCAATTCCATTCCATTCCGTTCTACTCGGGTAGATTCCATTCCATTCCATTCCATTCCTTTCCATTCCATTGCATTCCATTGCATTGCATTGCACTCAATTCCATTCCATTCCATTCCATTCCATTCCATTCCATTCCATTCCATTCCGTTCCGTTCAACCCGGTTACATTCCATTCAATTACATTCCATTCCGTTCTACTCGGTTACATTCCATTCCATTCCATTCCATTCCATTCCAATCCATTCCATTCCATTCCATTCCGTTCTACTCGGGTACATTGCATTCCATTCCATTCCATTCCATTCCATTCCATTCCATTCCATTCCATTCCATTCCATTCCATTCCATTCCATTCCATTCCGTTCTACTTTGGTACATTCCATTCCATTCCATTCCATTCCATTCCATTCCATTCCATTACATTACATTACATTCCATTCCATTCCATTCCGTTCTACTCGGGTTGATTCCATTCAATTCAATTCCATTCCATTCCATTCCATTCCATTCCATTCGATTCCATTCCATTCCATTCCATGGAATTCCATTCCATTCCATTCCATTCCATTGAATTCCATTCCATTCCATTCCATTCCATTCCATTCCATTGAATTCCATTCCATTCCATTCCATTCCATTCCATTCCATTCCATTCCATTCCATTCTACTGGTGTCCATTCCATTCCATTCCATTCCATTCCATTCCATTCCATTCCATTCCTTTCCATTCCATTGCATTCCATTGCATTCCGTTCCATTCCATTCCATTCCATTCCACTCCACTCCACTCCACTCCACTCCATTCCACTCCACTCCACTCCGGTACATTCCATTCCATTCCATTCCATTCCATTCCATTCCGTGCTTCTCAGGTACATTCCGTTCCGTTCCATTCCATTCCATTCCATTCCATTCCATTCCGTTCCAGTGCACTCTACTCCACTCCACTCCACTCCACTCCACTCCGGTACATTCCATTCCATTCCATTCCATTCCATTCCATTCCATTCCATTTCCATTCCCATTCCATTTCCATTCCCGTTCCATTTCCATTCCCGTTTCTTTTCCATTCCCGTTCCATTTCCATTCCAGTTCCATTACCATTCCCGTTCCATTTCCATTCCCGATCCATTTCCATTCCCGTTCCATTTCCATTCCCGTTCCATTTCCATTCCCGTTCCGTTACCATTCCCGTTCCATTTCCGTTCCCGTTCCGTTTCCGTTCCCGTTCCATTTCCGTTCTCGTTCCGTTTCCGTTCCCGTTCCATTTCCATTCCCGTTCCATTTCCGTTCCCGTTCCATTTCCATTCCCGTTCAATTTCCATTCCCTTTCCATTTCCATTTCATTCCATTCCGTTCTGCTCGGGTACATTCCATTCCATTCCATTGCATTCCATTCCGTTCTGCTCCTGTCCATTCCATTCCATTCCATTCCGTTCCATTCCGTTCTACTCGGGTAGATTCCATTCCATTCCATTCCATTCCATTCCATTCTACTGGTGTCCATTCCATTCCATTCCATTCCATTCCATTCCATTCCACTGAATTCCATTCCATTCCATTCCATTCCATTCCATTCCATTCCATTCCATTCCATTCCATTCCATTCCATTCGATTCCATTCGATTCCATTCCATTCCATTCCATTGAATTCCATTCCATTCCATTCCATTCCATTCCATTCCATTCCATTCCATTCCATTCCATTGAATTCCATTCCATTCCATTCCATTCCATTCCATTCCATTCCATTCCATTCCATTCCTTTCCATTGAATTCCATTCCATTCCACTCCATTCCATTCCATTGAATTCCATTCCATTCCATTCCATTCCATTGAATTCCATTCCATTCCATTCCATTCCATTCCATTCCATTGAATTCCTTTCCATTCCATTCCATTCCATTCCATTCCATTCCATTCCATTCCGTTCTACTCGGGTTGATTCCATTCTATTCCATTCCATTCCATTCGATTCCAATCGATTCCATTCGATTCCATTCGACTCCATTCGATTCCATTCCGTTCCATTCCATGGAATTCCATTCTATTCCATTCCATTGAATTCAATTCCATTCCATTGAATTCCATTCCATTCCATTCCATTCCATTGAATTCCTTTCCATTCCATTCCATTCCGTTCCTTTCCGTTCCATTCCGTTGCGTTCCGTTCCGTTCTACTCGGTTGATTCCATTCTATTCCATTCCATTCCATTCGATTCCATTCGATTCCATTCGATTCCATTCGATTCCATTCGATTCCATTCCATTGCATTCCATTGAATTCCATTCCATTCCATTCCATTGAATTCCATTCCATTCCATTCCATTCCATTGAATTCCATTGAATTCCATTCCATTGAATTCCATTCCATTCCATTCCATTCCATTCTATTGAATTCCATTCCATTCCATTCCATTCCATTCCATTCCATTGAATTCCATTGAATTCCATTCCATTGAATTCCATTCCATTCCATTCCATTCCATTCCATTCCATTCCATTACATAGAATTCCATTCCATTCCATTCCATTCCATTCCATTCCATTCCATTCCATTCCATTCCACTCCATTCCATTCCACTCCACTCCACTCCACTCCACTCCAGTCCACTCCACTCCACTCTTTTCCATTCCTTTCCATTCCATTGAATTCCATTGAATTCCATTGAATTCCATTCCATTCCATTCCTTTCCATTCCATTCCGTTCTACTCGGGTTGATTCCATTCTATTCCATTCCATTCCATTCGATTCCATTCGATTCCTTTCGATTCCATTCCATTCCATTCCATTCTATTGCATTGAATTCCATTCCATTCCATTCCATTCCTTTCCATTCCATTCCATTCCATTCCATTCCATTGAATTCCATTCCATTCCATTCCATTCCATTCCATTGAATTCCATTCCATTCCATTCCATTCCATTCCATTCCATTCCATTCCATTCCATTCCGTTCTACTCAGGTTGATTCCATTCTATTCCATTCCATCCCATTCCATTCCATTCCATTCCATTCCATTCCATTCGATTCCATTCCATTCCATTCCATAGAATTCCATTCCATTCCATTCCATTCCATGGAATTCCATTCCATTCCATTCCATTCCATTCCATTCCATTCCATTCCATTCCATTCCATTGAATTCCATTCCATTCCATTCCATTCCATTCCATTGAATTCCATTCCGTTCCATTCCATTCCATTGAATTCCATTCCATTCCATTCCATTCCATTCCATTCCATTCCATCCCATTCCATTCCATTCCATTCCATTCCATTCCATTCCATTCCATTCCATCCCATTCCATTCCATTCCATTCCATTCCGTTCTACTCGGGTTGATTCCATTCTATTCCATTCCATTCCATTCGATCCCATTTGATTCCATTCGATTCCATTCAATTCCATTCGATTCCATTCCATTCCACTCCATTCCATTCCATAGAATTCCATTCCATTCCATTCCATTCCATTCCATTCCATTCCATGGAATTCCATTCCATTCCATTCCATTCCATTCCATAGAATTCCATTCCATTCCATTCCATTCCACTGAATTCCGTTCCATTCCATTCCATTCCGTTCCGTTCCGTTCCGTTCCGTTCCGTTCTGTTGCGTTCCGTTCCGTTCCGTTGTGTTCCGTTCCGTTCTACTCGGGTTGATTCCATTCTATTCCATTCCATTCCAATCCATTCCATTCCATTCCATTGAATTCCATTCCATTCCATTCCATTCCATTCCATTCCATTCCATTCCATTCCATTGAATTCCATTCCATTCCATTCCATTCCATTCCATTCCATTGAATTCCATTCCATTCCATTCCATTCCATGGAATTCCGTTCCATTCCATTCCATTCCGTTCCGTTCCGTCCCGTTCCGTTCCGTTCCGTTCCGTTGCGTTCCGTTCCGTTCTACTCGGGTTGATTCCATTCTATTCCATTCCATTCCATTCGATTCCATTCGATTCCATTCGATTCCACTCCATTCCATTCCATAGAATTCCATTCCATTCCATTCCATTCCATTGAATTCCATTCCATTCCATTCCATTCCATTCCATTCCATTCCATTCCATTCCATTCCATTGAATTCCATTCCATTCCATTCCATTCCATTCCATTCCATTCCATTCCATTCTACTGGTGTCCATTCCATTCCATTCCATTCCATTCCATTCCATTCCATTCCTTTCCATTCCATTGCATTCCATTGCATTCCGTTCCATTCCATTCCATTCCATTCCACTCCACTCCACTCCACTCCACTCCATTCCACTCCACTCCACTCCGGTACATTCCATTCCATTCCATTCCATTCCATTCCATTCCGTGCTTCTCAGGTACATTCCGTTCCGTTCCATTCCATTCCATTCCATTCCATTCCATTCCGTTCCAGTGCACTCTACTCCACTCCACTCCACTCCACTCCACTCCGGTACATTCCATTCCATTCCATTCCATTCCATTCCATTCCATTTCCATTCCCATTCCATTTCCATTCCCGTTCCATTTCCATTCCCGTTTCTTTTCCATTCCCGTTCCATTTCCATTCCAGTTCCATTACCATTCCCGTTCCATTTCCATTCCCGATCCATTTCCATTCCCGTTCCATTTCCATTCCCGTTCCATTTCCATTCCCGTTCCGTTACCATTCCCGTTCCATTTCCGTTCCCGTTCCGTTTCCGTTCCCGTTCCATTTCCGTTCTCGTTCCGTTTCCGTTCCCGTTCCATTTCCATTCCCGTTCCATTTCCGTTCCCGTTCCATTTCCATTCCCGTTCAATTTCCATTCCCTTTCCATTTCCATTTCATTCCATTCCGTTCTGCTCGGGTACATTCCATTCCATTCCATTGCATTCCATTCCGTTCTGCTCCTGTCCATTCCATTCCATTCCATTCCGTTCCATTCCGTTCTACTCGGGTAGATTCCATTCCATTCCATTCCATTCCATTCCAATCTACTGGTTTCCATTCCATTCCATTCCATTCCATTCCATTCCATTCCACTGAATTCCATTCCATTCCATTCCATTCCATTCCATTCCATTCCATTCCATTCGATTCCATTCGATTCCATTCCATTCCATTCCATTGAATTCCATTCCATTCCATTCCATTCCATTCCATTCCATTCCATTCCATTCCATTCCATTGAATTCCATTCCATTCCATTCCATTCCATTCCATTCCATTCCATTCCATTCCTTTCCATTGAATTCCATTCCATTCCACTCCATTCCATTCCATTGAATTCCATTCCATTCCATTCCATTCCATTGAATTCCATTCCATTCCATTCCATTCCATTCCATTCCATTGAATTCCTTTCCATTCCATTCCATTCCATTCCATTCCATTCCATTCCATTCCATTCCGTTCTACTCGGGTTGATTCCATTCTATTCCATTCCATTCCATTCGATTCCAATCGATTCCATTCGATTCCATTCGACTCCATTCGATTCCATTCCGTTCCATTCCATGGAATTCCATTCTATTCCATTCCATTGAATTCAATTCCATTCCATTGAATTCCATTCCATTCCATTCCATTCCATTGAATTCCTTTCCATTCCATTCCATTCCGTTCCTTTCCGTTCCATTCCGTTGCGTTCCGTTCCGTTCTACTCGGTTGATTCCATTCTATTCCATTCCATTCCATTCGATTCCATTCGATTCCATTCGATTCCATTCGATTCCATTCGATTCCATTCCATTGCATTCCATTGAATTCCATTCCATTCCTTTCCATTGAATTCCATTCCATTCCATTCCATTCCATTGAATTCCATTGAATTCCATTCCATTGAATTCCATTCCATTCCATTCCATTCCATTCTATTGAATTCCATTCCATTCCATTCCATTCCATTCCATTCCATTGAATTCCATTGAATTCCATTCCATTGAATTCCATTCCATTCCATTCCATTCCATTCCATTCCATAGAATTCCATTCCATTCCATTCCATTCCATTCCATTCCATTCCATTCCATTCCATTCCATTCCATTCCACTCTATTCCATTCCACTCCACTCCACTCCACTCCTCTCCAGTCCACTCCACTCCACTCTTTTCCATTCCATTCCATTCCATTGAATTCCATTGAATTCCATTGAATTCCATTCCATTCCATTCCTTTCCATTCCATTCCGTTCTACTCGGGTTGATTCCATTCTATTCCATTCCATTCCATTCGATTCCATTCGATTCCTTTCGATTCCATTCCATTCCATTCCATTCTATTGCATTGAATTCCATTCCATTCCATTCCATTCCTTTCCATTCCATTCCATTCCATTCCATTCCATTGAATTCCATTCCATTCCATTCCATTCCATTCCATTGAATTCCATTCCATTCCATTCCATTCCATTCCATTCCATTCCATTCCATTCCATTCCATTCCGTTCTACTCAGGTTGATTCCATTCTATTCCATTCCATCCCATTCCATTCCATTCCATTCCATTCCATTCCATTCGATTCCATTCCATTCCATTCCATAGAATTCCATTCCATTCCATTCCATTCAATGGAATTCCATTCCATTCCATTCCATTCCATTCCATTCCATTCCATTCCATTCCATTGAATTCCATTCCATTCCATTCCATTCCATTCCATTGAATTCCATTCCGTTCCATTCCATTCCATTGAATTCCATTCCATTCCATTCCATTCCATTCCATTCCATTCCATCCCATTCCATTCCATTCCATTCCATTCCATTCCATTCCATTCCATTCCATCCCATTCCATTCCATTCCATTCCATTCCGTTCTACTCGGGTTGATTCCATTCTATTCCATTCCATTCCATTCGATCCCATTTGATTCCATTCGATTCCATTCAATTCCATTCGATTCCATTCCATTCCACTCCATTCCATTCCATAGAATTCCATTCCATTCCATTCCATTCCATTCCATTCCATTCCATTCCATGGAATTCCATTCCATTCCATTCCATTCCATTCCATTCCATTCCATAGAATTCCATTCCATTCCATTCCATTCCACTGAATTCCGTTCCATTCCATTCCATTCCGTTCCGTTCCGTTCCGTTCCGTTCCGTTCTGTTGCGTTCCGTTCCGTTCCGTTGTGTTCCGTTCCGTTCTACTCGGGTTGATTCCATTCTATTCCATTCCATTCCAATCCATTCCATTCCATTCCATTGAATTCCATTCCATTCCATTACATTCCATTCCATTCCATTCCATTCCATTCCATTCCATTGAATTCCATTCCATTCCATTCCATTCCATTCCATTCCATTGAATTCCATTCCATTCCATTCCATTCCATGGAATTCCGTTCCATTCCATTCCATTCCGTTCCGTTCCGTCCCGTTCCGTTCCGTTCCGTTCCGTTGCGTTCCGTTCCGTTCTACTCGGGTTGATTCCATTCTATTCCATTCCATTCCATTCGATTCCATTCGATTCCATTCGATTCCACTCCATTCCATTCCATAGAATTCCATTCCATTCCATTCCATTCCATTGAATTCCATTCCATTCCATTCCATTCCATAGAATTCCATTCCATTCCATTCCATTCCATTGAATTCCATTCCATTCCATTCCATTCCATTCCATTCCATTCCATTCCATTCCATTCCATTCCATTCTACTGGTGTCCATTCCATTCCATTCCATTCCATTCCATTCCATTCCATTCCTTTCCATTCCATTGCATTCCATTGCATTCCATTCCATTCCATTCCATTCCATTGAATTCCATTCCATTCCATTCCATTCCATTCCATTCCATTCCATTCCATTCCATTCCATTGAATTCCATTCCATTCCATTGAATTCCATTCCATTCCATTCCATTCCATTGAATTCCGTTCCATTCCATTCCATTCCATTCCATTCCATTCCATTGAATTCCATTCCATTCCATTCCATAGAATTCCGTTCCATTCCATTCCATTCCATTCCATTCCATTCCATTCCATTCCATTCCATTCCATTGAATTCCATTCCATTCCATTCCATTCCTTTCCATTGAATTCCATTCTGTTCCATTCCATTCCTTTGAATTCCGTTCCATTCCATTCCATTCCATTCCTTTCCGTTCCGTTCCATTCCGTTCCGTTCCGTTGCGTTCCGCTCCGTTCTACTCGGGTTGATTCCATTCTATTCCATTCCATTCCATTCGATCCCATTCGATTCCATTCGATTCCATTCGATTCCATTCGATTCCACTCCATTCCATTCCATAGAATTCCATTCCATTCCATTCCATTTGAATTCCATTCCATTCCAGTCCATTCCATTCTATTCCATTCCATCCCATTCCATTCCATTCCATTCCATTCTACTCGGGTTGATTGCATTCTATTCCATTCCATTCCATTCGATTCCATTCGATTCCATTCGATTCCATTCGATTCCATTCCATTCCATTCCATTCCATTCCATTCCATTCCATTCCATGGAATTCCATTCCATTCCATTCCTTTCCATTCCATTGAATTCCATTCCATTCCATTCCATTCCATTCCATTCCATTCCATTCCATTGAATTCCATTCCATTCCATAGAATTCCATTCCATTCCATTCCATTCCATTGAATTCCGTTCCTTTCCATTCCATTCCATTCCGTTCCGTTCCGTTCCGTTCCGTTGCGTTCCGTTCCGTTCAACTAGGGTTGATTCCATTCTATTCAATTCCATTCCATTCCATTCTACACGGGTTGATCATTCCATTCCGTTCCGTTCCGTTCCGTTCCGTTCCGTTCCGTACCGTTCTACTCGGGTTGATTCCATTCTATTCCATTCCATTCCATTCGATTCCATTCGACTCCATTCCATTCCATTCCATTCCATTCCATTCCATTCCATTCCATTGCATTCCATTCCACTCCATTCCATTCCATTCCATTCCATTCCATTCCATTCCATTCCATTCCGTTCCGTTCCGTTCCGTTCCGTTCCGTTGCGTTCCGATCCGTTCTACTCGTGTTGATTCCATTCTATTCCATTCCATTCCATTTGACTCCATTCGATTCCATTCCATTCCATTGCATTGAATTCCATTCCATTCCATTCCATTCCATTCCATTCCATTCCACTCCATTGAATTCCATTCCATTCCATTCCATTCCATTCCATTCCATTCCATTCCATTCCACTCCATTCCATTCCACTCCACTGCACTCCACTCCACTCCACTCCACTCCATTCCACTCCCTTCCATTCCATTAAATTGAATTCCATTCCATTCCATTCCATTCCATTCCATTCCATTCCATTCCATTCCACTCCATTCCATTCCACTCCACTCCACTCCACTCCACTCCATTCCATTCCCTTCCATTCCATTCAATTGAATTGCATTGAATTCCATTCCATTCCATTCCATAACATTTCATTCCATTCCATTCCATTCCATTCCATTCCATTCCATTCCATTCCATTCCGTTCTACTCGGGTTGATTCCATTCTATTCCATTCCATTCCATTCCATTCCATTCCATTCCATTCCATTCTATTGAATTCCATTCCATTCCATTCCATTCCATTCCATTCCATTGAATTCCATTCCATTCCATTCCATTCCATTGAATTCCATTCCATTCCATTCCATTCCATGGAATTCCATTCCATTCCATGGAATTCCATTCCATTCAATTCCATTCCATTCCATTCCATTCCATCCCATTCCATTCCATTCCATTCCATTCCGTTCTACTCGGGTTGATTCCATTCTATTCCATTCCATTCCATTCGATCCCAATTGATTCCATTCGATTCCATTCAATTCCATTCGATTCCATTCCATTCCACTCCATTCCATTCCATTGAATTCCATTCCATTCCGTTCCGTCCCGTTCCGTTCCGTTCCGTTCCGTTGCGTTCCGTTCCGTTCTACTCGGGTTGATTCCATTCTATTCCATTCCATTCCATTCGATTCCATTCGATTCCATTCGATTCCACTCCATTCCATTCCGTAGAATACCATTCCATTCCATTCCATTCCATTGAATTCCATTCCATTCCATTCCATTCCATTGAATTCCATTCCATTCCATTCCATTCCATTGAATTCCATTCCATTCCATTCCATTCCATTCCATTCCATTCCATTCCATTCTACTGGTGTCCATTCCATTCCATTCCATTCCATTCCATTCCATTCCATTCCATTCCATTCCTTTCCATTCCATTGCATTCCATTGCATTCCATTCCATTCCATTCCATTCCATTCCATTCCATTCCACTCCACTCCACTCCACTCCACTCCATTACACTCCACTCCACTCCGGTACATTCCATTCCATTCCATTCCATTCCATTCCATTCCATTCCGTGCTTCTCGGGTACATTCCGTTCCTTTCCATTCCATTCCATTCCATTCCATTCCGTTCCAGTGCACTCTACTCCACTCCACTCCACTCCACTCCACTCCGGTACATTCCATTCCATTCCATTCCATTCCATTCCATTCCATTTCCATTCCCATTCCATTTCCATTCCCGTTCCATTTCCATTCCCGTTTCTTTTCCATTCCCGTTCCATTTCCATTCCAGTTCCATTACCATTCCCGTTCCATTTCCATTCCCGATCCATTTCCATTCCCGTTCCATTTCCATTCCCGTTCCATTTCCATTCCCGTTCCATTTCCATTCCCGTTCCATTACCATTCCCGTTCCATTTCCGTTCCCGTTCCATTTCCGTTCTCGTTCCGTTTCCGTTCCCGTTCCATTTCCATTCCCGTTCCATTTCCGTTCCCGTTCCATTTCCATTCCCGTTCCATTTCCATTCCCTTTCCATTTCCATTTCATTCCATTCCGTTCTGCTCGGGTACATTCCATTCCATTCCATTGCATTCCATTCCGTTCTGCTCCTGTCCATTCCATTCCATTCCATTCCATTCCATTCCGTTCTACTCGGGTAGATTCCATTCCATTCCATTCCATTCCATTCCATTCCATTCCATTCCATTCCATTCATCTGGTGTCCATTCCATTCCATTCCATTCCATTCCATTCCATTCCATTGCATTCCATTCCATTCCATTGCATTCCATTCCATTCCATTCCATTCCGTTCCGTTCTACTCGGTTACATTCCATTCAATTCCATTCCATTCCGTTCTACTCGGGTAGATTCCATTCCATTCCATTCCATTCCTTTCCATTCCATTGCATTCCATTGCATTGCATTGCACTCAATTCCATTCCATTCCATTCCATTCCATTCCATTCCATTCCATTCCATTCCATTCCGTTCCGTTTAACTCGGTTACATTCCATTCAATTACATTCCATTCCGTTCTACTCGGTTACATTCCATTCCATTCCATTCCATTCCATTCCAATCCATTCCATTCCATTCCATTCCTTTCTACTCGGGTACATTCCATTCCATTCCATTCCATTCCATTCCATTCCATTCCATTCCATTCCATTGCATTCCATTCCGTTCTACTTTGGTACATTCCATTCCATTCCATTCCATTCCATTCCATTCCATTCCATTCCATTCCGTTCTACTCAGGTTGATTCCATTCTATTCCATTCCATTCCATTCCATTCCATTCCATTCCATTCCATTCGATTCCATTCCATTCCATTCCATAGAATTCCATTCCATTCCATTCCATTCCATGGAATTCCATTCCATTCCATTCCATTCCATTCCATTCCATTCCATTCCATTCCATTCGATTCCATTCCATTCCATTCCATAGAATTCCATTCCATTCCATTCCATTCCATGGAATTCCATTCCATTCCATTCCATTCCATTCCATTCCATTCCATTCCATTCCATTGAATTCCATTCCATTCCATTCCTTTCCATTCCATAGAATTCCATTCCGTTCCATTCCATTCCATTGAATTCCATTCCATTCCATTCCATTCCATTCCATTCCATTCCATCCCATTCCATTCCATTCCATTCCATTCCATTCCATTCCATTCCATCCCATTCCATTCCATTCCATTCCATCCCATTCCATTCCATTCCATTCCATTCCGTTCTACTCGGGTTGATTCCATTCTATTCCATTCCATTCCATTCGATCCCATTTGATTCCATTCGATTCCATTCAATTCCATTCGATTCCATTCCATTCCACTCCATTCCATTCCATTGTATTCCATTCCATTCCATTCCATTCCATTCCATGGAATTCCATTCCATTCCATTCCATTCCATTCCATAGAATTCCATTCCATTCCATTCCATTCCACTGAATTCCGTTCCATTCCATTCCATTCCGTTCCGTTCCGTTCCGTTCCGTTCCGTTCTGTTGCGTTCCGTTCCGTTCCGTTGTGTTCCGTTCCGTTCTACTCGGGTTGATTCCATTCTATTCCATTCCATTCCAATCCATTCCATTCCATTCCATGGAATTCCATTCCATTCCATTCCATTCCATTCCATTCCATTCCATTCTATTGAATTCCATTCCATTCCATTCCATTCCATTCCATTCAATTCCATTGAATTCCATTCCATTCCATTCCATTCCATGGAATTCCGTTCCATTCCATTCCATTCCGTTCCGTTCCGTCCCGTTCCGTTCCGTTCCGTTCCGTTGCGTTCCGTTCCGTTCTACTCGGGTTGATTCCATTCTATTCCATTCCATTCCATTCGATTCCATTCGATTCCATTCGATTCCACTCCATTCCATTCCATAGAATTCCATTCCATTCCATTCCATTCCATTGAATTCCATTCCATTCCATTCCATTCCATAGAATTCCATTCCATTCCATTCCATTCCATTGAATTCCATTCCATTCCATTCCATTCCATTCCATTCCATTCCATTCCATTCCATTCCATTCTACTGGTGTCCATTCCATTCCATTCCATTCCATTCCATTCCATTCCATTCCATTCCTTTCCATTCCACTGCATTCCATTGCATTCCATTCCATTCCATTCCATTCCATTCCATTCCATTCCACTCCACTCCACTCCACTCCACTCCATTCCACTCCACTCCACTCCGGTACATTCCATTCCATTCCATTCCATTCCATTCCATTCCATTCCATTCCATTCCGTGCTTCTCGGGTACATTCCGTTCCTTTCCATTCCATTCCATTCCATTCCATTCCGTTCCAGTGCACTCTACTCCACTCCACTCCACTCCACTCCACTCCGGTACATTCCATTCCATTCCATTCCATTCCATTCCATTCCATTTCCATTCCCATTCCATTTCCATTCCCGTTCCATTTCCATTCCCGTTTCTTTTCCATTCCCGTTCCATTTCCATTCCAGTTCCATTACCATTCCCGTTCCATTTCCTTTCCCGATCCATTTCCATTCCCGTTCCATTTCCATTCCCGTTCCATTTCCATTCCCGTTCCATTTCCATTCCCGTTCCATTACCATTCCCGTTCCATTTCCGTTCCCGTTCCATTTCCGTTCTCGTTCCGTTTCCGTTCCCGTTCCATTTCCATTCCCGTTCCATTTCCGTTCCCGTTCCATTTCCATTCCCGTTCCATTTCCATTCCCTTTCCATTTCCATTTCATTCCATTCCGTTCTGCTCGGGTACATTCCATTCCATTCCATTGCATTCCATTCCGTTCTGCTCCTGTCCATTCCATTCCATTCCATTCCATTCCATTCCGTTCTACTCGGGTAGATTCCATTCCATTCCATTCCATTCCATTCCATTCCATTCCATTCCATTCCATTCCATTCAACTGGTGTCCATTCCATTCCATTCCATTCCATTCCATTCCATTCCATTCCATTGCATTCCATTCCATTCCATTGCATTCCATTCCATTCCATTCCATTCCGTTCCGTTCTACTCGATTACATTCCATTCAATTCCATTCCATTCCGTTCTACTCGGGTAGATTCCATTCCATTCCATTCCATTCCTTTCCATTCCATTGCATTCCATTGCATTGCATTGCACTCAATTCCATTCCATTCCATTCCATTCCATTCCATTCCATTCCATTCCATTCCGTTCAACTCGGTTACATTCCATTCAATTACATTCCATTCCGTTCTACTCGGTTACATTCCATTCCATTCCATTCCATTCCATTCTATTCCATTCCATTCCATTCCATTCCGTTCTACTCGGGTACATTCCATTCCATTCCATTCCATTCCATTCCATTCCATTCCATTCCATTCCATTCCATTCCATTCCGTTCTACTTTGGTACATTCCATTCCATTCCATTTCATTCCATTCCATTCCATTCCATTCCATTCCATTCCATTCCATTCCGTTCTACTCAGGTTGATTCCATTCTATTCCATTCCATTCCATTCCATTCCATTCCATTCCATTCCATTCCATTCCATTCCATTCGATTCCATTCCATTCCATTCCATAGAATTCCATTCCATTCCATTCCATTCCATGGAATTCCATTCCATTCCATTCCATTCCATTCCATTCCATTCCATTCCATTCCATTCCATTCCATTCCATTGAATTCCATTCCGTTCCATTCCATTCCATTGAATTCCATTCCATTCCATTCCATTCCATTCCATTCCATTCCATCCCATTCCATTGAATTCCATTCCGTTCCATTCCATTCCATTGAATTCCATTCCATTCCATTCCATTCCATTCCATTCCATTCCATCCCATTCCATTCCATTCCATTCCATTCCATTCCATTCCATCCCATTCCATTCCATTCCATTCCATTCCGTTCTACTCGGGTTGATTCCATTCTATTCCATTCCATTCCATTCGATCCCATTTGATTCCATTCGATTCCATTCAATTCCATTCGATTCCATTCCATTCCACTCCATTCCATTCCATTGAATTCCATTCCATTCCATTCCATTCCATTCCATTCCATTCCATTCCATTCCATGGAATTCCATTCCATTCCATTCCATTCCATTCCATAGAATTCCATTCCATTCCATTCCATTCCACTGAATTCCGTTCCATTCCATTCCATTCTGTTCCGTTCCGTTCCGTTCCGTTCCGTTCCGTTCTGTTGCGTTCCGTTCCGTTCCGTTGTGTTCCGTTCCGTTCTACTCGGGTTGATTCCATTCTATTCCATTCCATTTCAATCCATTCCATTCCATTCCATTGAATTCCATTCCATTCCATTCCATTCCATTCCATTCCATTCCATTCCATTCCATTGAATTCCATTCCATTCCATTTCATTCCATTCCATTCCATTGAATTCCTTTCCATTCCATTCCATTCCATGGAATTCCGTTCCATTCCATTCCATTCCGTTCCGTTCCATCCCGTTCCGTTCCGTTCCGTTCCGTTGCGTTCCGTTCCGTTCTACTCGGGTTGATTCCATTCTATTCCATTCCATTCCATTCGATTCCATTCGATTCCATTCGATTCCACTCCATTCCATTCCACAGAATTCCATTCCATTCCATTC
This sequence comes from Gorilla gorilla gorilla, assembly GCF_029281585.2. Taxonomy (NCBI): domain Eukaryota; kingdom Metazoa; phylum Chordata; class Mammalia; order Primates; family Hominidae; genus Gorilla; species Gorilla gorilla. The sequence continues at coordinate 53,755,014 of NC_073242.2, forward strand.
CATTGAATTCCATTCCATTCCATTCCATTCCATTCCATTCCATTCCATTCCACTCCACACCACTCCAGTCCACTCCATTCCACTCCACTCCACTCCGGTACATTCCATTCCATTCCATTCCATTCCATTCCATTCCATTCCGTGCTTCTCAGGTACATTCCGTTCCGTTCCATTCCATTCCATTCCATTCCGTTCCAGTGCACTCTACTCCACTCCACTCCACTCCACTCCGGTACATTCCATTCCATTCCATTCCATTCCATTCCATTCCATTTCCATTCCCATTCCATTTCCATTCCCGTTCCATTTCCATTCCCGTTTCTTTTCCATTCCCGTTCCATTTCCATTCCCGTTCCATTACCATTCCCGTTCCATTTCCATTCCCGATCCATTTCCATTCCCGTTCCTTTTCCATTCCCGTTCCATTTCCATTCCTGTTCCGTTACCATTCCCGTTCCATTTCCGTTCCCGTTCCGTTTCCGTTCCCGTTCCATTTCCGTTCTCGTTCCGTTTCCGTTCCCGTTCCATTTCCATTCCCGTTTCAATTGCGTTCCCGTTCCATTTCCATTCCCGTTCCATTTCCATTCCCTTTCCATTTCCATTTCATTCCTTTCCGTTCTGCTCGGGTACATTCCATTCCATTCCATTGCATTCCATTCCGTTCTGCTCCTGTACATTTCATTCCATTCCATTCCGTTCCATTCCGTTCTACTCGGGTAGATTCCATTCCATTCCATTCCATTCCATTCCATTCCATTCCATTCCATTCCATTCCATTCTACTGGTGTCCATTCCATTCCATTCCATTCCATTCCATTCCATTCTATTGCATTCCATTCCATTCCATTCCATTCCATTCCGTTCCGTTCTACTCGGTTACATTCCATTCAATTCCATTCCATTCCGTTCTACTCGGGTAGATTCCATTCCATTCCATTCCATTCCTTTCCATTCCATTGCATTCCATTGCATTGCATTGCACTCAATTCCATTCCATTCCATTCCATTCCATTCCATTCCATTCCATTCCATTCCGTTCCGTTCAACCCGGTTACATTCCATTCAATTACATTCCATTCCGTTCTACTCGGTTACATTCCATTCCATTCCATTCCATTCCATTCCAATCCATTCCATTCCATTCCATTCCGTTCTACTCGGGTACATTGCATTCCATTCCATTCCATTCCATTCCATTCCATTCCATTCCATTCCATTCCATTCCATTCCATTCCATTCCATTCCGTTTTACTTTGGTACATTCCATTCCATTCCATTCCATTCCATTACATTCCATTCCATTCCATTCCGTTCTACTCGGGTTGATTCCATTCAATTCAATTCCATTCCATTCCATTCCATTCCATTCCATTCCATTCGATTCCATTCCATTCCATTCCATGGAATTCCATTCCATTCCATTCCATTCCATTGAATTCCATTCCATTCCATTCCATTCCATTCCATTCCATTCCATTCCATTCCATTCCATTGAATTCCATTCCATTCCATTCCATTCCATTCCATTCCATTCCATTCCATTCCATTCTACTGGTGTCCATTCCATTCCATTCCATTCCATTCCATTCCATTCCATTCCATTCCTTTCCATTCCATTGCATTCCATTGCATTCCGTTCCATTCCATTCCATTCCATTCCACTCCACTCCACTCCACTCCACTCCATTCCACTCCACTCCTCTCCGGTACATTCCATTCCACTCCATTCCATTCCATTCCATTCCGTGCTTCTCAGGTACATTCCGTTCCGTTCCATTCCATTCCATTCCATTCCATTCCATTCCGTTCCAGTGCACTCTACTCCACTCCACTCCACTCCACTCCACTACGGTACATTCCATTCCATTCCATTCCATTCCATTCCATTCCATTTCCATTCCCATTCCATTTCCATTCCCGTTCCATTTCCATTCCCGTTTCTTTTCCATTCCCGTTCCATTTCCATTCCAGTTCCATTACCATTCCCGTTCCATTTCCATTCCCGATCCATTTCCATTCCCGTTCCATTTCCATTCCCGTTCCATTTCCATTCCCGTTCCGTTACCATTCCCGTTCCATTTCCGTTCCCGTTCCGTTTCCGTTCCCGTTCCATTTCCGTTCTCGTTCCGTTTCCGTTCCCGTTCCATTTCCATTCCCGTTCCATTTCCGTTCCCGTTCCATTTCCATTCCCGTTCCATTTCCATTCCCTTTCCATTTCCATTTCATTCCATTCCGTTCTGCTCGGGTACATTCCATTCCATTCCATTGCATTCCATTCCGTTCCGCTCCTGTCCATTCCATTCCATTCCATTCCGTTCCATTCCGTTCTACTCGGGTAGATTCCATTCCATTCCATTCCATTCCATTCCATTCTACTGGTGTCCATTCCATTCCATTCCATTCCATTCCATTCCATTCCATTCCATTCCATTCCACTGAATTCCATTCCATTCCATTCCATTCCATTCCATTCCATTCCATTCCATTCCATTCCATTCGATTCCATTCGATTCCATTCCATTCCATTCCATTGAATTCCATTCCATTCCATTCCATTCCATTCCATTCCATTCCATTCCATTCCATTCCATTGAATTCCATTCCATTCCATTCCATTCCATTCCATTCCATTCCATTCCATTCCTTTCCATTGAATTCCATTCCATTCCACTCCATTCCATTCCATTGAATTCCATTCCATTCCATTCCATTCCATTGAATTCCATTCCATTCCATTCCATTCCATTCCATTCCATTGAATTCCTTTCCATTCCATTCCATTCCATTCCATTCCATTCCATTCCATTCCGTTCTACTCGGGTTGATTCCATTCTATTCCATTCCATTCAATTCGATTCCAATCGATTCCATTCGATTCCATTCGACTCCATTCGATTCCATTCCGTTCCATTCCATGGAATTCCATTCTATTCCATTCCATTGAATTCAATTCCATTCCATTGAATTCCATTCCATTCCATTCCATTCCATTGAATTCCTTTCCATTCCATTCCATTCCGTTCCTTTCCGTTCCATTCCGTTGCGTTCCGTTCCGTTCTACTCGGTTGATTCCATTCTATTCCATTCCATTCCATTCGATTCCATTCGATTCCATTCGATTCCATTCGATTCCATTCGATTCCATTCCATTGCATTCCATTGAATTCCATTCCATTCCATTCCATTGAATTCCATTCCATTCCATTCCATTCCATTGAATTCCATTGAATTCCATTCCATTGAATTCCATTCCATTCCATTCCATTCCATTCTATTGAATTCCATTCCATTCCATTCCATTCCATTCCATTCCATTGAATTCCATTGAATTCCATTCCATGGAATTCCATTCCATTCCATTCCATTCCATTCCATTGAATTCCATTCCATTCCATTCCATTCCATTCCATTCCATTCCATAGAATTCCATTCCATTCCATTCCATTCCATTCCATTCCATTCCATTCCATTCCACTCCATTCCATTCCACTCCACTCCACTCCACTCCACTCCAGTCCACTCCACTCCACTCTTTTCCATTCCATTCCATTCCATTGAATTCCATTGAATTCCATTGAATTCCATTCCATTCCATTCCATTCCATTCCATTCCATTCCGTTCTACTCGGGTTGATTCCATTCTATTCCATTCCATTCCATTCGATTCCATTCGATTCCTTTCGATTCCATTCCATTCCATTCCATTCTATTGCATTGAATTCCATTCCATTCCATTCCATTCCTTTCCATTCCATTCCATTCCATTCCATTCCATTGAATTCCATTCCATTCCATTCCATTCCATTCCATTGAATTCCATTCCATTCCATTCCATTCCATTCCATTCCATTCCATTCCATTCCATTCCATTCCGTTCTACTCAGGTTGATTCCATTCTATTCCATTCCATCCCATTCCATTCCATTCCATTCCATTCCATTCGATTCCATTCCATTCCATTCCATAGAATTCCATTCCATTCCATTCCATTCCATTCCATTCCATTCCATTCCATTCCATTCCATTGAATTCCATTCCGTTCCATTCCATTCCATTGAATTCCATTCCATTCCATTCCATTCCATTCCATTCCATTCCATCCCATTCCATTCCATTCCATTCCATTCCATTCCATTCCATTCCATTCCATTCCATCCCATTCCATTCCATTCCATTCCATTCCGTTCTACTCGGGTTGATTCCATTCTATTCCATTCCATTCCATTCGATCCCATTTGATTCCATTCGATTCCATTCAATTCCATTCGATTCCATTCCATTCCACTCCATTCCATTCCATAGAATTCCATTCCATTCCATTCCATTCCATTCCATTCCATTCCATGGAATTCCATTCCATTCCATTCCATTCCATTCCATAGAATTCCATTCCATTCCATTCCATTCCACTGAATTCCGTTCCATTCCATTCCATTCCGTTCCGTTCCGTTCCGTTCCGTTGCGTTCCGTTCCGTTCCGTTGTGTTCCGTTCCGTTCTACTCGGGTTGATTCCATTCTATTCCATTCCATTCCAATCCATTCCATTCCATTCCATTGAATTCCATTCCATTCCATTCCATTCCATTCCATTCCATTCCATTCCATTCCATTCCATTCCATTGAATTCCATTCCATTCCATTCCATTCCATTCCATTCCATTGAATTCCATTCCATTCCATTCCATTCCATGGAATTCCGTTCCATTCCATTCCTTTCCGTTCCGTTCCGTCCCGTTCCGTTCCGTTCCGTTCCGTTGCGTTCCGTTCCGTTCTACTTGGGTTGATTCCATTCTATTCCATTCCATTCCATTCGATTCCATTCGATTCCATTCGATTCCACTCCATTCCATTCCATAGAATTCCATTCCATTCCATTCCATTCCATTGAATTCCATTCCATTCCATTCCATTCCATAGAATTCCATTCCATTCCATTCCATTGCATTGAATTCCATTCCATTCCATTCCATTCCATTCCATTCCATTCCATTCCATTCCATTCCATTCCATTCCATTCCATTCCATTCTACTGGTGTCCATTCCATTCCATTCCATTCCATTCCATTCCATTCCATTCCTTTCCATTCCATTGCATTCCATTGCATTCCATTCCATTCCATTCCATTCCATTGAATTCCATTCCATTCCATTCCATTCCATTCCATTCCATTCCATTCCATTCCATTCCATTGAATTCCATTCCATTCCATTGAATTCCATTCCATTCCATTCCATTCCATTGAATTCCGTTCCATTCCATTCCATTCCATTCCATTCCATTCCATTGAATTCCATTCCATTCCATTCCATAGAATTCCGTTCCATTCCATTCCATTCCATTCCATTCCATTCCATTCCATTCCATTGAATTCCATTCCATTCCATTCCATTCCTTTCCATTGAATTCCATTCTGTTCCATTCCATTCCTTTGAATTCCGTTCCATTCCATTCCATTCCATTCCTTTCCGTTCCGTTCCGTTCCGTTCCGTTCCGTTGCGTTCCGCTCCGTTCTACTCGGGTTGATTCCATTCTATTCCATTCCATTCCATTCGATCCCATTCGATTCCATTCGATTCCATTCGATTCCATTAGATTCCACTCCATTCCATTCCATAGAATTCCATTCCATTCCATTCCATTTGAATTCCATTCCATTCCAGTCCATTCCATTCTATTCCATTCCATCCCATTCCATTCCATTCCATTCCATTCTACTCGGGTTGATTGCATTCTATTCCATTCCATTCCATTCGATTCCTTTCGATTCCATTCGATTCCATTCGATTCCATTCCATTCCATTCCATTCCATTCCATTCCATTCCATTCCATTGAATTCCATTCCATTCCATTCCTTTCCATTCCATTGAATTCCATTCCATTCCATTCCATTCCATTCCATTCCATTCCATTGAATTCCATTCCATTCCATAGAATTCCATTCCATTCCATTCCATTCCATTGAATTCCGTTCCTTTCCATTCCATTCCATTCCGTTCCGTTCCGTTTCGTTCCGTTGCGTTCCGTTCCGTTCAACTAGGGTTGATTCCATTCTATTCAATTCCATTCCATTCCATTCTACACGGGTTGATCATTCCATTCCGTTCCGTTCCGTTCCGTTCCGTTCCGTTCCGTACCGTTCTACTCGGGTTGATTCCATTCTATTCCATTCCATTCCATTCGATTCCATTCGACTCCATTCCATTCCATTCCATACCATTCCATTCCATTCCATTGCATTCCATTCCACTCCATTCCATTCCATTCCATTCCATTCCATTCCATTCCGTTCCGTTCCGTTCCGTTCCGTTCCGTTGCGTTCCGATCCGTTCTACTCGTGTTGATTCCATTCTATTCCATTCCATTCCATTTGACTCCATTCGATTCCATTCCATTCCATTGCATTGAATTCCATTCCATTCCATTCCATTCCATTCCATTCCATTCCACTCCATTGAATTCCATTCCATTCCATTCCATTCCATTCCATTCCATTCCATTCCACTCCATTCCATTCCACTCCACTGCACTCCACTCCACTCCACTCCACTCCATTCCACTCCCTTCCATTCCATTAAATTGAATTCCATTCCATTCCATTCCATTCCATTCCATTCCATTCCACTCCATTCCATTCCACTCCACTCCACTCCACTCCACTCCATTCCATTCCCTTCCATTCCATTCAATTGAATTGCATTGAATTCCATTCCATTCCATTCCATAACATTTCATTCCATTCCATTCCATTCCATTCCATTCCATTCCATTCCATTCCATTCCATTCCGTTCTACTCGGGTTGATTCCATTCTTTTCCATTCCATTCCATTCCATTCCATTCCATTCCATTCCATTCCATTCCATTCTATTGAATTCCATTCCATTCCATTCCATTCCATTCCATTCCATTGAATTCCATTCCATTCCATTCCATTCCATGGAATTCCGTTCCATTGCATTCCATTCCGTTCCGTTCCGTCCCGTTCCGTTCCGTTCCGTTCCGTTGCGTTCCGTTCCGTTCTACTCGGGTTGATTCCATTCTATTCCATTCCATTCCATTCGATTCCATTCGATTCCATTCGATTCCACTCCATTCCATTCCATAGAATACCATTCCATTCCATTCCATTCCATTGAATTCCATTCCATTCCATTCCATTCCATGGAATTCCATTCCATTCCATTCCATTCCATTGAATTCCATTCCATTGAATTCCATTCCATTCCATTCCATTCCATTCCATTCTACTGGTGTCCATTCCATTCCATTCCATTCCATTCCATTCCATTCCATTCCTTTCCATTCCATTGCATTCCATTGCATTCCATTCCATTCCATTCCATTCCATTCCATTCCATTCCATTCCACTCCACTCCACTCCACTCCACTCCATTCCACTCCACTCCACTCCGGTACATTCCATTCCATTCCATTCCATTCCATTCCATTCCATTCCGTGCTTCTCGGGTACATTCCGTTCCTTTCCATTCCATTCCATTCCATTCCATTCCGTTCCAGTGCACTCTACTCCACTCCACTCCACTCCACTCCACTCCGGTACATTCCATTCCATTCCATTCCATTCCATTCCATTCCATTTCCATTCCCATTCCATTTCCATTCCCGTTCCATTTCCATTCCCGTTTCTTTTCCATTCCCGTTCCATTTCCATTCCAGTTCCATTACCATTCCCGTTCCATTTCCATTCCCGATCCATTTCCATTCCCGTTCCATTTCCATTCCCGTTACATTTCCATTCCCGTTCCATTTCCATTCCCGTTCCATTACCATTCCCGTTGCATTTCCGTTCCCGTTCCATTTCCGTTCTCGTTCCGTTTCCGTTCCCGTTCCATTTCCATTCCCGTTCCATTTCCGTTCCCGTTCCATTTCCATTCCCGTTCCATTTCCATTCCCTTTCCATTTCCATTTCATTCCATTCCGTTCTGCTCGGGTACATTCCATTCCATTCCATTGCATTCCATTCCGTTCTGCTCCTGTCCATTCCATTCCATTCCATTCCATTCCATTCCGTTCTACTCGGGTAGATTCCATTCCATTCCATTCCATTCCATTCCATTCCATTCCATTCCATTCATCTGGTGTCCATTCCATTCCATTCCATTCCATTCCATTCCATTCCATTCCATTCCATTGCATTCCATTCCATTCCATTGCATTCCATTCCATTCCATTCCATTCCGTTCCGTTCTACTCGGTTACATTCCATTCAATTCCATTCCATTCCGTTCTACTCGGGTAGATTCCATTCCATTCCATTCCATTCCTTTCCATTCCATTGCATTCCATTGCATTGCATTGCACTCAATTCCATTCCATTCCATTCCATTCCATTCCATTCCATTCCATTCCATTCCATTCCGTTCCGTTTAACTCGGTTACATTCCATTCAATTACATTCCATTCCGTTCTACTCGGTTACATTCCATTCCATTCCATTCCATTCCATTCCAATCCATTCCATTCCATTCCATTCCTTTCTACTCGGGTACATTCCATTCCATTCCATTCCATTCCACTCCATTCCATTCCATTCCATTCCATTCCATTCCATTGCATTCCATTCCGTTCTACTTTGGTACATTCCATTCCATTCCATTCCATTCCATTCCATTCCATTCCATTCCATTCCATTCCATTCCGTTCTACTCAGGTTGATTCCATTCTATTCCATTACATTCCATTCCATTCCATTCCATTCCATTCCATTCCATTCGATTCCATTCCATTCCATTCCATAGAATTCCATTCCATTCCATTCCATTCCATGGAATTCCATTCCATTCCATTCCATTCCATTCCATTCCATTCCATTCCATTCTATTCCATTCCATTCCATTGAATTCCATTCCATTCCATTCCTTTCCATTCCATTGAATTCCATTCCGTTCCATTCCATTCCATTGAATTCCATTCCATTCCATTCCATTCCATTCCATTCCATTCCATTCCATCCCATTCCATTCCATTCCATTCCATTCCATTCCATTCCATTCCATCCCATTCCATTCCATTCCATTCCATCCCATTCCATTCCATTCCATTCCATTCCGTTCTACTCGGGTTGATTCCATTCTATTCCATTCCATTCCATTCGATCCCATTTGATTCCATTCGATTCCATTCAATTCCATTCGATTCCATTCCATTCCACTCCATTCCATTCCATTGTATTCCATTCCATTCCATTCCATTCCATTCCATTCCATTCCATGGAATTCCATTCCATTCCATTCCATTCCATTCCATAGAATTCCATTCCATTCCATTCCATTCCACTGAATTCCGTTCCATTCCATTCCATTCCGTTCCGTTCCGTTCCGTTCCGTTCCGTTCTGTTGCGTTCCGTTCCGTTCCGTTGTGTTCCGTTCCGTTCTACTCGGGTTGATTCCATTCTATTCCATTCCATTCCAATCCATTCCATTCCATTCCATTGAATTCCATTCCATTCCATTCCATTCCATTCCATTCCATTCCATTCCATTGAATTCCATTCCATTCCATTCCATTCCATTCCATTCAATTCCATTGAATTCCATTCCATTCCATTCCATTCCATGGAATTCCGTTCCATTCCATTCCATTCCGTTCCGTTCCGTCCCGTTCCGTTCCGTTCCGTTCCGTTGCGTTCCGTTCCGTTCTACTCGGGTTGATTCCATTCTATTCCATTCCATTCCATTCCATTCCATTCGATTCCATTCGATTCCACTCCATTCCATTCCATAGAATTCCATTCCATTCCATTCCATTCCATTGAATTCCATTCCATTCCATTCCATTCCATAGAATTCCATTCCATTCCATTCCATTCCATTGAATTCCATTCCATTCCATTCCATTCCATTCCATTCCATTCCATTCCATTCCATTCCATTCCATTCTACTGGTGTCCATTCCATTCCATTCCATTCCATTCCATTCCATTCCTTTCCATTCCATTGCATTCCATTGCATTCCATTCCATTCCATTCCATTCCATTCCATTCCATTCCATTCCACTCCACTCCACTCCACTCCACTCCATTACACTCCACTCCACTCCGGTACATTCCATTCCATTCCATTCCATTCCATTCCATTCCATTCTACTGGTGTCCATTCCATTCCATTCCATTCCATTCCATTCCATTCCATTCCATTCCATTCCTTTCCATTCCATTGCATTCCATTGCATTCCATTCCATTCCATTCCATTCCATTCCATTCCATTCCATTCCACTCCACTCCACTCCACTCCACTCCATTCCACTCCACTCCACTCCGGTACATTCCATTCCATTCCATTCCATTCCATTCCATTCCATTCCGTGCTTCTCGGGTACATTCCGTTCCTTTCCATTCCATTCCATTCCATTCCGTTCCAGTGCACTCTACTCCACTCCACTCCACTCCACTCCACTCCGGTACATTCCATTCCATTCCATTCCATTCCATTCCATTCCATTTCCATTCCCATTCCATTTCCATTCCCGTTCCATTTCCATTCCCGTTTCTTTTCCATTCCCGTTCCATTTCCATTCCAGTTCCATTACCATTCCCGTTCCATTTCCTTTCCCGATCCATTTCCATTCCCGTTCCATTTCCATTCCCGTTCCATTTCCATTCCCGTTCCATTTCCATTCCCGTTCCATTACCATTCCCGTTCCATTTCCGTTCCCGTTCCATTTCCGTTCTCGTTCCGTTTCCGTTCCCGTTCCATTTCCATTCCCGTTCCATTTCCGTTCCCGTTCCATTTCCATTCCCGTTCCATTTCCATTCCCTTTCCATTTCCATTTCATTCCATTCCGTTCTGCTCGGGTACATTCCATTCCATTCCATTGCATTCCATTCCGTTCTGCTCCTGTCCATTCTATTCCATTCCATTCCATTCCATTCCGTTCTACTCGGGTAGATTCCATTCCATTCCATTCCATTCCATTCCATTCCATTCCATTCCATTCCATTCCATTCCATTCAACTGGTGTCCATTCCATTCCATTCCATTCCATTCCATTCCATTCCATTCCATTGCATTCCATTCCATTCCATTGCATTCCATTCCATTCCATTCCATTCCGTTCCGTTCTACTCGGTTACATTCCATTCAATTCCATTCCATTCCGTTCTACTCGGGTAGATTCCATTCCATTCCATTCCATTCCTTTCCATTCCATTGCATTCCATTGCATTGCATTGCACTCAATTCCATTCCATTCCATTCCATTCCATTCCATTCCGTTCCGTTCAACTCGGTTACATTCCATTCAATTACATTCCATTCCGTTCTACTCGGTTACATTCCATTCCATTCCATTCCATTCCATTCTATTCCATTCCATTCCATTCCATTCCGTTCTACTCGGGTACATTCCATTCCATTCCATTCCATTCCATTCCATTCCATTCCATTCCATTCCATTCCATTCCGTTCTACTTTGGTACATTCCATTCCATTCCATTCCATTCCATTCCATTCCATTCCATTCCATTCCATTCCATTCCGTTCTACTCAGGTTGATTCCATTCTATTCCATTCCATTCCATTCCATTCCATTCCATTCCATTCCATTCCATTCCATTCCATTCCATTCGATTCCATTCCATTCCATTCCATAGAATTCCATTCCATTCCATTCCATTCCATGGAATTCCATTCCATTCCATTCCATTCCATTCCATTCCATTCCATTCCATTCCATTGAATTCCATTCCGTTCCATTCCATTCCATTGAATTCCATTCCATTCCATTCCATTCCATTCCATTCCATTCCATCCCATTCCATTCCATTCCATTCCATTCCATTCCATCCCATTCCATTCCATTCCATTCCATTCCGTTCTACTCGGGTTGATTCCATTCTATTCCATTCCATTCCATTCGATCCCATTTGATTCCATTCGATTCCATTCAATTCCATTCGATTCCATTCCATTCCACTCCATTCCATTCCATTGAATTCCATTCCATTCCATTCCATTCCATTCCATTCCATGGAATTCCATTCCATTCCATTCCATTCCATTCCATAGAATTCCATTCCATTCCATTCCATTCCACTGAATTCCGTTCCATTCCATTCCATTCTGTTCCGTTCCGTTCCGTTCCGTTCCGTTCTGTTGCGTTCCGTTCCGTTCCGTTGTGTTCCGTTCCGTTCTACTCGGGTTGATTCCATTCTATTCCATTCCATTTCAATCCATTCCATTCCATTCCATTGAATTCCATTCCATTCCATTCCATTCCATTCCATTCCATTCCATTCCATTGAATTCCATTCCATTCCATTCCATTCCATTCCATTCCATTGAATTCCTTTCCATTCCATTCCATTCCATGGAATTCCGTTCCATTCCATTCCATTCCGTTCCGTTCCATCCCGTTCCGTTCCGTTCCGTTCCGTTGCGTTCCGTTCCGTTCTACTCGGGTTGATTCCATTCTATTCCATTCCATTCCATTCGATTCCATTCGATTCCATTCGATTCCACTCCATTCCATTCCACAGAATTCCATTCCATTCCATTCCATTGAATTCCATTCCATTCCATTCCATTCCATTCCATAGAATTCCATTCCATTCCATTCCATTCCATTGAATTCCATTCCATTCCATTCCATTCCATTCCATTCCATTCCATTCCATTCCATTCCATTCTACTGGTGTCCATTCCATTCCATTCCATTCCATTCCATTCCATTCCTTTCCATTCCATTGCATTCCATTGCATTCCATTCCATTCCATTCCATTCCATTCCATTCCATTCCACTCCACTCCACTCCACTCCACTCCATTCCACTCCACTCCACTCCGGTACATTCCGTTCCATTCCATTCCATTCCATTCCATTCCATTCCATTCCATTCCATTCCATTCCATTCCATTGAATTCCATTCCATTCCATTCCATTCCATTCCATTCCATTGAATTCCATTCCATTCCATTCCATTCCATGGAATTCCGTTCCATTCCATTCCATTCCGTTCCGTTCCGTCCCGTTCCGTTCCGTTCCGTTCCGTTGCGTTCCGTTCCGTTCTACTCGGGTTGATTCCATTCTATTCCATTCCATTCCATTCGATTCCATTCGATTCCATTCGATTCCACTCCATTCCATTCCATAGAATTCCATTCCATTCCATTCCATTCCATTGAATTCCATTCCATTCCATTCCATTCCATAGAATTCCATTCCATTCCATTCCATTCCATTGAATTCCATTCCATTCCATTCCATTCCATTCCATTCCATTCTACTGGTGTCCATTCCATTCCATTCCATTCCATTCCATTCCATTCCATTCCATTCCATTCCTTTCCATTCCATTGCATTCCATTGCATTCCATTCCATTCCATTCCATTCCATTCCATTCCATTCCACTCCACTCCACTCCACTCCACTCCATTCCACTCCACTCCACTCCGGTACATTCCATTCCATTCCATTCCATTCCATTCCATTCCATTCCATTCCATTCCATTCCATTCCGTGCTTCTAGGGTACATTCCGTTCCGTTCCATTCCATTCCATTCCGTTCCAGTGCACTCTACTCCACTCCACTCCACTCCACTCCACTCCGGTACATTCCATTCCATTCCATTCCATTCCATTCCATTCCATTTCCATTCCCATTCCATTTCCATTCCCGTTCCATTTCCATTCCCGTTTCTTTTCCATTCCCGTTCCATTTCCATTCCAGTTCCATTACCATTCCCGTTCCATTTCCATTCCCGATCCATTTCCATTCCCGTTCCTTTTCCATTCCCGTTCCATTTCCATTCCCGTTCCGTTACCATTCCCGTTCCATTTCAGTTCCCGTTCCGTTTCCGTTCCCGTTCCATTTCCGTTCTCGTTCCGTTTCCGTTCCCGTTCCATTTCCATTCCCGTTCCATTTCCGTTCCCGTTCCATTTCCATTCCCGTTCCATTTCCATTCCCTTTCCATTTCCATTTCATTCCATTCCGTTCTGCTCGGGTACATTCCATTCCATTCCATTGCATTCCATTCCGTTCTGCTCCTGTCCATTCCATTCCATTCCATTCCGTTCCATTCCGTTCTACTCGGGTAGATTCCATTCCATTCCATTCCATTCCATTCCATTCCATTCCATTCCATGGAATTCCATTCCATTCCATTCCATTCCATTCCATTCCATGGAATTCCATTCCATTCCATTCCATTCCATGGAATTCCATTCCATTCCATTCCATTCCATTCCATAGAATTCCATTCCATTCCATTCCATTCCATTGAATTCCGTTCCATTCCATTCCATTCCGTTCCGTTCCGTTCCGTTCCGTTCCGTTGCGTTCCGTTCCGTTGCGTTCTGTTCCGTTCCGTTCTACTCGGGTTGATTCCATTCTATTCCATTCCATTCCAATCCATTCCATTGAATTCCATTCCATTCCATTCCATTCCATGGAATTCCGTTCCATTCCATTCCATTCCGTTCCGTTCCGTCCCGTTCCGTTCCGTTCCGTTCCGTTGCATTCCGTTCCGTTCTACTCGGGTTGATTCCATTCTATTCCATTCCATTCCATTCGATTCCATTCGATTCCATTCGATTCCACTCCATTCCATTCCATAGAATTCCATTCCATTCCATTCCATTCCATTGAATTCCATTCCATTCCATTCCATTCCATTGAATTCCATTCCATTCCATTCCATTCCATTGAATTCCATTCCATTCCATTCCATTCCATTCCATTCCATTCCATTCCATTCCATTCCATTCTACTGGTGTCCATTCCATTCCATTCCATTCCATTCCATTCCATTCCATTCCATTCCTTTCCATTCCATTGCATTCCACTGCATTCCATTCCATTCCATTCCATTCCATTCCACTCCACTCCACTCCACTCCACTCCATTCCACTCCACTCCACTCCGGTACATTCCATTCCATTCCATTCCATTCCATTCCATTCCATTCCGTGCTTCTCAGGTACATTCCGTTCCGTTCCATTCCATTCCATTCCATTCCATTCCATTCCGTTCCAGTGCACTCTACTCCACTCCACTCCACTCCACTCCACTCCGGTACATTCCATTCCATTCCATTCCATTCCATTCCATTCCATTTCCATTCCCATTCCATTTCCATTCCCGTTCCATTTCCATTCCCGTTTCTTTTCCATTCCCGTTCCATTTCCATTCCAGTTCCATTACCATTCCCGTTCCATTTCCATTCCCGATCCATTTCCATTCCCGTTCCATTTCCATTCCCGTTCCATTTCCATTCCCGTTCCGTTACCATTCCCGTTCCATTTCCGTTCCCGTTCCGTTTCCGTTCCCGTTCCATTTCCGTTCTCGTTCCGTTTCCGTTCCCGTTCCATTTCCATTCCCGTTCCATTTCCGTTCCCTTTCCATTTCCATTCCCGTTCCATTTCCATTCCCTTTCCATTTCCATTTCATTCCATTCCGTTCTGCTCGGGTACATTCCATTCCATTCCATTGCATTCCATTCCGTTCTGCTCCTGTCCATTCCATTCCATTCCATTCCGTTCCATTCCGTTCTACTCGGGTAGATTCCATTCCATTCCATTCCATTCCATTCCATTCCATTCCATTCCATTCTACTGGTGTCCATTCCATTCCATTCCATTCCATTCCATTCCATTCCATTCCATTGCATTCCATTCCATTCCATTCCATTCCGTTCCGTTCTACTCGATTACATTCCATTCAATTCCATTCCATTCCGTTCTACTCGGGTAGATTCCATTCCATTCCATTCCATTCCTTTCCATTCCATTGCATTCCATTGCATTGCATTGCACTCAATTCCATTCCATTCCATTCCATTCCATTCCATTCCATTCCATTCCATTCCGTTCCGTTCAACTCGGTTACATTCCATTCCATTCCATTCCATTCCATTCCAATCCATTCCATTCCATTCCATTCCGTTCTACTCGTGTACATTCCATTCCATTCCATTCCATTCCATTCCATTCCATTCCATTCCATTCCATTCCATTCCATTCCATTCCATTCCGTTCTACTTTGGTACATTCCATTCCATTCCATTCCATTCCATTCCATTCCATTCCATTCCGTTCTACTCAGGTTGATTCCATTCTATTCCATTCCATTCCATTTCATTCCATTCCATTCCATTCCATTCCATTCGATTCCATTCCATTCCATTCCATTGAATTCCATTCCATTCCATTCCATTCCATGGAATTCCATTCCATTCCATTCCATTCCATGGAATTCCATTCCATTCCATGGAATTCCATTCCATTCCATTCCATTCCATTCCATTCCATTCCATTCCACTCCACTCCACTCCACTCCACTCCATTACACTCCACTCCACTCCGGTACATTCCATTCCATTCCATTCCATTCCATTCCATTCCATTCTACTGGTGTCCATTCCATTCCATTCCATTCCATTCCATTCCATTCCATTCCATTCCATTCCTTTCCATTCCATTGCATTCCATTGCATTCCATTCCATTCCATTCCATTCCATTCCATTCCATTCCATTCCACTCCACTCCACTCCACTCCACTCCATTCCACTCCACTCCACTCCGGTACATTCCATTCCATTCCATTCCATTCCATTCCATTCCATTCCGTGCTTCTCGGGTACATTCCGTTCCTTTCCATTCCATTCCATTCCATTCCGTTCCAGTGCACTCTACTCCACTCCACTCCACTCCACTCCACTCCGGTACATTCCATTCCATTCCATTCCATTCCATTCCATTCCATTTCCATTCCCATTCCATTTCCATTCCCGTTCCATTTCCATTCCCGTTTCTTTTCCATTCCCGTTCCATTTCCATTCCAGTTCCATTACCATTCCCGTTCCATTTCCTTTCCCGATCCATTTCCATTCCCGTTCCATTTCCATTCCCGTTCCATTTCCATTCCCGTTCCATTTCCATTCCCGTTCCATTACCATTCCCGTTCCATTTCCGTTCCCGTTCCATTTCCGTTCTCGTTCCGTTTCCGTTCCCGTTCCATTTCCATTCCCGTTCCATTTCCGTTCCCGTTCCATTTCCATTCCCGTTCCATTTCCATTCCCTTTCCATTTCCATTTCATTCCATTCCGTTCTGCTCGGGTACATTCCATTCCATTCCATTGCATTCCATTCCGTTCTGCTCCTGTCCATTCTATTCCATTCCATTCCATTCCATTCCGTTCTACTCGGGTAGATTCCATTCCATTCCATTCCATTCCATTCCATTCCATTCCATTCCATTCCATTCCATTCCATTCAACTGGTGTCCATTCCATTCCATTCCATTCCATTCCATTCCATTCCATTCCATTGCATTCCATTCCATTCCATTGCATTCCATTCCATTCCATTCCATTCCGTTCCGTTCTACTCGGTTACATTCCATTCAATTCCATTCCATTCCGTTCTACTCGGGTAGATTCCATTCCATTCCATTCCATTCCTTTCCATTCCATTGCATTCCATTGCATTGCATTGCACTCAATTCCATTCCATTCCATTCCATTCCATTCCATTCCGTTCCGTTCAACTCGGTTACATTCCATTCAATTACATTCCATTCCGTTCTACTCGGTTACATTCCATTCCATTCCATTCCATTCCATTCTATTCCATTCCATTCCATTCCATTCCGTTCTACTCGGGTACATTCCATTCCATTCCATTCCATTCCATTCCATTCCATTCCATTCCATTCCATTCCATTCCGTTCTACTTTGGTACATTCCATTCCATTCCATTCCATTCCATTCCATTCCATTCCATTCCATTCCATTCCATTCCGTTCTACTCAGGTTGATTCCATTCTATTCCATTCCATTCCATTCCATTCCATTCCATTCCATTCCATTCCATTCCATTCCATTCGATTCCATTCCATTCCATTCCATAGAATTCCATTCCATTCCATTCCATTCCATGGAATTCCATTCCATTCCATTCCATTCCATTCCATTCCATTCCATTCCATTCCATTGAATTCCATTCCGTTCCATTCCATTCCATTGAATTCCATTCCATTCCATTCCATTCCATTCCATTCCATTCCATCCCATTCCATTCCATTCCATTCCATTCCATTCCATCCCATTCCATTCCATTCCATTCCATTCCGTTCTACTCGGGTTGATTCCATTCTATTCCATTCCATTCCATTCGATCCCATTTGATTCCATTCGATTCCATTCAATTCCATTCGATTCCATTCCATTCCACTCCATTCCATTCCATTGAATTCCATTCCATTCCATTCCATTCCATTCCATTCCATGGAATTCCATTCCATTCCATTCCATTCCATTCCATAGAATTCCATTCCATTCCATTCCATTCCACTGAATTCCGTTCCATTCCATTCCATTCTGTTCCGTTCCGTTCCGTTCCGTTCCGTTCTGTTGCGTTCCGTTCCGTTCCGTTGTGTTCCGTTCCGTTCTACTCGGGTTGATTCCATTCTATTCCATTCCATTTCAATCCATTCCATTCCATTCCATTGAATTCCATTCCATTCCATTCCATTCCATTCCATTCCATTCCATTCCATTGAATTCCATTCCATTCCATTCCATTCCATTCCATTCCATTGAATTCCTTTCCATTCCATTCCATTCCATGGAATTCCGTTCCATTCCATTCCATTCCGTTCCGTTCCATCCCGTTCCGTTCCGTTCCGTTCCGTTGCGTTCCGTTCCGTTCTACTCGGGTTGATTCCATTCTATTCCATTCCATTCCATTCGATTCCATTCGATTCCATTCGATTCCACTCCATTCCATTCCACAGAATTCCATTCCATTCCATTCCATTGAATTCCATTCCATTCCATTCCATTCCATTCCATAGAATTCCATTCCATTCCATTCCATTCCATTGAATTCCATTCCATTCCATTCCATTCCATTCCATTCCATTCCATTCCATTCCATTCCATTCTACTGGTGTCCATTCCATTCCATTCCATTCCATTCCATTCCATTCCTTTCCATTCCATTGCATTCCATTGCATTCCATTCCATTCCATTCCATTCCATTCCATTCCATTCCACTCCACTCCACTCCACTCCACTCCATTCCACTCCACTCCACTCCGGTACATTCCGTTCCATTCCATTCCATTCCATTCCATTCCATTCCATTCCATTCCATTCCATTCCATTCCATTCCATTGAATTCCATTCCATTCCATTCCATTCCATTCCATTCCATTGAATTCCATTCCATTCCATTCCATTCCATGGAATTCCGTTCCATTCCATTCCATTCCGTTCCGTTCCGTCCCGTTCCGTTCCGTTCCGTTCCGTTGCGTTCCGTTCCGTTCTACTCGGGTTGATTCCATTCTATTCCATTCCATTCCATTCGATTCCATTCGATTCCATTCGATTCCACTCCATTCCATTCCATAGAATTCCATTCCATTCCATTCCATTCCATTGAATTCCATTCCATTCCATTCCATTCCATAGAATTCCATTCCATTCCATTCCATTCCATTGAATTCCATTCCATTCCATTCCATTCCATTCCATTCCATTCTACTGGTGTCCATTCCATTCCATTCCATTCCATTCCATTCCATTCCATTCCATTCCATTCCTTTCCATTCCATTGCATTCCATTGCATTCCATTCCATTCCATTCCATTCCATTCCATTCCATTCCACTCCACTCCACTCCACTCCACTCCATTCCACTCCACTCCACTCCGGTACATTCCATTCCATTCCATTCCATTCCATTCCATTCCATTCCATTCCATTCCATTCCATTCCGTGCTTCTAGGGTACATTCCGTTCCGTTCCATTCCATTCCATTCCGTTCCAGTGCACTCTACTCCACTCCACTCCACTCCACTCCACTCCGGTACATTCCATTCCATTCCATTCCATTCCATTCCATTCCATTTCCATTCCCATTCCATTTCCATTCCCGTTCCATTTCCATTCCCGTTTCTTTTCCATTCCCGTTCCATTTCCATTCCAGTTCCATTACCATTCCCGTTCCATTTCCATTCCCGATCCATTTCCATTCCCGTTCCTTTTCCATTCCCGTTCCATTTCCATTCCCGTTCCGTTACCATTCCCGTTCCATTTCAGTTCCCGTTCCGTTTCCGTTCCCGTTCCATTTCCGTTCTCGTTCCGTTTCCGTTCCCGTTCCATTTCCATTCCCGTTCCATTTCCGTTCCCGTTCCATTTCCATTCCCGTTCCATTTCCATTCCCTTTCCATTTCCATTTCATTCCATTCCGTTCTGCTCGGGTACATTCCATTCCATTCCATTGCATTCCATTCCGTTCTGCTCCTGTCCATTCCATTCCATTCCATTCCGTTCCATTCCGTTCTACTCGGGTAGATTCCATTCCATTCCATTCCATTCCATTCCATTCCATTCCATTCCATGGAATTCCATTCCATTCCATTCCATTCCATTCCATTCCATGGAATTCCATTCCATTCCATTCCATTCCATGGAATTCCATTCCATTCCATTCCATTCCATTCCATAGAATTCCATTCCATTCCATTCCATTCCATTGAATTCCGTTCCATTCCATTCCATTCCGTTCCGTTCCGTTCCGTTCCGTTCCGTTGCGTTCCGTTCCGTTGCGTTCTGTTCCGTTCCGTTCTACTCGGGTTGATTCCATTCTATTCCATTCCATTCCAATCCATTCCATTGAATTCCATTCCATTCCATTCCATTCCATGGAATTCCGTTCCATTCCATTCCATTCCGTTCCGTTCCGTCCCGTTCCGTTCCGTTCCGTTCCGTTGCATTCCGTTCCGTTCTACTCGGGTTGATTCCATTCTATTCCATTCCATTCCATTCGATTCCATTCGATTCCATTCGATTCCACTCCATTCCATTCCATAGAATTCCATTCCATTCCATTCCATTCCATTGAATTCCATTCCATTCCATTCCATTCCATTGAATTCCATTCCATTCCATTCCATTCCATTGAATTCCATTCCATTCCATTCCATTCCATTCCATTCCATTCCATTCCATTCCATTCCATTCTACTGGTGTCCATTCCATTCCATTCCATTCCATTCCATTCCATTCCATTCCATTCCTTTCCATTCCATTGCATTCCACTGCATTCCATTCCATTCCATTCCATTCCATTCCACTCCACTCCACTCCACTCCACTCCATTCCACTCCACTCCACTCCGGTACATTCCATTCCATTCCATTCCATTCCATTCCATTCCATTCCGTGCTTCTCAGGTACATTCCGTTCCGTTCCATTCCATTCCATTCCATTCCATTCCATTCCGTTCCAGTGCACTCTACTCCACTCCACTCCACTCCACTCCACTCCGGTACATTCCATTCCATTCCATTCCATTCCATTCCATTCCATTTCCATTCCCATTCCATTTCCATTCCCGTTCCATTTCCATTCCCGTTTCTTTTCCATTCCCGTTCCATTTCCATTCCAGTTCCATTACCATTCCCGTTCCATTTCCATTCCCGATCCATTTCCATTCCCGTTCCATTTCCATTCCCGTTCCATTTCCATTCCCGTTCCGTTACCATTCCCGTTCCATTTCCGTTCCCGTTCCGTTTCCGTTCCCGTTCCATTTCCGTTCTCGTTCCGTTTCCGTTCCCGTTCCATTTCCATTCCCGTTCCATTTCCGTTCCCTTTCCATTTCCATTCCCGTTCCATTTCCATTCCCTTTCCATTTCCATTTCATTCCATTCCGTTCTGCTCGGGTACATTCCATTCCATTCCATTGCATTCCATTCCGTTCTGCTCCTGTCCATTCCATTCCATTCCATTCCGTTCCATTCCGTTCTACTCGGGTAGATTCCATTCCATTCCATTCCATTCCATTCCATTCCATTCCATTCCATTCTACTGGTGTCCATTCCATTCCATTCCATTCCATTCCATTCCATTCCATTCCATTGCATTCCATTCCATTCCATTCCATTCCGTTCCGTTCTACTCGATTACATTCCATTCAATTCCATTCCATTCCGTTCTACTCGGGTAGATTCCATTCCATTCCATTCCATTCCTTTCCATTCCATTGCATTCCATTGCATTGCATTGCACTCAATTCCATTCCATTCCATTCCATTCCATTCCATTCCATTCCATTCCATTCCGTTCCGTTCAACTCGGTTACATTCCATTCCATTCCATTCCATTCCATTCCAATCCATTCCATTCCATTCCATTCCGTTCTACTCGTGTACATTCCATTCCATTCCATTCCATTCCATTCCATTCCATTCCATTCCATTCCATTCCATTCCATTCCATTCCATTCCATTCCGTTCTACTTTGGTACATTCCATTCCATTCCATTCCATTCCATTCCATTCCATTCCATTCCGTTCTACTCAGGTTGATTCCATTCTATTCCATTCCATTCCATTTCATTCCATTCCATTCCATTCCATTCCATTCGATTCCATTCCATTCCATTCCATTGAATTCCATTCCATTCCATTCCATTCCATGGAATTCCATTCCATTCCATTCCATTCCATGGAATTCCATTCCATTCCATGGAATTCCATTCCATTCCATTCCATTCCATTCCATTCCATTCCATTCCATTCCATTCCATTGAATTCCATTCCGTTCCATTCCATTCCATTGAATTCCATTCCATTGAATTCCATTCCGTTCCATTCCATTCCATTGAATTCCATTCCATTCCATTCCATTCCATTCCATTCCATTCCATTGAATTCCGTTCCATTCCATTCCATTCCATCCCATTCCATAACATTCCATTCCATTCCGTTCTACTCGGGTTGATTCCATTCTATTCCATTCCATTCCATTCGATCCCATTTGATTCCATTCGATTCCATTCAATTCCATTCCATTCCATTCCATTCCATTCCATTCCATGGAATTCCATTCCATTCCATTCCATTCCATTCCATTCCATTCCATTCCATTCCATTCCATAGAATTCCATTCCATTCCATTCCATTCCATTGAATTCCGTTCCATTCCATTCCGTTCCGTTCCGCTCCGTTCCGTTCCGTTCCGTTGCGTTCCGTTCCGTTCCGTTGTGTTCCGTTCCGTTCTACTCGGGTTGATTCCATTCTATTCCATTCCATTCCAATCCATTCCATTCCATTCCATCGAATTCCATTCCATTCCATTCCATTCCATGGAATTCCGTTCCATTCCATTCCATTCCGTTCCGTTCCGTCTCGTTCCGTTCCGTTCCGTTCCGTTGCGTTCCGCTCCGTTCTACTCGGGTTGATTCCATTCTATTCCATTCCATTCCATTCGATTCCATTCGATTCCATTCGATTCCACTCCATTCCATTCCATAGAATTCCATTCCATTCCATTCCATTCCATTGAATTCCATTCCATTCCATTCCATTGCATTCCATTCCGTTCTGCTCCTGTCCATTCCATTCCATTCCATTCCGTTCCATTCCGTTCTACTCGGGTAGATTCCATTCCATTCCATTCCATTCCATTCCATTCCATTCCATTCCATTCCATTCCATTCTACTGGTGTCCATTCCATTCCATTCCCTTCCATTCCATTCCATTCCATTGCATTCCATTCCATTCCATTCCATTCCATTCCGTTCCGTTCTACTCGGTTACATTCCATTCAATTCCATTCCATTCCGTTCTACTCGGGTAGATTCCATTCCATTCCATTCCATTCCTTTCCATTCCATTGCATTCCATTGCATTGCATTGCACTCAATTCCATTCCATTCCATTCCATTCCATTCCATTCCATTCCATTCCATTCAGTTCCGTTCAACTCGGTTACATTCCATTCAATTACATTCCATTCCGTTCTACTCGGTTACTTTCCATTCCATTCCATTCCATTCCATTCCAATCCATTCCATTCCATTACATTCCGTTCTATTCGTGTACATTCCATTCCATTCCATTCCATTCCATTCCATTCCATTCCATTCCATTCCATTCCATTCCGTTCTACTTTGGTACATTCCATTCCATTCCATTCCATTCCATTCCATTCCATTCCATTCCATTCCATTCCATTCCGTTCTACTCGGGTTGATTCCATTCTATTCCATTCCATTCCATTCCATTCCATTCCATTCCATTCCATTCGATTCCATTCCATTCCATTCCATGGAATTCCATTCCATTCCATTCCATTCCATTGAATTCCATTCCATTCCATTCCATTCCATTCCATTCCATTCCATTCCATTCCATTCCGTTGAATTCCATTCCATTCCGTTGAATTCCATTCCATTCCATTCCATTCCATTGAATTCCGTTCCATTCCATTCCATTCCATTCCATTCCATTCCATAGAATTCCATTCCATTCTATTCCATAGAATTCCGTTCCGTTCCATTCCATTCCATTCCATTCCATTCCATTCCATTCCATTGAATTCCATTCCATTCCATTCCATTCCATTCCATTGAATTCCATTCTGTTCCATTCCATTCCTTTGAATTCCGTTCCATTCCATTCCATTCCATTCCTTTCCGTTCCGCTCCGTTCCGTTCCGTTCCGTTGCGTTCCGCTCCGTTCTACTCGGGTTGATTCCATTCTATTCCATTCCATTCCATTCGATCCCATTCGATTCCATTCGATTCCATTCGATTCCATTCGATTCCACTCCATTCCATTCCATAGAATTCCATTCCATTCCATTCCATTTGAATTCCATTCCATTCCATTCCATTCCATTCTATTCCATTCCATTCCATTCCATTCCATTCCATTCCATTCCATTCCATTCCATTCTACTCGGGTTTGCATTCTATTCCATTCGATTCCATTCCATTCCATTCGATTCCATTCGATTCCATTCCATTCCATTCCATTCCATTCCATTCCATTCCATTCCATTCCATTCCATTCCATTCCATTCCATTGAATTCCATTCCATTCCATTCCATTCCATTCCATTGAATTCCATTCCATTCCATTCCATTCCATTCCAATCCATTCCATTCCATTCCATAGAATTCCATTCCATTCCATTCCATTCCATTCCATTCCATAGAATTCCATTCCATTCCATTCCATAGAATTCCATTCCATTCCATTCCATTCCATTGAATTCCATTCCATTCCATTCCATTCCATTCCATTCCATTCCATTCCATTCCATTCCATTCTACTGGTGTCCATTCCATTCCATTCCATTCCATTCCATTCCATTCCATTCCATTCCTTTCCATTCCATTGCATTCCACTGCATTCCATTCCATTCCATTCCATTCCATTCCACTCCACTCCACTCCACTCCACTCCATTCCACTCCACTCCACTCCGGTACATTCCATTCCATTCCATTCCATTCCATTCCATTCCATTCCGTGCTTCTCAGGTACATTCCGTTCCGTTCCATTCCATTCCATTCCATTCCATTCCATTCCGTTCCAGTGCACTCTACTCCACTCCACTCCACTCCACTCCACTCCGGTACATTCCATTCCATTCCATTCCATTCCATTCCATTCCATTTCCATTCCCATTCCATTTCCATTCCCGTTCCATTTCCATTCCCGTTTCTTTTCCATTCCCGTTCCATTTCCATTCCAGTTCCATTACCATTCCCGTTCCATTTCCATTCCCGATCCATTTCCATTCCCGTTCCATTTCCATTCCCGTTCCATTTCCATTCCCGTTCCGTTACCATTCCCGTTCCATTTCCGTTCCCGTTCCGTTTCCGTTCCCGTTCCATTTCCGTTCTCGTTCCGTTTCCGTTCCCGTTCCATTTCCATTCCCGTTCCATTTCCGTTCCCGTTCCATTTCCATTCCCGTTCCATTTCCATTCCCTTTCCATTTCCATTTCATTCCATTCCGTTCTGCTCGGGTACATTCCATTCCATTCCATTGCATTCCATTCCGTTCTGCTCCTGTCCATTCCATTCCATTCCATTCCGTTCCATTCCGTTCTACTCGGGTAGATTCCATTCCATTCCATTCCATTCCATTCCATTCCATTCCATTCCATTCTACTGGTGTCCATTCCATTCCATTCCATTCCATTCCATTCCATTCCATTCCATTGCATTCCATTCCATTCCATTCCATTCCGTTCCGTTCTACTCGATTACTTTCCATTCAATTCCATTCCATTCCGTTCTACTCGGGTAGATTCCATTCCATTCCATTCCATTCCTTTCCATTCCATTGCATTCCATTGCATTGCATTGCACTCAATTCCATTCCATTCCATTCCATTCCATTCCATTCCATTCCATTCCGTTCCGTTCAACTCGGTTACATTCCATTCAATTACATTCCATTCCGTTCTACTCGGTTACATTCCATTCCATTCCATTCCATTCCATTCCAATCCATTCCATTCCATTCCATTCCGTTCTACTCGTGTACATTCCATTCCATTCCATTCCATTCCATTCCATTCCATTCCATTCCATTCCATTCCATTCCGTTCTACGTTGGTACATTCCATTCCATTCCATTCCATTCCATTCCATTCCATTCCATTCCATTCCATTCCATTCCATTCCGTTCTACTCAGGTTGATTCCATTCTATTCCATTCCATTCCATTTCATTCCATTCCATTCCATTCCATTCCATTCGATTCCATTCCATTCCATTCCATTGAATTCCATTCCATTCCATTCCATTCCATGGAATTCCATTCCATTCCATTCCATTCCATGGAATTCCATTCCATTCCATTCCATTCCATTCCATTCCATTCCATTCCATTCCATTGAATTCCATTCCGTTCCATTCCATTCCATTGAATTCCATTCCATTCCATTCCATTCCATTCCATTCCATTCCATTCCATTCCATTCCATTGAATTCCGTTCCATTCCATTCCATTCCATTCCATTCCATCCCATTCCATTCCATTCCATTCCATTCCGTTCTACTCGGGTTGATTCCATTCTATTCCATTCCATTCCATTCGATCCCATTTGATTCCATTCGATTCCATTCAATTCCATTCCATTCCATTCCATTCCATTCCATTCCATGGAATTCCATTCCATTCCATTCCATTCCATTCCATTCCATTCCATTCCATTCCATAGAATTCCATTCCATTCCATTCCATTCCATTGAATTCCGTTCCATTCCATTCCGTTCCGTTCCGTTCCATTCCGTTCCGTTCCGTTGCGTTCCGTTCCGTTTCGTTGTGTTCCGTTCCGTTCTACTCGGGTTGATTCCATTCTATTCCATTCCATTCCAATCCATTCCATTCCATTCCATCGAATTCCATTCCATTCCATTCCATTCCATTCCATGGAATTCCGTTCCATTCCATTCCATTCCGTTCCGTTCCGTCCCGTTCCGTTCCGTTCCGTTCCGTTGCGTTCCGCTCCGTTCTACTCGGGTTGATTCCATTCTATTCCATTCCATTCCATTCGATTCCATTCGATTGCATTCGATTCCACTCCATTCCATTCCATAGAGTTCCATTCCATTCCATTCCATTCCATTGAATTCCATTCCATTCCATTCCATTCCATTGAATTCCATTCCATTCCATTCCATTCCATTCCATTGAATTCCATTCCATTCCATTCCATTCCATTGAATTCCATTCCATTCCATTCCATTCCATTCCATTCTACTGTTGTCCATTCCATTCCATTCCATTCCATTCCATTCCATTCCATTCCATTCCATTCCTTTCCATTCCATTGCATTCCATTGCATTCCATTCCATTCCATTCCATTCCATTCCATTCCATTCCATTCCATTCCATTCCATTCCATTCCACTCCACACCACTCCAGTCCACTCCATTCCACTCCACTCCACTCCGGTACATTCCATTCCATTCCATTCCATTCCATTCCATTCCATTCCATTCCGTGCTTCTCAGGTACATTCCGTTCCGTTCCATTCCATTCCATTCCATTCCATTCCGTTCCAGTGCACTCTACTCCACTCCACTCCACTCCACTCCGGTACATTCCATTCCATTCCATTCCATTCCATTCCATTCCATTTCCATTCCCATTCCATTTCCATTCCCGTTCCATTTCCATTCCCGTTTCTTTTCCATTCCCGTTCCATTTCCATTCCCGTTCCATTACCATTCCCGTTCCATTTCCCTTCCCGATCCATTTCCATTCCCGTTCCTTTTCCATTCCCGTTCCATTTCCATTCCTGTTCCGTTACCATTCCCGTTCCATTTCCGTTCCCGTTCCGTTTCCGTTCCCGTTCCATTTCCGTTCTCGTTCCGTTTCCGTTCCCGTTCCATTTCCATTCCCGTTTCAATTGCGTTCCCGTTCCATTTCCATTCCCGTTCCATTTCCATTCCCTTTCCATTTCCATTTCATTCCTTTCCGTTCTGCTCGGGTACATTCCATTCCATTCCATTGCATTCCATTCCGTTCTGCTCCTGTACATTCCATTCCATTCCATTCCGTTCCATTCCGTTCTACTCGGGTAGATTCCATTCCATTCCATTCCATTCCATTCCATTCCATTCCATTCCATTCCATTCCATTCTACTGGTGTCCATTCCATTCCATTCCATTCCATTCCATTCCATTCCATTCCATTCCATTCCATTCCATTGCATTCCATTCCATTCCATTCCATTCCATTCCGTTCCGTTCTACTCGGTTACATTCCATTCAATTCCATTCCATTCCGTTCTACTCGGGTAGATTCCATTCCATTCCATTCCATTCCTTTCCATTCCATTGCATTGCATTGCACTCAATTCCATTCCATTCCATTCCATTCCATTCCATTCCATTCCATTCCATTCCATTCCATTCCGTTCCGTTCAACCCGGTTACATTCCATTCAATTACATTCCATTCCGTTCTACTCGGTTACATTCCATTCCATTCCATTCCATTCCAATCCATTCCATTCCATTCCATTCCGTTCTACTCGGGTACATTGCATTCCATTCCATTCCATTCCATTCCATTCCATTCCATTCCATTCCATTCCATTCCATTCCATTCCGTTCTACTTTGGTACATTCCATTCCATTCCATTCCATTCCATTCCATTCCATTCCATTCAATTCCATTCCGTTCTACTCGGGTTGATTCCATTCTATTCCATTCCATTCCATTCCATTCCATTCCATTCCATTCCATTCCATTCCATTCCATTCCATGGAATTCCATTCCATTCCATTCCATTCCATTGAATTCCATTC
Organism: Gorilla gorilla gorilla; assembly: GCF_029281585.2. Taxonomy (NCBI): domain Eukaryota; kingdom Metazoa; phylum Chordata; class Mammalia; order Primates; family Hominidae; genus Gorilla; species Gorilla gorilla. Next base: position 53,784,104 of record NC_073242.2, read on the forward strand.
CATTCCATTCCATTCCATTCCATTCCATTCCATTCCATTCCATAGAATTCCATTCCATTCCATTCCATTCCATTCCATTCCATTCCATTCCATTCCTTTCCATTCCATTGCATTCCATTGCATTCCGTTCCATTCCATTCCATTCCATTCCACTCCACTCCACTCCACTCCACTCCATTCCACTCCACTCCACTCCGGTACATTCCATTCCATTCCATTCCATTCCATTCCATTCCGTGCTTCTCAGGTACATTCCGTTCCGTTCCATTCCATTCCATTCCATTCCATTCCATTCCGTTCCAGTGCACTCTACTCCACTCCACTCCACTCCACTCCGGTACATTCCATTCCATTCCATTCCATTCCATTCCATTCCATTTCCATTCCCATTCCATTTCCATTCCCGTTCCATTTCCATTCCCGTTTCTTTTCCATTCCCGTTCCATTTCCATTCCAGTTCCATTACCATTCCCGTTCCATTTCCATTCCCGATCCATTTCCATTCCCGTTCCATTTCCATTCCCGTTCCATTTCCATTCCCGTTCCGTTACCATTCCCGTTCCATTTCCGTTCCCGTTCCGTTTCCGTTCCCGTTCCATTTCCGTTCCCGTTCCGTTTCCGTTCCCGTTCCATTTCCGTTCTCGTTCCGTTTCCGTTCCCGTTCCATTTCCATTCCCGTTCCATTTCCGTTCCCGTTCCATTTCCATTCCCGTTCCATTTCCATTCCCTTTCCATTTCCATTTCATTCCATTCCGTTCTGCTCGGGTACATTCCATTCCATTCCATTGCATTCCATTCCGTTCTGCTCCTGTCCATTCCATTCCATTCCATTCCGTTCCATTCCGTTCTACTCGGGTAGATTCCATTCCATTCCATTCCATTCCATTCCATTCCATTCCATTCTACTGGTGTCCATTCCATTCCATTCCATTCCATTCCATTCCATTCCATTCCATTGCATTCCATTCCATTCCATTCCATTCCGTTCCGTTCTACTCGATTACATTCCATTCAATTCCATTCCATTCCGTTCTACTCGGGTAGATTCCATTCCATTACATTCCATTCCTTTCCATTCCATTGCATTCCATTGCATTGCATTGCACTCAATTCCATTCCATTCCATTCCATTCCATTCCATTCCATTCCATTCCATTCCGTTCCATTCAACTCGGTTACATTCCATTCAATTACATTCCATTCCGTTCTACTCGGTTACATTCCATTCCATTCCATTCCATTCCATTCCAATCCATTCCATTCCATTACATTCCGTTCTACTCGTGTACATTCCATTCCATTCCATTCCATTCCATTCCATTCCATTCCATTCCATTCCATTCCATTCCATTCCGTTCTACTTTGGTACATTCCATTCCATTCCATTCCATTCCATTCCATTCCATTCCATTCCATTCCATTCCATTCTATTCCGTTCTACTCAGGTTGATTCCATTCTATTCCATTCCATTCCATTTCATTCCATTCCATTCCATTTCATTCCATTCCATTCCATTCCATTCCATTCCATTCCAATCCATTCCATTCCATTGAATTCCATTCCATTCCATTCCATTCCATGGAATTCCATTCCATTCCATTCCATTCCATTCCATTCCATTCCATTCCATTCCATTGAATTCCATTCCGTTCCATTCCATTCCATTGAATTCCATTCCATTCCATTCCATTCCATTCCATTCCATTCCATTCCATTGAATTCCGTTCCATTCCATTCCATTCCATTCCATTCCATCCCATTCCATTCCATTCCATTTCATTCCGTTCTACTAGGGTTGATTCCATTCTATTCCATTCCATTCCATTCGATCCCATTTGATTCCATTCGATTCCATTCAATTCCATTCGATTCCATTCCATTCCACTCCATTCCATTCCATTGAATTCCATTCCATTCCATTCCATTCCATTCCATTCCATTCCATGGAATTCCATTCCATTCCATTCCATTCCATTCCATTCCATAGAATTCCATTCCATTCCATTCCATTCCATTGAATTCCGTTCCATTCCATTCCATTCCGTTCCGTTCCGTTCCGTTCCGTTCCGTTCCGTTGCGTTCCGTTCCGTTCCGTTGTGTTCCGTTCCGTTCTACTCGGGTTGATTCCATTCTATTCCATTCCATTCCAATCCATTCCATTCCATTCCATCGAATTCCATTCCATTCCATTCCATTCCATTCCATTGAATTCCATTCCATTCCATTCCATTCCATGGAATTCCGTTCCATTCCATTCCATTCCGTTCGGTTCCGTCCCGTTCCGTTCCGTTCCGTTCCGTTGCGTTCCGCTCCGTTCTACTCGGGTTGATTCCATTCTATTCCATTCCATTCCATTCGATTCCATTCGATTCCATTCGATTCCACTCCATTCCATTCCATAGAATTCCATTCCATTCCATTCCATTCCATTGAATTCCATTCCATTCCATTCCATTCCATTCCATTCCATTCCATTCCGTTCCATTCCATTCTACTGTTGTCCATTCCATTCCATTCCATTCCATTCCATTCCATTCCATTCCATTCCATTCCATTCCTTTCCATTCCATTGCATTCCATTGCATTCCATTCCATTCCCTTCAATTCCATTCCATTCCATTCCATTCCATTCCATTCCATTCCACTCCACACCACTCCAGTCCACTCCATTCCACTCCACTCCACTCCGGTACATTCCATTCCATTCCATTCCATTCCATTCCATTCCATTCCGTGCTTCTCAGGTTCATTCCGTTCCGTTCCATTCCATTCCATTCCATTCCGTTCCAGTGCACTCTACTCCACTCCACTCCACTCCACTCCGGTACATTCCATTCCATTCCATTCCATTCCATTCCATTCCATTTCCATTCCCATTCCATTTCCATTCCCGTTCCATTTCCATTCCCGTTTCTTTTCCATTCCCGTTCCATTTCCATTCCCGTTCCATTACCATTCCCGTTCCATTTCCATTCCCGATCCATTTCCATTCCCGTTCCTTTTCCATTCCCGTTCCATTTCCATTCCTGTTCCGTTACCATTCCCGTTCCATTTCCGTTCCCGTTCCGTTTCCGTTCCCGTTCCATTTCCGTTCTCGTTCCGTTTCCGTTCCCGTTCCATTTCCATTCCCGTTTCAATTGCGTTCCCGTTCCATTTCCATTCCCGTTCCATTTCCATTCCCTTTCCATTTCCATTTCATTCCTTTCCGTTCTGCTCGGGTACATTCCATTCCATTCCATTGCATTCCATTCCGTTCTGCTCCTGTACATTTCATTCCATTCCATTCCGTTCCATTCCGTTCTACTCGGGCAGATTCCATTCCATTCCATTCCATTCCATTCCATTCCATTCCATTCCATTCCATTCCATTCCATTCCATTCTACTGGTGTCCATTCCATTCCATTCCATTCCATTCCATTCCATTCCATTCTATTGCATTCCATTCCATTCCATTCCATTCCATTCCGTTCCGTTCTACTCGGTTACATTCCATTCAATTCCATTCCATTCCGTTCTACTCGGGTAGATTCCATTCCATTCCATTCCATTCCTTTCCATTCCATTGCATTCCATTGCATTGCATTGCACTCAATTCCATTCCATTCCATTCCATTCCATTCCATTCCATTCCATTCCATTCCATTCCGTTCCGTTCAACCCGGTTACATTCCATTCAATTACATTCCATTCCGTTCTACTCGGTTACATTCCATTCCATTCCATTCCATTCCATTCCAATCCATTCCATTCCATTCCATTCCGTTCTACTCGGGTACATTGCATTCCATTCCATTCCATTCCATTCCATTCCATTCCATTCCATTCCATTCCATTCCATTCCGTTCTACTTTGGTACATTCCATTCCATTCCATTCCATTCCATTCCATTCCATTCCATTCCATTCCATTCCATTCCGTTCTACTCGGGTTGATTCCATTCTATTCCATTCCATTCCATTCCATTCCATTCCATTCCATTCGATTCCATTCCATTCCATTCCATGGAATTCCATTCCATTCCATTCCATTCCATTGAATTCCATTCCATTCCATTCCATTCCATTCCATTCCATTCTACTGGTGTCCATTCCATTCCATTCCATTCCATTCCATTCCATTCCTTTCCATTCCATTGCATTCCATTGCATTCCGTTCCATTCCATTCCATTCCATTCCACTCCACTCCACTCCACTCCACTCCATTCCACTCCACTCCACTCCGGTACATTCCATTCCATTCCATTCCATTCCATTCCATTCCGTGCTTCTCAGGTACATTCCGTTCCGTTCCATTCCATTCCATTCCATTCCATTCCATTCCGTTCCAGTGCACTCTACTCCACTCCACTCCACTCCACTCCACTCCGGTACATTCCATTCCATTCCATTCCATTCCATTCCATTCCATTTCCATTCCCATTCCATTTCCATTCCCGTTCCATTTCCATTCCCGTTTCTTTTCCATTCCCGTTCCATTTCCATTCCAGTTCCATTACCATTCCCGTTCCATTTCCATTCCCGATCCATTTCCATTCCCGTTCCATTTCCATTCCCGTTCCATTTCCATTCCCGTTCCGTTACCATTCCCGTTCCATTTCCGTTCCCGTTCCGTTTCCGTTCCCGTTCCATTTCCGTTCTCGTTCCGTTTCCGTTCCCGTTCCATTTCCATTCCCGTTCCATTTCCGTTCCCGTTCCATTTCCATTCCCGTTCCATTTCCATTCCCTTTCCATTTCCATTTCATTCCATTCCGTTCTGCTCGGGTACATTCCATTCCATTCCATTGCATTCCATTCCGTTCTGCTCCTGTCCATTCCATTCCATTCCATTCCGTTCCATTCCGTTCTACTCGGGTAGATTCCATTCCATTCCATTCCATTCCATTCCATTCCATTCCATTCTACTGGTGTCCATTCCATTCCATTCCATTCCATTCCATTCCATTCCATTGCATTCCATTCCATTCCATACCATTCCGTTCCGTTCTACTCGATTACATTCCATTCAATTCCATTCCATTCCGTTCTACTCGGGTAGATTCCATTCCATTCCATTCCATTCCTTTCCATTCCATTACATTCCATTGCATTGCATTGCACTCAATTCCATTCCATTCCATTCCATTCCATTCCATTCCATTCCATTCCATTCCGTTCCGTTCAACTCGGTTACATTCCATTCAATTACATTCCATTCCGTTCTACTCGGTTACATTCCATTCCATTCCATTCCATTCCATTCCAATCCATTCCATTCCATTACATTCCGTTCTACTCGTGTACATTCCATTCCATTCCATTCCATTCCATTCCATTCCATTCCATTCCATTCCATTCCATTCCATTCCATTCCGTTCTACTTTGGTACATTCCATTCCATTCCATTCCATTCCATTCCATTCCATTCCATTCCATTCCATTCCATTCCATTCCGTTCTACTCAGGTTGATTCCATTCTATTCCATTCCATTCCATTTCGTTCCATTCCATTCCATTCCATTCCATTCCATTCCATTCCAATCCATTCCATTCCATGGAATTCCATTCCATTCCATTCCATTCCATGGAATTCCATTCCATTCCATTCCATTCCATGGAATTCCATTCCATTCCATTCCATTCCATTCCATTCCATTCCATTCCATTCCATTCCATTGAATTCCATTCCGTTCCATTCCATTCCATTGAATTCCATTCCATTCCATTCCATTCCATTCCATTCCATTCCATTCCATTGAATTCCGTTCCATTCCATTCCATTCCATTCCATTCCATCCCATTCCATTCCATTCCATTTCATTCCGTTCTACTCGGGTTGATTCCATTCTATTCCATTCCATTCCATTCGATCCCATTTGATTCCATTCGATTCCATTCAATTCCATTCGATTCCATTCCATTCCACTCCATTCCATTCCATTGAATTCCATTCCATTCCATTCCATTCCATTCCATTCCATTCCATGGAATTCCATTCCATTCCATTCCATTCCATTCCATAGAATTCCATTCCATTCCATTCCATTCCATTGAATTCCGTTCCATTCCATTCCATTCCGTTCCGTTCCGTTCCGTTCCGTTCCGTTGCGTTCCGTTCCGTTCCGTTGTGTTCCGTTCCGTTCTACTCGGGTTGATTCCATTCTATTCCATTCCATTCCAATCCATTCCATTCCATTCCATCGAATTCCATTCCATTCCATTCCATTCCATTCCATTCCATTCCATTGAATTCCATTCCATTCCATTCCATTCCATGGAATTCCGTTCCATTCCATTCCATTCCGTTCGGTTCCGTCCCGTTCCGTTCCGTTCCGTTCCGTTGCGTTCCGCTCCGTTCTACTCGGGTTGATTCCATTCTATTCCATTCCATTCCATTCGATTCCATTCGATTCCATTCGATTCCACTCCATTCCATTCCATAGAATTCCATTCCATTCCATTCCATTCCATGGAATTCCATTCCATTCCATTCCATGGAATTCCATTCCATTCCATTCCATTGAATTCCATTCCATTCCATTCCATTCCATTGAATTCCATTCCATTCCATTCCATTCCATTCCATTCCATTCCATTCCATTCCATTCCATTCCATTCCGTTCCATTCCATTCTACTGTTGTCCATTCCATTCCATTCCATTCCATTCCATTCCATTCCATTCCATTCCTTTCCATTCCATTGCATTCCATTGCATTCCATTCCATTCCATTCCATTCCATTCCATTCCATTCCATTCCATTCCATTCCATTCCATTCCATTCCATTCCATTCCACTCCACACCACTCCAGTCCACTCCATTCCACTCCACTCCACTCCGGTACATTCCATTCCATTCCATTCCATTCCATTCCATTCCATTCCGTGCTTCTCAGGTACATTCCATTCCGTTCCATTCCATTCCATTCCATTCCGTTCCAGTGCACTCTACTCCACTCCACTCCACTCCACTCCGGTACATTCCATTCCATTCCATTCCATTCCATTCCATTCCATTTCCATTCCCATTCCATTTCCATTCCCGTTCCATTTCCATTCCCGTTTCTTTTCCATTCCCGTTCCATTTCCATTCCCGTTCCATTACCATTCCCGTTCCATTTCCATTCCCGATCCATTTCCATTCCCGTTCCTTTTCCATTCCCGTTCCATTTCCATTCCTGTTCCGTTACCATTCCCGTTCCATTTCCGTTCCCGTTCCGTTTCCGTTCCCGTTCCATTTCCGTTCTCGTTCCGTTTCCGTTCCCGTTCCATTTCCATTCCCGTTTCAATTGCGTTCCCGTTCCATTTCCATTCCCGTTCCATTTCCATTCCCTTTCCATTTCCATTTCATTCCTTTCCGTTCTGCTCGGGTACATTCCATTCCATTCCATTGCATTCCATTCCGTTCTGCTCCTGTACATTCCATTCCATTCCATTCCGTTCCATTCCGTTCTACTCGGGTAGATTCCATTCCATTCCATTCCATTCCATTCCATTCCATTCCATTCCATTCCATTCCATTCCATTCCATTCCATTCTACTGGTGTCCATTCCATTCCATTCCATTCCATTCCATTCCATTCCATTCCATTCCATTGCATTCCATTCCATTCCATTCCATTCCATTCCGTTCCGTTCTACTCGGTTACATTCCATTCAATTCCATTCCATTCCGTTCTACTCGGGTAGATTCCATTCCATTCCATTCCATTCCTTTCCATTCCATTGCATTCCATTGCATTGCATTGCACTCAATTCCATTCCATTCCATTCCATTCCATTCCATTCCATTCCGTTCCGTTCAACCCGGTTACATTCCATTCAATTACATTCCATTCCGTTCTACTCGGTTACATTCCATTCCATTCCATTCCATTCCATTCCAATCCATTCCATTCCATTCCATTCCGTTCTACTCGGGTACATTGCATTCCATTCCATTCCATTCCATTCCATTCCATTCCATTCCGTTCTACTTTGGTACATTCCATTCCATTCCATTCCATTCCATTCCATTACATTCCATTCCATTCCATTCCGTTCTACTCGGGTTGATTCCATTCTATTCCATTCCATTCCATTCCATTCCATTCCATTCCATTCCATTCCATTCCATTCCATGGAATTCCATTCCATTCCATTCCATTCCATTGAATTCCATTCCATTCCATTCCATTCCATTCCATTCCATTCCATTCCATTCCATTCCATTCCATTCTACTGGTGTCCATTCCATTCCATTCTATTCCATTCCATTCCATTCCATTCCTTTCCATTCCATTGCATTCCATTGCATTCCGTTCCATTCCATTCCATTCCATTCCACTCCACTCCACTCCACTCCACTCCATTCCACTCCACTCCACTCCGGTACATTCCATTCCATTCCATTCCATTCCATTCCATTCCGTGCTTCTCAGGTACATTCCGTTCCGTTCCATTCCATTCCATTCCATTCCATTCCATTCCGTTCCAGTGCACTCTACTCCACTCCACTCCACTCCACTCCACTCCGGTACATTCCATTCCATTCCATTCCATTCCATTCCATTCCATTTCCATTCCCATTCCATTTCCATTCCCGTTCCATTTCCATTCCCGTTTCTTTTCCATTCCCGTTCCATTTCCATTCCAGTTCCATTACCATTCCCGTTCCATTTCCATTCCCGATCCATTTCCATTCCCGTTCCATTTCCATTCCCGTTCCATTTCCATTCCCGTTCCGTTACCATTCCCGTTCCATTTCCGTTCCCGTTCCGTTTCCGTTCCCGTTCCATTTCCGTTCTCGTTCCGTTTCCGTTCCCGTTCCATTTCCATTCCCGTTCCATTTCCGTTCCCGTTCCATTTCCATTCCCGTTCCATTTCCATTCCCTTTCCATTTCCATTTCATTCCATTCCGTTCTGCTCGGGTACATTCCATTCCATTCCATTGCATTCCATTCCGTTCTGCTCCTGTCCATTCCATTCCATTCCATTCCGTTCCATTCCGTTCTACTCGGGTAGATTCCATTCCATTCCATTCCATTCCATTCCATTCCATTCCATTCTACTGGTGTCCATTCCATTCCATTCCATTCCATTCCATTCCATTCCATTGCATTCCATTCCATTCCATACCATTCCGTTCCGTTCTACTCGATTACATTCCATTCAATTCCATTCCATTCCGTTCTACTCGGGTAGATTCCATTCCATTCCATTCCATTCCTTTCCATTCCATTACATTCCATTGCATTGCATTGCACTCAATTCCATTCCATTCCATTCCATTCCATTCCATTCCATTCCATTCCATTCCGTTCCGTTCAACTCGGTTACATTCCATTCAATTACATTCCATTCCGTTCTACTCGGTTACATTCCATTCCATTCCATTCCATTCCATTCCAATCCATTCCATTCCATTACATTCCGTTCTACTCGTGTACATTCCATTCCATTCCATTCCATTCCATTCCATTCCATTCCATTCCATTCCATTCCATTCCATTCCGTTCTACTTTGGTACATTCCATTCCATTCCATTCCATTCCATTCCATTCCATTCCATTCCATTCCATTCCATTCCATTCCGTTCTACTCAGGTTGATTCCATTCTATTCCATTCCATTCCATTTCGTTCCATTCCATTCCATTCCATTCCATTCCATTCCATTCCAATCCATTCCATTCCATGGAATTCCATTCCATTCCATTCCATTCCATGGAATTCCATTCCATTCCATTCCATTCCATTCCATTCCATTCCATTCCATTCCATTCCATTGAATTCCATTCCGTTCCATTCCATTCCATTGAATTCCATTCCATTCCATTCCATTCCATTCCATTCCATTCCATTCCATTGAATTCCGTTCCATTCCATTCCATTCCATTCCATTCCATCCCATTCCATTCCATTCCATTTCATTCCGTTCTACTCGGGTTGATTCCATTCTATTCCATTCCATTCCATTCGATCCCATTTGATTCCATTCGATTCCATTCAATTCCATTCGATTCCATTCCATTCCACTCCATTCCATTCCATTGAATTCCATTCCATTCCATTCCATTCCATTCCATTCCATTCCATGGAATTCCATTCCATTCCATTCCATTCCATTCCATAGAATTCCATTCCATTCCATTCCATTCCATTGAATTCCGTTCCATTCCATTCCATTCCGTTCCGTTCCGTTCCGTTCCGTTCCGTTGCGTTCCGTTCCGTTCCGTTGTGTTCCGTTCCGTTCTACTCGGGTTGATTCCATTCTATTCCATTCCATTCCAATCCATTCCATTCCATTCCATCGAATTCCATTCCATTCCATTCCATTCCATTCCATTCCATTCCATTGAATTCCATTCCATTCCATTCCATTCCATGGAATTCCGTTCCATTCCATTCCATTCCGTTCGGTTCCGTCCCGTTCCGTTCCGTTCCGTTCCGTTGCGTTCCGCTCCGTTCTACTCGGGTTGATTCCATTCTATTCCATTCCATTCCATTCGATTCCATTCGATTCCATTCGATTCCACTCCATTCCATTCCATAGAATTCCATTCCATTCCATTCCATTCCATGGAATTCCATTCCATTCCATTCCATGGAATTCCATTCCATTCCATTCCATTGAATTCCATTCCATTCCATTCCATTCCATTGAATTCCATTCCATTCCATTCCATTCCATTCCATTCCATTCCATTCCATTCCATTCCATTCCATTCCGTTCCATTCCATTCTACTGTTGTCCATTCCATTCCATTCCATTCCATTCCATTCCATTCCATTCCATTCCTTTCCATTCCATTGCATTCCATTGCATTCCATTCCATTCCATTCCATTCCATTCCATTCCATTCCATTCCATTCCATTCCATTCCATTCCATTCCATTCCACTCCACACCACTCCAGTCCACTCCATTCCACTCCACTCCACTCCGGTACATTCCATTCCATTCCATTCCATTCCATTCCATTCCATTCCGTGCTTCTCAGGTACATTCCATTCCGTTCCATTCCATTCCATTCCATTCCGTTCCAGTGCACTCTACTCCACTCCACTCCACTCCACTCCGGTACATTCCATTCCATTCCATTCCATTCCATTCCATTCCATTTCCATTCCCATTCCATTTCCATTCCCGTTCCATTTCCATTCCCGTTTCTTTTCCATTCCCGTTCCATTTCCATTCCCGTTCCATTACCATTCCCGTTCCATTTCCATTCCCGATCCATTTCCATTCCCGTTCCTTTTCCATTCCCGTTCCATTTCCATTCCTGTTCCGTTACCATTCCCGTTCCATTTCCGTTCCCGTTCCGTTTCCGTTCCCGGTCCATTTCCGTTCTCGTTCCGTTTCCGTTCCCGTTCCATTTCCATTCCCGTTTCAATTGCGTTCCCGTTCCATTTCCATTCCCGTTCCATTTCAATTCCCTTTCCACTTCCATTTCATTCCTTTCCGTTCTGCTCGGGTACATTCCATTCCATTCCATTGCATTCCATTCCGTTCTGCTCCTGTACATTTCATTCCATTCCATTCCGTTCCATTCCGTTCTACTCGGGTAGATTCCGTTCCATTCCATTCCATTCCATTCCATTCCATTCCATTCCATTCCATTCCATTCCATTCCATTCTACTGGTGTCCATTCCATTCCATTCCATTCCATTCCATTCCATTCCATTCCATTCCATTCTATTGCATTCCATTCCATTCCATTCCATTCCATTCCGTTCCGTTCTACTCGGTTACATTCCATTCAATTCCATTCCATTCCGTTCTACTCGGGTAGATTCCATTCCATTCCATTCCATTCCTTTCCATTCCATTGCATTCCATTGCGTTGCATTGCACTCAATTCCATTCCATTCCATTCCATTCCATTCCATTCCATTCCATTCCATTCCATTCCGTTCCGTTCAACCCGGTTACATTCCATTCAATTACATTCCAATCCGTTCTACTCGGTTACATTCCATTCCATTCCATTCCATTCCATTCCAATCCATTCCATTCCATTCCATTCCGTTCTACTCGGGTACATTGCATTCCATTCCATTCCATTCCATTCCATTCCATTCCATTCCATTCCATTCCATTCCATTCCGTTCTACTCGGGTTGATTCCATTCTATTCCATTCCATTCCATTCCATTCCATTCCATTCCATTCGATTCCATTCCATTCCATTCCATTCCATTCCATTCCATTCCATTCCATTCCATTCCGTTCTACTTTGGTACATTCCATTCCATTCCATTCCATTCCATTCCATTCCATTCCATTGAATTCCATTCCATTCCATTCCATTCCATTCCATTCCATTCCATTCCATTCCATTCTACTGGTGTCCATTCCATTCCATTCCATTCCATTCCATTCCATTCCATTCCATTCCATTCCATTCCTTTCCATTCCATTGCATTCCATTGCATTCCGTTCCATTCCATTCCATTCCATTCCACTCCACTCCACTCCACTCCACTCCATTCCACTCCACTCCACTCCGGTACATTCCATTCCATTCCATTCCATTCCATTCCATTCCGTGCTTCTCAGGTACATTCCGTTCCGTTCCATTCCATTCCATTCCATTCCATTCCATTCCGTTCCAGTGCACTCTACTCCACTCCACTCCACTCCACTCCACTCCGGTACATTCCATTCCATTCCATTCCATTCCATTCCATTCCATTTCCATTCCCATTCCATTTCCATTCCCGTTCCATTTCCATTCCCGTTTCTTTTCCATTCCCGTTCCATTTCCATTCCAGTTCCATTACCATTCCCGTTCCATTTCCATTCCCGATCCATTTCCATTCCCGTTCCATTTCCATTCCCGTTCCATTTCCATTCCCGTTCCGTTACCATTCCCGTTCCATTTCCGTTCCCGTTCCGTTTCCGTTCCCGTTCCATTTCCGTTCTCGTTCCGTTTCCGTTCCCGTTCCATTTCCATTCCCGTTCCATTTCCATTCCCTTTCCATTTCCATTTCATTCCATTCCGTTCTGCTCGGGTACATTCCATTCCATTCCATTGCATTCCATTCCGTTCTGCTCCTGTCCATTCCATTCCATTCCATTCCGTTCCATTCCGTTCTACTCGGGTAGATTCCATTCCATTCCATTCCATTCCATTCCATTCCATTCCATTCTACTGGTGTCCATTCCATTCCATTCCATTCCATTCCATTCCATTCCATTGCATTCCATTCCATTCCATTCCATTCCGTTCCGTTCTACTCGATTACATTCCATTCAATTCCATTCCATTCCGTTCTACTCGGGTAGATTCCATTCCATTCCATTCCATTCCTTTCCATTCCATTGCATTCCATTGCATTGCATTGCACTCAATTCCATTCCATTCCATTCCATTCCATTCCATTCCATTCCATTCCATTCCGTTCCGTTCAACTCGGTTACATTCCATTCAATTACATTCCATTCCGTTCTACTCGGTTACATTCCATTCCATTCCATTCCATTCCATTCCAATCCATTCCATTCCATTACATTCCGTTCTACTCGTGTACATTCCATTCCATTCCATTCCATTCCATTCCATTCCATTCCATTCCATTCCATTCCATTCCATTCCATTCCGTTCTACTTTGGTACATTCCATTCCATTCCATTCCATTCCATTCCATTCCATTCCATTCCATTCCATTCCATTCCATTCCATTCCGTTCTACTCAGGTTGATGCCATTCTATTCCATTCCATTCCATTTCATTCCATTCCATTCCATTCCATTCCATTCCAATCCATTCCATTCCATTGAATTCCATTCTATTCCATTCCATTCCATTTCATTCCATTCCATTCCATTCCATTCCATTCCATTCCATTCCATTCCATGGAATTCCATTCCATTCCATTCCATTCCATTCCATTCCATTCCATTCCATTCCATTCCGTTCTACTCAGGTTGATTCCATTGAATTCCATTCCATTCCATTCCATTCCATTACATTCCATTCCATTCCATTCCATTGAATTCCGTTCCATTAGATTCCATTCCATTCCATTCCATCCCATTCCATTCCATTCCATTTCATTCCGTTCTACTCGGGTTGATTCCATTCTATTCCATTCCATTCCATTCGATCCCATTTGATTCCATTCGATTCCATTCAATTCCATTCGATTCCATTCCATTCCACTCCATTCCATTCCATTGAATTCCATTCCATTCCATTCCATTCCATTCCATGGAATTCCATTCCATTCCATTCCATTCCATTCCATTCCATTCCATAGAATTCCATTCCATTCCATTCCATTCCATTGAATTCCGTTCCATTCCATTCCATTCCGTTCCGTTCCGTTCCGTTCCGTTCCGTTCCGTTGCGTTCCGTTCCGTTCCGTTGTGTTCCGTTCCGTTCTACTCGGGTTGATTCCATTCTATTCCATTCCATTCCAATCCATTCCATTCCATTCCATCGAATTCCTTTCCAATCCATTCCATTCCATTCCATTCCATTGAATTCCATTCCATTCCATTCCATTC